>NC_062547.1:84720468-85322365 GCF_016906955.1 Phacochoerus africanus | reverse complement strand
AAAAGAAAAAGAAATAAATATCCAAGGCTCTGAGCTTAACATATTCACTGTAAGCGTAAGAGTACAGTGGTGGCAGCTTGAAGCTCACGGGTGTAGAAATAGAGCTTCTCTATCACTTCTAGAGTGTCTTAAAACAAAAATCAGAAAATAGGAGTTCCCGTCGTGGCACAGTGGTTAACGAATCTGACTAGGAACCATGAGGTTGCAGGTTCTATCCCTGCCCTTGCTCAGTGGGTTAATGATCCGGCGTTGCTGTGAGCTGTGGTGTAGGTCACAGACGCGGCTCGGATCCTGTGTTGCTGTGGCTCTGGCGTAGGCTGGCAGCTACAGCTCTGATTCGACCCCTAGCCTGGGAACCTCCATATGCCGCAGGAATGGCCCAAGAAATGGCAAAAAGACAAAAAAAAAATCAGAAAATAACAAGTAAACAAAGACCCTCCTGGGCCACTTCCAAGTCCAGCTTCCAAGTCATTTCAGCAGGGTAGAATTTTTTTTAAAGAGTATGAAAAATGTATATTTTAACCACGTATTAAAAATTGCCATACACTCGAAGCCATCTATAGCTTCTGTGCAATTCCCATCAAAATCCCGATGGCATTTTTTGCAGAAATAGAATAAGCAATCCTAAAATTTGTATGGAGCTGCAAAAGATCCCAAATAGTGAAAGCGATTTTGAGAAAAAAGATCAAAGTTGGAGGCATCACTCTCCTTGATTTCAAACAACATCACAATTGTATACTCATTAAAACGGTAGCTAAAAACAGACACAGAGGTCAATGGGATAGAATAGAGAGCCTAGAAATAAATCCGTACATATATGATAAATTACTTTATGACAAGGGAGCCAAGAATGTACAATTGGGGAAAATGATACTGGGAAAACTGGACAGCCATGTTGTAAAAGAATGAAACCGGACTGTGATCTTATACCCTAGATATTATTATTATTTTATATATATAAATATTATATATAATATTATATCATATATATGTGTTTTCCAGTATATATATACATAATTATTATTATTATTTTGTTTACACCCACGGCATGTGGAAGTTCCCAGGCTAGGGGTCAAATCGGAGCTCTAACCGCTAGCCTACACCACAGCCACAGCCATGCCAGATCCAAGCTGCATCTGCAATCTACACCACAGCTTTGCAGCAACGCTGGATGCTTTAACCCACTGTGTGAGGCCAGGGATCAAACCTGCATCCTCATGGATACTAATCAGATTCTTAACCCTCTGAGTGACAATGGGAACTCCTATCTATTATTATTCAGCCATCAAAAGGAAATCTTGGAGTTCCCATCATGGCTTGCCACTTGTGACAACATAGATGGATCTTGAGGGCATTATGCTAAGTGAAATGTCAGACAGAGAAAGATAAATACCATATGATATCATTTATATGTGGGGTCTAAAACCAAAACAGAACTCAAACAACCAATAAACAACTAAGCTCACAGATACAGAGAACAGATTAGGAGTTGCCAGAGTTGGGAGCTGGTGAAATGGGTGAAGGGGGTCAAAAGTTACAAACTTTCAGTTGTGAAATAAATAGGATGTAATGTATAGCATGGCGAGTCTAGTTAACGATACTATATTGCATATTTGAAAGTTGAAGAGAGCAAACCTTAAAAAAAATTGTAACTATATATGATGACAGACATTAACTAGATTTATTGTGGTGATCATTTTGCAATATATACAAATATCAAATCATCATTTTACACACCTAAAACTAATATAATGCTATATCTCAGTTATAGAGTGATAAATAAAAATTATTACAAAAAAATTAAGCGTATGTTTGTTTATATATAAAGAAAAGGAAACACTATTTTCACATGTCACATGAATGGAGAAGTGAGAGTGCCACATCAGAAGTGGTGAAGAATGGTTTTATGTACCAATTTTTAAACATAATTAACTGCTGACTCATCCCAAATGGCTTTCAGTTGTCTTGACCCATTTTTAGTTACTTTAACTAGTATTACATTCTGTTGAAAATGACAGAAAACCTTATCATAGTTAAGAAGTCAAGCACCTTCTATCCTCTTGTCTTGTCATCCTCAAGTTGGCTTCAACCCCATGGTCCGAAAAGACTGCTTGAGATCCAGCCATCATGTCAGTATTACGGGCAGTCCGACCTTTCTGGAAATTATATGCAACACTTCCACCTACACCCCCTTGGCTAGAAGTCAGACATAGGGCTACTTCTGTCCACAGGGGAAGCTGGGAAATGTCATATTTGTTCTGTGCCTATGTATCTAGCTAAAAAAAAGAAGAAAACAGATACAAGGGCCACCAAGAGTGGCAGCTGGGGACCTCTGGGGCTGGATGATATAAATATTCAGGAGGAAACACTTTTTACTATTACGCTATAATAATGATAATGACTTTCCTAAAAAGGTCAAGTGCCTTTCATGTATGACTACAGGGCACAACATTGCCCCTGGTCTTGGCAGAGCATAACTTCCCAAAGAGAGGCAGTGCTCAGCTGGAGGCTGAGAGGAACGCACCCTCAGAACAGGATCAGGGCACCCGTCTAGCCTGGTTAGCGTCAGTGGGCAGACAGAAGAAACACGGGTTCCTCTGTGGTCGTTCCCAGCACCAGCCACTCAGGTCACCTGATTTTCATCTCTTGGAATCACGACAAATCATGAGTTCTGATGACTTGCAACATGAGCTGTGGGGAAATTTAAAGGAGCCTGCAGTTTAAAATCACATGAGCATATTCAACAAATGAAACATGTTTGTGTCCTCCAGAGATTGTCTAATCCCTACTTGGTTTGCTTGGCTCCAATCTCATATCATGGGCCAGAACCGTGTATTTCAGGGGTCGAGCCACAGCCCCTGCAGAAGCAATGCCGTGTAGTTATGTTGTGAGCCACTCGGGAAGTCCAAGAACTGCGTATTTTGGATGGTAGAATGTCTTCCATTGAAAATAAAGACGAGTGGTCAGAAATCAAATGATGTCTTCAGCTGTCAGTGAAAAGCGGCTTTTAAGTGAAGCTTATGTTTCCTAGATTAAACCATAATTGGAAAACAGATTCATTCATTTGCTTGTTCAGTCACCAAGTCAAGCATCGTGTGGATGTCTCTGTGCCCTTGGCAGGTCTACAGAGATGGCCTGAAAAGCCTGGTGGCATCTGACAGATGTGCCAGTGTCCATGGTTTCTATTGATTCTATATGTTTCTTGGCTTTTCTCTCAGCTGAGAAAGAGCATTAATTGGGAAGCAGGAGTTCAGGTCTCTTGAATGTTCTGAAGCCTCGTTTGCTCCATGGTATGCTTCGTGGTTGAGTTAGATAAGGGGTCTCAAGTAAAATTCCTTGAGTGGCTGGGCATGTAAAGTAAAAAAGTGAAGTGGACCTTGGCTTAAGAAAAATAGAGGGGAGTTCCCGTCATGGCACAGCAGAAACGAATCTGACTAGGAACCATGAGGTTGCAGGTTCGATCCCTGGCCTCACTCAGTGGGTTAAGGATCCTCTGTTGCCGTGAGCTGTGGTGTAGGTTGCAGACATGGCTCGGATCCCGTGTTGCTGTGGCTCTTGCGGCTAGAGCTCCAATTGGACCCCTAGCCTGGGAATCTCCATATGCTGCAGGTGCGGCCCTAAAAGGACAAAAGGCAAAAAAAAAGAAAGAAAAATAGAGGCAGAGGTCTGTTTTGCTTTCCTCTTAACTCAGGTTTAAGAAAAACAACAGTGTGGGCCAGTGATCAATAGTCACCAATGAAGCTTCAAAACCGAGGAGCTACAGGGAGCAATGGGGCCTGGGGTCACCTGCAGAGGACAGGCCCCTCCCAGGTGGGGCTGCTGTTGCTTGTCTTCAGTGAGGACTGGGGCGGGGGTGAGTGCTGCCAGGTCTTGTGACTCTTCGAGAGAATTGAGAAATATGGATGAATTTTCCTTTGTGAAATTTTGTATTTTCTGATTTAGGGGCAACTAATTCAAACCTTTAAAAAAAAAGTCCCATGCCAGTCAATCTTGTATAGGCCAAGCTAAACAAGCTTGTTTTGTAGGGCCGCCTGATCATGGTTTCTGGGTTACACTGTAGTCCATGGAGCAATAATTCTCAAGTCAAGATTCCACCTTCTGGAGTTCCCGTTGTGGCTCACCGGGTTAAGAACCTGACATAATATTCATGAGGATGTGAGTTCAATCCCTGGCCTCGCTCAGTGGATTAAGGATCCATGTTGTCGCCAGTTGGGGTGTAGTTACAGAGGCAGCTTGGATCCAGTGTTGCTGTGGCTGTGGCGTAGGCCGGCAGCAGCCCTTCCAATTCAGCCCTTAGCTCAGGAACTTCCATGTGCCGCAGGTGTGGCCCTAACAAGAAAAGAAAAGAAAAAAAAAAAAAAAGATTCTACCTTCAGCAGTTCAAGAGCTTCAATCGGTCAAAATCCCTAGAAATTACACACTGAGCTTTGTGAGTGTACATTTTTGGGGGGAGAGGACTTGTGAGTATCCATAAAGTTAAAAACCAATGACCAGCAAACTTTTAAGATCTACCGAGCAGCCTGGCACGTGTTTCCAGCACTGATTTTCAGAATGCCAAGCCATTCATGATCATGTAATCAGACACTTGATTCACTCATTCATTCATCAAGAGTTACTGAACATTTACTATGGATGAGGCACCTTCTAGGCCCGGAGAATACAGAAACCAATAAAAAAGACGAAGTCTTTGTTCTCGTAAGATATATCCAGCAGAGGGACACAGACGATATCTATAAAAGCAGAAAAGGTCCATGTCATGTCAAGTGGTGATGAGGGCCATGCAAGAGGAGAGAGAGCAGCAAGACTAGGTGGAAAAGGGGGAGTGGAATGGAAAGGCCTCTCTGTTAAGGTTTTACGTGAGCAGAGACCTGGCTGAAATCAGGAAACAAGCCGAGTACTTTTCCAGAAAAGAGCATTCCAGAGGAGGGTGAGATGAAGACACAGGCCCAAGACAGGTACAAACAGCAGTCTGTTACTGGAGCAGCGAGATTAACTCTACCTACTAGTGGGGTTAAAAAAAGGCTTTGAGAATTTTTTTTAAACATTTATGATTATTGTTTTTTTGTCTTTTTAGGGCTGCACCCGCGGCATATGGAGGTTCCCAGGCTAGGGGTCTAATCAGAACTATAGACGCTGGCCTACGCCAGAGCCCAGCAACTCGGGATCCGAGCCGCGCCTGCAACCCACACCATAGCTCACGGCAACGCCGGATCCTCAACCCACTGAGCAAGGCCAGGAATCGAACCCCAACCTCATGGTTCCTAGTCGGATTCGTTAACCACTGAGCCATGATGGGAACTCCGGTTTTATCTCTTTATAGTGATACAGCCCAGTTTTAAAAGTAGCTCTAAGAAGAGCAGGCCACACCCACTACCGCCATAAATTGGCTCCATCTTTCCTGAGAGCTGTCCAGTAAATTTCACAAGAGCTATGAAACCGTTCACACCCACGACTTGGTCATTTCACTTAGTGGAATATTTCTCCAAGGCAAAAAGGGAAAAAAAATTCCCCCAAAATGTCCTTAGCAGGGCCCTGTGTAATATATATGAAAAATTTTAAACAATCTTAATCCTTAAAAATGGGGTGAAAATAAAAAAAAATAAATGATGTATTTTGCCATGCTTGGATTCTATAAAATTGTTAAATTACATGTGGGAGCAATATTAATGAGTGGCAATGTATTATAAGAAAAATGTTAAGTGGAAAAGGCAAGCTACAGACTTTAATTCAAAATTATGGAAAAGGGGGAGGGACAAATTGGGAGGCTGGAATTGCCTTATACACACTGGTGTATACAAAATCGATAAGTGAGAAGGACCTACCCTGTACCACAGGGAAATCAACTCAATACTCTGTGATAGCTTATATAGGAAAAGAATCTGGAAAAGGGCTTATATATATAAGACCTATTATATATAATTATATATACAATATACAATTATAGATATATAATGTATATATAATGATACATATATTTAAAAAAATTCTGGCCACACCTGTGGCATATGGAAGTTCCCAGACCAGGAACTGAATCTGAGCCATGGCTGCAAACTACACCACAGCTATGGCAAAACCAGATCCTTAACCCACTATGCCAGGCCAGGGATTTAACCCAGGCAGCTGCGGAGACAATGCCAGATCCCTAACCTACTGCACCATAGCAGGAACTCCTATAAATATGTATAATTCACTTTGCTGTACACCTGAAACTGTGTAACACAACATCGAACAATACTCCAATAACGATTTTTTATTTTTATTTGTTTTTTGCTTTTCAGGGCCACACCTGCGGCATATGGAGGTTCCTAGGCTAGGGGTCCAATTGGAGCTGTAGCCGCGGGCCTACACCACAGCCACAGCAATGCCGGATCCTTAACCCACTGAGCGAGGCCAGGGATCGAACCCACAACCTCACGGTTACTAGTCAGATTTGTTTCTGCTGAGCAGCAATGGGAACTCCCAACAACAATTTTTTTTAAAAAGCAAAGAAAAAAAAAAATTATGGAAAAGGTATTGTTTCACATTAACAAAGACCAAAAGAGAATTTGGAGGGATTTAAAAAAACCATCTATCATTCAGTCAGCTTTCTTTTTGGGTGGAGTTGCTTATACTCATAATGCATCTGTAACTTTTTTCTGTTGTTGGGTCATGTGTCAGATTTTTTTAAAGCTGAGGTTTACCACCTGTGAAGTACCATTCCTCCATGATGCCACTGAAAATGACAGGGCTGTTCCGTGGGCACTGAACTCACCATGTGATGGTGAGAAACATGCAAGTGGGGTCCACAGGGCACGTTCTGGCTGGCATCGTAACTGGAGCCATAGGACAACGGGGTGCTTTTTGTCATGGTTTTAGTATCTGCTCCACAAAGAGTTTCACTGAGTGGGACAGAAAACCAGCAGCAGCTCCTGTGAATGCAGCTAGAACCACAAGGCTATTGTTTCAACTCTGGCAGGTTTAGAAGAGCAGAAAGTTCTCTTAGCTGTGACAGTTCCCAGCCTCTTCTTGATAGAGCCTGGCATCTAATTTTGTCGGTGTCTCCTTGTGGGGAGAGTCGACACCCAGCTTATAAAATTCCAAAGAAAAGCGCTGTCTGGTCCACACTGAACTTTGAGACAGGTCACTGGTCATCTCTTCAGTGGCCGGCTTCCCTGGCCACTTGATCTAAAGTAGCTCTCGTACTATATATAAAACAGATAACCAACAAAGACCTACTGTACAGCACAGGAAACTATATTCAATATCTTTTTTTTTTTTCTTTTTGGCCTTAAAAAGGCTGCACCCATGGCACATGGAGGTTCGCTGCATCTGCGACCTACACCACAGCTCACGGCAATGCTGGATCCTCAACCCACTCAGCAAGGGCAGGGATCAAACCCTCAACCTCATGGTTCCTAGTCAGATTCATTAACCACTGAACCACGACAGGACCTCCCCAAACCTCCCAATTTAAAGAAAGAAAGCCTGTAGCTCCTGCCTAGAGAAGGAGGACACATTCCCCCTGCGTTGTGTTCTGTGTGTTAGTCTGGAACACAGGCTTAGAGCGTCTTGTTAATCTACTCACGCATTTCTTAATTTTTAAATATTTTATTTTATTAATTATTTTTATTTTCTCTATTACAGTTTGTTTACAGTGGTCTGTCAATTTCTACTGTACAGCAATGTGACCCAGTCACACACATATATACATTCTTTTTCTCACATTATCCTTCATTCTATTCTGCCATAAATGACTAGATAGAGTTCCCAGTGCAATAGAGCAGGCTCTCCTTGCTTATCCATTCCAAAGGCAGTAGTTTGCATCTACCAACGCCAGACTCCCAGTCCATCCCACTCCCTCCTCCCACCCCTTGTCCACCACAAGTCTGTCCTCCAAGTCCAAGAATTTCTTTTCTGTGGAAAGGTTCATTTGCGCCGTATATTAAATTCCAGATATGAGTGAGATCATATAGTATCTGGCCTTTTCTTTCTGACTTACTTCACTTAGTGTACTCATGCATTTCCTTATCATCTGTCTTTCCTCATGATAATGTAGGCTCCTTGAGGACAGGGAGGACAATGTCTTCTTATTTCCTTTTGGTGCCTACAATGACTTCTGATTCACAGTAGTTCCTTGGCATTTTTTTTTTTTTTTTTAGTGAATTAATAAACGGACTTGAAACAATCCACAATTCAGGATCTCTGGACCTCTCTGGCTCATCTGGTTGTCATTTCTCAAGTTACCTTGAACGAAGGGATTTAAGATGGAAAATGAGGTGAAACGTGGCTGCCATGTTCGTTAGCATCTCGGCAGGAGCGGCACATTATCTGGGGTCCCAGGAAAAAGGTTGCTCTGGGGATCCAAGGGGGCCCTGTTTCACCTCCCCTTCTTGAAAATCTCCCTGTATTCCCAGATCCCCACTCTTCCTTCTTCCTTTCCTTTCTTTTGCTTCTTCTGGAGAATGAAGGCTAGCAGTCAGGTAAGCAGCGGTAGAGAGACGGGAAATCTCTGTCCGTTTCTTTTCCTTCAGCAGCTGCAGGGCCCTTAGAGAGGAGAAGGGAACTCACCGAGGCTGGGATGGGGGACGTGGTCACTCAGGACCTGCAGATTTGTGGTTGCATCCTTTTCAACAAACAGCTCACAAAATAGTTTCAGGAGATAACCCAGCATCTGAACGTCAGTGGGGAATAAAGGCTGTCAAGGGGCCGTCATCAACGAGAAGCTGACTTCTGTTGGGTGAGTGGAAATGGAGTCTGCTCTGTGGAAGTGGAAATGCTGTCTTATGCTAAACCAAATCTTCAACTGGCTACCTGGGGTTAGTGCTCTGGGATGTCTGATAAACCGCTTCAGAGTGTGTGAAGAAAACAATGTAGCAATTGATACCAAAGACTAAAAATCCATCTGTTGGAGTTCCCATTGTGGCTCAGCCATTAACAAACAGGGCTAGTATCCACGAGGATGCAGGTTGGATTCCTGGCCTTGCTTAGTGGGTTAAGGATCTGGCATTGCCGTGAGCCATGAGCTGCCGTGTATTTCGAAGATGCAGCTCGGATCTGGCGTTGCTGTGGCTGTGGTGTAGGCCAGCAGCTACAGCTCTGATTTGACCCCTACCCTGGGAACTTCCATGTGCCGCAGACGGAGCCCTAAAAAGAAAAACAACGACAACAACAACAAAAAAGATGAAAAAAAAATCCATCTCTTGCTACCTGATCAAGTCAAGACAGGAGACTTTCAATGGTTTTTTTCTAGTCTGTCATTTTTTGATAATTTAATCAGAATTGCTGAAACGGTGTATACCTTTGGTTATCATTGCTCCCCTTTGTTGAAAGCCCAGAATGTGCCTGGCATTGTTTTAAGCACCTTATGTGAATTCATCCTAAGAGGTAGTCACTATCCCTTTTTTTGTTTTTGTTTTTTTTGTCTTTTTTGTCTTTTTGCCATTTCTTGGGCCGATCTCGTGGCATATGGAGGTTCCCAGGCTAGGGGTCGAACTGGAGCTGTAGCCACCGGCCTATGCCAGAGCCGCAGCATTTCGGGATCTGAGCCACGTCTGTGACCTACACCACAGCTCAAAGCAACGCCGGATCCTTAACCCACTGAGCAAGGCCAGGGATCGAACCTGCAACCTCATGGTTCCTAGTCAGATTTGTTAACCACTGCGCCACGACGGGAACTCCTCACTATCCTTTTTTTTTATTGATGAAACAACTGAGGTACAGAGCAGTGAAGCAACTTGTCTGAGATCATCCAGCCAGAAATGGCAGAGCCAGGAAACAGATCTGGGAAAATCTGACTCTAGCATCTATGCCTTTAACCTTTAAAGAGAGGGCTCTAGAGGGAGAATCCAATTTTCAATGACATTGGTTTTTTTTTTTTTTTTTATAAAGCTTGAGTTCTGTAAGAGTTCAATAACAGTTGGCCACCAAGGAAAAAAATTAATAAAAACACTGTACGTAAAGCACCAACTGCTAGAGCTGGAGCTCAACCAGTGGTCGTCACTATGAGCAAGTTTTAGAAAAGAGAATGTCCCTCCCACAGAGATAAACTTTCTTTGTAACCAATCAAAAGCAATTTTCCAAACTGTCTTTCAGTGATCTTGGCATTTAAAATCATACTTGTTTAGGAAACTGGGGTGAAATCCACTTTCGAACATAAAAATGCTGGCAAATAGGGAGATGTCGGAAAAATATAGGGAGTTCAGGAGGATGTCTGAACACCAGGAAGAAGACTGGGAGCCGGGTGTAATCATTGCGATAATCAATGGTTGAGGATAGGGGACTTTCTGGGGGCTTTTCCCTAGCCTGTCCTTTATCTGGCACTGCTTGCTAGGAATATAACTTAGGGTAGAGAAAGGTTTCTTTACATGATTTTCAAAACACTAATCTAATATGAAAAGGTTGATGAGTTAGACTACGTTAAGTTAGGAACTTCTGTGCAGCAAAAGACAGCATTAGGAGAGTGTACTAAGCATTTGCATTATATCACTCAATTTTTTTCAAACAGGGATGTAAGTAGCCCTGTATTACAGATGAAGAATTGAGGCTCAGAAGAAGTTAATGAGCTTGCCCTGGACCACAAAGCTTACTAGTGGAGGAGCTGGGGTTTGAACTCAGGTCTGACTAAGTCTAGAGAAAAAGTTCTTTTTTTTTTTTTTTTTTGTGGTCTTTTCTAGGGCTGCTTCCCATGGCATATGGAGGTTCCCAGGCTAGGGGGTTTAATCAGAACTGTAGCCCCCGTCCTACACCAGAGTCACAGCAACGCAGGATCCGAGCTGAGTCTTCAACCTACACCACAGCTCACGGCAACGCCAGATCCTTAACCCACTGAGCAAGGCCAGGGATCAAACCCGCAACCTCATAGTTCCTAGTTGGATTCATTAACCACTGCGCCACAACGGGAACTCCAAGAAAAAGTTCTAAGTGGCTGTTTCTGTGCCTCCTTCACTCCCTCAAAAATGTCCCCTGTGGGGCCTGGCACAGTATTGGACTCCAGACATGTGTCACCACTGGCTTCCCATGGTGCCTTGCTGGGTGCATTCCTTCCTACAAATTATTCATTTCCTCCAGCGCCACTTTGTTAACTTGGTCTTTTGGGAAGTGTTGCCCTGTAGTCTCTTTCTTAGTTCCAGAAAAGCAAGATTCCTCTGGGTGTGATTCACCACAGCTGCATCTGGGAGAGATGTGGACCACCGTGCTGTGTCTGCAGCATCTCTGATGCTGACCCAGCAGGATGAATGGCAGAGCCCTGGCTAAGAGGCGACAAGGCAGCTCTTTTGGGGGAGTGCCAGAGCCATCAAACCCAGCTCTGTGTCCTCAGTGGGGCCCCAGCATCCTAGTATGTCCCACCACGTCTAGCTCCTTCCCTTCCTGGCTGCCCGAGGCCCTCCTGTGAAGCTGGGCACCTGGGCACACAGGCAGGGCACTGTGCAGGCTGGTTTGCAGGAAACAGAAGCGGAGCTGGGTTTTAGGGCCCTGGGTGAGTCGCTAGGAGTTGCTGCCAGGGTCACCACAGATCCAGGTACCTGCCATGAATGCCAGTGACAAAAGAAGGTAAAGGTTGTCTTGCCCCATGACAATTAGGCAGTGCCAGGACTCCATCCTATCTGAGCATGCCCAGGGCATCTGGCTCCCATGGCTACCACCTCTCAACAGCCTCCTACGAATGGAGTTGCAGGCCTGCCTCCAGCAGCAGATCTGAGCGTCATGCTAATCATTAGTGGTACCATTTACTGAGGGCTTCAGTGCCAAGGGCTTTGCTAAGCTTGCTTTATTTATTTATTTATTTATTTATATGTATTTAATTAATTAATTTATTTTTATTACTCAATGAATTTATCACACCTGTAGTTGTACAATGATCATCACAATTCAATTTCACAGGATTTCCATCCCACAACCCAAGTACAACCCCCCACCTCCCAAACTCTCTCCTCTGGAGACCATAAGTTTTTCAATGTCTGTGAGTCAGCATTTGTTCTGCAAAGAAGTTCATTCTTGTCCTTTTTTCAGATTCCACATGTAAGTGATAGCGTTTGATGTTGGTCTCACTGTCTGACTGTCTTCACTTAGCATGATAATTTCTAGGTCCATCCATGTTGCAAAAAATGCTGGTATTTCATTCCTTTTAATGGCTGTAATATTCCATTGTGTATATGTACCACATCTTCTTGATCCACTCCTCAGTCCAAGGACATTGAGATTGTTTCCATGTCTTGGCTATTGCAAATAGTGCTGCAATGACCTTCAGAGTCCATGTGTCTTTTCAAGTCATGGTTTTCTCTGGACAGATGCCCAGGAGTGGGATTGCTGGATCAAATGGTAGTTCTATTTTTAGTTTTCTGAGGAATCTCCATAGTGTTTTCCACAGTGGTTGCACCAATTTACAATCCCACCAACAGTGTACTAGGGTTCCTTTTTCTCCACACCCTCTCCAGCACTTATTGTTTGTAGACTTTTTGATGATGGCCATTCTGGCTGGTGTAAGGTGGTACCTCACAGTAGTTTTGATTTGCATTTCTCTAATAATGAGTGATGTTGAACATCTTTTCATATGTTTTTTGGTCATCTGTATGTCTTCTTTGGAGAACTGTCTATTTAGATCTTCTGCCCATTTTTTGATGGGGTTGTTTTATTTTTTTGGTATGGAGCTGTAGAAGGTGTTTATAAATTTTGGAGATTAATCCCTTGTCAGTTGATTCATTTGAAAAGATTTTCTCCCATTCTGTGGGTTGTCTTTTCATTTTGTTTAGGGTTTCCTTTGCTGTGCAGAAACTTTTAAGTTTGATTAGGTCCCATTTGTTTATTTTTGTTTTTACTGTCATTACTCCAAGAGGTGAATCTGAGAAGATGTTGCTGTCGTTTAGCTAAGCTTTTTATTTTATTTTATTTTATTTTGTCTTTTTGCCATTTCTTGGGCTGCTCTCGTGGCATATGGAGGTTCCCAGGCTAGGGGTCTAAGCAGAGCTGTAGCTGTCAGCCTGCACCAGAGCCACAGCAATGCGGGATCCGAGCCACCTCTGCAACCTACACCACAGCTCACGGCAACACTGGATCGTTAACCCACTGAGCAAGGCCAGGGATCAAACCTGCAACCTCATGGTTCCTAGTCGGATTCGTTAACCACTGCGCCACAACGGGAACTCCAGCTAAGCTTTTTATATACATTTTCTCAATACTTATGAATCTCCGTGAAATACAAATCATCATCCTTTTTTTTTTTTGGTGAAGTTTCTTGGTTTTTAAATTTTTTTAAATTTTTATTTTTTTTGCCACACCCTGGCATGCAGAGGTTCCTGTGCCAGGGATCAAACCAGCACCACAGCTATAACCCAAACCACAGAAGTGACAATGCCAGATCCTTAATCCACTGAGCCGCTAGGGAACTCCCAAATTATCATCATTCTGGTGTACAGTTGTAGAATGAACACTCAGAAAGATGAATGTCTGCCATGCCCTTATAGTTGCTAAGAGGCGAGTCAGATGCAAACCCACATTCGCGTGATGTCAAAACTCACAGGAGTGCCTACTGTAAACTAATGAAGCTTCAGCCTTAGAGCCCCCCATTTGCATGGGTCCCCTCCAAGGCCCTGGAGGGGGGTTGCCTAGCTATGTGTTCATATGGTCATATGTTCTTTTTCTGTTTTTGGTCTTTTGCCTTTTTAGGGCCACATATGGAGGATCCCAGCTAGGGGTCTAATTGGAGCTGTAGCTGCCAGCCTACACCACAGCCGCAGCAACACCAGATCCAAGTCATGTCTGCGACCTACACCACAGCTCATGGCAACACCGGATCCTTGACCCTCTGAGTGAGGCCAGGGATTGAACTCGCACCCTTATGATTCCTAGTTGGATTCGCTTCCGCTGCGCCATGACGGGAACTCCCCATGTGTTCTTTAAACACATGCAAAACAAAAACCAAATTGTGAAATTAGCAGATTATTTCTTTAGTCACCATTTCCTTCCACTGTGTCTCTTCTCTCTCAGACTTGTCCGGGTGGCGTGGAGGTGGGTGGCACGGCTGAGACGAATTCGAGTGGAGGTTTAGGGTGTTGTGGATGAAGGTTGAAATCACTTCTGTGACTTAGTCACCCCTAGCTGTCCCTCTGAAGGAATGGCTTCTTGCAAAACTCCTGCCCACTGTGCCCACTCACCTGGCCTTTTGACTGGAGCACACAGCCAGAGGTTGGATTGCAGCTATGAAGGTGGCCTGTATCTTCAGCACAGGAAGTATGCGGAAATGGAAAGAAACATGAAACTTTCCAGAAACCTATTCGTAATCAAAGCTAATTCTTATGTTCCTATTCTTCCTATAACAATATCACAAAACTGCTGACACATAAAGAGGCAATCATGAAGTTCCCTGGTGGCTCATCTGGTTAAGGATCCAGTGTTGTCACTGCTGTGGCATGGTTGGATCCCTGGCCAGAAACTTCTGTATGCATAGGTATGGACAAAAAAAAAACAAAAAAAAAACAAAAAAAGAGTATGCAGCCAAAAAAAGATAGAAAAAAGTTAGAGAGGTGTGTCAGGCAGTGAATTAATTAAAAAAAAAACAAAAAAAACCACTATTGGAGTTCCTGTCGTGGCATGGACTAGGAACCATGAGGTTGCGAGTTTGATCCCTGGCCTCGCTCAGTGGGTTAAGGATCTGGTGTTGCCGTGAGCTGTGGTGTAGGTCCCAGACATGGCTCGGATTCCGAGTTGCTGTGGCTGTGGCGACGTAGGCTGGCAGCTACAGCTCCAATTAGACCCCTAGCCTGGGAACCTCCCTATGCTGTGGGAGCGGCCCTAGAAAAGGCAAAAAGACTAAATAAATAAATAAATAAATAAAATTTTTTTTCATTGAAATACAGTTGATTTACATGGTGTATTCATTTCTCATTCTACATAGTTACTTTTGTAATATTTCGTTTAAAATTTTGTATCATTTTTCTTAAAGAGGACCCCTCAAATCTGGAAGTGACTCTGCCCAAATTCATCATGCTCTTAGCATCAGAAGGTCCCCTTGGTCCTCAGCATGGATGAGGAAATGGGGATTTGAGATCTGGAAAAGCCTGAGCTCCCAGCACTTTAGAAAGTGCTACCAGTTTCCTCTAATGAAGATGGGAGGACACGAATGTCCCTGAAGACCAGGCAGGAGGCTGGAGAGGGTGCAACAGCACAGCAAAGCCCCGGCAAGAGGGTGGCCACTGGTCTATGGTGAGGTATGTCCACAGTTTGCAAAGACCAAAAGAGGGGATGGGGCAACTCAGCATCACTTAGTCTTCCGTAACGTGCAATAGCTGTCCCTATAGCCCCATCCCAAAATGAACCTGCAGATGAGATTTCCATGGACATCTCAGCCCAAAGGGACTTTTGCTGCCACCTTGGGAGCCAGCATGCAGACGTGAGCAGGTGTGAGGAGTGGGGCTGTTGCACATGTGGTCAGTTTTGCTCTCCCCATGGGCTCTTAGGCAGGGGACACGGAAATATGACTGAGGGCAGGTGGCTGCCCAGTGCACTGGGGAGTCTGGGTTGGAGCGTACTGTGTCCTCCGTGGTCCCAGATCACACCAGCTCATTCACTCGGGCCCCAGGGCTGGAGCTTGCCTTTGCTTCAGGAATTCTCCTTTCTGATTTTCACTTCTCCACCTGGTGTCTGGATTGCAAATTACAGGAGATGACGATGCATTTCTTTACCCCACTGAACAACGTGGGCCACCCCAGCTCCAGACTGCTCCTCCTTCTGGCTCCCCTGGCAGCCAACCAGGGCACAGGGTGGAGGAAGCTTCAGGGGGAAATGCCCACAGAGGGAGTGGATTGCTGAGAGGCTGCGGTGCAGAATGGGAATCATGTGCCTATGGACGCTAATATTAGAGAAAATGACTGTACAGAAACAGCAAGGTCTCATTTGGAATTCTAATAAGCAGAGAGACCGGAGGAGGCGAGGAGTCACTGGTCTAAGAACAGCGTGACCCAGCCATGCTGGGGTGTACCTCAGGTTTTTGGCTTATGGGTGCAGGGATCAAGGGTTACTCCTTAACCTCTGTCTCTATGACCCCCTTCTGAATGAACAGCACACAAAAGAGTGAACACATCCACTTAGGCTGTGTGGTCTCCCCTATGACCACAGGCACATTCTATCACATTCTGTACCCGTATATACACACATCACACTTTCATACACAATACACATACCCACCAACAAATAAGTAGCATTTGGGATAACGTTATGGGCATAGTGTTCCCCCTCTTACTATCCCACGGTTCACATGTTGAAGCCCTAACCCCCCTTGTACCTCAGAATTCAATGGCATTTGGAGATGGATGGAGTCTTTAAAGAGGTAACCAAGGGGTGAGTCCTAATCCAATATGACTGGTGCCCTTCTTAGAAGAGGAAACTGACACACGTAACAAGAGATGATCATGTGATGACACAGAAAGACAGCCATCTAAAACCAAGAAAAGAGGCCTCAGCAGGAACCAAACCTGTCCAGATCTTGAACTTCAAATTCCAGCCTTAAACACTGTGAGAAAACAAATTCCCCTTGTGTGAGCCTATACCAACCCACGGTACTTTGTTATGGCTGCCCCGGCAAATTGATAAGAGATAATGAGGGTGCCTTCATGGCAGTGAACATCAATACACAGGATGCTGTCTTGTTTGAACACACAGACTGCTAGGAATTCCACAGATGGGATTTTGCAGCCACTGAAACAGGCCAGTCCTGTGGATGCTTCCCTCGGACGCCTCACTATGATCCATGCCACACTCATCTGACTCCAGCATCTTCAGGTGAGTTCCTCTGCTTGCCATCATCCCTGATAACCACCAGGGATTTTAAGCCTCTGGAGTCTTCTCTTCCCCCTTCTGTAAGATCCTCATCACGGAACAGGGAAGAAAGGAAAGGGAGACAGATGGCAGCTTTTCTTAAACACTGAATAGGGTCTAGATGTGGTGGGCTGGGAGCCTGGAGGAAGGGTGAAGACCTGTGTTGGGCTGGGAAGTTCCAGTTTGCTGGGGGAAGGAAAAGGGGCGACAAAGTCACTATAGCCCAAAGAGAGGATCTAGGTTAGGGGAAAGAACCTGGGAGAGGTGCCAGCAGACCCCAAGAGAAGGAACAGCCCAGGGAGGGGAGTGAATACACAACCTCCAGGGAAGCGCTGTCCAACGCAACTTCCAGGGACGATGAAATGTCCTCTATCTGCGCTGTCCAATATGGCAGCCACTAGTCATGCGGTCGCTGAGCTCCGGAAATGTGGCCAAATGTGACTGAGAAACTGAACTCCTAATGTCATTTTAGTCACGTGAAGTATAAATGTCCCCAGAGGCTGAAGTGTTAGCACAGTTCGAGAGCTCATGGCCTTGCTGATAGCCTCCTCAATGGCTCCCTTCCTTCTCCTTTGCTCACCAAACCCCAGTGTTGTTCAGGCAGGCAGAAGCCATGTGCTTCGGGGAAGAGTGTGCTCCTTCCTCGCTCGCTCGCTGGGGGCAGGTACATCTTGGTTAGTCTAAGCGAGTTATGTTATAGTAACTGTATGCCCCTTGCTAATGATTCGTTCAGCAGTAGGCAAATGATTCCAACCCAGCCAATGAGGCAGAGGCGGAAGTCTGCTGGAACATTCTAAGACTGTTCTCTTTTCTCCTCAGCTTAGAAAGGATCATAAAAAGGGGATGGTCCCTCTTCCGGCCCTTGGATTTTCTTTCTTTTTTTTTTTTGGCTGCACTTGCAGCATTCAGTAATTCCCGGGCCAGGGATCGAACCCATGCCACAGCAGTGACGACGCCACGTTTTTAACCCGCTGAGCTACCTGAGAACTCCTGGTCTTTGGATTTTTGTGTGATGATCTGATGTTTAGAATGGTTGGAATCATCTCATGCCCACAAAGGGAACAAGAGACAGACAAGAGATGGAATGAACCTGGGTCTTCACTGCCGTCGCCTACCTTGAATCATAACCAACATCGGAATTGTCCTACTTTTTTGTTATGTGTAATAACAATTCTTTTGATTGGCAAAGCTATTTGTGGCTGGGTCTTCCATTCAATGCTGTCAAAACTATTCTTTGGGGATGAACAAATCCACAGCAGGCAGTTTATGTTTCTGCCTCCATTCCGATGCTATAAAATAGAGCGCGGCTCGACATGCTTCTCAAACAAATGTTCCGAGCACACACTACCCATCAGTTGGAGTTAATATACTAGATAAAAATCGGTTTGCCATTCCTGCTCTGGGGCGGAACACCACAGCATCTGCTCTGCAACAAACTCCCCCACAAATGTTTTCTTCCCATTGGTCCTGGCTAACAATTGAAAGTATTCCTGCAAAATCAAACAACGCGCTAATACCCATGACACCAGCCCACAGAAACAATTCAAATAAGCCTGAAGCAAGGGAAACAGATTTTCTTCATGTCCAAGACATTTTCTAAAAAAAAGTATGTACTTTTTAAAGGGTCCGTTCATGCTTGGAAGGGAAGTCAGAAACATGGCAAACTTTATTTGAATATAATGGAGCAAAAAATGCTCTTTTATTAATCTGATGTCCATTAAATATCTTTGCAGCTGTTACATGAATGTTGGGTGTCTGGCATATCACTGTACACACACTTCCACAGTTGAGAGATTTACACAAGTCATCCCACATGACACACACCCTCAACACAAGGAAGGGGACGCGTGGCTGGCTCAGGCATTTGTTAAAACACACTTGGTCAAACATTTTGGCAAAATGGGAACTGGACATAGAGGAACAGATCTGAAAGATGCGTTCACCACAGGACCAGCTGTACTTAAGAAGAAAACTGCAGAAACCTGAAACGGAATTTATTGGGGTGCACACATGCAGCTCATAGATACAGTCCATTTGGGATAACTGGAACATTCACAGCAGGGGGGCTTACAGAGCAGTGAAAACAGGAAACAAGACACAACAAAACGCCCAAACACCGAAACCAAGGAGAGGGCCACTGTCAAGATCTCATTGCAAAGAGAGTGGCTGGTTGGTTTAGTGTGTGTGTCCAAAATGGACATTCACCTGAAAGCGAAAACTCTTCTAGGACCTTATTTACAGCATCGAGACATTAGCGAAGGACATATGGTCTGTTCGATGTGTTCGTGGAGCAGGAGAAGGAGACACAATGGCATTTTGGATGCTGTGAAAGCACGCATCGAGAAAGAACATTCTTGTTTGATTTAGGGCATAGATTCAGTGCAATAAATGTATAATCACAGCAGAGGAAATGAGATTAAGCCAATCTGTCCAGTTCTATCCAGGCAGGCCTGGTGACCATCAACGGCAAGGAAGGAGTCTTCTTTCTTTAATGCCTACTTGGGCATGAGAGGGGAGATACTGCGTAACACCGAACAAATTTATTTTTGTTTGCACAGTGTAAGAGAACCAATTTGCTGCCCATTCTCCCTGAAGGAACGAGAATCACAGAGGGTCGTGAATTCTCTGTACCATGGGTCTTATTCTGAATTAATACAACTGCAGAAAGAGTCCCCTAGTTGACAATATGAGGTTGAACTTGCTAAGTCTTTCTGTCCCTCGGGTGGGTGGATGGGCAATGCTGACCCACAAACCCACGGGATGCAATTTGGTTGGTCAGGGTCTATGGCGTGGGGGCCACATACAGGTCAGGGCCTTAGGCAGAGGTGTGCAGGCAAATGATTAACCGCTGTCTGGGGAGGAATGTGATTTGCAGGTTTGTTGCTGTCTGTGGTGTGAATGCTACTGCCATGGCCGATTTCAAGCTATAAAGTTGATGTCACTGAACCTGCAGATGGAGAATGTATTCAGAAGACCAGCATTTCGCAGTATTTCCACCACACAGACACAAAAGGTGTCAGTGACCTCAAGGGCACAGACGATACTAACGTGCAGTAAAATAATTAGAAAGGGATGAGTTTTGAATATCTATTACCTTTGTTTTTAAATATAATTTCATTGTAAGTTTACATGCTTGCCATTTTTTTTTTTTTTCCTTTTTAGGGCCTCACCTGCAGCAGGTGGAAGTTCCCAGGCTAGGGGTTGAACTGAAGCTGCAGCTGCTGGACTACACCACAGTCACAGCAACCCAGGATCTGAGCTGCATCTGTGACCTACACTGCAGCTTGGGGCAGTGCCAGATCCTTGACCCACCGAGCCAGGCCAGGGGTTGAACCCATATCCTCATGGAGACTGTTGGGGTCTTAACCCACTGAGCCACAGTGGGAACTCCTACATGCTTTAATTTTTAGCAATGACTGTTTCTCAATGGCTCGCAAAATTCCTGACATGATGGGCTCTGAGAAACAGTGTTGCACCTGCTCCCCTGAAAGTCTTGGCCTGAAAGCTGCCTAGGACCCTGCATCCCAGCTTCTAGGGCAGGCCACGAACTCAGTGTTAAACCCTGAGTCTGAACAGAAGGCTGAGGGCTACTTTCTCCTCCTCTAGTTCTGCGAATTTTTGGCTCGAAGGGAGCATGGAGGTGGGAGAGTACACAGAGGGGGGCAACCCCTGCAATTTCAGCATTTAAATCTGAGTAGAAGGCATGCAGCCTCCCGCACCAAGTGGGACCCTCTCCAGGCATGGAGAGATGTGTCTGTCTGCCCCAAGTCAGTGAATTCAGGAGACTTTGCTGTGGGCCTCCTTGCCATTCAGGAGACGGGAGTCGAGCTAAGAGATGGGCCTCTCTCAGGTGGCACGCCAGTGGTGACCATGCCATCTCAGGCAGAAGTTGGGAAGCAGCTGGAGATCTCGCCGAGCACAGGGAGCTGTGTCAAAGCCACTGATCTAGAGGTCACACCCCCTGCACCCACCCCTGTTCTCCATCCCCTGGGCCTCCCCAGCATGCATGGGATGGCACATCCCTTCGTCATTCCTAAGAGCCCCATAAAGCTTGGCCTCCCTTTTGCAATGGCTAGAGTCAAGAGGAGACAGGAGGAGGGTGGGAGGAGGAACAGAAGGGAAAGGGGTGTGTGTCCTGCCTGGAGGAGGGAAGGTGAAAGCCAGTGGGTAAAAAAGGAAGGGGAGGGCGGAGGGTCCCTGACAACCACCTGCTCTCTGCTCTGCCCCTCAGATCCCAGACCCCAAAGGTCCTTTGCAGCTTCCGGACAATTGCAACACCATATGCACTGGTTTTTAACTGAAATCTGAAAATCGCCTGCCATGGACTGTCAGAACCTGTTTTCTGGATGGCTTATCTGCTGAAAGTAGAGAGGGGCGAGGCTGCTCTAGGGGGTCTGCAGACAGCTGACTTCATCACACGTCTTCAAAATCAGAAAGGAAACACCCTGGGAAGCTGAGGCCGGGGCGGGGGACGTGGCAGCAGCTGGGCGATTTGCTGACTCTGCTTCAAGAGAAAATTCCAGTGCTGTTTGCTCTGGAACAGACTTCCCAGCCCCCACCTCCACTTTCAGGCCATGAAAAGAGAGCCTGCAAAGAAACTGGGACTTTAAAAATGAACACCACTATAAAGATGGGGCGATCTTTGCTGCCAAATATTTTCTTTGAATACGTTAGCACGCAGTTTCCTATCAGGGTATTTAAAGAAACAGCGCATGTATGGCTCCATTTTGCCTTTTCCCAGTATATTCTGGTTTGTATTCCCGCCATCAAAGGCCAAGCAATTGCGGGGCTTTCTCCTCCTGTCAAAGATATTCCCACTTTCGGAGGAGTTCCTGCATTGCCCATCAAAGACTATCACTTCTTTTAAATTTAGAAAAAGAACACTGTGTTTATGGGGGAGGGGGTCTCAAAAAGTAATGGGACCCCCATCACAAATGGCTTCTTTTTCATTCCCTGGTTCCCCACTGTATGTCCTACTAAGGCTTAACTGCCTGCACAGTACAATGCCTCAACCTAACACAAGAGCACTGGCCGATAAATATTTGTTGAATCATCATTGGAGATGACAAGAGATGAGTGAATATTCTGCCTGGCTCCGCCCCACCTCCCCGCCCCAGTGCTGTTGGCCGTAAACTAGGGACCAGGAATGGTATCCTCGACACTCAAAATTCCAGGTTCGCTAAACCGGATCAAGGTCTTGTTTGAGAAAGACACAAGTCAGCCCTGGCAATGGATGTGTCTGGTTGGCGCGATACCACTGATAGAAGGAACGGTCAATATTTCGAGCAAAAGACCATCACGTGGAGAACTGTCATTCCACACCCAAAACAACCAAGGGATGCACATCTAGAAGATACTGATGATTTTGTCTACATGGAAATTCCGAGAGAAGCTTTACTCAAAACACACTTTGTTTGCCAGAAACAAAAAATGTACCAAAACGTATAGTCCATTTCGGAGTGCCCTGCCATGGGGCTTCTTCTTGTTGGTGCAACATGACAACTGTTTCTGTAGGCTTGGTACCAGGACCAAGTTCAGCTTGATAGGAGGGTTACTGGACATCCAAATATACAGCCAATATGTACCTTAACAATCAACAAAGTGTCTTTCCACAATACCAGGTGAAGGCCAAATGCAAACACTTCTGGCTTGAGAGCATGAACGAGTGAGGTGTTTTACTGAAGAAACAGGTCAAGGCCCTTTTGAGCGTCAACAAAAAAAAACTGGAGACTATTATATCCTGTTTTGATTGGCATGAGGGAATCAGAAACTATTCCCATGGAATGCTTTTGAAACGATTCCAGGATTGAGAAAATCTCAATTTCGCCATCTTTTCACTGGAACCTTCTTGGTACTTAGACTTTCCCTTCTGCCACTTCTTTTCCTACCTCTTCTTTGATATCTCAAGACATCCAGGAAAGCAACTAAGCAGTTTTGGGTGCAAACCTGAACTTTTATTTTTTGGTCTTTTTAGGACCACACCTGTGGCACATGGAGGTTCCCAGGCTAGGGGTCGAACCAGAACTATAGCTGTTGGCCTATACCACAGCTCACGGCAACGCCGGATCCTTAACCCACTGAGCAGGGCCAGGGATGGACCCGCATCCTCATGGATCCTAGTCTGGTTCTTAACCTGCTGAGCCCAATGGGAACTCCCTGACCCTAGATTTGGTAAGATTTATAAATAAAGGTGCATTTGCTAACTCAGGTGAAATTACTCAAACACTTTCTGAAGGCTTACATCTGCATGAGACCATGTTTCAAGAATAGGACGGCATAACATCAGGAGAGCTATGGAATGTGACCTTTGTGATAGCACTGTGATCAGAGTATTTGACCACCCATATTCCACAGGGTGCTTGCTTTCCTAGGCGAGGGGCGAGAACTGTCCAACCACTAAGAAACTGGCAGCACAAACAACACGGAAACCATGCTCTTGCCCATTCCACAGTGGCTTCCTAAACAACTTCCTGAGCTCTTGTGTGCTTACCTATTTCCCGCTTTTTCAGTTTCTCAATGAAAACTATTTGGTGCTTGTAAAGATGAGTTTAGCATCAGAAGAAGGTAGAGAGAAGATGAAGCTATTTTCATGATGGACCTCTAGAATCTCGGACTCATCCCAGTAGCAAACTACAGATGGGGAAACTGAGGACCAGAGATGTTGAATTGACTTACATTCTCTTCAGCAAGATCTGGGGCTCACTACTGCTTAGTGGTGGAGTCTGGGCTGGGACCCATAAACCTTATCTCCCAGGGTTAGTTCTCTGGTGGTAAGACGATTCCTGGCTGCTGGGTGTGGCTTCCGAGGCAGCAAGAATAAATGAGAGGTAGGAAAGACCCATTACTTGGGGTGTAGTGTGTACAAGACTTGGAGTTTGGAGCAGCTGGATTTTTTCCTACTGAGAGGACCCAGTGATGATAACAGGACTTCGGAACCTTCTGGATCAATTCAAAGTGCAATGAGGAGATTTCAGATAGAAAAGGAGTTAGAAACAGGAGCCTGGAGAACTGTTTCCTAGGCTTTCATTTGGGCACATAGCCTCACTTTCTTTCTACTGTGGATGAAAAGAGATGCTGGTTGCAGGTCTGTGTGCCAAAGGCCTGCTGCAGGGATAGAACAGAGAGCTTCTATTTCATCTCACGGCTCTATCTTAATCACGCTGACCCCAGAACAAACCAGACAGGCCACGCCACATACTTTAGGAAGAACTTGAGCTCTCTCCTAGAAAATGACAGTGATGGGAACAGGGTGAGGGAGGCAGGGAAAACAGCAGGGGAGGCGGGAAAGGTGGTGCCCAAGAAGGTTTGTGACCACAGACCGTCCAGGAGATTAGAAGAGATCCCTCTTGGGCCACCTGGGAGGCTTGAATTAGATGACAAGAAGGTCAGGAAAGGTCATTCTGAAGGGGATACATGCTGGCAGATCTCATGGGGGGGGGGGTGTCCTGCTGGTTAATCCAATTCTGACCCAACCCAGGGTTCAAATAAAATTCTATGCAAAACCGTGCTCTGGATATTTGATGCATTTGGACCTACAACAGACATTTGAGTCCTCTCTAAAAGTAGAAACAGTTCAGGAAGCCAACTCAGCTGTCATGGAAGAACAGAGGCAGCAGTATCTTTGCACACGTCCAGGCATCCTTTGAGTGGGCTGGTGGAGGTACACACATTTCTTTTGTAGGTATTACCACACATGGTACATTTAACCAAAAAAAAAGCTGCTCAGGTCCTCAAATATGTCTTTTTAAGAAGGGGGATGAGTCCACAGAGAAGAAGAAAATACAGGGTCCCGTCATGGGTTGAGGGGCTGTCATCTTTGTTCTCCATAATATTCAGGAGGCAGACGTGAGAGGAAGTGCTGTTTCTTTCCCTGCCTGGTGGATGTTGTTCTAATGGATTCCATCCAGCCTCTCTTGATTTTCCTCCTTCCTGCCACCTTTGCACTTTGCGGCTTGCGTTTTCCTTAGCCCCGAGAGCACATCCCTGGGGGAATCGCCCTTTTCCTGCCGGGCCCCCAAACCAAGCTGCCCACCCCCCACCCCTCACCGTCCCAGCCTGACTTACTTCAAGGGAGAGTCGATTAATGGCTTCTGTTAATGAAAGAAGCTTTTCACAGGGCCTGAACTCTGCCGTCCTGAGCTCTAGGAGGATTATTAGGAAGGGGAGAGGGAGGCGGAGTGACCTTTGGGGTTAAGACATCTTTGAGTGTGATGGCTACTGGAAACAAAGGCTCTCCCTCCTCGGAGCTTGGCCTGTTGGAAATGCCTATAATAAGGAACCAGGAGAACCCTGGAACAAGACAGAGAGAGTTGAAAAAAGGAATAGTGTTTTAACGTGGGATTTGTTGCTGGCTGCTGGTCATCACAGCACGTCTGCATGGAGGCTTCCGATGTCAAAGAAGATGAGTAAAAGGGACCAGCGTGGAGGGGGGCCGGCCCGAGGGGTGAGAAGGTCACGCAGCTGACAGCCCCTGGGAATGTCCTGCTGACCTCTCTCTTCCAGGCCCAGGCAGATTTCAGAGGTAAAACGAGCAGCCAAAACCCACCGGGAGGTGCTGCCCTTGTCTGCCTGAGGCCCCTGGAGCACAGCAGGCGAGGTTTTCACACGGAGGCAGCGGCCAGGAACGCACTGACCAGGGCACCAGCCCAGCGAAAGCTAGTGGAATGGGACGGGCTTGGGTGAGGCTGATTCGTCCAATGTCAATACCCCCGGGGGCACTGGCCCTCTGGAAACTGGTCCCTTGGAGGTATCATCTGGCTTTTACCAATGGCTGTGGAGTGAATTTCTTCCTCATTTGCAATTTACAACAGCTTAGATGAGGGATAAGTTCCAGATGAGCGAGTCTGGGTGATGGGCAGCAATAAGGAGTCAGTCCCTGTTTTTAGAAAGTGGCAGCTGGGAGCAGGGTGGGGGACAGGGGTGAATAAAAGCAGATCGCTATGAGCTCTGATTTTCTGATGTTCTGAACCACAAGCCACAGCCCCAGACAGAGTTACAGTCCCCTTCTCTTGTGTTCTTCAGGAGCTTCCCTGAGTCTTCTGGTAGAAACGCTGCTTATGCAGCTCACTCAGAGCTCTGCTGCTAACTGCAGAGCCTCTATTTTTCTTGTCACCAGAGTCACCTTAATCGTCACGCCTGAAAGAGCCCCACCCGGCTCTGTTTGGTGCCACATGGTTTTGTCTGAAAGGCCCTGCTGTAACAGCAAGAATTGCTGGGTGTCCTTCTCTAAGTAAACAGGAAATATCACTCTGACAAAAAAAAAAAAAAAAAAAAAAATCCCTCTCCTCAGCACAAATGCAATAAAATGCCCACTTATATTTCCTGCGAACGCTGAATTAGGAACAGGATCTGTTTCTTACAGCAGCCCAGACCTCATCCTAACTTCTAAACCTTCAGTGAGCAGAAGCTCAGGCCAGCCCGGCTGACCAGGACATTGAAAAAAAAAATCCTTCCGCTGATTCTAGGAGGCAGCAGCATCACAGGTAGGAAAGACAACAATGCATGGAGAGAAAACAAAACCAAACAAAGCCCAAACTGTGCAAAATCACCTGTAAGAGGCAAGATGGTATGCGTCTAAATTTGAGTCACAGCAAGACAGTGTTCTGGTATTTGACCACCTTTCTATCTCTGAAAAGTCTGGAGCCTTGAGTCAGCCGGGAGAGGGGACACAGGGCAGGAGAAAGAAACACAGGATGGATGGCTTTTTTTCCCATTACATCAGGACCTGGGTTCGTGTGTCAGGCAGGCGCAAGCCCACCAGTCCTCCACACACGAGCACGGTGGAGGCCAGCAGGATGGGGATTGCTTTGGTGATGCTGACCAGGGAGCCGAATATTAAGTTGCCAAGCACGGCGGCCGCTTTGCATAGTGCATTCAGGAAGCCAAAGCCTGTCGCCCTGCAAAGGAAAGAGATAGAGATGAGGTTGAGAAAGTGACTTCCAAGAGTCCAGCTGTAGACACAGACGTCTTCGATGGTAATTTTCATGCATCTTCACGCAGACGGTTTGGTATATAACTTTGAGTGAGGAATCAAAGGCCGGTCAGCACATCTGGAAGGAGAGGACCCCAGCTGTTGCTCCTTCAGCTCTCTGTTGACTTTCTTACCATGGATTCTTATTCTGCCCATGAGTTTATTGTGAACAGAAAGAGAAAGGACATGTCAGGGGGTTAGAAGAGTTTCTTCTCTCTTCCAGAATGAAATTAAAATGTACGACAATTTAGTTCTTTAGTTTTTTTTTCAACGCCCCACATCCTCTTAGCTTAATTCATGTGTGAGGATTTAAGTAATTTAAGTGCATGGGATTTTATGAGAAAATCAAGGATGACTCCATCTTTCTGGCACCACAAGGATGAACTATTGGGCCCTTGTCCCAAATATTTTTAGTAGCAGGCAGAAACTGAACCCTGGTCTGGGTGGCCACCCATGAGCTAGTAACATACTTCTCACACCCTCACCGGAGCTCTAGGTGGGAAATCAGGCCCAAGAAGATATTTCAGAAGACAATCAGACTGTAGATCCAGAGAAGATGCTGCTTCCTCTGCTGACATATAAGATGTACAGGTGGTGTACATATATATATATATATATATATATATATATGATGCATCCCATTTCTTAATTCTTGGGAAAAGAAAATTTTTATTATCTTTATGTCTATTGACTGTAATTTTACTGAGGTCTTTTAGGCAAGAAATTAAATTTTGTTCGTGAGTGTATGGATACTGCTGCTATCATGTGATAATGGAATTTCTTCTGTCTTTCTGCCATTTCTGTTTTTTGTCTGTCACGAGGTTCATATGTGTATTAAAGGCACTTTGAAGGTGGGGTAACCTTGATGACATGTTCCCCCTCCCAAGGGAAATGCATTTGATACACTGTAAAAGGCAGTCTTTAGTACACATCTTTCTTCGATAGATTTATTTTATTTTATTTTACTTTACTTTATTTTTGCTTTTTAGGGTCGTACCTGTGGCATATGGAGTTTCCCAGGCTAGGGGTCAAATCAGAGCTACAGCTGGCAGCCTACACTACAGCCACAGCAATGCCAGATCTGAGCTGTGTCTGTGACCTATGCCTTGGCTCCCGGCAACGCCAGATCCTTAACCCACTCAGCGAGGCCAAGGATGGAACCTGCAACCTCACGGTTCCTAGTTGGATTCGTTTCCGCTGTGCCACGACAGGAACTCCACCTTTGATTGATTTATAAATAAGTGGGTTTTCCTGTGGTCAGGCATAACAACTACACATAACGTCTTGGGCTGCTTGTTCCGAGTGATATCTTCTATAATATGTAGGTATTTACTATGGGCATTATTGTAACATTGACTTTGCTGGTTAGAACAGACTTTAAAAAGGGCAGCAAGTGTCGACTTTCTTTTTTGCTCAAGACACCCAGAGAGTCGAGGAAGCAGCCTCTGCAGTGTGGCCAAGTCAGCAAAGGTTTGGATCATGGAAGGGGTGTAACAGAATCTCTGATGGAGAAAAACAGGAACCTCTTGAGAAAAGGGTTAGCTCATTTGGTATTCTTCTTCTTTTGGGTTTGTTTTTAAAGAAAGAGATGAGTAATAGCAACAACTACCAGGAAGATAAGGAGATTTAATACACTGATAACTATTTTCAAATGAACTGCTTGAGGTTACACGTTGGGTACCACAGAAGACTTAAGCAGAATGACAGCCTCATCTACTGCCTCCCCTGTCTCCATGGAGATGTTATAAAGCCAAGTTGTCTTTTTCTTTAAAAAAAAAATTAATGGTCTTTTGGGAGCAGTTTTAAGTTTCTAAAAAATTGAGTGAAGAGTAAAGAGAATTCTCACACAGCGCCTATTACTAACATCTTAGTGTGGCACATTTGCTACAACTGATGAGTCAATGTTAATATATTATTATTAACTAAAGTCCAAAGTTTGCATTAGGGTTCACTCTTTGTGCTGTGTATTCTTTGGGCATTGACAAATGTGTAGTCCTATGCATCTGCCATTATAGCATCATACACGATAACAGTTTCAATGCCCTAAAAATCCTGGCCGCCACTGACCTGTTTTACTATCTCCTTAGTTTTACCTTTTCCACAATGTCATATAATTCAAATTATATAGTATGTAGCCTTTTCAGATCAGCTTCTTTCATTTTTTTTTTTCTTTTCTGGCTGAATCCGCTCCATATGGAAGTTCCTAGGCCAGGGATTGAAGCTGTGCCTCCACAGAGACAAGCCAGATCATTAATCCAGAGTGCCACAGTGGGAACTCCCTTTTAGTTTTTAAAAACTACACGTTAGTTTCTCGATTCTGGAGTCACAAATCACCAAACACATGGAACTGAGATAAGCTGTATTGTTCTGCGGAAAATAGCTAGTGTGTATATGGCTGATAAGAGACAAGGAAATATTCTGTATGGAGAAGTCTCCTGATGCTAAAACTGCAGAATAAGCCATGCAGAATTTACATCTGGGTTAAAATAACCATATTTTCTTCCCAAGCTATAAACCTGGTATAACTCAGAACAGGGCATAAAGTCCAGGTGGCCAGCTTCTTTCGTTGCTAAAACTCTAGCAGAGGAACAGATGACTTCCTGAGCCTTCTGGGTAGCACTAAGGGAGGTGCATCAGGAGCATCTGGAATCCAAAGCATCACATCCTTATTTCGGAAGAATCTCCGTTTTCATTGATCAAGCGGAGGCAGTTCTTCAGATGAAAATCTGGTGCAGATACAGAGCACATAGCTTCCTTAAATTAATGCTGGCATTCGAGAAAACATGACTGTCCTTTCCTTGGATAAGAAAATTATTTCCTCAAATACTTGCAGCTGGAGGGTGTGCTTTTCCACACATTGAAGGCACAGATGCATTACGAACATCTTTCTCAAAGGAGCTCTCCCTTGGGGGTCATCTGTTTATAAATAAACAAGCGTTTGGTTCATTTATTCCCTTGTCCTTACTTAAAGGAAGGCCAGGACTTCTGTAGACACCCCCAGCCCAAGTCAGCTCATGCTCATCAAGCCCTTGGAAGGTGGGAGCTCAGAGCTGGCAGAGCCCGACTTGACTTGCTGATTTCCCAGCAGCAGAACAAGCTATTGAACTTTTTTTTTTTCAGTCCAAAGATGTCCTGTGTCTTCTCTGAACCAACAAGCATCCACAAGAAAGAATGCAGCAGACTACTGTCTTTCTACAAGCTCTATCCCTTGTTCCCTCCCCTCTCCAGCCAGAATCCTTTGTTTTCCATTCTTTTTTTCATTTTTTAATTTTTTTTATTTTGTTGTTGTTGTTGTTGTTGCTATTTCTTGGGCCGCTCCCGCGGCATATGGAGGTTTCCAGGCTAGGGGTCGAATCGGAGCTGTAGCCACCGGCCTACGCCAGAGCCACAGCAACGCGGGATCCGAGCCGCGTCTGCAATCTACACCACAGCTCACGGCAACGCCGGATCGTTAACCCAATGAGCGAGGGCAGGGACCGAACCCGCAACCTCATGGTTCCTAGTCGGATTCGTTAACCACTGCGCCACGACGGGAACTCCCTGTTTTCCATTCTTGCTCAACCTATTTATTTAAATCTTTCAAATAGAAACTCTTTTCCCAACAGTAGCCTGGGACTGCAGCAGCCCTGGTCTCCATCCCACTAAGTTGGTCCTTCTCCCTGCACCAGTAACTCCCTCTGATGCTGGTGCAGGAGCTGTCTGGCTGCCGTGCTCAGGCTCAGCTGTGGGGGATGTGGCTGCCAGAGCATCCCCAAACCACAGCCCCACTGTGGCTCCTTCTAAGAACCTTTACGCTGTAGTGGGATCTAGCGCATTTATATCACTTTACGCTTATTTGATGGCCAGGAAAAGGAAAGTGCTGACTCCATTCTGGATACTGAAGATAGCTTTGCCTTCACATCCAGCCTCTTTCTTATTTGTTTTTTTTTTTTTGTTTTTTTTTTTTTTTTTACTTATTGGCAGAGTCAGTGCTGGTGTTAGCCATTGTCTGTCTGCCTCTTTCTTTGTTTCTTCCTTTTTCTTTCTCATCCTCCCTCCCTCCTTCCTTCCCTCTCTCTCTTTCTTTCTTTTTTTTTTTTGTCTTTTTGTTTTTTTAGGGCCACACCCGTGGCATATGGAGGTTCCCAGGCTAGGGGTCTAACCCAAGCTGTTGTTGCCGGCCTACACCACAGCCACAGCAACGCCAGATCCAAGCCACGTCTGCAATCTACACCACAGCTCATGTCCGGATCCTTGACCCTCTGAGTGAGGCCAGGGATCGAATCCGCACCCTCATGGTTCCTAGTTGGATTCATTTCTGCTGCCCCCCAATGAAAACTCCATCCTCTCTCTCCTTCTTTCAGTGGCTGCACCAGTGGCATGTGGAAGTTCTCTGGCCGGAGATTGAACCTGAAGCCACAGTGACCTATGCCACAGCTACAGCAATGTTGGATCCTTAACCCACTTCGAGGGGACCAGGGATGGAACCTGAGCCACTGCAGTTGGATTCTTAGCCCACTGCACCACAGCGGGAACTCTGCCACTGTTTTAAACACTGGCTGAAATATCTGCCCATTGACTGATGAAATTGGGGAAAAAACCCTTAAATACTACATTTTGAAAAAGAATGAAATGGTATAGAGTACAGATGCAGACTTAGCTCATGGGATTTACCTGCTAAGGGATAAAGTGTGAGCATTCGCTTTGTCTAGTCTAAACTTTGGGAAATGAACTTTTTCTGGACAACTCAGTCCAATCATTGGTAGAATGACGGGGACATTAGCATGGGACATTTTGGAAAGTACAGACAGTCCTCAAATCAATGTGATCTAAAGATTCATCTGGAAGTTGGCTATTTAAAACACAGAATGAATTTCATTTTTCTCATAGGAACAATAATACAAATGATGGCTAGATTCCCAGATTAATCTAAAAGAGCTATTTTAACACTGAATCCATCTGAGCCATTGGACTACAATGTTAAGGGCCTAATACACCCCTCGAATATTTGTTGAATAAGCAAGTTAGTCCTTCACATAGTTCTAACTTACACATTCTCCTATGCATTTATTTATTCATTAGACAATCATTTATTAAGCATCTATTATGTGCCAAACACTGCACTAGGCACCAGGGGCCCCAAAATTAATAAGATTAAGTCTCATTTTACACTAAGACAGATGTAAAAAGATCATGATAGTGTAACATGCTAAGTGCCTTGAAAAAGATACCCAGAGGCTACTAAGGGGTGTGTGTGTGTGTGTGTGTGTGTGTGTGTGTGTGTGTGTGTGTGTGTAGGACAGCAAGTGGTCTCAGGTTGGGGGTGGGGACAGCTGAAGGGAGATTTCTCAGAGGGGACAGATAAGAATAGAATTGGTCTTAAAGGAACAGGAAGAGCTTGCCAGGTGATGATGGAACGTGAACAGAGGTGTTCTCTGCTCTCAAAACACCCTCACATCTCTCCAACTTGTCGCCATGGTACCCCACTCAGGCGTGCCTTAGGCATCTCCTCTAAAACCTTCTTGAGTGCAAAAGGCCTGCCTCCCTCCAGTCCCCAAACAAGTCTCCCGTTTCCTCATGCAGCGGTTCTCCACTTGGGGTCAGAACTGGGGTGCACACACGTGTGTAACCACGGCCTCACCCAGCAATGCTCAAAGTACCATTGATGGAACTTCTAAAACACAGTGATGTGGGAGCTCCTGTTGTGGCTCAGTGGTAATAAATCGGACTAGTATCTGTGAGGATGTGGATTCCACCCCTGGCCTCGCTCAGTGGGTTAAGGATCTGGCATTGCTATGAGCTGTGGTATGCTGCAGACGTGGCTCTGATCCCGTGTTGCTGTGGTATAGGCCGGCAGCTGTAGCTCCGATTCTACCCCTAGCCTGGGAACTTCCACATGTCACGGATGCGGCCCTAAAAAGCAAAAATAAATAAATAGTGATGTGGCCACACCAATGCCTAGAGGCATGTCCCCAGAAATTTTGACTTCACTGCTATATGGGAGTCTAGTTATTAGTTTTGTTTTTGTTTTTTTTAGTCTTTTTAGGGCCATATACACAGTATATGCAAGTTCCCAGGCTAGGCTAGGGGTCAAATTGGAGCTGCAGCTGCTGGTCTATGTCACAGCCGCAGCAATGCCAGATCTGAGCTGCGTTTGCAACTTACACCACAGCTCATGGCAACGCTGGACCTTAACCCACTGAGTGAGGCCAGGGATCAAACCCACATCCTCATGGATACTAGTCTGATTCATTTCCGCTGTGCCACAATAGGAACTCCGGGAATGGGCTTTTTAATGGACATTAGTTGGTCCATGTTTGTTGACTGACATCAGATGGTTACCTTGCTTTTGTGGAGGAAAAACCCCCTAGTTTCACATTCTTAAATCGGGAATGATGGAATTCAACTGCTTTCTGATCTATAAAGCAAGAGAACATTTGTCTCATGTACACAGTGAGTGTATATGTGTGGTCTGGGTGTGTCCTCCTGAGCCCGGGGAAGGCGGCCTCCTATACCACCCTATCCTGCAAACAGAGCCTTCCTGACACACACACGGGGGAGGACTTCCCTGGACTTGTGAGCCCACAGGAACTTCTCCCTGGGCCCAAAGTTGACCTCCATCTCCCTTCCCTCCCCACTACCGTCAAGGGTTATCCCATTGCTTGTTCCTCTGGACATGCAAACATGAATCCAGGGACAGGTAATAATGGAAGCCTTTGTGTCTTATCATCTATCTGGTAAGCCTCACTAGGAAGCGAGTCCCTGGGCCAGAGTAAATGATGACAGAATGAAAGTGAGCCCAGGGAAGCCACATAGAGTTCATCTAAGGCCACGGTTGATGGACACGGCTGTGAATCCCAAGAGCAGTGAGCTTCTGAGAAACTGATTTTCAGAGCCCACCCCAGTCTCACGGGGAGGACTCTTTATGTCACAGGCGAGCAAGGCCTCTGCTGGGAGCAGCGCTGCACAGTCATACCTCTGGCTTTGATGCTAAGGGATTCAGGGCAAGTTATTTCCCCCAATGTCTCCTTTTCCTCACCTGAAAATGGCATCCATCTACCAACACTTGTAGGGTTGGTGTGAGGATGAAAGTTAAACAAGGTCATCTGAATACTCAGCACTGTGCCTGACTCGCCTGTTCATTTCTCACATGAGAAAAGGCTCCAGGAAAGTTCAAGGACTCATCTAAAGGGACCCAGCTGTTTTCGGGCAGCATCTGTAGCTGAACTCAAGTTTTCCTCCACCGCGTTGATGGAGAAGGGGCCGGAGAGGAGGAGGAGGTTTCCGGGAGGCAGTGCTGTCTGGGGAAAGGGGAGCTGACAGCAGCAGGACTGGGAGGGCACAGGCTGTGGATAAACAACACGGAGGAGGGACATAGCAGGGTCACAGGGGAGAATGGAAGCGAAATGCCACCTCACTCATACCTGGTCCAGTTAGCTTAGCCTGCAGCGCGGGGAGCTAGACCCCATTCAGGGAGGAAAACTATCGCCCAGAACCAGCTGGATTGGACAAAACATCTGTCTTTCCATCTTTCTATCATTTATTCCTTCACCTGGGGTCATGGGCATGAACAAGGACAACAAAGTCCTGCTCTCAGGGAGTCCACACTCCAGTGGGTGACAGAGAGTAAGCAAACGTACACCTTAACAGCTTATCCTCACATAGTCAGGGGGGTGATTGCTTTAAAAGTGCTTCAGTATAATATATCAAATCAGGGACCTACTGTAGCCAGCACAGGGAACTATATTCAGTATCTTGTAATAACCCATAATGGAAAAGAAGCTGAAAAAGAATAGATAGACGTATAAATGAAAAAGAATAGATAGACGTATAAATGAATCACTTTACACAACATGGTAAATCAATTATATGTCAATAAAAATTTAAAAAAATAAAGAGATCGTGTGTTTTAAGGAAGAAAAACTGTTTTGCCATCTTCCAATAAATAATAAAAATACAAAGAAAAGGACTTCAGTATGAAGAGAAGTTGTCTCTGTACCGATAGAATTTAAAACAGGTTAATCAGGAATTAATGCGCCAGAGGTAGTTATTTAGGGCTCTATCTATCATTTTATTTTATTTTATTTATTTATTTTTTTTGTCTTTTTGCCATTTCTTGGGCCGCTCCAGCGGCATATGGAGGTTCCCAGGCTAGGGGTCGAATCAGAGCTGTAGCCGCCGGCCTACGCCAGAGCCACAGCAACGCTGGATCCGAGCCGTGTCTGCAACCTACACCGCAGCTCACGGCAACGCCGGATCCTCAACCCACTGAGCAAGGCCAGGGATCAAACCCGCAACCTCATGGTTCCTAGTCGGATTCGTTAACCACTGCGCCACGACGGGAACTCCTCTATCATTTTAGAAATCTGCATGAGGAGGTTTGTTCATGAACACAGAAATGAATTTTCATTGATGATATGAGTGCTTGATATGTGGTTGAATGGCAAGACTTTTCTGCCCTTAGCACAATGGGTGGACCAGCATCCTCCAAGCCCAGCAACCCTGTGAAATGGTGCCGTTGGTCTAGACTCCAGATTCTAGAGCCCACTGGTCCTGGGCTCTGACACTTACAGTCTCACTCTGCTGCCTGACTAGCCCCAAGTCCGGTGGTCCTGCTGTCGGCATGGCGTGCTATCCATGGCCCCTTCATGCAACCACAGATATAGACTTTCCCTGGAGTCAAGAACAGGCTATAACAGGTTTTTATGTCTACTGGCACACGTGGTAGGATTTTGTGCCATTGTAACACATCTCTTGGGGGCAAGGTGGTGGGTGAAGGGGATGTAAGCTCCCCACACCCTCACTCTCCACTTCTAACTGCCAGAGACAAAAAGGATCTGACATTTGCTGAAAGTGACCCAGGACACATAAAATATAAACATATATAATGATAAGGGCTACAAAAAATAAAAATAAGGCAGGGCAAAGGGACATGGCTGGAGTGTAGCTGGGTTAGATGAGATGACTGATGAAAGAATCCTTCATGTCAAATTTTTTTTTTTTTTTTGCTTTTTAGGGCTGCACCTGTGGCATATGGAAGTTCCCAGGCTAGAGGTTGAATCAGAGCTACAGCTGCTGGCCTCTATCACAGCCACAGCAACTGGGGATCCCAGCCGAGTCTGTGACCTACACTCCAGCTCATGGCAATGCCAGATCCTTAACTCACTGAGCGAGGCCAGGGATCGAACCCGCATCCTCATGGACATTAGTCGGATTCCTTTACACTGAGCCACAATGGGAACTCCCCATCTCAAAATCTTTAAAAAATACGTGAGAGCTTTATCTTCATGAGCACGGACGTAGACTCTTATTTCATATCTTCAACAACTGAGGCCCAGTTATGCTGAGTGGCCTTCCTGAAGTCCACTAAGAGACCAGGATTTAAGAGATCCAGGATTCCAGAACCTCAGGTCTGAGCCACAGGTGGGAATGGAGAACTTCTCTGTCTAAAGAGACACAGTCCTAAAGCGAGGGGTGTGGGTTGGTTAATTCTGGGCAGATGTTTTGACTTTAGCTCACTGAGGAAGAGGACTGCCCCACAGCTCTGGGTGTCAGCAGCAGCTGCCCAGGATGAGCGGGGAACAGCAGGTGGGAACAATGAGGGGGTTACTTTCACATCCTTTCTGAGGTCATGTCTGAAACTGGGCATGCGTAAGGGGAAGGAAGGAGGAGGCCAGTGGCCAGACAAAGGGGGGAGGGCACTGCTGGAAGATCCCCATGAGACAGGCCTGTGGGGCTGAGGGATGCTGCGTGGAGATGGTGGCCAGCACGGAGAGCCTGGGTTTCATCCCTTTCAAGGTGGGCACTCCTTGCCCTGAGCTCCGTGGAGGAGGGGTAAGCATAGTTCTGGGTGGTAGAGACAAAGGAAGTGAGAGCTGGGGTGGGGGTGGGGGTGGGGGGAGCGAGCTCTGCCGCAGGGTGGCAGCAGGAAGTCACTGCCTGGATGCAGAAGGACACGCAGGCCAAAACAGAGAACCTGGATGAGTCAGAGCATGTGCTGCCTCTACAGACCTTCCTCGATGTAGGATGGGTTACATCGCCCCAAACCCATCACAGGTTGAATGTATCACAGGTTGAATGAAATGCAAACCTCACAGCTTGGCCTAGCCCAGCTTCAACGTGCTCAGAGCACACGTATCAGCCTGCAGTTGGGCAAAATCATCTAACACAAAGCCTCTTTCATTATGAAGTGCTGACTACCTCATGTAACTTCTTGAATACTCTATTGAAAGGGAACACCAGAAGGGTTGCCTGCGTGCAGAACACCTGTAAGCATCACAGTGGTTTGCCCTTGTGATCCCGGGGCTGAGTGGGAGCAATGGCTTGCTGACCAGCACATACATATTTCAAAAGCATCTGCTTAATAAATTGGTGAATGACTGCTCTACCTCCAGCTCACGAGTCTTTCCAGCATCCAAATGTAAATACTCAAATGCACATCAGAGAGCACCATGGGAACATGAGAAATGCCACATGTCCGAAATGGAGCTGATTACTTTCCTAATCTTAGTCCAAACCTGCTCTTCCTTCTGTGTCCCAGGCTCAAAACTGCCATCGACATCCACTCACCTGCACATGCAGAAACTGGAATCATCTTTGTCAACTTCTTTCCTCATGCCAACATCAAGCGCCCATCAAGCACTACATTTTGTTTATTCTGCCTCTAAGTATCTGTGAGCATCTGTGAGCATGTTAACTTCTTTCCTACCTGCCTCTTTCTAGGTCACATCACCATCCCTGTCCCCTCACTGGTCTACCTGCCACAAAAAGGAATTCTCCAGCCCATGTATGAACTTGTCACTCTTCTTCCTAAAACACCTCGAGGGCTCCTCATCACCAAGACAATATTGCAATTTACAGACTCCCTCATGATCTGTGCCTTGCTTGACTCTGTTAACTCTTGTTTCCAGAGCTTTTCAGGTGGTCTTTCCTCTGACTGAAACATTCTTTCTCCATCTCTTTGCTGGGCTCTCACCTATTAATCTTCAAGTCTTAGCTTAGATGTCCCTTCTTCTAAGCAATCCTCTCTTCTGCTTTCATAACACTGTATCCTTTCCTCAAATAACCAACTCTGTTACACCTGATGTTCTTAAGCTCTGTGAAAGTAATCACCACAAAGGGCTTATTTGTGGTTGTATCACATACACTCCAAAGAAAGTTGATGAAATAAATGAACAACATTAAAATTCATATTGAGATGGAATAGACATACTTTTCTTATTCTTCCTACTAAATACAGCTAAAAATCATGGACATTATTAAAAAAAACCTAAGAAGACTCTGAAAGATAAAGAGAATATGCAGAGTAGCTGGGGACCTAGGCAATGGTGAGTTCCTCAATTTTCTTTTTGCATCATAGATCTGAAGAAAGCTGGCAGTGTGGACGTACCAACAGTACAGATTCAAATAACATTCCAACAAAAGCCTGCATTCTCTACGCAAAGGACCAGGACAGAGGCAGCCTAGTAAGACAGAAAACACTTAGACAATAACCTCTATCCTCCAACCAAACACCAAAAAACTTGGAAATCAATTGCCAGCTACGCCAGCAAAATATGAGTGGAGAATGTAGATGTCCATCCTTATAAAACTATAATGGGGTGCCTCAGCATGATCACTGGGGTGGGTCAGGGAAGGATAAGTAGGAAGCTGGGATTTTCATCCGTGCGGGTCAGTAATGAGCTCCTCCTTGCTTTCCCTCCATGGTATCAGCCATCATGAAGAGAGCCTGGACTCCCACCCCTGCCAGTAGGAATGAGGACACCCTTCTTGGGTGTCAGTGGAGGCTGAGTGGGAACCTGGACATCTACATCCACCTGACAATAATGAGGCAGTGCACCCCTTCTCTTCCCATAGAGGGATCTGAGAAAGCCAACCAAGACTAAAGGCTTAAATAAGATCAAAAGTCTCATAACATAACATTGAAAATGACTGCTTTCAATCGACCAGCACTTATTATATGAATAACCAGGAAGATCACAAATGGAATGTGAAAAGAAGATTAAGAGATGCCAACATTGAGATAGCAACACCTGAGGAATTCTTGTACTTCCTCATCTGGCTGTTCAATGTGGATCTTTTATAATAAACTATAATAGTACATATAGCATTTTCTTGTATCCTATGAGCCATTCTAGTAAATTATCAAGGCCACTGGGGGTTGTGAGAATTCCCAGGTTTATAGCTGGCTAGGGAGGAGTGTGAGTAGCCTGGGTACCCCATTTGTAGCCGGCATCTAAAGTGGGGCAGTCTTGAGAGACTGAGTCTTTAACTTGTGGGATCTGATGCTAACTCCAGGGAGGATAGTGTCAAAACTGGAGAAGTGACAGGTGCTGGAAAAGACACCATATCTTTGGTGCACCAATTACATGAAAAAGCTTCCCTAAGCTTCTATTCCAAGAAACTGATTCCTCCACATCTCCATAAACAAGTTGCATCTTCAAGGACCCCACTAAAATAATTCACTGGGGATACACTATCAGTACAGAGTTCTTAAAACAAGCCTGTGAAGTAGGCAAAACTGCTGGTCAGGGTCCTTCTATAAGCAGATAGGAGAAAGAAAACCCAGGCATGGCTTTCTTGACATCAGAGAAGTTTGACCTAAGCCATTTTGTGATCTGAGCCTGGCCACAATGCTTGCCCTTGAAGAGGTCTCAGTAATAACGATCTTAAGGGAACAAAAGAACAAACTGTTATCAGGCAAGAGAAGAACCAGTAACAATAGCAAAGATAACAAATCAGTTGTAAAGACTCCCAGTTTTGTTTCCATGGTAAAGATGGGTCTGAAGGACTTTCTTGAGCTGCTCCACAGAATTTAAATCCCCTTCAGTTACTCAACCATCAGAACAACCGGAACCTAAGGGAAGAGGATGTTGCCCTATTCGAAGTCCAGTGAGAATCAGCTAAAGCTTGGATTCTCTCCGCTATCGAAGCCTCTTCATGAATATGCATGTGCCCTTAGCTCAAAACTTTCCTAACTTTGCTGTTAACAGAGACACTGCTTTGGGTAAGATCCCTGGTGTTCTTTTTATTTGTTGCAAGAAAGAAATCCTTCCTTCTCCTGATCCTTGGCTTGGTTGTGTCTTTTGGCTTTGGACACCCACCAAGATGGGTGGGAACTAGTTCTTGGGTAACACTTTCCACCCCTTTCTCTGCCTCGCACATTATCATGTGCCAACCCATGTCCGTCATCTTCCTAACCTGGGGGAAAATCTAAAATGTCACTGGGCCTCTGTGGAAGACTCTGCAATCATTATGTTATGCTTATCTCTGATGCCAGGCTTTGCAATCATTATGTTATGCTTATCTCTGATGCCAGGCTTTGAGGACAGAAGAAAAAGGGACAAAGAGTGGTATAAGAAATATATCTTTTCCCTGGTTCCTAGCACAGAGCTCCTCAAACCTAAGGGATAGGAGTGTCTCCAGTTATTTATTAAAGCCCCTTTCCCTATGTTGGAGCTTCTGCTACTGAGCGATGTAGGGTGAGGCAGGTTACTAGAAATAGCAAGGGATTAGAGGTTGACACTGGGCATGGGGGGAGAAGGGTTGGAGATAAAGCTCTATAAAAACTCTTGAACAACAAGATTTGATAAGCTTCCAGGCTGAAGAAGGCATAGAAGTACTGGAAGCTCTGTGCTTCTTCCTCCATTGCCTTGCCCTCTGCCTCTCTTCTGTCTGGCTGTTTCCAAGTGGTAACCTCTTATAATAAATTAGTAAACAGAGGTAAATGTTAACTTGAGTTCTGTGAGCAATTCTGGCAAGTTATCAAACTTGAGTGAAACCACGTAACCCAGATTGGGACTTGACTCCATTGTTCCCCCTCCCACCGCCTCCTGGTTTTTGGCTGCCAGGAGGCATAGGGAGCTCCCAGGCCAGGGATCAGATCTGAACCACTGTCATGACCTAAGCTGCAGCCGTGGCAACACTAGATCCTTAACACGCTGTGCCTGGCTGGGGATCAAACCTGCGACCTGGCGCTCCCAAGACGCTGCCAATCCCGTTGCACCACAGAGGGAACTCCTTCCGCTGTCTTTCAATTAAGGTCTCAGGACTTGCTGAAGTTCAGGTTCTTTATGTCTCAGCACAGAAGGAATTCAGCGAGAGGCAAAGTGATAGGTAAGAAGCAGATTTATTGAGAGAGATAGGGTGTGGGCCATCTCAGAAAGTGAGAGGTCCCCAGACACAGGGTGGTGAGTTTTTATGGGCTGGGTAATTTCACAGGCTAATGAGTGGGAGGATAATTCCAACGACTTCTGGGAAGGGGCAGGGATTTTCAGGATTTGGGTCACTGCCCACTTTTTGGCCTTTTATGGGTGGCCTCAGAACTGCCACAACACCTGTGGGTGTATCACTTAGCATGCTAAATATTGTAATGAGTGCATAAAGAGGCTCGGGATCTATGGAAGTTGGATCTTCCACCATCTTGGACCTCGTTGGTTCTAACCAGTTTATGCTGTACCCTTAAGGGCTCCGTCTTTTTTTTTTTTTTTTTTTTTAAGGTTGTGTCCTGCCTGCTTCTCTCTTTTTTCACAAGAAGTGTGAGACTCCAATTTAGAGCTGGTTGGTTAGATGTACAGGTGATAACCTGAATTGTGTTTGGTGTCTGAAATGAGGGCACTCTGGTGGGAACTGAGTCCTTCATCTGTGGATCTGATGTTATCTCCAGGTAGATAGTGTTGGAACTGAGTTAAATTTTAGGACATCCAGCTGGTGTCTACTGCGGATTAGAGAATTGCCTGCTATGGGAAAAAACAAACATATTTGGTGGCCAAAAGTGAAGTATGGAGAGCAGAGGGGAAAAAACAGCTTTTCCTTACAAAAAGTGCTTGCAGTGGCTGTTTGGCTTCATTTTATAGGCACAGGAAAGAACTACTCAGTTAATACTTAGATTTTTTTTTTTTTGTCTTTTTAGGGCCGCATCAGTGGTATATGGAGGTTCCCAGGCTAGGGATCTAATCGGAGCTGTTGCTGCCGGCCTATACCACAGCCACAGTAACACCTGATCCGAGCTGTGTCTGTGACCTACACCATAGCTCATGCAATGCAGGATCCTTAACCCATTGAATGAGGTCAGGGGTCGAACCTGCATCTTCATGGATCCCAGTCAGGTTCATTAGCGCTGAGCCATGACAGGAATTCTGGTGCTTACAGTTTTAATTTCACATTTTCCTGCCTCTTTATGAAATGATTTAGGCTAGCTTATAAAAGACAAAATTAATAAGCTAGGGATCCAAGAGTGCAAATCAGGACGAGGAGGAGCCAAGCAAATATTTGGACCACAGAGCTACAACATGGACTCAGGCTCCTGCCTCCTGACTACACAACAGGAAAGGAAATGTGAGGAACTGCTAATTTTTATCCTGGAAAGTGAAGAGATGGAACAGCAACCCAGAGTGGGTCCTGGCACGCGCTGCAGATATGGGGTTGCAGGGAGGCACGGCATGCTGTGGTGGGAAAGGTCCTGTCCTCACTGGTACTTTCGCAGGAAATGCAAATGGAACCCCTATTAAGCGTCAGAGAGGTAACACCAAAGGTCAAGACAGGTATGGCTTTCAAGTGTTAGAACTTTCATAGCACTTAGACCATATCCTAAATTATGTTCCCTGAATATAATCACCTTCACTGGGATTTTGATAGGAGTGCTATGAAATGGCTCAAGCGGTTGGTGACTTCTTAGTTTGGGGCTTGGAATCAGCGTGTCCTAGCCTGATCAGGAAGAACAGACTCTAGAAACTGGGCAGTGGTCTAGCATGAAAAGTTCTAGTGAGAAAAATCACAGCCTTGAACCAGAATGCTTGTCAGGATGTACTGTGTTTTGCTTCTACAGGGAGAAGGGACTGGAGGGTACCTGTACACAAAACATTGGGGGTTTTCCTCTAACAGGTGACCCAGGGGTCCGTGGCACCCTCTTTTTGTGACTCGGAGGAATGCAGCAGAGATGGAAGAGGGTTTAACCTGAAACGGAGTACGTCGCCATGGCCCTGGGGGACAGGTTATCTATCTCCCCATCACTAGGATGTGACTTCCTGTACATTATCTGATAACACGAGCTTAAGCCCTGGAGAATGTCTGTCATCAACAGCCTGCCTACACTGAGAATGCATCTTGCCAGTGTCTGAGTCCTGGCCCAGCGGCTGTGCTCTGAAGCGCATCTCCATGTTTCACTGTTTCAGTAACTGAATTATAAGAGGAACGTACAGCAGGCTGGTGCCCGGGACAGGCGGGACTCCTCTGAAGCGGACATTGTCACTGCCTTGCAAACCCTCCTGAGACTGCTTGCTGGGACATGTCCTCTCTACAGGCCTTCCTCGCTCCTCCATGTGGTCCAGGCTTGCCCTGCAGCCAGACGACACCTCCCTCCCTGTTTTCTCTCCTACTTGCATGTCCCCTAACAGAACAAAATCTGTACATGTTTAATCCCATCTTGTCCTCTGCTTCTCCAAGGACCTGAGCTAATCACACAACAATTTCTCTTTTTATCTGGCCGGGTGCTTAATTTTTCCAACAACAGAAGCACAGCAGGCCCATGTTTCTCATAGATGGACCTGCCCAGTTCAATGTGTTTGTATTTGTTGTTTGTTTTTGTTTTCCTGTTTTGGCCACCCCTCTGGCATAGGGACGCTCCTGGGCCAGGGATCCAATCCGAGCCAGAGCTGCAACCTATGCCATAGCTGCAGTAACACTGAATCCTTAACCTAATGTGCTGGCCCGGGGATTGAACCAGTGCCTTCACAGAGACAAGCTGGATCCTTAGCCCACTGTGCTGCAGCGGTAACTCCCCTGGTATTTTGTCTTTAAGCCAGGTTTTTGCTACAGGAGGACTCATCCTTCATCATCTCCATCCCTAATGGCAGAGGGTTAAGCACTTGAGTCATCCAAAACAATATCAAAAGTTTACAATGTAAAACAAAAAGGTCTCGGGCTATGACACAGCCTTACTATAACACTGAGGGTCTGCTTTTAAAGTCTAGTTTAGGAGTTCCTGTCATGGCGCAGTGGTTAACGAATCCGACTAGGAACCGTGAGGTTGCTGGTTTGATCCCTGGCCTTGCTCAGTGGGTTAAGGATCCGGCATTGCCATGAGCTGTGGTGTAGGTTGCAGATGCGGCTCAGATCCCGCCTTGCTGTGGCTCTGGCGTAGGCCAACGGACACAGCTCTGATTAGACCCCTAGCCTGAGAACCTCCATATGCCGTGGGAGCGGCCCTAGAAAAGGCAAAAAGACAAAAATAAATAAATAAATAAATAAATACATACATAAATAAAGTCTAGTTTAATCCACATCTGTGCCCAGTTTGCAGGATGAGAAAGCAAGCAAGCTGCAGAGTCTTAATCCTGTTTTGGCGACACCCTCATCCCAAGACATCCAATCTAGGAGCTTGCCCCGCAAAGAGAACTAATGTTTGTGGAATGAAGGAAGGAGATGCCGGACCCGGGGTGTATGGTGCCTTTCAAAGCCTAAGTGGCCAATAGGAGGTTACTGATTAGAATATTTGAGGAGTGGACATCCAGAAGGGTTTCAGACATTCTGCAGGGAGACAGGTACAGGAGTACCTATGGGTTCCTTTGAGCTCAGTAATAGATGCTCATAAAGAAGAGTAAGTTAGAGCCTGGGCATTTGGAGAACGTACCCCACTGGGGCCAATACATAAAAAGAGGGACTCCGGATAAGTTGAAAATTGCTATCCCCAGTGCATCCGCATTGTCCTAGAAAAAACCTCCTCCATTTCAAGTCCAGAGACTCCTGACTCCATGCTCTAGCAGAGAGGCCCTCAGACCTGACAGAGTGTACACGGAATCAAAGGCAGAGGCCATGTGTCTTGGCTCAAGTCGAACAGCAAAAACAGGGCCTCTCTTCTTGTAAGGACTTGGCTGCTGGAGCTCCACCCCAAAGCCCGGCCTTCTAGCCCCTTTTAGGGTAAGAGGTGTGCACAGTCTCTGTGTCTCCATTTTGAGAACTGAAGCATATTTTTCTTCTAATAGTGACCTTTGTTTTGTCCCTAGAAATGTGTTGGGCTTTCCTTTCACCGACCAGGAAGGTAAAGAGAGAGGTTCCAGAGACCTCTTCGTGGTTCCTTAACACCGAGCTCATGCTATCACTAGCACACATAAGAGAAGGACACTCTCAGGATGCATAAGAGGCCCAGAGAGGCTCCTGTACCGTGTCCCTCCCTGATTGATTACAGCCTCCTCAGACTGTTAGCCAGCAAGCTGAGTCATGGGCACATTTAAATTCCTACACTGGTTTCACTGCCCTATTACTCCTGCTGACACCTATAATCCCCTACATTTTCCTTTTAAAAGAAACGAGGAGATGTATAACATACATAAGCTACATGGATATATTATAGAACACACGGATTATAGCCAATATTTTATAATAGCTATAAATGGAACATCACCTTTAAAAATGATGACTCTCTTATACACCTGAAACTTACATTGTATATCAACTACACCTCAAAAAAATCAGGTAAAGAAAACCTTCCATAATATATATAAATATCCATATATATATACTCAAAAGCCTTCATAGCTCCTAGGCAAACTGGCTTATGATTTTCCCACACCACATTATAGTTAACTATAATTATAATATTTAGTATCTATACTTAATACCAATATTGAATATATATTTAATGATATAATGCATGTATACACTGCTATAAAAATGTCTAGCTGTAAAAACTGGGGGACAATTTCCACTGTAATTATTCTGATCTAATTATTTAGCATTTAATTTATGACTGTCCCTTCTCAGCCACTATCATGTATTCCCAGAAATGTTGGCAAACTGAGAAACTAACCCACAAACTGTTTTCAGAGTAATGACATTTTTATGACGCTAAGTGTAATCGTCAATGAAGAAGCAATAATGTTTTGTCTCATAAGATAAATAAATATAAGATATGAGCAGAACCTCCAACTTCCTAAGCCAGATTTTTTTTTTTTTTTTGAATTTTGCTTTCTTGGGGAAATGGCAGTTTAGCTTATTTTCTCTGACTTTTCCATGGTGCTCAGAGCACCTCTTCCTGGGGACCCATTTCAACATACCTCCGATCTGTGGGGTACAGTTCCACGGTGACCACGTCCAGAGAGTTCCAGGCCGAGATGGTCAAGCCATTGTACAGACACAGCATGCCTATCATCATAGATTGGCTGGTGCCAAACCACAGGAAAAAACAGCTGATCCCTGAAAGCACCATGGAGCCACCTGCCAACGAAGCAGACAAGAGGCTGGGGTGTCTCCCCTCAGACTAGAGTGAGGACACTCGGGTCTTTGCCATCTCATAGCAAAACTGAATCCCAAGAGGAAGCTGCAGTCTGGGCTCACTAAAGCTCAGGTACAAGTGTGTTTACCTGAACTAAAGGTTTGCCTCTCTAACTACCTTCTGGACCCAGCAAGCATGAAATGCCCATCATCAACCACTCAGCTGTACAAGTAGAAAAATATACATTAGTTACACATAATTAGTTTTTCAGTCTGTTAACTCACAGAAGCTGCTCAATGAGATGTAATGAGACATAATTTTTATGAAAATTCAGTCCTAATGAAAGGTCTTAAGGGATTTCTTCTAGTCTCTGCAGGATGCAAATCCTTGGGGAGGGGGGTGGGGGTGGGGAGGACAGTGGAAGACAGGCTTCCTCTAGACGGCAGGGGCAGGGGTGGCTCTGGTATTTTGCATGAAACCAAGCACATACCTAGCATCGTTAAGCGCCCAATTCTGTCCATCAGGAGAGCAGACACGATGTTCCCTGGCAACACTGCCAATGTTCCCAGGAAGTTGACAAAATAAATCCAGTAGGCACTATAGTCATCATCAAAGGTAATTGGGCATCCTGTCTTGTTGTTAGAAAATGAGCAGTTTTGAAATACGCTGTTAATGAATTTATATGGCTCAAAATCTGTGGACACAAAGAGAGACAATTCATCAAGCTCTTCAGGATTGTGCATCAGTATAAGAAAGCCTGTTGAGAATTCAGAAAAGAATCACAGTATTGTATAATGGAAGAGAATGTTAAAAAAGAGAATATATATATATATATGAGTTACCGTTGTGGCACAGTGGAAATGAATCTGACTAGGAACCATGACATTGTGGGTTCGATCCCTGGCCTAGTTCAGTGGGTTAAGGATCTGGTGTTGCCATGAGCTGTGGTGGAGGCTGCAGACACGGTTCGGATCCTGTGTTGCTCTAGCTGTGGTCTAGGCTGGCAGCTGTAGCTTGGATAGGACCCCTAGCCTGGGAACCTCCATGTGCCTCAGGTGCGGCCCTAAAAAGCAAAATAAAATATATTTACATATATATGTATACACACACACACACACACACATCTGAATCACTTTGCTGTACACCTAAAGCTAGCACAATATAATAATCAATTATATTTCAATTAAAAAAAAAAAGAATCACAATATTGTAAACTCCTTGAGAGCTTCAGGGCCCAGCCAAAGTACTGGGCCTAGTCTAAGACCGCACATTATAAAGCAAATGTAGGAAGGAATAGCTTTGTTGAATAAAGGCATAAAGTAAATTAAAGAGTCCAGTTATCTTCTGATTTCTATGGTTGGTCATTGCTAATTGCATTACTTGCTTACTCCTTTATGGTATTACTTTGTTCCAGTTATCATGTTCCATAAGGACTATCTTTATAGTACTAATAGCTTCTATACTACAGTTACAAAAACCATTTGTCTTAGAATGAGTATGAATCAGCCTTACAATTGCCATAGTAAAAAAAAAAAAATCTCTTTGGCCACGCTGATAGCATGAGGAAGTTCCAGGGCCAGGGATTGAACCATGCCACGGTAGTGACCAAACCCACAGCAGTGACAATGCTGGATCCTTAACCTACTGAACCATGAGGAAACTCCCACTACTGCTGATTTATAGGGCTCTGAGACAAGGAAGGACTTCCCTAGGGTCCTTGAGGCTGAATTTATAAGCGAAGGTCTAAGGACCTGCCGAGGAACAAGGGTCAGCCTCTTGATCTTAAAAAGTAACTAGAATTCGCTGATTTTTCTCTTGAATTTGGATCTATCTAAAAGGAATTGCAGATGATGGTGGGTTCTGATAAAAGGCAGTGCGATTCAAAACTGTTGTTGTCCTTGCTGATCAAAATGTGCCATCTAAGCTGCCCTTCTGAAGTTAAATGGGTTAGAAGACAGTGGGAGTGCTATTGAAACAAACCCCAAGACCCCTGACTCCACTCTCACTTGGAGCTAGGAAGGGCTGGCAACAAGGTGGCGCTGATCCTCCTGCCAGTGTCAGGCTGTTATTCTAGACCTATGCGACAGGCAGACCAAGGTGTGGCGGTGGGAAAGCATGGGCTTGGCAATCAGATAAGCTGGGGCTCAAATGTCAGCTGTTCTACAACAGTGGCCAAATTACTGAATTTTTCTAAGCCTTGGCTATTGTGAAAATTAAACGAGATAATGAATGTCTAATCATTTGGCGTATAATAGCAGGTGCTCAATCAACGTTGTTTTCCCTCCTTTTTGAAAAAAAAGCTTTTTAATTTTTTTATTTTTATGGATACACTTGCAGCATATGAACTTCCTGGACCAGGGATTGAATTCAAGCCACATCTGCAGCAAGGTCGGATCTTTTAATCCACTGTGCTGGGTTGGGAATTGAACCCATGTCTCCACAGCCACCTGAGCCACTGCAGTCAGATTCTTAACCCACTGCACCTCATTAGGAACTCCATCTTCCCCTTCTTTTTTCCCCTGGGGGTTTTCCAGACTCTATCAAATGGACTGGACTCAGAGACAGTATCTGATTGAGCGTATGTGGTCCATCTCTGCAGGCATGCTCTCTTAAGATAACACCAGATTTGGAAACCAGGGTTATCAAAAACAAAAACAAAACCAAAAACCCTTCAGGTTAATTTTTTGCTTTAAGAATGATTCACCGTAGGACTTTTTTCTCTCCTAACTCTGAACTCGGCAAGTTCCATCTGCATTAAATCTGACAGAGACAGACAATTCAAGCTCAGCTTTGAGCCAGCCTGATGGAAGGAGTCCATTCAGCTGTATTTCAACCTTCATCCCCTCCCTCCTCCCCGGTTCCCCAAACCTCTGCCCAGACCTATCATCACATGGGTATCATGTTTCTGCCAAGAACGAGACCCTGTGAAGAGGCTTCAGGTAGGGGTAAGCAGCATACCTACCAGTGTTGTTAAACACGGTATCAATAAACGTGCAGTTCTTGAAGTAGGTGTTGACTGACGTCACATCCTTAAAGGTGCAGGACTTGAAAACGGAATCTTTGAAAGTTACGGATTTCATCCTGATCCCTTCGAATCTGCCCAACACACAAAAAGACTCACATCAATGACTGGGTTCAAAACCGAGTCAAATATAGATTTAGAAATGTGATGCCCCACTATGGAATCTCTTAATTAGAAAGGACATCGATGTCTCGATTTTCTCAGCTCTTAGCTTTTCCCCTTTTCCCTCCTGCAGCCTGTTCTTTAGCTATTTCATTGCTCACCAGTATTATGTTCTACCAGAAGCAGAGATGGCATTCAGCATAACATCATTCAGCTTTTCGTAATGTTGGTACAGGTTTTGTGAGGTATATGGCTAAAGGTACTGAATTTGGAGATGACCTGCAGCTACTGATTCTTTTATTTTTCAATGCCGTCCTCTTGTTCCTTCACATACGCCTGTATCTGAAAATTCTCTATGTAGGGATTAATAGTGCTAGCTTGAGGATGTGCTCTCACGGTCACTTTTAATAAAAGTCTGTTTCCCAACTTAAAAACCCAAGGCTTCTTCATTCTAGCATAGGGACTTCCAATTGTCTTGAGACAGGATGGGTGACTTCTGCTTGATTGATGTGAGGAATTATGGACGCAGGTGTCAAGAAGCTCTGCTCACACTCATTTCCAAGAATGTTTTCTTCCCATAACCAAGTGGTATTCCTTGAACTAAGCAGAACGACCATAGCTCTGTTTATGTTTGGAAATGTACAGAAGGATGAACCTTGTTCAGATACATTTTTGGGTAAAGGGGAAGGCAGAGATGCTGAGTGTCAGAATGATCCTAACATCTTAGAAGACACTACAGTTCAGCTCTGTCTGTATCATCCAGAACTCCCAGGAGTCATGGATAAATATTTATCAGTGTCTCTTGGTAATTCATTAAGAGACTATAAATGTACCTTAGTCACGCATTGAGAGGAAACTGCTTGTTCAACTGGGGAAGAAGTTATTATACCAAATACCACTCTTTTATTTTATTATGTTGTATTTTTGGCTGCACCCATGGCACGAAGAAGTTTTCAGACCAGGGAATGAACCTGCACCACAGCAGTGACAATGCAAGATTCTTAATCTGCTGAGCCACCAGGGAACTCCCCAAATACCACTCTTCTGAGGGCAGAAAGGGACTAATTCTCCTAGGAAAGTGAGCTGACTTAAAAGCAATTCACTACTGAGTACTTTCTTTCGTTCATTTTTTTTTAGGGCAGCACCTGTGGCATATGGAAGTTCCCAGGCTAGGGGTCCCATCAGAGCTACAGCTGCCGGCCTACCCCACAGCCATAGCAACTCAGGATCTGAGCTGAGACTGAGACCTTCACCACAGCTCACGACAACTCCCTGACCCAATGAGTGAGGCCAGGGATCGAACCCACATCCTCATGGATACTAGTCGGGTTCGTTAACCCCTAAGCCACAAGGGGAACTTCGCTACTGAGTACTTTCAAAACCATTCGCACCCTAATGCTGGCCACATTTGTCAGCTCAAAATGTACAAAGTGCCCATGAGATCAACCTCCTTAAAAAAAAAAAAAAATCTCATTGTAATCCCTACTCTGGGAGTCTGGAGTAAAATCATGTAAACCATCAGTCTATCCACTAAAAGAAGGTAAACATTGGCACATTTTAAGAAGATCACTAATCTTCTGAAAGGAAACTGAATTTAGAAAAAGGAAACATGGGAGTTCCTGTAGTGGCTCAGTGGTTAACAAACCTGAACCCGACTAGTATGCATGAGGACACAGGTTCGATCCCTGGCCTCACTCAGTGGGTTAAGGATCCAGTGCCGCCATGAGCTGTGGTGTGAGTCAGACGCGGCTTGGATCCCACGTTGCTGTGGCTGTGGGGTAGGCCGGCATCTGTAGCTCCGATTCAACCCTTAGCCTAGGAACCTCCATATGCCACGAGTGCAGCCCTAGGAAAAAAGGATGGGGGGGACGATTTTTCATGGATACTGTCTATACAGAGTATACAGGGTACATACACGTGGTGCAAAATTCCAAAAGGTGAAAGAGGGAAAAAGTAAGTCTTTCCTCTCCCACCCTCAAGCCACCTGGTTCTTTTCCCCCCAAAGATAACCACTGCTCTCAGTTTCACATATGCTTTTCAGGGAGCATTCTGTATATGGGTGCTTGCAAACAAGACACTATTCCAGATCTTGTTTGGTTGTGCTGAGAGTTTATCTGGAGGTCATTTCCTCTCAGTACCTAAAGAATTTCATGATATTGAATAGGAACAACATTTTCAAAAAAAATGAGTATCTAGTGGTATTTGAAATTTCCCTGAAAGGCCAAAAAAAAAAAAAGAAAAAAATTCTATCACCTTCTAAAATACATGCATATGTTTTATAAGGATTTTTAATACTATTAAATATTATTAATCATTATACTGCTAAAGTAAACACATTTCTCTGTGACGACTGACTATCCAGCAAGAACTTTTTATTAAAAATATGACTGTCAGAGACAAACATATTAGAAATTTTAAATGGAGTAACTGTAGTTTTTTTAGGGTTGCACCCAAGGCATATAGAGGTTCCCCAGGCTGGGAGTCCAATTGGAGCTACAGCTGCCGGCCTAACGCCACAGCCACAGCAACACCAGATCCAAGCTGTGTCTGCGACCTACACCACAGCTCATGGCAATGCTGGATTCTTAACCCACCAAGCGAGGCCAGGAACTGAACCGGCAACCTCATGGCTCCTAGTCGGATTCATTTCTGCTGCACCACGATGGGAACTCCCTTTTTCATCTCTCTAAATTGGTTTTTGCCTTGGGAAACTCTGTTCAATTATTTTAGTTTTTTACTTAAATCACTTTTGAAATTGGGAGGAGAAGTTCCTTAGAATGATGTCAGTCAACAAGAACTTATACCAGCAATTATTTGCTCAGATTACAAATAATGGGTAGAGATAAGGACTCCGCCCATCCCTTTCCCTCTCTGAAAGAATGAACTAGAGCCACCTTTTGAGTCATTCCTTCTCCTCATCAAGAGGCATTCCAGATTCTATAACCAAAAACATCCTTTGCTAACTTATTCCCTACTTTCAAAGCCCTTAATTTTGGGGAATCATTCCTACTCTCTAATTGAAACTTCCTGATACAACTTAACCCCAATTCTTGATTCAGCACTGGGGAGAAGGGAGGAATTCTGCAAAGTGGTCTGCTTTGCCAGAGACAGAAAACAGGCATCAAATTACACCTCAGATTTCCTCTCTGAGTTCAATAATGGTATAACCTCTCTTGTTTTCTCATAGTCTTCACTCTTTTCTTCCATGACAGACTTTGCTTGCTTTCCAAAGCCTTTCTGAATTTTCTTTTCACATCAGTCAATTCCTTTTTTATAAATGGGAAGCAGCTCTGTTTCAGAAGTAGTTGTAAGTGAAGGAACAGACATACGTGTACCTTTTCTTTAAAAGCTATTTGCAAGTATTCAAATTTAATCTGAAAATGACTATGTATACAAACTAAAAAAACCAACAAACCCAAACCCCAAAACCCAATCCCCAAAAAACCCATGCATATTTTAGAGCAGTGAGGACTATAATAGACACTTATCATTATTATTTTTTTGGCTGCACCCACAGCATGTAAAAGTTCCTAGGCCAGGGACTGAACCTGCGCCACAGCAGTGACCTGAGCCACAGCAGTGAGATGCAGGATTCCTAACCACTAGGTTACCAGGGAACTTTAAGAAATACATTTTTGAGATTAAGTAGGAAATTAAGCGATTTAAAAGTTTCTGGACCTGCCATTCTCGTATTCCATTCCAATATTAATCTGATTTGCCATTGTAAAGTTAATAGTAAAATCTGAAAATGTCACTCTTGGGTCATTTGTATTTTTCAATACATTCGGCTGCAGATGTTTAATGACATCAGGGAACCAAACGGATAATCCATAGTACCTGCAAAGACAAAGAAACGTGAGTTTGTAAGGGTGCTGGCATCCTAGAGGCCATGCCCGACTTCCAGACATTTTGGGTGAGGAAGTGGTTCCTGGAGAAGCACTTCTGATTAGGACTGGCCCCCTGCAGCAGTGGGAAGCATCAAACAGGAATCTGCACTGGCCCTCCCACTCCAGTTAAGTCTGCAAAGATCAAGCTAGAGGGATGGCCTAGGTGTCCCTAGAGAACCTCAGGTCTGTACTTCTTGAACCCTTCCTTTGAGAAGAGACATACATAAGAATCCCATCCAACACCAGCAGGTGGATGTTTTTCTTCTCCCCTGAGGCTACACTGAAGAACTCAATCTCCTAGTTTAGGTGCTACCAACTCCTGGGGCCCCCACACTCTGAGGGCCCTTGAAGAATCACCTCTTCATCTATTTCTTATTTTGGCTGTACCCACGGCACCCAGTGACAACTGCTGAATCCTTAACTACTAGGGCATCGGGGAACTCCAGAGTGACTTCTTTATTAATGGACAATCTTTCTTGGTTCCTATACTAGTGGTACAGATAGCTTGGGGGCAGAGTCCCATGGCAAAGAGGTTCAAGGCTGGGAAAAGGGCCATTTAAGCCCTCCATCAGAAAAGCCTGGTTATTTCCCACTTTCTGACTCTCACCTCTAATGTGTTATTCTAACAGGTTACAGATCAGCCATGGTGCCGTGTTCCTCAGAACAGCAGCCCTTAATTTAGCGCATGGGTCTACTGAGTGGTTAAATGTGACTAGTCTGAATAAGATGTGCACCGTGAGTATAAAATACCAGACTTGGATAAAATGAATGTAAAATTAAGTCATTAATCATTCCATATTGATTAAATGTTAAAATGATAATATTTTGGACAAAGTGAGTAAAATAAATTATTAAAATTAATTTTACCTCTTTTATTTCTTTCTTTCCTTTTATTTACTTATTTATTTTTTGGGGGGGCTGCCCCCAAGGCATATGGAAGTTCCCACACCACGGATCAAAACTGAGCTGGGGCTGCAACCTACACCACAGCGGCAGCAATGCCAAATCCTCAATCCACTGCACTGGGCCGGGACTGAACTGGCGCCTCCACAAAGGCAAGCCAGATCATTAACCCATTGCACCACAGTGGGAACTTCCCTTTTTTTTTTTGGAACGTGTGGCTGCCAGAAAATTTCAAATAACACTTGTGGTGGACATTCTACTTTTACTGAACAACACTGCTCTACACTGGTGGTTCCCACCCAAAGCAGGGTCCCTGGACCAGCAGCATCACCAGGGGGCTTGGGAGAGAGACAGACTCTCAGGCCTCATCTGGACCTGCTGAGTCAAAAACTGTAGATGGAGTCTTCCAAGTGATACTACTGATACGGCACACCCAAGTCTGAGGAGCGCTGCTCTAGTTTATCTCCAGCTACACTGAGCTGCATCGGGTAAGAAGTGGTTATGAGCATACCTTTTACAGGCAGACGTGCTAGGTTTGAATCCTGGCCTTGCTGCTCACCAGCTGTGTGAACTCGAGCACGTTACCCACGCCTCAGTCCCCCACCTCCATCTCTACTATCAGAATGATGATCGTATCCACCTTCCTGGGAGGTTGCTCGGATTAAATAGGATGCAAAATACCTAGCACACAGTGAGGGCTCAAAAGACTAAGTGTTTTGTTTTTCAATCACTGTTGCTGCCATCAGGATTCCTGAAACATCTCTGTCTTGGGAGTCCATAGATTCCAACCCCTTCTCTCCGAAGACCATGAAATATTTACTGCAGGGGTGTGAGCGGGGGGGCCGCTGAATAGGCAGCGACTCAGGATGCAGACTCTATGCGTTGTTCTCTAGTCATACGCAGAGGATCAACATCTTCACAAGTGGCAACAGTGAGGGAAACATGATACCCTGTACCATCCACCATCAATAACATGAGGAATTTCAGCTAATTTTTCATTTATGCAGCAAATGTTTACTGAATAGCCACTGAGTGCTAAGCACTGTTTGAGGTTTCAGGGACTTCAGGAGGAAATCGTAGAGCTTAAAATGTGGTCCGTGCCAAGTAAGCAACATAAACCATAATTATTATCCTACAACTCTTCAGATTTGAAGAACTGAACTTCTGTCTTGCTTATCTTTGTATCTAGCCAGGGTTTAGTACGGAGTGGGCATTTAACACATGTTCCTTTTTTTTTTTGTCTTTTTAGGGCTGTACCTGCAACATATGGAGGTTCCCAGGCTAGGGGTCGAATCAGAGCTGTAGCTGCCGGCCTAGCCACAGCCACCGCAACGCAGGATCCGAGCTGCAGCTTCGACCTACACCACAGCTCACGGCAACACTGGATCCTTAACCCACTGAGTGAGGCCAGGGATCGAACCCGCAACCTCATGGATGCTAGCCTGGTTTGTTAACTGCTAAGCCAAGGTGGGAACTCCAAGATGTGTTAATTTTTATCCCCCTCTTCCTTCATAGATTAAGGGGATTTTTGGAACTTGAGGGGCGTGACTTTACGTGTTCTAAGTCAACCCTCTCAATTTAGAAATAAGGAACTAAAACTCAGAAAGTGTTCTCATGTCTCACGGCAGAACAGCCCCCGCCTTCCCTGTCTCTCCCTCCACTGCAGCTCACAGCCCTGCGGAAGGTCGGTCACCTGTGATCACTCACTTGCTTTAATTTAGGGATGCTGAGAGACAGAACTTGCAACCTAAATACTGGGCTCTACCAGGCACAATGAGCCTATTGCCCTGAAGTCTCCACCTGCCCGTTTAAAGCAGTAACTCGGGCAAAAATGGAGCTGTACACACATACTCTAAAGTGAATACGTCAACCACTAGCAAATATGATTCTGAAATGTTCTCTCCAGTACTCTTCTCTCAGAACACAGAAATGGTGGTTTGATTCATTAGATGACAACTATTTATTGAGTGTTTATTATGGGCCAGTGCCATTATATCCCTGAGCAAAACAGTTGAAAATGCTGGTTCTCACAGGAGCTCCCAAAGGGGGAGGACAAAGCTTTCTTTATTCTATACTGAATAAAAAAGTGTTTTGTCTATTAGAAGATGGAAGCAGTGATAAAGAATAATAAAGCTGAGTAGGGGACAGGGAAGGCTGAGGGGGTGTGATTTTATTTGTTTAATTTATATTTTGTCTTTTTAGGGCCACTGAAGGGCTGCACATTTATTTATTAATTAATTTATTTAAGTTATTTTTTGTCTTTTTAGGGCCTCACCCACAGCAAATGGAAGTTGCTTTGGGGAGGTATCCTTGAGAAGGTGACCTGTGAGAAAGGGCTCAACGGAGGCAAGAAAATGAGCTGGGCCTTGACTAGGGGGCAGGCAAAAGCCTGACATGGAACATGTAAGAAAGTTCTGGTGCATTCAAGAAAGAGTAGAGGCCGGTGGGGCCGGGGCCTCGAAAATGAGGACAGGAGGGTGGAGAAATCATGAAGGCAGATTGTCTGCAATCCTACAGGACTTTCCAATCATTGTTTTTTTTTTTTTTTTTTTTTTTTTTTTTTTTTTTTTTACCACCTCAGCTATATGACAGGATAAATAAAGTGACTGGTTGATAAATACTGTCAGCAAATTCAAAAATGAAAAAAAAAATTCCTTCCTAGAGGTTAACAGCATCAAACAGTATAAGAAAAGAAAGCAGGGTGACCAGGAGTTATGGTGGGGAAATTTAGATTTCACTCATCAAGAATTTAAGCATCACTTACCCAAAGGACAGCGTGAACCAAACAATGGTAAGCTTTATGGTATTTTCCCTGACGGGGTAGGTGAAACATCTCATAAAAGTCAACCAAATCTGCGAAATATTAGACAGTTAGTTTTCTTATGGAGTTACCTAAGTCAACCCCACCCCAAACCCCTCCAACAAATTATAACACATGTTGAATTTGCTTTGGGCTGGATTCACGTGAACTTTTTTTTTTTTTTTAACAACAGTAGCCTGAGCCACAGCTGTGGCAATGCTGAGTCCCCAACCACTGGGCCACCAGGCACTCCCCATTTGAACTTAAAATGTAAAAGCTAAAGGCTACTGGAAATCAAATGCGGAAATGTTCATTTATCAGTTTTTTGGAGGCCAACGGACAAAGTAACTGAAGATGTCGGTTCGCCCTGTCACTGCCAATATTCCTTGCATAACAACCTTTCCTCTCCAAGGAGGAAATGTCTTAGCTACCCTGCGAATCCCAAGAGGATCCTATTACCTGGTTCTACTCCAGGAGTCAGGTGTCCTGGGCAGAAGGGGGAAGATCCCCACTCATGGGACTGGTCCAGTCAACCCTGCTTCTTACTAACCTCAAGCAACATGTTGGCCAGCAAGTCAGGGCAGGTTTGGTACTTACTCCATACAGTTCTGTGCGGATCCGAACAAAACACCTCCGGTACCATGTTCCTGTGTCACTCTCAATCTCAATCAGCTCATCTATTTGCCGTGGGGTTTTGATTCTGTTTACCTGTAAGGTGCAACACAGGGCAACGTGCTGAGTTCTCTTCTCTGAAGTTGTGGAGTTCAGGCTTACAATGTGTTTTTAAAGGAGTGAAAGCCGACTCCAACAAGAAGGAAGCAGGTATTTGGGACATGAGCAGGTATCCATACATATATGAGACCACTGCTATAAGTACACAGACTCAAAAGGCACCTAAAAGAACTAAATACAGAATGAATGGGAAGGGATATCAGAGAGAAACAGAGAAAGAGCTAATAGTAAGGGAATAATATACCTTTCTCTAAATCCTTACTAGAAAGGCACATATTAGGAGGCAGGGGAGGGATGGATTGGGAGTTTGGGGTTAACAGGATATGAACTATCATATAGAGAATGGATAACCAACAAGGTCCTACTGCAGAGCCCAGGGAATTATATTCAATATTCTGTGATTAAATCATGATGGAAAAGAATATGAAAAAGAATCTATATGTACAACTGAATCATTTTGCTATACAGTGGAAACTAACACACCTTGTAAATCAACTATACTTTAATAAAATAAAAATTTTTAAAAAGGTACACAATAGCAGATGAAACCTCCAGATAGATGTGCTCCTGGATTAAGATGAAATCTTTTGCTTGGATTGAACACACTTTTCTTTGGAATCTATTTGATGAATCTGGCCCCTAAACATAAACATAGTTCTTAAGAACCTTTCCATCAAACTTTCATTCTTAGTGCTTTCCTGCAACCCTTTATTCCTTCTTCCAGAGACCAACCAACAGACTGGTCAGCAAGTACCCACAGGTGACCATGGGGTGAGATCCAGTGAACAAGCTTTGACTGCAAGCATCAAACACTGACTCTTTTTCTTTTTTTTTTTTTCTTTCTTTCTTTTTTTAACCTTTGTAGGGCCACACCTGTGGCATATGGAGGTTCTCAGGGTAGGGGCTGAATTGGAGCTGCAGCTGCCAGCCATAGCCATAGCAACTCGGGATTTGAGCTGCCTCTGTGACCTACATCATGGCTTACTACAAAGCCAGATCCTTAACCCACTGAGCAAGGCCAGGGATGGAACCTGTGTCCTCATGGATACCAGTCGGGTTCCTTACCACTGAGCCACAACAGGAACTCCCAGACACTGACTCTTCGATGATAGAAGGGGAAGAAATGATAGAAGTTCAGCCTGAAGCTGTATCCATGACTTAAGCTAGTTTCCCTTTGCTAAGGAAAAGAACTAAGAGTCGGGAGAAGCAATGCTTTCAACACAGAGAATGAAGCCTGAAAAGAGAAAGAAAAGAAAAAGCAGCAGCAGCATAGTTCCTTTGTGGACCTGTCCCATCTTACCCTGTTAGTAAACATCTACTTGCTTTTTTTTTCCCCCCTGCACCCATGGCATGTAGGAATTCCAGGGCCAGGGACTGAACCTGTGCCACAGCAGTGACAACACCAGATCCTTATCCTGCTGTGCCACTAGGAACTCCACCCTCTACCTGCCTTTGATACACCCGAGAGAGGACACAGAAACACGCACACATACTATTCTAACCAGGGATAACTTTCGAACAGATCTTTCTGGAGAGTCTGCCAACATCCAAAGCAGCACTTCTATTGTGAGAATCCAGGTACCAAGACTGGCTTTTGACAGAGGTGATGTGGAGACCCTCAGTTTCCTGCAAATTATACCAGGTGAGCAGTAGCCTCTTCCTGGCTATATAAACAAAGATGTCTATATTTAAGGACAGTAAGGGAAATATGGATTTCCCATATGGAAATATGGGATTCCAAATAGAGTCAGCTCCAAACCATCCATTTAGGCAGTATTTGGTGATATTCTAGGAATTTTTTTTTTTCTTTTTAAGGCTGTATGTGTGGCATGTGGAAGTTCCCAGTTTAGGGGTCTAATTGGAGCTGTTGCTGCCAGCTTACGCCACAGCCACAGCAACACCAGATCCTTAAGCCACTGAGCTAGGCCAGGGATCGAACTCCCATCCTCATGGATACTTGTTGGGTTCTTAACCTGTTGAGCCACAAAGGGAACTCCCTAGAATTTTTATTTTTAAATCATAGGGGTATTCTTTTTCTGTGTGTGTAATGAATGAAAAATTCATTTAATTCTATAGTGCTTTATAACATTCAGAAGTTCCATACAATTTCATATAATCCCATAACTCTTTTTTCCTCCTACTTCTCTAACTGCCCCTCTCCCCTCTCCTCTCCCCACTGGTACCCACTAGTTTGTTCTCTAAATCTGTGAGTCTGTTTTTGTTTTGTTATATTCACTGGTTGTATTTTTTAGATTCCACATATGAGTGATCTAATACAGTATTTGTCTTTCTCAGTGTGATTTATTTTACTTAGCATAATGCCCTCCAAGTCCAGCTATGTGGCAGCAAATGGCAAATTTTCATTTTTTTTTATGGTTGAGTATTAATCATATATATATACCACATCCTCTTTACCCACTCATCTGTTGATGGGACACTTAAGTTGCATGCATACCTTGGTGATTGCAAACAATGCTGCTATGAACATTGGGGTCCACGTATCTTTTCAATTAGTGTTTTTGGTTTGTTTGGATATATACCCAGGAGTGGAACTGCTGGGTCATTTGCTAGGTCTATTTTTAGTTTTTTGAGGAATCTCCATATTGCTTTCCACAGTGGCTGCACCAATTTACATTCCCACCAGCAGTGCATGAGGGTTCCCTTTTCCCCACATCCTCATGGACCTTTATTATTTGCATTCTTTTTGACAGCCATTCTGACTCAACATACTACTTTGGGGACACTTCTCCACTCATTAATGTTTGTGCATGCGTTTACTGGCACCCATGGGGAGCCAGGCCTTGCACTAGACTCTGGAGATACAAACATAAAACATCACACACCCTCCAAGCAATTACCATACAAATTAGAAAGTATTCTGATGGAACTCTATATCAGATGGGAGAGACATATTATACAGGACACCAAGTTGGCCTGAGAGTGAGGGAGAAGTCGTCATGGACTGTGGACTTTGAGCTGGAGCTTATGGAGAAACATGTCATTTGCTATATGTGCAAACTACTTGATGGGCATTCTAAGTGAGAGGAATCCCAATGCAAAAATCCAGCAGTGTGAGAGAAAAGACTGTGTTGGAAACCACAAAAAGTTTGGGATCCCTGAAGACCAGTGCAAGGGCAGAGGGCAGTGAGTAATGCGGGCTGAACCAAAACAGTGGCAGTAAGGATAGAAATTAAGGGACTGTGTAAGAGAGATTCAGGGTAGAGAATAATAGGATGTAGTGACTTCTTGGATGGAACAGAGATAAAGGAAAGAAAGAAATAGGATAGTTTTCAGGGTTCTGGCATGGGTGGTATTGGCGGTACTTGCTGATAGAATTTTGGACAAGGAAGATGTTTGGAGACTCTTAAGGTGAGAAGTTGAGATTTAGAAATTCAGAATTTTAAGGGCTTATAGTACATAGGAATTGGCCACAAAGCCCATCAAGACACATGGCTGCAGCGCAGGAGATGTGTCCATTAGGAAACAGAGATTGAGGAAGGAACTGAGACCAGCTAAGGAGAGTGTGTAGGGTTAAAAGAGAAGTTGGCTGCAAATTAAGCCCTGCAAAACAATGTGAAAATAGATGCATAGGAAGGAGAGTTTAAAAAGGAGAACTTTGGAGTTCCCATTGTGGTTCAGTGGTTAATGAACCCGACCAGCATCCATGTAGATGTGGGTTCAATCCCTGGCCTCACTCAGTGGGTTAAGGATCTGGCATTGCTGTGAGCTGTGGTGTAGGTCGAAGACATGGCTCGGATCCTGCATTGTGGTGTAGGCTGGCAGCTGTAGTTCTGATTCGACCCCTAGCCTGGGAACCTCCATATTCCACAGGTGTGGCCCTAAAAAGACAAAAAATAAAATTAAAAAAATAGAAACAAATAAAAATAAGACCTTGCAGGAGGCATGCAAATTCACTGTATTGTAGATATGACAAAGAGAAAGACAAATTTGTCACGGTGGAACCATGCAATGACTTTGAAAGTCACATATAAATGATTTTGAAATTATCCATTCTTTTAGAATGTTCCCACTTTATCCCATCTAACCTTTATACAGTAATACTAACCATGAGTGAACTTGGTAAGTCAGACCTTCTAGAAGAAAAAGCAGGTTCACAGGGCAATGAAGCCCTACAGAGACACCTTCTCAGAAGTTTTGGGTAAAGGGTATCTCCTCATCTGGCTAAGAAAGGTTAGGTGACACTGAGCATCTAAATGATGTCTCAGAGTTCCTGTCGTGGCGCAGTGGTTAACAAATCCGACTAGGAACCATGAGGTTGCGGGTTCGGTCCCTGCCCTTGCTCAGTGGGTTAACGATCCGGCGTTGCCGTGAGCTGTGGTTGCAGACGCGGCTCGGATCCCGCGTTGCTGTGGCTCTGGTGTAGGCCGGTGGCTACAGCTCCATTTAGACCCCTAGCCTGGGACCCTCCATATGCCATGAGTACAGCCCTAGAAAAGGCAAAAAGACAAAAAAAAAAGAAAAGATGTTTCAAGATTGCTCTTGCCATATGGTCCTTTAATTTTTTTTTTTTTTAAGGGCTGCATCCTCAGCATATGGAGGTTCCCAGGCTAGGCGTCAAATTGGAGCTATAGCTGCCAGCCCACGCCAGAGCCACAGCAACTTGGGATCTGAGTCGAGTCTGTGACCTACACCACAGCTCATGTCAATGCTGGATCCCACTGAGCAAGGCCAGGGATCGAACCCTCATCCTCATGGATGCTAGTGGGGTTTGTTAACCACTGAGCCACGACGGGAACTTCTATATGGTCCTTTAATTTAAAAAGTCTTCCTCTACTGTGCATCCACTCAAAAGAGGAGCCTATTTAAAGGCTTCCAGGTCCTCAAGGGAGGCCTTCCACCACTGATCTTCATTTCTCCATTAACTGCATAACCATTCGGCTAATTAAGAATCTGTGATAACTGGGATAGATGCCAGACTGAAGTGTATCTTCATATTATGAAAAAATTCATTTGCTACTAAAAAATGAAATGAATAAAGAATATTCAGGAGATTGTTTAATCAGGAACCATTTCACATATTTTAAGACCTATAATTGAAATTATTCATAAGACACTAAAAATCTTACATCCCCCAAACCTATTTAATTTTTGTTCAAATATAGTTAATTTACAATGTTGTGTTAGTTTAAGTGTTCAGTAAAATGATTCAGTTTTATATACATATACATATATATATATATATATTTTTTTTTTTTGCTTTTTTTAGGGCCACATTTGCAGCATATGGAAGTTCCCAGACTAGGGGTTGAATCAGAGCTACAGCTGCTGGCCTGCACCACAGCCACAGCAACACGAGATCTGAGCTGCATCTGTGACCTACACCACAGCTCATGGCAATGCTGGATCCTTAACCCACTGAGCAAGGCCAGGGATTGAACCCGTATCCTCATGGATACTAATCAGATTCGTTTCTGCTGTGCCATGATAGGAATCACTAAATTCATTCTTTTTAGGATTCTTTTCCATTATAGGTTATTATAAGATATTAAATATAGTTCCATATACTACACAGTAGGTCCTTGTTGTTTAAAACTATTTTATACGTAGTGGTGTGTATATGTTAATCCCAAACTTCTACTTTAGCTTCCACCCCAAACCTATTTTAAACGTTAATCTAACTGTATGCTGCATATATCAAAGGATTTAAAAACCATTGTTCTGGAGTTCCTGTCATGGCACAGTGGAAACAAATCCAACTGGGACCCATGAGATTTCGGGTTCCATCCCTGGACTCGCTCAGGAGGTTAAGGATCCGGTGTGGCCGTGAGCTGTGGTGTAGGTCGCAGATGTGGCTCAGATCTGGCATTGCTGTGGCTGTGGCATAGGCCAGCAGCTGTAGCTCTGATTCGACCCCTAGCCTGGGAACCTCCATATGCCACTAGTGCAGCCCTAAAAAGCAAAAAAAGGAAGAAAAACATAAAAATAAAAACCATTGTTCTTTCCAAGATATTCCATGCATCCAATTTTCGTTAATTTAGACTGGTTTTCCTATTGAGAATAAACTTTATAACCAGTGGCTGGAAGAGCACTCCATACAGAGGGAACAGCACATACAACAGCAGTGCAGCAGGTTTAGGTTAAGGTCCGGAGCACTGGAAGCTGAGAGTGGCTAGTGCAACAAGAGAGTAATCTACAGTCAGGCCTTTTCAGAAACAGTTTCTTGAGACCACTGGTGTAGAAGATCCACTGAGAAGCAATGCTCACCGTGAAGACCTTCTCAGGCTGACCCCGTGCTCTCATGTTTGTGTCATGAATTAACTTCAGAATCATCCAGGCTTCATCATGTTTTCCAACCTAAGAAATATGAGTAGACAGTAAAGTGCCAAGAGATGAAACATACACACTCCCTCATCTTCCAGTATGCTATTGGTAGAGCAAATCGGATGTAACAGTGCGAATGCACTTCGGTTCATCCTGCTGGAACACACAGACCACGTGGATATCCTCCAGCACCTTAGTTGAAAGGATGCGCCTCTAACTAGAAATAGCACCTTTGGGTTGTAAATTTCATTTCTAAAACAATAACCCATGTCGTCTTCATTGAGGGGAATGACTTGCTGGAGGAGGAACATTAGTGCTTTCTGGCCACGAGGCAGCTTTATCACGTGGTTGCTTGAAGCAGGCCTCCATAAAACCAAACCCTCCACAGTTCCATAGCAGGAAGGAAAAAGGTCCCTCTTGAAGAGGCCAATATATTCGCCTAGAATTGAAAGGAATCCATCCCAATGCCTGTGGCTTCTTTGAGTATTTATAAGGATGAGCGTTACCTCCAACAAGAACCGTGGGCTTTCAGGCATGAACGTGAGGGCCACCACTGACGAGACACAGGGGAGGGCGCAGACGATGACAAACACACGCCAGCTGTGAAACTGGTAGGCCGACCCCATGCTGAAGCTCCAGCCTGGAAAAGAAGAGGGGGAGGGGGTGAGGGAGAGCACCTCGCAGACGGCCTGCTGGGGGGATCGAGGATCCCACGTCACTGTGGGTGTCCACACCTTGAACTGATTAGGCAAATCTCAGCACCCATGGAAAAGTGAGCTGATCGGGACATTAGCCACAAGGAACCAGCTCAAGTTGAAGACCACCAAGAGCAGTGCTGAGAAGCAAGGGGTCTGGAATCAAGGGGTCTGGGCCTAAGGATAGGGGTGCATATGTATTTGGACAAACAAACTCCACGGCCAAGGTAAATGAAGGTGGGATGGTGCTTTTTCCAACAGAACCCCGTGTGGAGCATCTTCCCTCTGCTCCTTCAGATCACTCTCTTTCTCTCTCTCTCTCTCTCTTTTTTTAGGGGCATACCCATGGCATATGGAAGTTTCCAGGCTATGGACTGAAATGGAGCTGCAGTTGCCAGCCTACACCATAGCCACAGCTACGTGGAATCTGAGCTGTGTCTGCAACCTACACCACAGCTCATGGCAATGCTGGATCCTTAACCCACTGAGTGAGGCCAAGGATCAAACCTACATCCTTATGGATACTAGTCAGGTTCTTAACCTGCTGAATGGGATGGGAATTCCATTGCAATGACTAAAAACTGACATTTGCCAACCTTTCCACATGTACCTGTCAACCACCCAGTCCAGAGAATTTTATATTTCTAAATAGCATTTTATTATAATATGATAAAAACAAGCCTAATGGGATGCCAAAAAAATTCTCTTCAAGGACTATAAGAAAACCAATATTTGAGTGCATATAGAATGGCTGAAAGTGAAATTCAACCATGATTCTAAATGAGAAATAATGAAGCATATCAAATCTAATTGAAAACAGAGAGGCAATGCAGAGAAGCATAGATGAATTATGTGAGGCGAAATTCACATTTTTGCAATGCTTGGTATTCAGAAGGCTGCTGTGAGCAAAAGTAAGACAGTCTACATTCCATCAGCAGGAAATCAGTGTAATTATTCATTGTTTGCACAGGAGGCAAGTGAGATTCTGGAGGTGACATGACTTCCTCAAGGCTACGTAGTTGAAGTTTTATACTAGAATTTTCACCAGGATTTGAGGCAGAATCTTATACCACACACGTCCTCACATCTACGCTTACTGGTAAACACAGAATTTGTTGATAAATGATGTAAACACCAATGATAATGCTACATTGATCTTAGATTTTATAAGCATTTTCCAGGACTGTTATACATGAAGATTACGTGGGATGCTAAGGATTACATCGTCAACTTTAGGAGAGGATGTCTACTCTCTATGTTTTGTCTAGCAGGAGTCCAAATGTCTCAAATATGCAACACACAGAAAAAAGTCTAATACATAACCGAGAGAACATACTTCTTTCACATTTGATCTGAGAGCCTCATATAAAGGAATTCTTTTTTTAAAAGCATTAGATTCTATTCTTTTTACACACTGGGTGAAAAAGAAAAGCTTTAGATGTCTGAGTTCAGCTAATGCAATGTTTTACATTTCGGGTGATCACATAGTCCAAAGGGCAAGAGTGAAGACGAGAAGAAAAGGTCTCTGGACCCTCTGCTAAAACAATTTAATTCAGAAGATGTTTTTTTTTTTCTTCTTTTTTTTTTAGGGCTACTCCTGTGGCATATGGAAGTTCCCATGCTAGGGGTCAAATCAGAGGTGCAGCTGCCAGCCTACACCACAGCCACAGCAATGCCAGATCCTGGACCTACTGAGCGAGGCCAGGAATCAAATCTGAGTCCTCATAGATACTAGTTGGGTTCGTGACTGCTGAGCCATGATGGGAACTCCTGGAAGGTGCAGTTTTAACAACAAAAATAGGATGAGTTACTTAACCAAGGAGAAAGTCACACTAAGAGGACAGAGCAGGAAGCTTCTTGCAATAATGTTCCCTCTCTGCCAAAAGATGTCCTCATCCTAATGCCCAGAACCTGTGACGATGTCACCTGACACAGCTAAACAGATTTTTGCAGGTGTGATTTAGCTAAGGATCTTGAGACAAAGCTATTATCCCAAATTACATGGCTGGGCTCAACACAGGTGCAAAGGTCCTGCAAGAGAGAGGCAGGAGAGTCAGAGTGAGAGAAGGAGGTGAGATGAGGGAAGGAGTGGTCAGATTGGAGGAAGGTTTGATGACACCAGAGTGCTGGCTTTGAAGATGGTGGATGGGAGTTCCCATGGTGGCTCAGCAGTTAAGGAACCCGACTAGCATCCGTGGGGTTGCAGGTTCAATCCCTGGCCTCACTCAGTGGGTTAAGGATCCGGCAGTGCCATGAGCTGTGGTGTAGGTTGCAGATGTGGCTCGTTCTGGCGTTGCTGTGGCCCTGGCATAGGCCAGTGGCTACAGCTCCGATTGGACCACTAAGCCGGGAACTTCCATATGCCTCCGGTTTGACAAAAGGCAGGAAAAAAAAAAGAAGAAGAAGAATATGGTGATGGGGCCGCAAACCAAGGGCTGCAGGTGGTTTGTAGAAGCTGGAAAAGGCGAAGACATGTATTCTCCCTCCAGCTTCTAAGAGGAGCTTCCAGAAGCCCTGGCAATCAGGGCTTCTGACCTCCAGAACTGTAAGATAATAAACACATGTGGTTTAAAACCAGTAAGTCTGTGGTGCTTTGTCAGAAGCAGTCAGAAAGCAACACACTTCTTTGAAGTTACAGCTCTCTGAATAACTTGATTGACAGAGGTTACATTGGAGAATGTCAGCTCTTCTCTTTGAAACCGCAGCCTCTCTGCTTTTGCTTGGATGTTTCCAGATGCCTCTCCAAGGACGTGAGGCTTCTTCTTCTTCTTCTTTTTTTTTTTGGCTTTTTAAAGCCGTACCTGCAGCATACAGAGGTTCCTAGGCTAGGGGTATAATTGGAGCTACAGCTGCTGGCCTACACCAGAGCCACAGCAATGTCAGATATGAGCCATGTCTACAGCCTACACTACAGCTCACGGCAACACTGGATCCTTAACGCACTGAGCGAGGGCAGGGTTCAACCCTGCAACCACATGGTTCCTAGTCAGATTCATTTCCACTGCACCATGATAGGAACTCCCTTGAGGCTTTTTCTTGACAGTTGGTCTTAGAAATATTACCCTTTATTCTCACTGCTCCTGAATATCCCTGCAGTGGGGAGAGAGACTAATGGCAGTATGATTCCACTTCTAACAGTTTTCAGCCTCTAGAGGAAACTGGACCACAAAGAGCTAGAATCTAAACCCAGAAGAGAAGCAGCCAGTCCAGAGTCTAGCTCTCAGCCTAGAATGTGGTTTTTTCAGGTACAGATTCTTCTGTCCACACCAGCTGAAGCTGAGCCTATTCATTGCAATTCCAGTCCTTCTCTGTTACCTGTGAAGTCTATCTCTGGTCCCTTGCTCTGTGCATGTGTGTGTGTGTGCATGTGTGTACACGCACACAACAGAAACTGATTCGCACCTGTGTCTCTGAGCTCACCTTCTGCTGGTCCCCTCCCTCCCTTGGTCCATCCCACACACCTGCTTTCAGTGTTCCAAAGACACAAGGCTTAATTTCATTTTAGGGCCTTTGCCTTATTTCCTAGGAAGCCTAGCCAGACATTGAAAGGACGCTGGTTGAACTTCAGCCAGTCTTTCTATGTCTTTTGAAGTAGAGGATTTTTCAGTATTTCTTGTCCTCAATAGAGTCCCTTTGGGGTTTTGGGTGTTTGATGTTTTCCCTTGCTCGTAAAGCTCTGAGTATTTGCACACATGGATGCTTCCTTTACACTTTCCCAGTCTCAGTTTAAGGTTATCTCTTCAGAGAGGCCAGGAACACCCAGTCCTACTCTTTTCCCCAAGGCCTGTTTTATCGTTTACACAGCACTTCCTGCCATCTCAAACCATGTTCCCTGATTTGCTTACATGTTTACTATCTGTGCCCCTCCACACTACGAGAGCAGGAACCCTGCTTTAGTTACTCACAATACATCCCCAGTGCCTACTGCAAGTCCCGGTCCACAGGAAGTGTTCTTGAAATGTTTGTTAAATGAATGCACACACACACCCACACCCACACACCCACACACACCCCTTTGTGTGTGTGTGTATGTGAACACATGCAGCATCACCGCAGGCTACAAGACATTAGTTACTCAGGTTTTCTTCTGACCTTTTCTTCTGAATCCACACTAAACAGCAAAACAACGTTGATTAATTTCTTTCCAATTCAATTTGTGATTTATATACAAATTGATGATCCCTTTTAAAATGACACTGATGATTCCTTTTAAAATTACACAGTTGTATGAGTTTGATAAGAGACACCATCATAATCAGGACACAGACTGTTGCACCCAACACATTCCTTCCTGCTGTGCCTCTGGAATCACAACCCCTGCGCCATTCCTAACCCCTGGCAAGCACTGATCCCCTCTCTCTCCCTAGAGCTTTGCCTTTTTGACAGTCATATAACTGGATTCACTGTACACACCATTTTATTTTATTTTATTTTATTTTTTGTCTTTTTAGGGCCACAACTGCAGCTTATAGAAGTTTCCAGGCTAGGGGTTGAACTGCAGCTGGAGCTGTAAGCCTACAACACAGCCATGGCAATGCCAGATAGGAGCCGCATCTGCGACCTACACTACAGCTCATGGCAACACCGGATCCTCAACCCACTGAGTGAGGTCAGGGATCGAACCTGCATTCTCATGGATACTAGTCAGATTCATTTCTATGGAGCCACGATGGGAACTCCTTTATTTTATGTTTATTTTTTACAGCTGCACCTATGGCAATATGGAAGTTCCTGGACTAGAGGTCTAGTTGGAACTGCAGCTCCGACAACACTGGATCCGAGCTGCATCTGTGACCTACACTGCAGCTTGTGGCAATGCTGGATCCTTAACCCCCTGAGTGAGGCCAGGGATCGAACCTGCATCCTCACAGAGGCAACATTGGGTTCTTAACCCCTGAGCCACAACAGGAACTCCCAGTTTTTTATTTTTATTTATTTATACTGAAGTATAATTGATTTACAATGTTTCAGGTATACAGCAAAATGATTCAGGTTTATTTACACACACACATATTTATATATTCTTTTTCAGATTATTTTCCATTATACATTATTATGAGATATTAAACATAAGTTTCTTGTGCTAGACAGTAGGTCTGTGTTGTTTATCTATTTTATATACAGTAGTTGCTGTTAATCCCAAACTCCTAATTATCTCCCTCTATGCCTTTCTCCTTTGGTAACCATAAGGTTGTTTTCTAAGTCAATCTATTTCTGCTTTGTAAATAAGTTTATTTGTATCATTTTTTTAGATTCTATATATAAGTAATATCATACGATATTTGTTTTTCTCTTTACTTTACTTAGTATGATAATCTCTAGTTCTATCCATGCCAATGGTATGTTTCATTCTTTTTTAAGGCTGAGTTATACTCCATTGTGTATGTGTGTGTGTTGTGTGTGTGTGCTTTACATCTTTAACCATTGTTCTTGTACCCAGCTCTTAAAGTCTACCTTCTCATATAGCATTAAGCATTCATGCAAACTGTTGCACATACCAATAATTTTTCCTTTTCATTGATGAGCAGTATTCCATTGTGTGGATATATCAGTTTGTTTACCCACTCACAGGTGAAAGAGAGTTGAAATTTTTCCAATTTTAGGGGATGATAAATAAAGGTGTTATAAAAATTGTACACGGGATTTTGTGTGCCCCAAAGTTTTCCCTTTCTTTTGGGTAAATAGCTAGGAGTGGGTGAATTAAGTCATATGATAAGTACATGTTTAGCTTTATAAGAAGCTGCCAAGCTATCTTTCACAGTGGCTGTACCATTTTGCCATCCTATCAGTAGTGTATGAGAGTTCTAGCTGCTTCTCACCCTTCCCACCGATTTTTTGTCAGTTTTTTTTGTTTGTTTGTTTTGTTTTGATTAAATTTTGGCCATTCTACAGTGGTATCTCATCATGGTTTTAATTTGCACTTCCCTAATGTCTTGTGATATCTTGATTTACTTTCTATTCATTTTTCATACTTTTATTGAGTGCTTCTATGTGCTTGTCACAGTGCTGTCATGTGGAGGCGAAGACTTATTCCCTGCCCTTGGGGAGTCAGCATCTAGAAGAAGAGGCAGATGTGTTAACAGATACAATAAACAGCATGACTCATGCCAGAACAGGTTCTAAAGAAAGTGTAGGATGAGCATAGAAGGGGCAGAGGTATCTATCCCAAGAAGTCTTCTCTCAAGAGCCCTGGCTAGATTTCCTGTCCAAATTGGATCCAAGAACAAAGAGAGAAAATTCTTAAATTTCTAACATCCAAGTTAGAGATACAATTCAAAAAAGTCCTTTAGGAGTAGAGGAACTATATATAAAGGAGATAATCAAAAACACCTTCTGGGAGCTCCTGTCATGGCGCAGTGGAAATAAATCTGACTAGGAACCATGAGGTTGCAGGTTTGATCCCTGGCCTCAATTAATGGGTTAAGGATCTGGTGTTGCCGTGAGCTGTGGTGTACATTGCAGACATGGCTCAGATTCTGCGTTGCTGTGGCTGTAGCGTAGGCTGGCAGTTCTAGCTCCGATTTGACCCCTATCCTGGGAACCTCCGTATGCTGCAGGTATGGCCCTAAAATGCAAATAAACAAACACATAAATAAATAAAAATACCCCCCCCAAAAAACCCCAAACCAAGCACCTTCTGTATAGCACAAGGAACTATACTCACTCTTCTGTAATAACCTATATAGAAAAAGCATCCAAAAGAATGGATATATGTACGTGCGTAACTGAATCGCTTTGCTCTATACCTGAAACTAACACAATGTTGTAAATCAACTATACTTCAATTAAAAAAAAAAAGAAGAAGTAAATGAGACCAGCCAGGACGGTGTCATGCCCAATCCTCAACTCCCTCCTACTATATTACAACCATCCTATTTGGAGAAGCAGAGGAAAGCCTGAGGGGTAGGAGAGAGTCCTAGAAAAGGGGTTCATCCATACTTCCCTTTTACGATATGCCCTGGGTGTGGGGGAGACTGATGGATGACATCCTGTGGGCTGAATGAGGGACAGACACAGGGAGGGTCTTGAGAAATGACCGAGCAGGTGCTTTGTAAAACTAAACTCCCATTATCTAGGTTAGAAATGAATGAAAGAATGAAGGAGGAAAACACTGACCTCCATAACTACTCAGCCAGGACCTCTCCGGGACCCCCTCCCCAGGTCCCTTTCAAGATGGCTTCAATTTGCATTTGAGAGACGCAGAACCCAAACCATAGACATCAGGAAGTGGGGAGACACCAGAGTGGAGGGAAGGGGACTAGGAATGTGATACAAGCCACATGCAACTGGGAAGGTAGTTGTTGCTTTAAGATATTCATCCTCACTTAGAAAAATGGATTCTCTCAACTGAGCCCTTCATGTTGGTACTATGCCTTTTTTGTCTTAAAAAAAAAAAAGATTCTTGCATAGATGGTGGTTCTAATTATCCTCTGGACTTTGTTTAAATACCCATTAAGATGTCATACACAGGGATTTATCTAAACATAATGTAAATTCCATGCCAGGAAGGACCTCGATTAGGGAATTACAGAAAGCAGTTTACTGCATGGTGCTAATCAGCATGGCGCTAATAAGTGTTGTGTATCTTGCATGATAATCAGAGCCATTTACCAGTCTCAAGCTGGTATGCTCTGTGACCACAGAAACCAGATGCCTCCCCAGCTGCCTGATGTCTGAAATCTTCCAAGGTGCCAAGGAAGAAGTGGGGGATACATGTAGAAGAATGCTGGCTTTCGTGTTCTTCCGGGCTCTGTCCCTGAAGTGCTGGTAAACTGATCTACTCTGGTTGCTAGCTATGTGATATTATCAATCACCTGGACTTTGGTAAGAAGGCAGATTTTAGGTATAGGACACAGATCCAATGTTCTAAAACTTTAGCATTAATTAATACTAAAAATAAACATCATAGGTGAGATCTGTTTTCAATAGCTATCACCTATATTTCTTTTTCAGTGGTCTTCACTCACAAGGCACACAGGCAACTAACATTCTCCTTGGAAAAGCAGTTCCAAATCCATTTTCTCAAGGGGCTAACTAACATAAAGGTTAGGAAGGGAACAATGACCAGATGTGTTTCTTTTTTCTTGCTTTTTAGGGCTCCACTCTCGGCATTTGGAAGTTTCCAGGCTAGGGGTTGAATAGGAGCTGTGGCCGCCAGCCTACGCCAGAGCCACAGCAACGCAGGATCCAAGCCACGTCTGTGACCTACACCGCAGCTCAAGGCAACACTGGATCCTTAACCCACTGAGCAAGATTAGGGATCAAACCTGCATCCTCATGGATCCTAGTTGGGTTCATGACCACTGACCCACGATGGGAACTCCCTGATCAGCTGTATTTCTGATTTTATTTCTAGAGAAATGAAATTTTATCCCCTAAACCTGTCGCTGGTTTAAAACATAAATACTATCTAATCAGCATGAACCATTGATCCTCAGCTAGAAATTCAGGTTATCATGCATCTGGTGTCATCTGTGACGCTGTAAGATTGAACCAGGTGCACCTGGATAGTCCCTGTGGCTAATATCAGCAAGATTTTTCACCTTCTTCCCATTTGCTAAAAATAGGGGGCGGGGAAAGGAGTAGTTACATAAACTAAGGTACAGGCACATCTTAGGAAACCACATAACCATTGGCAAAGAATGAGGTAGGTTTTCCCAAATCGATTTGGAAACTAAGAAACAATGCTCAGTGAGAGAAAAACTCTTCCAAACAGTGTAAATAGTGATTTCATTTTTATAGATACATAAACTATATCATTACATCTAAAAAACAAGTGGGAAAAAAAGACACTAAACAATTTTATATGGTTATTCAACGTAGTGAGCGGGGGCCTATGGGGAACTTCCACTTTGGCGTTTTGCATCACCTTGTATCACTTTTTACGTAAAGGGGAGAAAAAAGCTTTTCAAAGAGTTGGAAGCCTTTGATTTTTATGAAATATAAGGTCTTAAGGGAAAAGAGAGAATAAGGAAACTGGAATGATACCTGTGACACTCTTCAGCATCCATATAATTTGTTAATTCTGATTGTGGGTTTGTTTTTTGGTTTTTTTTTTCTTTTTTTTTTTTTAGGGCTGCACCTACAGCATATGGAAGTTCCCAAGCTAGGGATTGAATCAGAGCTGCAGCTGCCGGCCTACACCACAGCCGCAGCAATGCCAGACCTGAGCTGCATCTGTGACCTACACTGCAGCTTATGGCAACGCCAGATCCTTAACCCACAGAGGGAGGCCAGGAATAGAACCCCTATATTCATGGAGCCACTGTTGGGCCATTAACAGGCTGAGCCACAATGAGAACTCCCGGATTGTGATGAATTTAAACAGTGATACTACAGGGTTCATTTATGGAGAGCAGTGAGAAAGTGCCCTGGTGTCTCTGAGTCGGAAAGAAAATGATATTCACAGACCATTCATCTTTAACCTGTAACTCTAGCCATACTCTGATTTTGGATCCTTGGGCCAAGGTCAGTTGCATCTGGAGCAGTAAGTGCATGAGCGTTATTGCTGACAGTGATACACAAGTCAGCCACACACACACACCTACACACATACACACACAGAATTGGAGAGGGCGTGCCTACAGCTCAGCATCATGCCTTCGAAGTAAAAGCCAATTCAATTGCAATTACGCATCCCACGGAGAGGGTCCAACTAAGTGCAGGAGCCATCTGTCTCCAAGAGCAGGTCCAGGCAACACGCTGACCCTTCCTGCTAGTTTCTCTGCTTCCAAGCTCTGGTGCTACCATTTGGAAGAGACAGAGCCAGTGGTCAACAGCAGGAGGACGTCACATCGTACCTCTGATTCCTCAGTTTGCCTTGAGATCCTGACCATGCTTTTGAAAAAATAAACTTCCATGTGGCTTTGGAAATGCAGAAATTCCTGGGCTTAATTTTCAGTATATCTCTGCGGTTGAGTGCTCCAAATATGAAAAGAAAGAACGAGAAGAACTTTCTAAGAGTTCCTGGAGAAATTATGTAAGATTCATTAGAGCATGGTACTTCCCAAGCTTCACTGACAGAATAAAGAATCCAAGGATTTGAAAAAAGCTGACAGCATAAAGACTGTGTGTGTGTGTGCTTGTGTGTGCTTGTGTGTGTGTGTTTTAAATAAAAATCTACTTTGAGTGTGTGTGTGTGTTTTAAACAAAAAAATCTCCTTTGGTTTTTTTTTTTGTAGACAAGAATGTAGTACTAAGATTATGAAAATGTAGGTCAATTCAAGTTTTATCAAAGATTTTTATATAAATATATACCACTATAGTCTATGGGATGGTCAAATCTTAACCATATACAAATGAAGCTTATATCATAAATGCATATAAAGGCAGCTCATTACTCCATAAATACACATCAAATATATTCCTATATATTATCTTATGGCATATATGGGCACACATTAACTTTCCTTCTCTATTTTACTCACATAAATACTTATTTAAAAGAATTGTATACTGTATTTATTTAAATACTCCTGTATTTAAAAGGAATATTTACTGATCACAAAACACTGGGGAGTCTCATGTTAGGTAGACAAGTGGACTAATAGACTCTTAAGCCCTTTCCAGGCTAAAGTTTTCCTGATTCTAAGATGTTGTATCTGGATAAGATGAAGCCACAGGAAAACTCTCTTGAGTGTAGATCCATGGCAAGAAAGGGAACACTTTCAAGACCAAACAGAACAAAAGAAACTTGTCAACTGCCCTTTGCACTGGCACAAGTTCCCAAAGGCTGGTAGGGGCCTCAAAGCAGAATGAAACTTACTCTCTATATTAGCAACTCAGTCAATCTGCTGTCACATCAGCTGAGCTGAAAATACCTTTTATTTTTATTTTTTTCCTAAGCAGTGCTCCATATAATATCATGGTCCCTATTCTATTCCAGATGAGGATTTCTTTTTGTCCTTTTTTTTTTTTCGCCATTTCTTGGGTCGCTCCCGCGGCATATGGAGGTTCCCAGGCTAGGGGTCCAATCGGAGCTGTAGCCACCGGCCTACGCCACAGCCACAGCAACTCGGGATCCAAGCCACGTCTGCGACCTACACCACAGCTCACGGCAACACCGGATCCTTAACCCACTAAGCAAGGCCATGGATCGAACCTGCAATCTCATGGTTCCTAGTAGGATTCGCTAACCACTGAGCCACGACGGGAATGCCTCTTTTTGTCCTTTGCACGTGGTGTCACCAAGATCTTCCATAAGATCAGCAAGGGCTCTCTCCCCATTCCCAGCAGATTTTTAATGAAGCAGCACAAAAATGCCAACAGAATCCATTCTTAGTTTAAAGTTGGTCTCCCCAGGGCAGGCATGAAGAAGGGGCTGTAATGTGTCCCAGGTTGTGACAACAGAGGTCAGCCCGAGTGTTCTTTGCTGCTGATGTCAAAGGTCACCCTCGTGTGTCTCCATTAACTGATGATCTCTCTACCTGCTCCTGTTTTTCTGGCCCCATTTCTCTCCTTGTAGCCTCTGATCCAGAACAAATCACTTAACACTTGACAAGTGAAACAGCTGCTTAGCTCACAAGTCAGGCCCCAAATGGCCTTTAGAGCTTTTAGGGCTGCACCCGCAGCATATGGAAATTCCCAGGTTAGGGGTTGAATTGGAGCTACAGCTGCCAGCCTACGACGCCACAGCCACGGCAACGAGGGATCCAAGCCATGTCTGCACCCTACACCACAGCTCATGGCAACACCGGATCCTTAACCCACTGAGCGAGGCCAGGGATCAAACCTGTGTCCTCATGGATCCTAGTCGGTTTTGTTAACCACTGAGCCACAATGGGAACTCCCTAGAGTTTTTTCGTTTATGTCAAATAAATTCTATTGTAACAGGCTAGAAAAATACCTACAGTTACAATGACCTGGGGGCTCAAGGAAGGGGACATCACACCCGGCTTCCAGGTACAGAGGATGGAACTAGGACTCTGGAGAGGTCGGCCCTCTGAGCCCCAGACCTAGATATTGCTCACCTGGGTCCAATTTAACCCCACCTGGAGAAGAGCCTTTCCATCATCTCAAGTACCTGAAGTTTACCCACACTGGATGCTTCGCCAAAGGATCCCCCAGGCCAAGTGGAGACATTCAACCTTCCTTCCTCACCGCCCTCCAGACCAGAAATATGGGGCACAGTCTCCACTCTTCACCCTCCCTGAGCCTAGTCAATCACTGAGAAAAATGATGCTACTTTCTGTATTTCTGCCAAACCTTTCCTTCCACCTGTGCTTCAGCCCAGGCCCTCATCCCTCACCCAGGCCATCCTCATAGGGCTGATCTGCAGCTGCCATGGATGTGTAGGGCTGTGCCCACCACTGCAGTACTGCAGTACACAGTCCTGGTTACTGCCTTGCATCCTGAGCCTTGGATCTCAGCAATGGAAGGGCCTCAGGACCTGGCTCCTGTGCTTTGGCTTTCTTCTCTGATTGGCCAGTGCCCCATGGTTATATAATTTTAATATTATCTCTCTTTTTTGCTTTTTGTGAACAGTGTGTATTAATTTTTTTTTTGTCTTTTGTCTTTTTAGGGCTGCACCTGCAGCATGTAGAGTTTCCCAGGGGTCTAATTAGAGCTGTTGCTGGCAGCCTACACCACAGCCACAGCAAAGCCAGATCCAAGCCTTTTCTGTGACCTACACCACAGCTCAGGGCAACACCAGATCCTTAATCTGCTCGGCGAGGCCAGGAATAGAGCCTGCAACCTCATGGTTCCTGGTCAGATTCGTTTCCGCTGCTCCATGATGGGAACTCCTGTATTAATTTTTTTTAAATTATGGAATTGTTGATGTACTATACTGTGTAAGTTTCAGGTGCTCCACTCTTAAAGGCTATACGCCATTTATAGTCACTATAAAATATTGGCTACATTCCCTGTGCTGTGCAATATATCTTTGTAGCTTATGTATTTTATACATAGCGGTTTGTATCTCTTAATCTGCTACCCCAATCTTGCCCCTCCCCGCTCGACTCTCCTTATGGGTAACCACTAGTGTGTCCTCTACATCCGTGAGTCTGTTTCTTTTTTACTATATTCACTATTTTATTTTTTGATTCAACCTGTAAGTGATATCGTATTTGTCTTTTTCTGACGTATTTCACTAAGCATAATGCCCTCCAAGTCCATCCATGTTGTTGCAAGTGGCAACATTGCATTCTTTGTTATGGCTGAGTAGTATTCCATTGTGTATGTGTGTGTGTATGGATCTATTTCACATCTTCTATATCAATTCATCTATTGATGGACATGTAGGCCACTTCTCTATCTTGGCTATTGTAAATAATCCTGCCATGAACACTAGGGGTGCATGTATCTTTTTGAAGTAGTTGTTTCCATTTTTTTCTTTGGGTATATACCGTTGAGTGGAATTACTAGGTCATATGGTGGTTTTACTTTTAGTTTTTTGAGAACCCTCCATGCTGTTTTCCATCGTGGCTGCACCAATCCACATCCCCACCAAGAGTGTATAGTTCTCTTCACACCTTCACCAGCATTTGTAATCTGGACACCACTTCTCTTTAATGGAGCTTCCAATCAGCTCCTAATCTGCCCAGTCTAGTCTATCTCCCATGTACCTTCAAGAGATCTTTCCATAAGAAAAATCAAATCACATCACTCTCTAGTTTAAACATTTCAGTGGTTCTCCATTGGCCTTTCAGGATAAGGTCCGGATTCTTTCATGTGGCCACAGGCCCTTCAAGGCCTGGCTGCTGCCCATCCCTCCAGCCTCCTTGCTCAGAAGTACCTCCTGCCACCCTCTGCTACCTGCTGTGCAACATCTTTGTATCTCTACACTTCCCCATCCTTGTCAATATGGAGAACTCCTAAACTTCAGTCTTTTATTAACCGGAGAGGAACATTCTCTGTAGATTCTTCCAGACACAGTAAAAGGTATTCACTCCCCTCAATGAGCTATCTTGGGATCGTGCGAATTCCCACGGCCCTGAGCACGGTGCCTGACACAAAGAAAAGCTGCAGTAGAGTGATCATTCATCTGCAAATCTGTTCCTGGAGGGCAAGGGCCATGTCTTATTCATCTTTAGTACAAAACACAGCAGAGAGTAGTCACTCAACAAATGCTCATTTAATTAATCAATAAAGAAAATATGTTCTTGGATTCCTTTATAATCAGAGAGCTTGCCCAATACCTTCAAAAGTGACTCTTTGCAAACCTATCTATTATATTTCCTAATTTCTGAATAATATGGAATTTTCTTTTCTTTTGGTAACTGATTTTTAGCTTAATTTCCTTGGAGCAAGAGATCATATTTGGTATTTTTTTGAAATATGTTGGAAATAGAGTGTGTGGTCCATTTTTGGTTTTTTTCTTCTCTCCAACTTCACTGAGATATGATGGACAAATAAAAATTGTATATATTTAAGATGTACAATGTGATTTGATATGAGTGTATCTTGTGAAATGATTATCATAATCAAGTTAATATACACATATATCACTCCACCTTTTTTTTTGGTGTGGGGACACTTAAGATCTACTATCTTAGCAAATTTCAAGTATACAATATAGAATTATTATCTTTCATCGTTATGCCACATATAGAAGGACAGTCACATTAGATCCCCAGAATTTATTTATTTTATTACTGAAAGTTTGTATACTTCGCCAGTATCTCTTCATTTCCCACAGTTTCTAATGTTATATCTTGACAACAGCCAGATGGAAAGGGGGCTGTTGAGCAATGCATGTATTTTCTTGTGGACAAACTTAATATTTTCCCCACGCAAACTAGATTTCCTTTCGAAAAAATAAAACTCTTAAGAATTAATATATTAATATGTAACTCAAAGAGACTTTCTTTTAATACATCTTTAAAGCATGTTTCATACAAGATGGCTTGAAGATAAAACACGGGAACCCAAATCAGTTCAATTGCTGGCAGAACCCCAATCCACTCTTGCCTGTCTCTGATTTATGACCCTGCATGAAACATACAAACACCATTTCTCTTTACCCGCCCACTGCCCCCTTCTCCTTTGTTTCAAAATGTCAGGCATCTAGCAGAGTTAAATTTCACCTTTGCTCTCTGGAAAGGCTGCCTGCTTGGGTCATTAATCTTGGCCCAGAAAGAAGCTCCTCGCTGCTACTGACTGTAGAAATGACTGGCCCTGGTGCATCCCAGGGAATGGCTTTCAAGGGCTATGGCGCCAGAAAAATCAAACCCAGAGTGACCGAGTCTGGAGGCAGTAGTTTTTCATTCAATCTCGCCGTCTTTGGCTGCTACTTAGGAGAAATGATGTAATAACTCAGGGACCCCACGGTGACAGAGCACAAGAGCACGAGAAGACCACTGCCCCAGTAGAGCTGCTATAAAACCAACTTGGACCAGAATGCTAGTACCAGCACTTACAGATGCCCACGTGGGCTCCCTTCCTCCTCATGACAGTGCACCAGCTCTGATTACAGTTGTGGTAAAGGACAGGAAGCTCTGAGCACCAACTGAAGCCTCCACGAGGGACACAGATGAAGTAGATGCAAGGCCTGCAGCAGATTCCCAGAAAATTTATAGTACACTCACCATGGGCCAGGCACCTCACACACATTCATCTTGTTTAATACCTCCACAGTCCTGTTTTCTCTGCCACCCCCACCTCCACCCCAGGGTGGCCAGATAAAATCAGGTCAGCAGTCAAATGTGATCTACAAAAATTTTTTAGTATAAGTATGTCCCATGAATATTCGGGGTATACTTATACTGTAAATTATTTGCTATTTATCTGACATTCACATTTAACGAGGTACTATAGTTTCATTTTTATTTGTTAAATCTGGTAATCATACCTCAGGAGACATCTGGCAACACCTGGAGATGTTTTGGTTACTGTGGGTTTGGGGGAGGAGGGTTACTACTGGCATCTAGTGGGCAGAGGCCAGGGATTCTGCTAAATACCTTACAATGCATAGGTCAGCTCCCCCATGTCTAAAGAATTATCCAGCCCAAATGTCAACAGTGCCCTGGATGAGATCCTGCTGTAAACCTGTTACTGTGCCTGTCTGTGGCATAAGTACTCAAAACTAATAGAGATAATAAGGATATTTCAAAGCTTGTCTTTCAAACAGAGGTTTGAACACAGACTTCAGACTACCTTAGATTTCATTCCTGTATGAATAAATTTTGTTTTTATGTTAGTTTTTGCTAGTTATAAGCTCCTTTGTTTTGGTTTTTTGTTTTGTTTTGTTTTGCTATGAAATTGATCTAGAGGGGTTGTCTTTTTTTTTTTTTTTGGCTTTTTAGGGCTGCACCCATGGCATATAGAACTTTTCAGGCTCAGGGTCGAGTGAGAGCTACAGCTGCCAGCCTACGCCACAGCCACAGCCACGCAGAATCCGAGCCACATCTTCAACCTACACCACAGCTCAAGGCAACGCCAGATCCTCAACCCACTGAGGGAGGGCAGGGGTCAAACCTGCAACCTCATGGTTACTAGTTGGATTCCTTTCTGCTGTACCACAATGGAACTCCTTTTCCTTATCTTTTAAATGTACCCTAAAGAATAATAAAAGTGGCATATACTAAGAATAAAGAAATGCCCCCCCCCCATTTTTCCACTGCGGCATTCTTCTTCAAATGCTTTCTGATAACACCCTCAGCTTATAAATGGTTAGTACCACATGAAAAGGTAGTAACTATCTACTTCCTCTAGCATTTCTATTCTTGCTTCACAGGGCAGGGAAGTTTGCTCTTAAAATGCCCTGCTAATCCTCAGGAATGGGGACAGAGTACAAGCACCTGGTTTCAACCACAGGTCCCTACAAGGTTACCCAATAGAGCTTTGGCCAGTCAGCGGGAGGGGCTCGCACTGGTTCCAAAGATCTGCACTTAGAACGCTGGGTTCCTCTGGGCTCCTGCTTTCCAGAGTCCATCTCTCCGTTCCCATCCATCACTAAGCCCTGTGCTATCACATTGACCATAGTTCCTAGCCTCCTGGCAGCCGTTATGGCCACCTTCCATAATGATTCGCCTCTCCTGACCCTGCTGGTTAATCATCCAGTAAAATCACCTCAACAATGAGCTGCTCTGTGGCAGCCTCAACATTTCCTCCCTCCCCATTGTCTCTAGAATTTGCCCATTGGCACTTCCTCCCTTGTCTATATGCTGAATACAGTGTGGATTCCCTTTTTCCTATCTTGAGCTCCTTGTATCCTAGGTGGTTCCTCCCCCCTAAGTTGTTAGAGTCCTTACAGGCACACACTGACCAGCCTTTCATATATGCTCAGTCAATATACTCAGCTTAGGCTCCACTGGGACACCTTCACATCCCCCTTTACAGATTTAAAAAGTGAAGATGAATGGATTAAGAAGATGTGGTACATATATACAATGGAATACTACTCAGCCATAAAAAAGCACAACATAATGCATTTGCAGCAACATGGATACAACTAGATTCTCATACTATGTGAAGTCAGACAGAGAAAGACAAATACCATATCAGTTATATGTGGAATCTAAAATATGGCACAAATGAATCTATCTATAAAATGAAAGAGACTCATAGACATAGAGAACACGTTGCCAAGGGAGTGGGATGGACTGGGAGTTTGTGGTTGGTAGATATAAACTATTACATTTAGAATGGATAAGCAATGAGTTCCTGCTGTACAGCACAGGGAATTATGTCCAATATCTCTGGGCAAAACATTATTAAAGATAGTATTACAGACAGAATATATATATATATGACTGGGTCAGCAAACTGTACAGAAGAAATTGGCATAACACTGCAAATCAACTATACTTTAATAAACAAGAGAAAAAAAAAAGAAAAAGTGAAGATTTAAAAAAATCAGCCTTAACACTGAGTTACCATTGTTCAACATAAGTAGTCTTCAGGATCATGCAAATTATAACCACAATGAGATACCATTCCATGCCCATCTAGGGTTGGCAAGGATGTGGGGCAACCAGAACTCTCAGACATTACCCGTGGGAGTGTATAATGGTCCAACTTTAGAGAACTGACAGTTTCTTAAAAAGTTAAACATATATCTACTCTGTGATCCAGAAAGCCTACTCCTGGGTATTTATTCAAGAGAAATTAAAAATGTAAGCAGAGCCGAGGCTGCTCAAAAAACTTGTATAAAAATAGTCAGAAAGCAGCCTCTGGGAAAATTTAAATTAAGCCCTCTCCTTCCCACCAAAAAACTCCACATAAAACGGGAGGCAATTCAAATGTCGATTAACAGGAGGATGGAGGAACACATTATAGGAATCTGCCTAAGGGATACTACTTTATGACAAACAGGAATGAACTACTGACACATGCAGCAGTATGATTTTTTAAACAAATTTATAAAATATTATACTGAATTAAAGAAGCCAGAAGATTCCATACTTTATATGGAATTTAGACATGGGCAGAATGAATCTATGCCTATAGCAATCAGATCAGTGGTTGACTCTGGGGCAGGGAGTGAGGAAACGACTAAGAATGGGTGTGAGGGAATTTTTAGGGAGGTAGACGTGTTCTATTATCTTGATGTGGGTGGTGGTTACATGGATGTATACAATGGCTAAAATCCATTGAGGGGTACATTCTTGCAATTTTTTGTGGGCAAATTATAACCTCAGTTTAACAAAGAGTGGTCAGATGACAGCAACAGCAACAAGACTACATCGCCAGGAACACACCAAAGCTCCAGGCATAGGACTAGATTCTTTAGAAACTAATCGGATTGGAAGGATTCAAATTGCATTGCTTTGGGCTTAACACTATGTCAACTGGTTGTGTCGGAACAGACAACATTCTTTTCGCTGTTCATAGCAGAGGTGACCAAAGGCCAGGCAGGGCTCAGGTTCCATACTGAATTTCCTCCCGCTGTCTTGGCCAAGCTCGCCTAGACACAGGTTAACTCCTGAGGCTGTTACCCTTCTGACCATGAAGATGTTGCCCAGACTGGTCTCTGGCAGACATCTAAGTGAATCAAATACGCACTACACAGAGCCTGCTTAATGAACCACTGCACAGTCCGGAGCTACTATGTCTAAGGGTTCAAGCCTTCACAGAACATATAGTTCTAACTTCTGTGACCTCGATGAGTTCTGCAGCTTCCACCATAACCCTTACAGCCAAACTCCACACACACACACACACACACACACACACACACACGTTATAGAGAATATTTAGCCCCAGAGACAGCAATAATTGTGAGCTTACTGAATAAGATTATATGTTAATAAATAAGATTAATAAAATAGTAGGGAAAGCAAGGAATTTTTTGCCTAACTCGGTGGCTCTCAAAGTTTGGTGCCCATGGAACAGTTGTGGAGGTTTCTAAATAGCACAGATGACTGAAGGTCGGTGTGCTGTGAAGTCTGATGACTGGCTGGGATAAACAAAAGGAGGCATGATTTGATACAGAGGTATATTAAGGAAGTTTTTTTTTTTTTTAAAGGTTTTCAGAAGTCTAGCAGTCATTTTCACTTAATAGGTGGTAGCCTGAAGAAGTTCAAATTCAATTTTAGAGACTTATGAGCCTGATAACAAGGAGGGACTTGTTGGTTAGATCTGTTTTATAAACGCCTTTGCCTTCTGAAGGCAAAGTGAAGATGCAAACCAGCCATTAGTTTTATGAAGGGCTTGAAAAGATCAGCATAATGACATTTATTTTATTTTATTTTATTTTATTTATTTATTTATTTATTTTGCTTTTTAGGACTGTACCCATGGCATATGGAGGTTCCCAGGATAGGGTTTCAATCAGAGCTACAGATGCCAGCCTACACCACAGCCAGAGCACCACAGCTCACAGCAATGCTGGATCCTTAACCCACTGAGCAAGGCCAGGGATCAAACTCACAACCTCATGGTTTCTAGTTGGATTCGCTTCCACCGTGCCACAACGGGAACTACCGTAATGACATTTTAAAGGAGAGGCAGATTAAGAAAAGATTTGGAGGTGGGTGAAATTCTGGCCACAAAAATAATTTTCACTGAAACTGCCCTTCTTCAATCAGAGTCCCGTTTGCACAAAGGCAAACCAAAGTGACTTCTAAAAAATACCCCACAAGCCCTCCAGCAGACTGAGTTTCTGGAGAGGAAGGGAGGAAAAGTTTCTGGCATTAAATGAGGACTGGCACAAATCCCAAAGCTAAAGTGCATCACACATCCATTCTAGACTGTTCTAAGAAACGGGAGACTGCGATTAACCTTAACGGACACTGGGGGGCACCCTGGGTTCACAGGATACACATAGATGAGGTGTTTTTTTAAAAAGCCTTTTCCTTGGTGATTTTTACTTGCAACTCTGAGGGGGAGCTGGAATCCATTCAGACCCACGACTGTCCCAAAAGCCAGGGCCTCAAAAGTTGTTGTGCTTTTTCTTTCCAGCAGGGTTCTCGTTCATGTGCATTCTAAGTCAACTCTTAAATTTGACCTGGTAAGGTACCCACCGGGCAGGATAAATACATAGATTGGGATGGCAAGGTGCCCTCCAGCTCTGAGGACCAGAGACCCAGCCAGGGGGAGCCAAGCACAAAGCAGCCTCAAGGGAGGTTAGATTACAAGATGGAGCCCTTAAAGGGTTGCAGATCACTATTACTGTTGCTGTTTTCTAATTAAAGTGTGGTTGATTTTCAATGTTGTGCTAATTTCTGCTGTACAGCAGTGACTACACATATATACACTCTTTTTTTAAATTTTAATATTCCTTTCCATTATGGTTTATCCCAGGAGACTGGATATAGTTCCTTGTGCTACAGAGTAGGACCTCACTGTCTCTACGTTTTTTCAATTTATTTGTTCATTTATTTATTATTTTTCTAGGGCTACACTGGATCCTTAACCTACTGAGTGAGGCCAGGGTCACTGCTTTGTTCCCTGGCCCAGGGAACTTCCACATGCCACGAGCATGTCCAAAAACATAAAAAAATTAAATAAAAAGGGTTCAGGGAAAACAATCTGAGAGTGTACTTTGTTTCTACGAGGAGCTACAGTAGGGACTCCCTTCTCTGATGGCCCAGGGCTCAGCAGAACCTGGGGGAAGGGATAGGGGTGGCCTGCAGTGACGGCGCTGATAGATCTCACCAGGTGATGGTGTTCGGTTTTAATGGGCACAGGCACAGCGCTGCTGATGGAAAGGTTATTTGAAACCAACCCACAATCTGGGATGTGGGTAGGCAGAGTCTGATAGAGCAAAGGAATGTCTACCTGGACACAAATCCCAGCTGGGATGATGGGGCCTGAGGACAACTCTGGGGTCACAGTAGAGAAACAAGTGTGAGTCTGTGAGGACCAGCATGAGAAAAGGAGTCTAGAACCAGGGCTAAGGGAAAGAAACACTGTGGACATGCTGGGGCTGGTGAGGACGGGGACAGTGCATGGGCGAGATGACAACATGAGAAGATGCTCTTAAGACCCACTGGTCTGGGATCCAAGCCACTTGATATAATTAGAACCAGGGAACAGCAGAATACATTCATGAATTCTTGTCTGGGAAAACCAACTAAACAGAAAAGACAGAGCTAGAAACATATCTTAAGAGCTACAGCATTATGATTCTGATAATTCCTGGCAGGAAAAAAGCTTTCTTGTATCTGGAAAAAGAATAAAACAACTTTGGTCACCTTGACATATTAGAAATGAGTAGAGAGAATCACAGAATTTAATAATGGCCTTGAATGATATTGAGTGATTATTAGTATTACCTTGAACTGCTGTGTCTCCTCTTTCCATGGGGTAGGGAAACACTAGAAATCTCTGGTTAGCAGAGAACTTTCTGATAGTGAGTATTAAAAATTGCACACATACTAAAATCCACTTTTGGGAAGAGGGGGGGCTTATAAAAGCAAATAAAATCAAGAATGAGTCTCATTTGCCTGATATGACCTGGAAGAGAGTCAATTTGATGGCAAAGGATTCTTTTGATCATTTTTCTTTACCTCAAATAGCAGTTTCTGTTGTTGTTTCCTAGTTATATAAACAATACATGCTTATGTGGCAAATCCAAGAGATACAGACTATAATTTAAAAGAAGGCAAATCCCCCCAAGTTTCATCACCCAGAGGTAAACATAATTAACAGTTTGGATTTAGTACAATTATTAGTATTTAATTAAGCCATGAGAAGATTTAGTAAGAGTCTTGGGAAAAGTAGAAGCTTCATTCAGTAAGAGTTTTGAAATAGCAATCCTGGTTTACAATACATCGGGGTCAATCGGTGTATTTCAGTGAGTATTTGGGTACATCTACATCAGACGTCATTGCTTTTTTAAAAAAGGAGATCATAGGACTAAGATGGAGTCACTTGTGCTGAACCTACATCACCAAACTGAACTAATACCTAATCCAATTGCAGTTTCACCCTTCCCTAGGAATATAATCTAAACTCATCAGTCTGGTGGCTCAATGGGCTAAGGATCAGGCATTGTCACTGCTGTAGCTCGGGTACTGCTCCTGCATGGGTTCGATCCCTGGCCCAGAACTTCCACATGCCACAGAAATGAAAACAAAATAAAAAACAAAACAAAAACCCATAAACTGGTCAGTCTGGAATTTCCTGTTCAGCACTGGTGAGAGGTAAAGCCTGAAGACTCCTTCCATCCCCAAAGGAGGTGACCTGAGCCTGAAACTATCCACTCTTTGCTGGAAATTTCCCCTTCCTGCCCCGTCTTTTGTCTATAAAAACCTTCCCTTTTCTGCAGGTTGATGGAGCTCCTTCCTACAGTCTGGAAGGGATGCTGCCTGACTCATGGTCATTTAATAAAGTCAATTAGAGCTTCAAATTCACTCAGTTGGATTTTTGTTATTTAACATCTTATATACCTGAAAATGTCTATAGAAAAAACAGGCAGTTCATAAGGGCTGGAAGACTGAAATCCTAGAGCTAAATACAGAGGCTGGAGAAATGCTTGTGCCACGTCTCACTCCAACTGGGTTCTCAGAACCCATGTCCACCAGTTCTCTCAGGCGTGAAAGAAAAAGGAGGGATGTGGGAATGCTGTTGCTCTGTACACTGGCTGGCTAGGTTTGTAGGTGTACTGCATTTCCACCTCCTGCCAAATCTGAGAAAGCAGTTCATTAAAAAAAAAAAAAAATCAATGAGAATATTCCACAGTAGTTTTTCATTGCACGTTGGAAGAGGGGTATTTTTCTTCTTCTTCTTCTTATAGTATGTGGGAATAACTGTTTCTAAATTAAATTATGCCTATAGGTAAAGCTTCAAGACTTCCTGCAGGATTGCCCTCCACCCATCCCCCTAACCTCAGAGGCCAACCCCAAGCCCAGGTTGTCACCTGTGCTTCTGGATCATCTGGCTACAGACTGGAGGTTTCAGGAGCCCCTCCCTATGTTCAGGTAATTCACTGGAGTGGCTCACAGAACACAGAGGAATATTCTATGCACCAGATTACTGGTTTATTATAATAGACAGAATTCAGGAACTACAAGATATAAGAGATGCATGGGACAAGGAATGGGGAAAGGGCTCATTCTCCAAGTTTTTGCCCAGCATGCCATTCTCTCCAATCTCCACGTGTTTGCCAGCCCAGGAAAGCTCTCCAAACCTCACCCTTTTGGGGTTTTTATGGGAGCTTCATTCCACAGGCATGATTAAGGCAGTGGCCACCAGCTGAACTCAATCCTTAGCCCCTCTCCCCTCCCCCCTCCCCCCAGAGGGAGACATGGGGGCAGGACTGCAAGTTCCAATCACAAGGTTGGCTCCAAGGCAACTGGCCCCTACCCATCCTTAAGGGGTTCTCCAGTCACCTTGATAACATAACAAAAGATACTTTTATCACTGCCTAGTTACTTAAGAAATTGCAATGCTTATCCCACTCTTGGGCATATATCCGGACAAAACTCTACTTAAAAGAGACACATGCACCCGCATGTTCATTGCAGTACTATTCACAATAGCCAGGACATGGAAATAACCCAAATGTCCATCGACAGATGACTGGATTAGGAAGATGTGGTATATATACACAATGGAATACTACTCAGCCGTAAAAAAATTGACATAATGCCATTTGCAGCAACATGGATGAAACTAGAGACTCATACTGAGTGAAATGAGTCGGAAAGACAAAGACAAATATCATATGATATCACTTATAACTGGAATCTAATATCCAGCACAAATGAACATTTCCACAGAAAAGAAAATCATGGACTTGGAGAATAGACTTGTGGCTGCCCAACGGGAGAGGGAGGGAGTGGGAGGGATCTGGAGCTTGGGGTTATCAGATACAACTTAGAATGGATTTACAAGGAGATCCTGATGAGTAGCATTGAGAACTATGTCTAGATACTCATACTGCAATAGAACAAAGGGTGGGGAAAAATGTATACACATAAGGATAACTTGATCCCCTTGCTGTACAGTGGGGAAAAAAAAAAAAGAAAAGAAAAAGTACCGAATTGTAATATTGTGTACAAAATAAAATATTACATAATAATAAAAAAAGAAAAGAAATTGCAAGTGCTTTAAGCGCTCTGTGCCAGGGATGGGTGTCAAAGACCAAGTGTGTTTTTCTCATTATAAACCACAATATCACAGTGATCGTCACTAACATTCACTTCACAAAGGTAAAACTTTCATGGTAAGAACAGTAAGATTGCGGGAGGCTGAGAGGAGATGTGGTGGGAAAGGAAGAAACTGGTCCCAGAGACATGAAGCTCTGCATAGAGATGTCTGCCCTTCATTCCCTGCCAGGGAATCAGAGGTGAATGTGCAACTAATCAAGAGCTATGCTCATCTCATCTAAAGACTTTTGAGAAACCACACCCCTCCTTTGTTTCTAAACTGACATTTACATTTTCATCACAGCTCCTGGCTATATCTCATGCCAGGGGTATATTTTCTGGTATACTGTAAATCATGGCAACTCGAAATAAAAGTCATGATGTCAGTCTTAAAAATGAAGCCAATGGAATCTAAATACCACAGCAATTTGGAACTGTCACCAGCCACCTAATAACCACAAGGACAAGCTCTAGATTGAAAGGAAAAGTTTGCATGATCCGCCTTTCTCCCTGAACTTGAGACTCCACTTTCCCCACACAATTCTAAAATCCACTATACTGTTATGTGTGGATCATGCGGTTATGATTTTATTGATCAATCTAGTATATTTCTCTGCAACAAACACAAGTTTTAAATTTAAAATGTAAAACAATAGCTTATGGCAGCAAGCTCTCTAAGTGATTAAAAAAGATACACTGATTTATTACACATTTGGTCGATATAACAATATATTGGATTGTAAGTTTCTGATAATTTTTAAACTGAAAAACAAAGTTTTATTGGAAGTGTATCTTTTTGTTTTTTTTTTTTTTAGGGCTGTACCCATGACACATGGAGGTTCCAATGCTAGGGGTCCAATCGGAGCTACAGCTGCTGGCCTTCACCACAGCCACAGCAACATCAAATCCGAGCCACGTCTGTGACCTACACCACAGCTCATGTCAACACTGGATCCTTAACTCACTGAGCGAGGCCAGGGATCAAACTCACAACCTCGTGGTTCCTAGTCAGATTTGTTTCCTCTGCACTATGCTGGGAACTCACGGAAGTGTATCTTTAATAACATGAAATGGAGGCCCCACCCTACCCCAGACTGGTCCATGTATCCCTGGGTGAATATTACTTCTTGTTAAAATGACATAGTTCATCAATAATTCTTTTTTTCCTAGTAATTGTTTTTTTTTTGTTTGGTTTTATTATAGTAGATTTAAAATGTTGCACCAATTTCTGCTGTACAGTAAAGCGACTTAGTCATAATATGTATACTTTTAAAATATTATTTTTCATCACAGTCTATCCCAGGAGACTGGACATAGTTTCCCGTGCTATACAAGGTTCCCTGTGGGATCTTATTGTTGATCCATTTTAAATGCAGTAGTTTGCATCTACTAACCCCAAACTCAAAGTCCATCCACTCCCTCTCCCTTCCCCTTGGCAACCACAAGTATTATTCATTCTTATTCATATAAATAAATAAGAGTGAATGGAGACAGTTTTACTTACCTACTGCTACATCATTCAATTCTGGGAACCCTGAATTTTCTTAGTTACCTGTTATCAAACATTGTTAATCATCTACCAGGGTACTTGATCCCTCAGTTTTGTTAAAAGAATCAGAAACCAGCTGAGTGCAAAAAAGAAAATTTATTACTTGCTCAGCATCACGTGTTCTCATCTCTTAAACCAACATTTTGAATAGTCCCTTACTCGGAGTCTAGATATTACCAGCAGAGGACGCTAGTGAGCACTGTCCTTTTGCAGAGCAGAGGTGTGTGTCCTCAGGTAGATTAATTTAAGGAAAATCTGCTTATAGAAGTGGAACTTCTTAAAACCATCAGCATATCTCCTTGGACAGTGAGTTGCAAACCCTAGTATGAAGACCCAAAGGCTATGGTCTGGGAACAGTCCTAATTTATCTTCTACCTCACTGACTTCAGACAGTGCTCTCACTCTTTCTGAACCTTGGTTTTCTCTAATGATAATTAAAAACAAACAGCCAACCAAGCTTGGAGGCTTCAATGAAGTAATGGGAATAAAACTGCTTTGTAAACTGTCAAACCCCAGTTAAGTACTGTGATTTTCATTAATATTGGTACTGTGATTTTCATTCATATTTTGGATAGCAATGATCTAAGTACAACAACTAAGATCAAGGGTCATGTCTACAAGTGATGCCAATCTCTGGACTAAGGGAAACTGGTTAGTAAATTCAAAACACTAGTCTTCTGAACCTCCAATGAGAAAATAATGAACAGGCACGTGGCTGGTTCTAACACTGGGTAGCACTGGTTCTCCAGTGTGGCCTCTGATCCACCAGCCTAAGCACCACCTGGGAACTTGATAGAGCCACACACTCTCTGGCTCCATTCAGTCCTTTGGAATCAGAAACACTGGGGGTGGGACCCAGCAGCCTGCATTTTAACACCCCCTCCGGGGTGACGCTGTGATATGCCAGAGTCAGTGCTGTTCAGGATGCTTTAAGCGTGGGGTCCCTACTGGCTTTCTCAGAATAATGGGTGGCAAGAGAGCACAGGAGGAAGCACTTAAAGTGAATGAGTTCTGTGTCAGCATGTCGCCGAATTCCCCAGAGGTGGGATGTTCTCTTTCACTGTACGGATGATGCATAGACTGCAACTGGTCAGGGGAAACCAGAGGGAAGGGGGCGAGAGGGCTACTTACTAGTTTTCAGAGAGTAACCTTAGAGCTCTTAGGATACACAGGTTAATGGCTGTTCTTCTTATGTGTAAGAACGAGAAGTCTTTTCGGCCTTTGCTCTTTTTTTTTTTTTTTTTCTTAAACAAAGGGAGAAAACAGGATCAGAAGAAAGGAAAACATCCATTGAGATTTCACGGGAGTTTTAGCTGTGCCCATCTGGCTACAAAGAACGAGGTTTTTTGTTTTCAGTGCTGGGCTGGGGTAGCCTGGCCCTCCAGCAGTCTCCAGCTCCTAAAGCTGACCCAGAAAGCCTGCCCTCAGGCAGCCTCGGGAGGTGGGGTGCGCAGGGATGGGTCCCAAGCCACTGCAGCTTACACAGGAAGAATGAAACTGTTTTTCCAAGGGGATATATAGCTCCTCCTTTTTTTTCCCCAGGACAATCTACTTAATCCATCTCGAAAGCAAGTGGAAAGGAGTGGTTCAGAAATATCAGATGTTAATGGGGTTTGGATGCTGTTTCCTCAGCATGCTCTTTTAGTACAAAGCCAAAAAAGTAAAATGGTAGCCACAATATGAAACCAGGGTACTCGAGAAGCAGGCTTTCAGTCAGAGCCTCTCTGATAGGTTGACTTTAATACAGTCTTTAAAAAATTTAAAGAGTTTTTGATTAATAAGATATGTAAGAAGCAAAAATCAAGTTAAAACATTATGCTAAGCATTTTAATTAATTAATTTATTTTTTGTCTTTTGTCTTTTTAGGGCCACACCCACAGCACATAGAGGTTCCCAGGCTAGGGGTCTAATCGGAGCTGTAGCTGCCAGCCTACACCACAGCCACAGCAATGCCAGATCCGAGGCGTGTCTTCGAACTATATATACCACAGCTCACGGCAACGCCGGATCTTTAACCTTCTGAGTGGGGCCAGGGATCAAACCCGCATCCTCATGGATACTAATTGGGTTCGTTAACCACTGAGCCACAAGTGGAACTCCTAAGCATGTTATTTTTAACCTGGACTTTTCTTGATCGAAGTTGAAGAAAAGCAAGAGCCGAAACAAACAAAAGCCAGCCAAAATACAGAGTGGCGAGTGAGGCAAATATTGGAATCTCTTGACATTTCTTTACCAAGGAGGTAACCTTTGAAACATGGGTACACAAAGAATTACAGTCACCAACTGTTTCATTTTCACACCAGGTTTCTGCTTTTCAGAGGAAATGGCTTTGGAAGAGAACAGACCAAGAGCTCCCTATAGAATGTTCTAATCGTGTCGCTGAGGCCACAGCAGCCCACTGAGGGTTAACATTAAGTCAATGCCTTTGGAGTAAAATCTCATTACGAGGACCGTGGCGCAGAATTGAGTGCTGTCTGGCAGATTTATACACCCCGTGGCTCTGCAGAGGCTTCGATCCGGTCTGGCTCAGTGCTGCCGCTGACACTGCACGGAGGCACAGCCGTGCGTCAGATCAGACACAAACCCACCCACTGGCATTTCACAGCAGCAGAGTGAGGCAGTGAAGGTGATGTCCTCGCCTTTCCATATCAGAGAGAAATCCGTACAGACACACATCTTAAAAACCAATAAATACATTTCCCGTGTATTTTTTTAATGCTATAAATTTAGTCTTCTTACTAATCAAATGAAAGCAGCTGCTGGTATTACCACGATTATTTATAAGCCTCGGATCATATTAAAACACTACTCGGATTGGCTTTAAATGACACATTTAAAGGGGGCACTATTTTTCAGAGCCAGTGTGGAATATTTAATGGAGAGTGGGATGGCCTCATGCCTTATTTCCAGTGTACTTCTCATGGTGGCTTTGGTTTGTGTTTCTTTAAAAACTTGGTGACTATGAAGGGAATGTAAATTTAATAAATGCTTTGCATCTGGCATCAGATATTCCTGTTTGTGTGAGAGCACTGAAAAATAACAATGGGTTCTGGAATAAACAAAATCTACAGGCGCCTCTAACCTAATGATTTTATAAACTCGAGACAGCTGTTAATTGCTCCCTAGGCTCTGAATCACAGCATAGGGTAGAAGTGGTCTTGCAGATCTGCCACATGTCTGCTTTCACTGGTCCTCCTCAAAGAGGGACTATCCAAGTCCTTTCTCCTTCTCTCTCTCTCTCTCTCTCTCTCTTTTTTTTTTTTTTTTGGTCTTTTTAGGGCCGCACCCACAGAATATGGGAATTCCCAGGCTAGGGGTCAAATCAGAGCTACAGCTGCCAGCCTACACTACAGCCACAGCAACACAGGATCCACACTGTGTCTGCAACCTACACGGAAGCTCCAGGCACTGCGGGATCCTTAGCCCACTGAGCGAGGCCAGGGATCAACCTGCATCCTCATGGATACTAGTCAGGTTCGTCACCGCTGAGCCACAATGGGAACTCCTTAATTCCTGACTTTTAAGGTCTGGTTCTCAATTTCCATTCTGTAAATATGACTGGTGTCAACGCACTTCTCAGCAAATGAATCATTTCTAATCATTGTCTTGCTAGATAATGTCATAGGAAAAGGAAGGATGCCATCTGACTTTGCTTGCAGCCTCCACCCTTACCATCCTTCCACGGGTCCTCATCCTATGGGTGTTTCACCAATAGAAGCTCTAATTTCTAGAACTATTTTGCTGGCAGAGGTAGATGGTGACAGGGTGAAAAAGACAAGCATGCATGTGTAGCTGTGTATGTGTGTGTTTTGGGTGGAGTAGGGGGACAATGGTGGGGACACTGAGTTTTAGTGCCTATAGGGTGTGGGGAGCAGCCTCACTCTATCTTGCTTAGTTGGGTGTAAACTGGGTCTATACTAAGTACTTCAAAGCACTCTCTTTCCTCCCTTCCCTTCTGCGCTGATTTTCCAAGAAGAGTGTCCCTTCTGAAGTCTGGAATGCTTCCCACCCTGCCACAATGGCAGCAGGTAAGGTGCAGGAGCAAAGTGTGTGTGTGTGTGTGTGTGTGAGAGAGAGAGAGAGAGAGAGAGAGAGAGAGAGAGACTGTGTATGTGTGTGTGTGTGTGTTACTGTTGAGGATTCTCAGAGCATATGTACCCAAAAGATGCCTATTTATACAACCTTGAATGAGTCAGACAGATTTTTCCCCTGAAAGGACTGAACTTGACTGGTTGTTTTGACAGTCTGTAGCAACTGAGAAAAATATGTCTAGGTGGCTGTTAGAGTGAGGTAATCAACAATAAATAAGATAGTCCACTGGGTATGAAGAACAGACTTGTGGTTGCCAAGGGAGAGGGGGACAGAGTGAGAGGGACTGGGAGTTTGGGGTTAAGAGATGCAAACTATTGCATTTGGAGTGGATAAGCAATGAGATCCTGCTGGGTAGCACAGGGAACTCTATCTGATCACCTGTGATGGAACATGATGGAGGATGATGTGAGAAAAAGAATGTATATATGTGTATAACTGGGTCACTTTGCTGCATCGCAGAAATTGAGGGAACATTGTAAATCAACTATGATAAAAAATTTTTTAAAAAAAACCCACTAGGAAGGAAGAACACAAGTCTCAATGAACTCTGATGGCAGTAATCAACACTGAAGACAAATACGTATGGTATTGATGGTCATCTTTCTATTTGGATAAATCCTAGGAAATTTTGGCTGATTTCCTGATTTCCTAGTGCCAGTAATTTTGGCAAAGAAAACCACAGGCCTTATAGTGTGACAAATGTGAAGGAATCCTCAGGGAAATAGAAAGGCTTAGGCTCACATTGGGGTCTTAAATATAAATAAAAGGAATTTTTTTTTTTTTTTTGGGTGCAGTTATTCCCCAATACCCAGGAACTCTTGGGAAGTAATCATGGAGTCAGGAACTTGACATTTGCTGACAGTGGTGGGCAGAATGTAAGCAAACTTAAAAGATAAATATGTGCCCTTGAAAACCTCCCAACCACAATGTCTAAATGCTGGAAAACATCCTTTTACGTTTTGTGTGTACACTTTATCTTAAACACACACACCTAACCTCCCCTCCCCCTCTCCCTGCCTCCCCCTTGCCTTGTGGATGGAACTAGCGTCCTTTTTTTTTTTCAGTTTTTTACTGCAGTGTTTTAGTGAGCCTTTTAGGAAACTGTCTTCTTTGATTAATCACATCTCTCTTCCTGCCTCCAATAATTCCATCCTTTAAGTATCTTTAGATCGAACGCCCATAAATCACATGGTGCCCCAAGCTAGCTATGAATCACTCACAATTTCAATTAGCACACAGATCTCATACTTGACGTAAGTGGAGGCAGCAGTAACTGGAAGGATCACAGCTGATCAAAGGCTTCAGACTGTGCCATGGCCCGAGAACCCAACCCAGTCACAACACTGAAAATATCTACTACTCGGGAGTTCCCACCTTGGCTCAGTGGTTAATGAACCCAACTAGGAACCATGAGTTTGCAGGTTCAATCCCTGGCCTTGCTCAGTGGGTTGAGGATCCAGCGTTGCCATGAGCTGTGGTGTAGGTCGCAGACATGGCTCGGATCCTGCGTTGCTGTGGCTGTGGTGTAGGCCAGCGGCTACAGCTCCGATTCAACCCCTAGCCTGGGAACCTCCATATGCCATGGGAGTGGCCCAAGAAATGGCAAAAAGACAAAAAGCCAAAAAAAAAAAAAAAGGAAAAATCTACTACTCAACTCTGGAATGTCAGTGCATTTATGAAATAAAGGCTTGAAATTGTTTGTCTGAACGTCTCTGTAGACTCCCATAAAAACAATCTCTTGGTGACTAACCCTAAGAGCTTTTCCTAGCTCTCAACTGCTTTGATTCTGAAGAAGCATCTGACACAGGTGACTCAGCATCCTGCATGAACCCAACTTCAGTCATCACCCAGTCACTGCACCAGCCTGGTTCCCTGTTCCCATCCCGGCTTCTCTGTTACAACAGAGTGGACCTTTTCTGCCAAGGTCTGGCCACTCAGTTAATTCATTTATAATTTATTTATTCTAAAAATATGTATTGAGGGTAAGACACTAGAGAATCAGCAGTGAGAACTTCCTGACCACAAGGAATTTACAAACAAGTGGAAATACAAATACATAGATACGAATTAGAACACAGCACAACAGACTGAAGGTGGAGGATATACAAGGTGTTCTGAGAGCTTCCAGTTGAGGCGACCCAATCCAATCTGGGGTACAAGGGAAGGCTTCCTGGAAAAGCTGACATATAAGTTGAGTCCTGAAGAAAGATACAAATTCTTATCATGAGAAGGGTGTTTGCAGAGGCAGTGTCTGGCCCTTGGGTCTCTGAACTTGTCATGAGTGTGTTCACTTTCCATGTTCATACGCCTTCCTCCTCCTGCTAGACATATACCATCCAACACAGCAGCCACTAACCACATGTAGCTACCAAGCCCTTGAAACATGACCAGTGTGATGGAGGAATTTTTAAATTTAAATTCACTAAAATGAAATAAGACTGATGCTTAATTATCAGAAATCGTTAAGTATGTATGGAACACTGAGGGTGTGAATCTACTATTTCAACTGTGAAATGCATGAAATCAAAATACAAAGCAAGCACTTCCAATGAAAACTTGCATCTGAAATGAGACTTGCTGTATATGTAAATTACATCCCATTATTGAAAACTTAGTATGTAAAATCTCATTTTTGTATACTGATTACATGTTAAAATAATATTTTTGAATATTGGGCCAAATAAATTTTAATAAATTAAAGTTAATTGTATGCTTTAAAAAAATTTTAATGTGGCTACTAGAAAATTTAAGAATTCATATGTGGCTCACATTATATTTCATTGGACAGAGCTGTGCTAGACCTGGCCTGAAAGGAGGGACTGGGTCCCACTTTTCTTTCACGTTGGCACTATGTTTTGTGTATAAGTATTTGTCAAATGAGTAAGATATTGTACATGCGGCTAAGTCCCCACCTACAAAAACTTCAAGAAATACTCATTCCACAGAGAATTTTGGAAAGCTTCCCATGCCAGCCCTGTTCTAGGCCCAGGGGGACAAAACAGCATGAGACAGGATACTCACTCCCATGAACTTTCATTCTAACAAGAGATGTCATGGTGACTGTATATTATAAATCAGTATAAGTGAACAGAGGCTAGGAATGGTTTTGCTACTTTTGATCAGGGGGTCAGGGATGTCCCCTCCAAAAAGCAGAGATCTGAAGGTGGAGAGAAATCGTTCCCTATCCGAGGAAGAATATTCCAGAAGAGGGAACTATATGTGCAAACACACTGAGAGGGAACCGTGATTGGGATGTACACAGAGTGTGGCTGCAGAACCATGACTGAGAAAGAGCCGTGGGATAGAGGAAAGCAGGGACCCGATCAGGTAGGGCCATGGAGACCAAAGCAAGGACCTGGACTGAACTTCAAGCATGATGGGAAGACAGAGCAGCTGGAAAGTAGGAAATGGTTGGATGGACCTACACTTTTAGGATTAGTATGACTGCCTTGTTGATAACAAACTGGAGGGCACAGAGGGGAATCAGAGAGATCACTTATGGAGCTTTGGCACAAGTCAACGGGAGTGTACTGAACGTCCCTAGGAATGTACAGAAGGGGACGAGAATGAGAGAAATCTGGAACCCTGCTGTGTGTTTACACATTTAAAACAATCATCTTTTAAAAGTCCATCTTTAACAAAGTCACTCTTCATCGTCAAAAGCATGACAGTGAGCCCGCAATATATCCACACAGTACTGTCTATTTGGTCCTAGTTCTTGTCTTGGATTCGGCTGAAGAAGCCTTAGAGGGAAGTCCTTCAGCTTTATCAGATAATAAAAATCCCTTCACTAAGTACTTGTTGACTACAGAACTGACACAAGAGAGCTCTTGAGGAGTCCTTTACTAGAAGATTGCAGGTGGCTGACAGACAAATTATGGCTTCAGAAAACATACATTTTCTCAATTCAGTGCATTTCTACATTGCAAACGTACTATACCTATATGTATACACACACACTGAGGCACTTGCAATGGTGCTCAATTAGCACCAGGCACTTTCTGTGGGTCATCTATGTTATTTCAGTAGGAACCCAACGAATAGGTGCCACCATCTTCATTTTCTTAATAAAGAACAAAATGCTCCAAAGGTGGTGGGATGGTTGGTGTAGACTATGGCTTCGAGTCAATTCTATCTGGGTTTGATTTCCAGCTCTGCACCCACTATCTGCATGACCTCAGAACTTTTTGTTTCTGTATGAGTAAAATGAAGTAGGTCCAACTTGAAGCCACAGTGCCACTGTTTCTTAAAGTGTGGCCCATGGGTCATCTACATCAGAACTACCAGGGTTCCCCTATTAGAAGTACAAACTGGCATATGGTCTGGGAGTCTGCATTTTTAATAAGCAGTGGAGACATTTAATAAATATATTATTCATTTGGCATTTACTCATAGGGTCATAACTAGGATTAACATACCTTTTAAAAATTTAGTCATTTTACATTTACATGTTACTTCTCTGAGGTACTTGGAGTGTCACAAAATTCTACATTTAGAGGCACTGTCAGAGTTTGGTTTCCCATGAAAAAGAGCCTGAGACCAGGACTTGAGTGCAGGTGGTTTATTTGGGAGGTGAGCCCAGAACACAGGTGTGAAGGAGCAGGCAGAGTGAGAGAAGGATGGATGGAAACTCATAAAGAGATCATTGCTGAACTGGTTACTGCTAGGGGCAACAGGAGCTCACTTCCACTGGGGACCCTCTAAGGAACCATGCAGGATGTGTCACAGAATGGTCCCTCCACAGGAGGTGAGTCTAAGGCAATTAGTCACCACCTCCTGTTATCTACTGGTTGAGAAATGTCTCCTAGGAATTAAATTCCTTGCACATTATGGCTGAATCTGTGTGGGGCTGAGAGGTTTTTTAGAGGGAGCTCTGTGGAGAAAAATCAGACCCCCAGTGGGAACCTGAGTTAGAACACTGGCCATGTATACTGTACTGTCCACAATGCACTGATGTCAGGGGACTGGAGACCAGGGAACAAAAAACACATCTGCTTCAGGCAGAATCCACACAACTGCTGCTTAATTTAATTGCTCGATTTGAGGCAGGGGATCTGGGAATGCAGTCTTTGGCTGGCAGAGATCCAAGAGCATATTCTTTGCCACACATGCCACCCTTTCATGCTGTGATGGAGCTACCACAGCATCTCAGCAGAAAATGAAGAGTCTTAAAGAGAAAGAAATAGATTCTGACATTTGCGGGGGTGGGGGGTGTTTTTTGCTGAAAGCAACTGCCTATTGCCAGAACATGCTACTCTGAGCTACCCCTACTCTCCATCTCTAGTCAATAAGCTCCTCTTATTCATGGAATTTTCTTTTAGATTTCTGGTACTTCACTCTCAAATATAAACAGACAGCTGAAGATCTCCAGGTACTTAAGGAAAGAACCCAACCCGAAAGAAACCAAAACAACAGAAACAAGAAGCTCAGAAGAACAGGCAAAGCAGAAAAAAAAAAAATTGCTCACTATCTTCCCATCCTCATCCCATACTCAATATCCTTTGAGTTTTATGAGGACACAATACAATCATGAAACAAGAAACAGTGGTATGGAAAAGGCAAAAGAACACACAAATAGATCTTGGTAATTAAAAAGAACAGGAAGAGCAGAAATGAAAACTCAACAGAATGTTTGGAAGATAAAGCTCCTAGACAGTAGAGCAAAAAGACAGACACATGGGCAGGAGGAAAGGGGAGCTCAAAATATTAGAGAATCCATCCAGGTAATTCAACACTCCACAGACAGATATTCTAGAAAGTGAGATCAGAAAAAGTGATGGAAGGGAATCATTAAAAAATTATTTAAGGGAATTCCCTAGGAGTAAAGAACATAAGCCTTGAAATTAAAGTTGCTCGACAAGTCCCAGGAAGGTGAGAAGAAGAGGAAAAAAAAGAGACACATGAAGGTATATTATGATCATGACATCATGGATAAAGAGAAAATAAGAACACACAGACAGAAAACATAGGTCTTACACAGAGCAAAGGGATTCAGAAAGGCATCAGATTTATCAACAATATTGCATGCTAGATGACAGTGGAACTATATCCTCAAACACTCAGAGGCAAAATAATTTATGACCTGAGATTCTATACCCAGCCATACAATCAATCTAGTATGTGGTATGACGAAGTGAGAGTCAAAAGGTTGATGGGTCCCAGGAATGGGAATCAACTCAGGAGAGCAGGGAAGAAAAGTCCCAGAATGAAAAATATGCAGGAGATGCAAGAAACAGAATGACCAAGGATTCCAGGAGAAATGTCTTCAGTAAAAAGCAGTGGAAATGACAGGTCATCTAATACATTTCATTAGGTTGAAAACTGTATTAAGAGGGTGTAGATGTGGAAAGAATTCATGAAACATATATAAAGCCAGGCAAATGAGAATATAATACAGTTATTAACTCCAAGAAAGGCAAACATTATATAAGAAATATTTCCAAACATTATGGGAAACACTCAACAGGAAACAGACTGATGTAAATACTGATTTAACTAAATATTTTGAGTTAACTGTGTTGAGAGCATAGGAGAATTTTAGTGCTGGGGTGGGGGTGGTGGGAGTCCAAGAACATTAATTCTGAATTTTCATGCCAGTCAACAGATAATATGTAACATAGACACAGCAAGGGAAAAAATACATCCACATAAAAACTAGGGAAAAAAACTAGGCAACCACAACTCTGGTGAAACAAGTTGCCCTTGAGGAGAAGGAATGGAGGGTGGGCAAGGGAGGGCAGGGAACTATAATTTTTTTGTTGTTGTTATCATCTTCATAGTACCTGCTTTTTAGGACTATGGAAAATGTTACTTGATTTCCAAAATTTAACTAAAAATATTTATTCTGAAGCTCAGAAGTAACTTTTGCATGCTATCCACTGTGCCCAAAAGCCTGTTTAGTTTGATATAGTTGTCACTTGGTATCCTTAGTGGACTGGATTGGTACCAGGACTCCAATGCTTAAGTCAGTTACATAAAATGGCATAGTATTTGCATATAACTTACACACATCCTCCCATACACTTTTTTTTATTTACTTGTTTTTTTTTTTTTTTTTTTTTTAGGGCCACACTTGTGGCATATGGAGGTTCCCAGGCTGGGGTTCAAATCAGAGCTGCAGCTGCCAGGCTACACCACAGCCACAGCAACATCAGATCTGAGCTGCATTTGCGACCTACACCACAGCTTGCAGCAATGCTGGATCCTTAATCCACTGAGCGAGGCGAGGGACTGAACCTGCAACCTCATGGTTCCTAGTCAGATTCGTTTCCACTGCGCCATGACGGCAACTCCCTCCCATATACTTTAAATCATCTCTAGATTACTTATGACACCTAATACAATATAAATGCTATATAAACAGTTGCTGGTATGTGGCAAATTCAAGTTTTGCATTGGGAGTTTCTGGATTTTTTCTTTCCCAAAATATTTCTGATTTGAGGTTGGCTGAATCTGAGGGTGTGGATACTGAGGGCCAACTGTAATTAAGGACTTATATTAAAAGTCTTTGGGCATACTGCTGACATGGTGAGGCAGACATCTGCCACATTCCCCCCCCCCCCCCAAAGTGATCTCATTTCATCCTAGAGGAAATGGATCAGCTGAGACCAGGGATTTGGTTCCATAAAAAAACATGGGTCTTGCCACTAACTCCACAGCAGGCAGTTTCTAGGTTGCAATCACTCTGTCTTCTAAAACACGCCCATCCTTTAATTTCCTATAGGATGGGGTGAGAGAGACAGCTCCCATCACCAACTGTTTCTTCTCTACTTTAATCAACTTAGATGCAAGTGGCATCAGGCTCACTGCAGGACATATCATTAATGACATGTCTTAAATGAGCCTGTGAGCTACACAGAAAAGAAACAAAAGTGGATTTATAAAATCATGATGTTTTCCTCCAGATCTGAAAATGGGTCAAGAGAGGTTTTATTATGTTTATATATATTTTTAATCTTAATTCATCTCTTGCATTAAGCAAATGCCATGTGAAATGGATAGCCTGAGATTTTCAATATAAGCATTCTCAATACACCTCAATGACAAGATTCTGTGTCCTGAGTTTATCATATTGCCAACTGTCCCACTGTAGTACTGTTTGTATTTAACATTGTTTATTGACTGGGTTTTTATTTCTTTTTGTAATTTTAACCTTTCCTTCCATAGATATTTTTATTTATTAAGATTTTTATTTTTTCTATTATAGTTGATTTACAATAGTCTGTCAATTTCTGCTGTAAGCAAAGTGACCCAGTCATACATATATATATGTATGTGTATATATATATGTGTGTGTATATATATGTGTGTGTGTATATATATATATATATATATACACACACACACACTCTTTTTCTCGCATTATCCTCCATCATGTTTGATCACAAGTGACTAGATAGAGTTCCCTGTGCTATCCAGCAGGATCTCACTGCTTATCCACCCCAAATGCAACAGTTTGCATCCACTAACCCCAAACTCCCAGTCCATCCCACTCCGTCCCCTTCCATGATGGTAACCACAAGTTTGTTCTCCAAGTCCCTGAGTTTGTTTGTTTTCTGTAGATATATTCATTTGTGGCATATATTAGATGCCAGATATAAGTGATATAGTTAGCATCATATTACAGCCGTCCCAAATTAGAAATGTGTTCCCTCAGTCCTGTGATACAGAAAGCTTTGATGTGTTCCCCTTTACAACTAATGTATTACAAATTTTAAAAAAGTCCATAATATAACAAGAAAAAAATCTAATGAAGCCTTGTTTATCTTGTCAAGACATTTTATGGCATCTTTGCATTTTACTAAGGATATCCATTTATTCCTTGATTTTGTGCCTCAAAAGATAAGATTATATTTGTGCCTTGTAAGATCTACTTTTTCAGGCCCTTTTCTCCATGGATAACTCTCCCTTTGTTTCGTATTTTTTTCTGATGCACTTGTGGAAAAATATCGCTTTAAGTCAAATTGCACTTAGGTGATTTGATCCTGAAAGGCCACATTAATAAACACAGGAAAGTTATACCATTAGCAGGATTTAAAGGTAAAATGAAACATAAGGGCATTGCCATTCACCTATGTTCATTCTTCCATCTCTACGGATCAAATCTCCAGTCCAAGGAAATATAGTAAATAATTCTGATGAAGTCTGGCCAGCATGTGTAGTTTCCTCTAGCTTTTATCTCTTGATTATCACTGCAGGCTGAGCAATGCAAAATCACCCAACCATATCACCTTCCATTATAAATCAGGTAAGCCCAGGCTGCCCTTTCGATTGGCTGTAATATACTGACTGCATGAAGGAAGCTTCAATTTCCCACTAAAGTCTGTGCCAGAAGAAGAAGGGGAAAATGAGCAAATCAATAACCTTTTCCCTACAAGGAAACTATGATTTATAATGCTCCTACAGAATGCCAGGATGCTTTTTAATGTTTTTTCTAGAAGAGTGATAGTGATACTATGGGGAACCAATGACAACAGAAGCCTGAAATCCGGTGGTTATTTGCTGCTTGAAACACTGCTTTATTGAGGAAGCCAAACAAAATGTCAGAATAAAACGTCATCTCTTTGGACCCCTCCAATTTGGAAATTACAGTACCACAGGCATAAAGTGTTTGATTCTTTTTGAGCTAAAAGCCCCAAATAACTTCCCTCCAAACATTGCTATACCTTTCATATAAGACCATTGCAGGTCTTGAAAATGCTGTACTGAGTGTGATAAGATGGGTATATTATTTGGAACTGTATGTTAATTAAATATTAAAATGAATTCATATTTTAATCAAATATGAATTGGAATCATATTTTTCTTCAGAAACATGCATAGACTGGGATAATAGGGACCACAGTGTTCAGGGTGAATTTTTGTTACATACACTTAATTTTGTTGGAAGCAAAAAGGTCAAATATGAAATCCCTGTGGCGAGGCAGTTCTAGAAACATACAGTAGGCGGTTCTAAATTACTGGCTCCATTAAATTTAAATATTTATTGAACAACACATCATAGTCATACAAATCAAACTGATATGCCCATTTACATCCTGGCTTCTAACAATGCGCAATACTTTAAAGAAATAAAGCAGCATTTGTTTCAAAGACTTATACATAACAGAACCTTCCTGATAGAGCTTGTCCTTCCTGTTGTGAATTAATGTAGTTTCATTGTTCTGAGGAGAAAACTGTTTCAGTAACAGACTTCAAGACCAAAAGAAATAAAATCAGCCTTGAGCTGCAGCAGTGCAGTACATTAACAACTGTGACTTTGAAAATCAGAAGAAAAACAGCCAAACCGAAGGCAGGTGTTTTGGAACCTTGGCAGTGACTCACTAGACTACAGTCAGAAGTACTAATTAACCCCGCAGATTCCTGCATTAGACAGAAATTTCATCCTGAGAGCTCTTAATCCATTCCCCAAGCTTTATAAATTGCTCGCCACAGAACCTCAGAATGTTCTGGTGGAATTAAGGGTATTTCTCTAGCGCGTGTGTGTCAGGGACTGAGGCTTGGAGAACTCAAGGGCATGCGGGTATAAGTGAGGAAAGACGACATCTGATTCTTAGTCCAGGACACTTGGTGCTACTTCATCTCTGCTCCTCATATATCTCATGCTCAAAGTTACTTAATAAACAATGAAAATGACCTCCAACAAAACTTCTGACATTTTCTTCTCTTTTTCCACCTTAGATAAAGAGGGTGGAGTTAATTACCTTTCCACCGACACACTATCAACAACATTGTACAAAAAATGTGCATCATTATTTCCCCCATTTATCCACATTCCCCATCAATGGGTGTTCCACCAGCAGCCCCGTAATCAGTGTGTTTTAGTTGAATAAAATAGTGTGCCTCGTCATGTAATGGCAACATGTCAGCATCCTCATTACTCTTTTCACTCAACATTGGACAGAGATCGCTACACCTCCTTCTTTCACAAACAGCATCGCTGTGAGCATTCTTATCCATGACCCCTTACTGAAGTAGGGACTGCTGTGGTTATACGCCAGGGAGGGCGTGTACTAGATCAGAGTATGTATATTTACACATTTGGTCAAGCATCATCGGATTGTTCTTTAGAATGACTTGCACCAGTGTTCGCCCCCTCTACATACTTCAGAAACAATATCAGCTCAAGGCCCCCTCACCCTAAACCTCCTCCTCTTCAGCACAGTTTGGAGGAGGAAGAAGGGCTTTGTCTCTTGCTATGTGACCCTCATGGGATACGGGCACTGTCCATATGATCACTACTCAATGTACATCCTCTCTACCCTGCTGGGCGTTGTGTTGCCATCTCTAAACAGGAAAAGGCAGAGGCTGAATGGACATGGATTTGGAACTCAAAGGCTCAGAACTGAAAAAGAAGGGATCTGCATGCAGATGAGTGTGAGAGTGCAGAGAGTCTTAAAGGGGGGAGGGTCGGCTGGCCTGGCTCCTGAAAACCCCATGGACGATTCACTTCCCGAGACCAAATGGAAATAAGAAGAGTCAGGCTGCTGCCTTGAAGGAGCCGCTGGTCTTTGTCTACTTCTCTCTTTTCTCTTTATAGGGCCACACCTGTGGCATATGGAAGTTCCTGGGCTAGGGGCTGAATTGGAGCTGCAGCTGCAGGCCTTCGCCACAGCCACAGCAATGCCAGATCTGAGTCACATCTGTGACCTACATCAAAGCTTACAGCAACACTGGATCCTTAACCCACTAAGTGAGGCCAGGGATCAAACATGCATCCTCATGGATATTAGCTGGGTTCTTAACCTGCTGAGCCACAACACTAACTCCCAGTCCTTGTCTTTTTCAGTATGTTTCAATCCTTTTTATTATTTTTTTCTTTTTTAAGGCCAGACTCGCAGCATATGGAAGTTCCCAGGCTAGGGGTCGAACTGGAGCTGCAGCTGCCAGACTATGCCACAGCCACAACACTGCCAGGTCTGAGACCTACACCACAGCTCACAACAACCCTAGATCTTTAACCCACTGATTGAGGCCTGCATCCTCATGGATACTAGTTGGATTCGTTTCTGCTGCATCACAATGGGAACCTTCTCAATCCATTTCTAAGTGTCCAGTCTGATGGAAGGAAGAAAGGAACTTGAGAGCTGAAAGCAAACCTCGTAGGTCACAGGGCTCTGAAGCAAAAAATGGAATTGCCAAGTCAAGTGCGGGTCAGGGGGAGGTTGGGGGTAGAGCTCTGAGCAGCCTGACTTCTCTTAGCAGGATGCGGGTCCTCAGCCTGGCAGACATAGGGGGTGGGGATGGGGAGGGCAGGTATCGAGGGGGTTCCTATTGTCCACCACTTTAAGCAGATGTTGTTTCAAGAAATTCCCCTGCTTTCCTGATTAGGCCATTTGGAAGATCCATCATGGGAGGAGGAGGAAGAAGGCTATCACCTCTGAATTTGGCGAGTCTTTAATGGAAAGCTGGACACGAGCCAGAGTAGATAAAAGGAGCTTCTTGGGTAACAGCCCAGTAGAATGGGAAACCATATAGTGAAGCCACAAACATGGTGGGCATGCAGGCATGCCATCTGTTTCCCAATTCCTACTCCTCCCCTTCGCTAGCTGGGTGACCTTGAGCAATTATTTTTTTTTAAGTACTTTTATACTTTTAGGGCTGTACCTGTGGTATATGAAGTTCTCAGTCTAGGGGTCCAATGGGAGCTGTAGCTGCTGGCTTATGCCACAGCCACAGCAATGTGGGATCCAAGCCATGTCTGCCACATATACCACTGCGCATGGCAACGCCACAGCCTTAACCCACTGAGCAAGGTCCACATCCTCATGGATACTAGCCAAGTTCATTACCACTAAGCCACAATGGGACTCCTGGGCAAGTCATTTAAATTCTTTGGGTCTCAGTTTCCTCCTCTGTAAGGTTTATGTGATCAATAGTGCCTCTTCATGGGATAGCTGCACAAATATAAGTATTAACATGTGTTCACTTCTCAGAACAGCCTATGGCACAAACTAAATGTTCATTAAACATTAGTAAAGAAACTGACATCAAATCTCCTTTCTAGGAGGTGAGTGGTGGGTGCTTCCCCTCGTTCCCACCTCTCAGTTCTTTCCATTCCCCTGGGGGGCAGGGTGTGTGATCTCAGACTCAAAACACAAAAACGGGGAAGTCTGGGGGGCAAACTCTCAGTTTTCTTGCCTTAATGTTCTAGATTTTTCCACTCTCTCCTTCCTGCCAATCCCCCGGAGTGCAGCATGAGATAGTCCTCCTCAGCATGACAGTCAACTTGGATTTCTGAGGTCTCTCTGCTATCAGGTTCCTCAGCTACAAGTTACAAACTTTCAGGTCACTTCAGCCCATCTTCTGCTCTGTCCCTCTTCAATCAGGCATCTCAGTGTTCTTCAAACCATAACCATATTGTCAGGCTTTTCTCTGAGAGATGCCCAAGTGGATCTGATTTGGCTGGAACTGATTCTCAATAGCAGGAAAGTCTTCCTGACTGTGCAGTGCTGAATGAATGACTGACACTTCAAAGAAAAGCAACTGTCTGGATCCCTTGAGGCTACTGAAGATGCTTTGGAATCGAAATGTGAGTCACAGGCCAGTAAAAAAGGAGAGAGAGATAGGGAGGGAGGAAAAAACCCCAGAAATCTGAGAACCACTTTCAATTACAGTAATGAAGCATTAGCTTAGCAATGACAAAACTTGGAGCAACCAACAAGTTGGCTACTTGTAATTCTGCAGTTCTGAATAATAGCTCCTACAGAGGTTTGAGCTAAGTGGAATGTGATGGAACAAATAGATTCCTTCCCTTCAAATCCCATCAGCCACAACCATCACGAAGATGGGAACCCATTCCTAAAAATGCTGATTCACACAGGAAGACAATAACCTCATAGCACAGGCTTGTTTAAAACTAATGAGAACTTGGAGTAACTGTCTTTGATCAGACACGTAGAAGGGCCTAACATTGCTAACTAGACCACTTATTACATGGCTCTGTGGCTCAATTAATCAAAACACTCATTATTTGCAGATTAGTCCATAATGAGTGTTTTGATTAATTGAGTCACAGAGCCACGTAATAAGCGGTACCATGGAGATTGGTACCATGGAGGTTATAAAGATGACTAAGGCGGTTTTTTTTGTTTTTGTTTTTGTCTTTTTCGGGCCACACCCGTGGCATATGGAAGCTCCCAGGCTATGGGTCTAGTCACAGCTGCAGCCGCTGGCCTACACCACAGCTACAGCAACACTAGATCCGAGCCACGTCTGCGACCTACACCACAGCTCACAGCAACGCTGGATCCCCAACTCAGTGAGCGAGGCCAGGGATCAAACCCTAGTCTTCATGGTCAGACTCATTACCGCTGAGCCATGATGGGAACTCCTAAGTTTTTTTTTTGTCTTTTTGCCATTTCTTGGGCCACTGCAGCAGCATATGGAGGTTCCCCGGCTAGGAGTCAATTGGAGCTATAGCCACTGGCCTACACCACAGCCACAGCAACACCAGATCCTTAACCCACTGAGCAAGGCCAGGGATCCAACCTGCAACCTCATGGTTCCTAGTCGGATTCATTAACCACTGAGCCATGACAGGAACTCCAGTACTTTTTTTTTAATTGAAGTACAGTTGATTAACAATATTGTTTTAGTTTTAGGTGTATAGAAGTGATTCAATATTTTTGCAGCTTATTTTCTATTATAGGTATTACAAGATAATAATTCCCTGTGCTATGCAGCATATCTTTGCTGCTTACTTATTTTATATTAAGTACTTTGATCTGTTAATCCCATACCCCTAATTTGTGCCCCCCCCCACCTCCTTTGGTAAGCACAAGTTTTCTGTACCTGTGAGTCTGTTTGTTTTGCATATACATTCATTTGCATTATTTTTTTAGATTCCACAAATAAGTGATATAGTATTGGTCTTCATCTGGCTTGTTTCACTAAGCATATTTTTCTCTAGGTCCATCCATCTTGCTGAAAATGGCAGTATTTCTTTTCATTGCTGAGTAATATTCCATTGTGTGTGTGTATGTGTGTGTGTTTAGCCCATCCTAAGTCAATCATCTGCTGTTGTTGCTGTTTTTTTGAAGAAAGAATTGGAAAATTTTATTTGAGCCAAATTTGAGAATTATAATCCAGGAAAAACATCTCAAAAAACTCTGAGAACTGTTTTTTTTTTTTTTTTTGGTTAGAAAACAAATTAAGCCAATTGTCTCTTGTTGGGCACTTAGGTTGCTTCCATGTCTTGGCTATTGTCCATAGCGCTGCTGTGAATACTGGGCTGCATATAAAAGATGACTAAGTCTTGATCTCTGCCCTTGGAATCCAGCAATTACTTAAATACTAAATAATCATTTTTTATTGAAGCTACAAAGTAGATTCTAAAAATTATAGCTCCAAAAGAAGGTGGTATGCACCCAATACAAGACAGCCATGGGAGAGCAGATGCCCCAGTGAGGGCCTGGGCTAATGGTTCCTCCTACTTGGTTACACTGGTATCACCTTTGGGTCGGAAAGGGATGGATACCCCCTTCCACGGTCTTTCCTTTCTTTCTCTTTCTCTCTCTCATGGAACTCTATCCTCTGTCCACTACAAGAAAGAAACATCATCACTAGCATTCTCGACCATAAACTATCCATGGCAGAAGGAAGATGGTGTCTTCTGCACGGCCAGCCCCTGTGCAGAACTTGTCATGCAGTTTGTCATCTGTGTCATGATGAAATGGAGTCCCTCTAAAACCAAATTCATGATTGAACCTCTCTATCCAAAACTTTATTCCCTTTCTTATCCTACATTTGTTCCTTTTCAAGATTGATCAAAGAAGAAAGGGGATTGTAACCCAGCAGGGTCACATGAGGCCTTCCTGGGAAAGACTCTCCTTCCCCCATGTTCTCTGCCTGCCTCTTGTTTGAAGAACAATTTTAGCCTTCTGGGTCTTCTCTGAGTTCCAAAGAGCAAATTTAATCCGAGGAGTAAGAAAAAACAGAAACAAAGGCCAACAGTCAAGCAAGACAAAATGGTAAGAGTTGAGCCATTAAACAAAGTCAAGTACATTTAATTACTCCTCAAGGCCTATAGACAATATTATGAGCTATATCCTTGAGCTGTTTTGCAGATGCTGAAACCCTACCAGGTGGAAGTTAACTGCATGTTGACCACAAGCATGTAGATCCCAGACTGGCTGGAAACAGAAGGATGGATGATGTTGACTTCTGATTATCTCACTATCAACCCATCAGAACAATGTCCATGAGCTGATTACACCCCTCTCCCTTACCCTTTAAAAATCTCCCTGAAAGCTACCAGGGAGTTTGGTCTTTTGAGCCCCAGCTGCCCGTGTTCCTTGCTTGACTTTACAATAAAAGCTGTACTTTCCTTTACTACAACCCAGTGTTAGCAGATTGGATTTACCACGTGCAGGTGAGCAGACAACAAGTTTGGTTCAGTACCATTGAGATGATGGCCCTGAAAGTCTCCATAAACCATCATCTCCTATGAGATGATGATGCCTACCAGACATTTTGCATCCCACCCTCTCCTCAGAAGGTCCCTGTGGATCTTTCTTCCTCCTCCCCAGACCATGCTAAGGCCCTGCCCTTCTGGCATTGCTAGCTCACTTCCAACCTCTAACCAAAACTAAATTCTCACTCTCTCAGCTCACTGGGACTCTTTAGCTCAAGAGCACAGTTGCCCTGCAGGTACCTGATGACTTAATTGTGAGAAACTTCCTCCTACTCAGACTCCCAGAGAAGCACCATACTCTCTATCAGCACAGGCTAATCACATGCCTTCTCCCCTCCAGGTCGACTTAGCTCTCTCTGGCATAAACCAGCAGCTCCTGGGCCAAATTTGGCACCTAGCCTACAAGCGTGTGTTGTTTGGTCGATGTAGTATTTTGAAAATTTTGTGCAAAAATTGGGTGATTATGATAGAGCCACTGTGGAAAATATTTGAACAGTTTCTCATCAAGTTACATGACTTATCAAACAATCCAGCAATCTCCTCCCACCTTCCACCAGCATTTACCCAAGAGAAATGAAACTTCATTCACACAAGAACTCATACTCAAATGTTCATAGCAGTGTTATTCTTAATAGCCCAATGATAAATGATCCAAAAGGTCCATCAATTGGTGATTGGATCAACAAACTGTGATCCATCCTTAATGGAAGCTATTCAGGAACGGAAAGGAATGAACCACTGAGACACCCAACTACATGGACAAATCTCAGAGGCATTACGTTAAAGTGGAGCCCAGACACAAAAATTACATACTACACAATGTATTCCATTTATATAAAATTTTACAAAAGACCAAAAAAAAATCTTTGCTTACCAGGTGCCAGGCATGGTGGAGGGACAAGGCTGCAAGGGGCATGAGGTAACTTTTTGGTGATAGACCTGTTCTTTATCTTGATTAAGGGGGTCCTCAATTAAGCTACAGAATTGTATCCCTTTGCCAAATCTCATCACTTAAATTGATGAATTTTATTCTAGTTGTATTTGTTTCCTATTGCTCTGTAACAAATTCCTGTAAACTTAGGGTTTAAAAATCACACAAATTAATGATCTTCAGTTCTGGAGTCAGAAGTCCAAAGTAAACTTTCCACCACACTAAAAGCAAGGTGTCAGCAGGGCTGTGTTTCATATGGAGACTCCAGAGAAGACATTTCATTACCTCACCTTTCCCAGCATCTCAAGGCTGCTCACATTCCTTGGTTCAGGGCCCCCTTCCTCTATCCTTAAATCAAACATCACCAAAGTGAGTTGTGCCCATGCTACCACTTCTCTGGCTCTTTCTTCCTTCTCTGTCTTCTGCTTTTAAGGACCCCTATGATTAGATTGATCTTAACATATAATCTCCCTATTTTAAGGTCAGCTGGTTAGCAACCTTAATTCCATCTGCAACCCTAATTCCCCTTTGCCCAGTAACCTCACATATTCACAGGTTCTGGGGGTTAGGATGTGGATGTCTTTTGGGGCCCTGATTCTTCCTACCATATAAGCATGTTATAGATCTATAAGGATAAATTTTAAAATTGGTAGATTGCAAACTGGAGAGACCTCACATAAATATCCAGAATTCTATAAGTCATGCACTGCAGCACCATTTATAACAGGGAGAGAAAGAAAACAGCTTAAGTGTCTATTAGGAGGGCAGTACTTAGCTCAGTAATAGGGGATCTACACAATGGGATACCCTAAGCCATGGAAAAATAAGAACCTCCTTGTGCACTGACTTGAAAGGGTCTCCTGGGTGTATTGTTAGGCGAAGAAGCAAGGTTCAAACAGTGTGGACAGTTTGCTCCTGGCTGTGTGATTTTATAAAGTGAGGTCAGTGTGAGCACACACACAGGGACACTGATTTTTCCTGGGCTGATACGCAGGAGTGGCTGCTCTGGGGAGAGTCTGGGTGGCTTCAAGACAACAGTGAGAGTGAGACTTAACTTCCACAGCATATTCTTCTGCACCTTTTCCACCCTTAAACGATGTCCCTGGATCACCTAATCATGTCAGTAGATTGTTGGGAATGGGAAGGGAATTCAGGACAGAAAATGAGCCAGGAAATGAAATGAGAGAACCCTTGCATCAGAAACAGGTCCTCCCCTGGTCCTGTCCCGGGCCCCTCCCTGCCCACTACTTTCCCCTCGGTTGTAACTCATGTCCCTGGAGAGCACCCAGTCTGCCAATTTCCGGGAGGTTTCAATTCTGATCTGGACTTGGTGCTTTCACTGATGAGGCCCGGGGTTCGATCCCTGGTCTGGGAACTGAGATACCACATTGAGCCCATTGCATGCCCTGGCCAAAGGAAAAAATAATAACAATTAAAAAAAAAAAAAAGAATCCAGCTTTTGCTAAGGTCTGGGTATCCTAAGACACATTTGTTTAAATGTGCACAGTGTGGTGGTATATACACTATGCTTTGTCCTCTGCTCATCAGATTTTGATGATTCAAACCTCATCCCACATTTTAAAAAAGTTCCTATACTACACATATAAAATAGATAATCGACAAGGACCTACAAATATAGCAAAGGGAACTATACTCAATATTTTGTAATAGGGAACATACTCAATACTTCGCAATAACCTTTAAGAGAAAAGAATCTAAAAAGGCACAGATATGACTGAATCACTGTGCTGGACGCCTGACACAACATTGCAAATCAACTATACTTCAATTAATCAATCAATGATTCAAAAAGAATATCCAGAATTCTGCCTTCCGGTAAATCAGATCTGGGCACATCAGGCTCCAATAGCTGCATGGCTAGATCTCCTACAGCTGAGTGGCTGCCAGTCCTCAAGAGAGGACAGGGACCCTTTCATTTGCTTCAGTCCTCTTTTTTGCCAGCATCACCTATTTCCATCACTGGCTTGATCACTAAGTTATTCACACTGGCCATCTCAGTTTTAAACTTTTCATTTGAAATCAAATGAAATCATGATCTTCACATCCCATCTTCCCTTCTTGCCCCAGCCCCTCCAACCCTCTACCTAACCTGTCAGGCTGATGTGCTCCTCCATCTCATTTGTAACACCATTTGTATGTTGAAGCACATAGCGGAATTCAAGGTGGCCCCAGCAAAACTTCCAGCTGAACTCCCAAATCCATCATAGAATCCACTGAGAAAGGGATGCTCTAAACCCACAGGCTGAAACAGGAAAGATGAGAAGAAAAGCTTAGATTCAGGACTCTTCATTGTTATCCAAGTACAGATGTTTCTCTGCACTTTGACCTTAGCCTAGAAGCATCTCTGGCTTCCAGCATGGGGGGGCAGATACAGTGTCAATACACAACGTTTGTCACCCCCAAAGTGCAGTGTAATATCTCATTAAGCAACTTGTATAAAGGCTAAATCTCAGTTTGTTTAGCAGTGATGGCGGGGGAGGGGGGGAGAGTCATAGAATCCAGTTCTTTGTAGGATAATTTAGACAGAAAAATTATATTGATTCCATGACCCTCAACAGACTTCCTAGCCCTTGTCAATCATCTCACTAAAAAATGCTTTGATTTGTTGAGAAGACTGGGAAAGAGAATATGCAAATGGTCAAAAGAGGTCATTTCTTCTCCTTCCATGGTACTAAACAACCAACGAGAGTATGTTCTAGTTGGCTCAGCTCATTTGGTTAAGATTTACAGTGACCACTCTGCTCCAGCCCATGCTATTTTTTTTTTTTTACCTTTCTTGCCTCCTTTAATTTTGCCATACTTAGAACCTGACCACTATCATGTCCATAGCGCACAGTTCTCAGACTATTTCCCAGTCTCTTTGCAAGTGTCCTTCTGGAGCCTCAGGGCTATTTTGGTCTTGTATATTCCACAGGGTGGTGGGAAAGCACAGCTGAAGAGCTTATTGAGGAATGGCATAAGAACGAGGACTAAGTGGATAATGCAATTCAATCTGTTCTCCAGTGGAAACATGCTCTCACATTTCATGAAAGATTAGGCACTTCCTAAAGAAGCAGCACCTTCCAAATTTGAGAAGAATCCCTTTAAGAATTAGTAAGAGTCTGCCATCATGCCTTCCACCTCAAATTCTGTCCTACTTAATCTATTCTTCTAAGCAAGCTATTCTAGGCATTAATTGTGTACTTTCTGGAGTTACATAGTTAGGCTGGGGTCCAGTTGTGCTGAACGGCCACATTTGCTGAGATGCCACATCTTGGGCTTGCCTTGAGACCCTCCAAAAGCAACTCAGAGCAAATCTAAGCTCGATTTTGACAGAGACAGTTGCATAAAATATAAACACTAAATCATCCCGTAAGAGAATGGAAGCTCCCAGGTCTTTCAGCACCAATGCCTTTGCTGGTAGGCTATGTAAAAGTCAAAGTTTGGCTTACTCCTTACAAATGAAAGAATACTGCACTTACAGAAAACAGATGGGCAGTGCTGTAACCCTTCACCTTGACCATCTGGGCAAGTGCAGGGAGCATTCCCTCTGGGGACCCTACTACACATATGACAAATAAATGTTCAGGTTCTGTAGCGTGTACTTTAAGATAATAGGAAAGCCTTCTCTACCTACATAAAACTGTAAATACTTCCTGCCTTCTAAGCCCGTTCAGTATTATTTATGGAAATCTAAGGAATGATCATATGTTCAAACAAGGAATATTTTAGAAGATGACAATTTTTATGTCCCTCCAGGTGAAAGTTAATTGAGAAGCACAGGAGTTAAGTTACCAAGACTTGGTAATGGTGCTAATTGTAAGCCTTGGATAAAAGACCTTAATTAGGTTAATGACAAATTCAGCCCAGCAAGGGTATTTTCAGGACACTTTTTTTCGAAGACGCACACACACACACACACACACACACACACACACACACACACATTTTGTCTAGTTCAGAATACTGAAATGTGCAGAGAAATGAGGTGGGGAGAGCTTATGGAACCATAGGGCTATCCTTAAGACCTTATTTTAGGGAGAAAAAAAGATAAGTGCTTCAGAGTTAGGTTTTATAATAAGTGTCTAACAAGAGAAACATAAACAAACAAACAAACCAAATAATCCCCAATGCCTTCAAGGGAGGAGGTACTTTTGGTGGCTGGAAGGCCCTTTCTTTGCTAAGACCACAATGGGGCTGCTATGGACTGACCCATGTCTCCCCCAAATTCATATGTGAAAGCCTTAACCCCTAATGTGGCTGTACCTGGAGTTAGGGTCTTTAGAAACTAATTAGTGCTAAATGAGGCCATAAAGGCAGGACCCTAATTGGGTATAAGAAGGGGAAGACAGATCTATCTTCCACATGAGGACGTGGCAAAAAGACCGCAGGAAGAGAGCCCTCAACCAGAAACAAATGATTGGCATCTTGCTCTTAGATTTCCCAGCTTTCAGAACTGTGAGAAAATACACTTCTGTGGTTTAGGCCACCCAGTCAATGGTTTTTGTCATGGCAGCCCAAGCAGAGCAATACAGATAGTACCCAAGTTTGGAGTTAGAAGCTGAATTTCTCTGCATAAGAAAGGAGAGTGGGGGTGGGCAATGCAGTTAGATTCCTGGGGGGAAGGAGCCTGGAAGCCAGTGAAGCAGCAGCCTGTGTGGGGAAGGGGAGACAGAAGACATAATGTAGCCTTTGGAGGGAACACAAACGTCAAATGAGGATTTATGAAGTTGTGGGATAAAAGGGGTGTGATGTGAAAACCTCTTCCATGCCTTAGGACATTTTCGGTAACATAATTTTTCTCTTTTTATAGCCAAATGAAATTCCTGGGCAGTAACGCTGGATCTTTAACCCACAGAGCGAGGCCAGGGATCCAACCCATATCTCAAGGACACAATGTCAGGTTCTTAACCTGTGGAGCTACAATGGGAACTCCCCAGTTAGATAATTTTTAAAATAACAGAACTTGGGGCATGATTGCTTTTTTTATGGCAAATGGTGGTGGCTTAGCTCTTAGATGCTTGGGGAAGGGGCTGTGACAGCATCACCCGCATGGATGAGGAGATGGATGGCTGCCATATGGGCCATAAATGCACATGGTAGTGACCTTAACAATCGCTCCAAATAACTCACTGTGTTGCTCTTTGAGGAAGTCTCTTAGCTTTGTCGTATCTGGAGAACATTTTGAAGAAACGAGAATCAAAAGACGGGTTCTACTTTCTAGTCTTTCATTTTCTGTGTCATTTTGGGAAATGACAAACCTTCTATGCAGCAGGCTCTCCATTCCAAAAATGGGAATAACACTGTTGCCTTTGTTCCCAAGTTTATTAGAATAAAAATGCAAATTATTGCATTTGGAGTGGATAAGCAATGAGATCCCGTTGTATAGCATAAAGAACTCTAACTAGTCACTTGTAATGGAGCGTGATGGAGGATAATGTGAGAAAAAGAATGTATATATATATATATATATGTATGTGTGACTGGGTCACTTTGCTGTACAGCAGAAATTGACAGAACACTAAACTATAATAAAAATTAAAAAAATTTTTGAGTTAAAAAAAGATTTACATAAACACATCCTTCAAAAAACTAGCACTAATTTTGTTTTCTACTTTTAATTTTGAAATTGAGTCACAGAAAGCTGCTAAGGTAGTACACAGTAAAGAGAGATGCCATGTACTCCTCACAAAGTTTCCTTCAGTGCTTGGAAATTATTAGATCTTAAGTAGCTGTAATACAATATCAAAAGCAGGGAACTGACAGTATAATGTATGTGTATAGTTCTTTGTTACTTGATCATGTGTGGATTTCTGTAACAACCTGCAATCAAGATGCTATTTTATCAACCCAAAGATCTTGGCGGGGGGGGGGGGCGTTGCTCAGCTATAGTCAAGCCCACTTCCCTTCTCCACACCACCTCTAGCTCCTGCCAACTGCTCATTTCTTCATCTCTGTCTTCCAGAATGCTATGTGAGAATACCTTTTGAGACTCCCTTTTTTGTTCAGCAAAATGCCCCTGAGGTCTATACAAGTATACAAGCTGTTGTTCATTTCCTTTTACTGACGGTACAATTCTACTGTACTGTAGACATTTTGGTTGTTTCCAATTTGGAGCCAATATAGATAAAAGTGTTCTGAATAACCATGTTCAGGTGTTTTGTTTTGTTTGTTTTTTTTCTTTTCTTTTTAAGCTCTTACCCGAGACATATGGAAGTACCCAGACTAGGGGTCGATTTGGAGCTGCAGCTGAAGCCTATGCTACAGCCACAGCAATGCAAAATCTGAGCCTCATCTGTGACCTACACTGCAGCTGTGGTAATGCTTGATCTTTAACCCATGGACCGAGGCTAGGGATTGAACCCATATCCTCACAGACACTAGTCAGGTTCTTAACCTGCTGAGCCACAATGGGAACGCCATGTACAAGTTTTTTGTGTGGACGTACATTTTCATTTCTCCTGGGTAAATGCTCAGGAGTGCAATTGGGGGTTGTATGTTAGGTGTGTCTACTTTTTTTTTTTTTAAAGAGAACTCCCCAATTATTTTCCAGAGTGGTGGTACTATTTTGAGTTCCCACCAACAATGCATAAGACATGCAGTATCTGCATCCTCCCCAGCATTTGGTGTTGCCGTTAATTTTTAAAACTAATTTTTATGCTATAAAATGTATTCACCACTTGTGTTCAAGACAAACCCTAATGCTAACAGCTCTTACAGGAGGCACTTCTATTTATAGTAAATGAAATCAACTTTTCTGGTTTTATTTATTGTAGACAGAGGTGGCACCACCTCTGCTGAAGATCAAGGTCTCCTGGATTCATGGAAGACAGTCTGCTAGTGAGGCTGGGGTTCACGTTCATTTTGGGGAATCCAGTCAACTGTGAGCTGAGCACCAGGGAAGGCTGGTCTGCTGAAAGGCTGCAGAAGATTCACTTGTCCAGGGCTTTCTAGAGCCTTGTACCTACATTTTCTGAAACCAACATGTAAAGGCTACACGAGCCCAAACTGTATCCACCTTCATATGGGCCCAGATTCTCCTCCTGACGCACATTAGCATGTACTAAGCACTTTCTCTGAGTGAGGGCCTGGGATACCTTGTCTATAATAATCATGTGTTAGTAATTACAATCTACTAAGGACTGAATACTGCAAAGAAAACAGCTCTCTCTCCATGACTTCTGAAGAACCACCAAATATCAAAGCTCCTTGGTGCAGTGGAAACAGAAGCTGTATACTCTGAGCTTGTTTTTCTTAGATTGTTTTCTTTGGGTTCAGGTGCTGACATTTTGAGTTCGCTGATGGCCCCGACAGCCACCCAAGGAAGGATTCCCTCAGTTCCTGCTGTTATCCAAGCTTGGCTCTTTAGTCTTCCTGATCATTCTGTGTGCTACTTAGTGGCCTTAATAAATTTCTGTGCTGGTTAAGTTGGCCAGAGTTGCTTTCCATTATGGGCATCCAAAAATGAGTATAAAAGGGCCATGTTTAAACTTTAGATGATTGTTGTACAACTATAAATGTAATAAAATTCACTGAGTCATTTTGTTAATAATGATTTTTATTTTTTCCACTATAGCTGTGTTTTAATAGTGATTTTTATTTTCATTGAGTAATTAAAAAATTAAAAAAATAAAAGTCAAAGGTACATCTTTAAAAAAAAAAAGGAAACTTTAGACTGTGAACTACATAAACTTTACTACAAGATTTTTCCAGAGGAAGAAAAAATGGTGCAGCAGAGATGGCTAGTTGTCCCCTTACAGCCATGCTATCCTGATTTGTATTTTCCTTGCTGCCTGGAATAGAAGACTGCTATATACATTTCCGAGATGCCCTTGCAGTTAGACATGGGCACGTGTTGAAGTTCTGGCCAATGAGATTTCAGTGGATTTGGGTGAGACTTCTAGGAAGAGTCTCGATGGGAGCACAGACACATCCTTTTACATCTTTTCTGCTTCGTGCTGCCTATGATGTGGACCTACTGGTTGGAATGTGCTAAGAATGGTGGAACTCCGAGATGAGAGGAATTGGGACCTTTGATGATGACAACTGTGGAGCCCTGCCTCCATCCAGGCTTCTTTTATGTCGTACAAAACAAATTTGTCTTATTTGTGCCCGTTCTTTTTTTTTTTTTTTCTTTTATATGCAGTCAATCCTAATCTTAACTCATAGAGATGGTGAAGAAATGGAAAGTGGGGTTCTGGGAGGAACTTTGAAGCCAGTGGTTTCCCAGGGTTCAAATGAAAGCATTTGCTAACTTCCAGCTTCTATGCTCATATCTGCTTCAAAATCATGGTAGCTACTATACCAATTTATATGAGTGTGTATGTGTGTATTTATTTATGTATATGTATATGTCTTCTACCCTGTATTTCATAATGCTTTTTGAACAAACTATTATGATGACATTAAATTCATAAAATCCTGTTTGGTGACATTTCAAAACAAGGATTAAGTAATTGGTATAATTTGCATCAACACTGTTCAATATAACAATATTCCAAGCCTAATATTCAAATATATAGTATTGAGGGCAATAATCACATGATTTCCTACCCTCACTTAAGTTATTTTTTGAGAGTGGTACCATAAAAATGTATTCACTAAAGCACAAAGCAATTCTCGTGTCGTCTCAACTTGCTCTTGAAAAGGCTTTTGTCCATGTCACGTACGCTAATACAGTTTGATAACTATTTTGAAAAAACTGGTGTCATTCATAATTCTATTTGTATCATTTTCTGCATTTTAAAACATTGTTCCGAAAGGAAGTCTATAGGCTTCACCTGACTATGTGAGGGATGGATTACAAACCCCAGCTCACCTAGCAGCATCACCTAGCAGCACCACCTAGCAGCATCACCTAGTAGCATTAGTAGCCTAGGAGCCTCTGTTATTCATGTCAAGGCATGAGCGGGAAAACTGCCATGTTTTTTAAGCCCGTTTTTCCATTTTAGGATCATATGTGTAAGATATGAAAAATAAGAAGGAAAACCTCAACCAAAATTTGAGTCAGGAAAGCCAGCAGAGGGAGCTCTCGGGCATTATCACTCCCCATCATCGGTTTGCCCATGCACAATCAGAAGAATGCTTTGTACTCCCAAACATGAAAAAGTCTACCTTCTATCCAGAGGGAAGACTTTCCTTGCCCAGCAATAGCCCAGCCAATAAGAAGTGCCACAGCTCAGCCGATGAGAAGCTGCCACCACCTTGAATGCTGGCTTGCTTTCAATGAACTTTCCTTTGGAATAGTCCTTCCCGACTTTCCTCTTTTCTCTATAAAAGCAAGTCCACTCTTTGGGTTGTGGGATGGAAATCCCGTGAAATTGGATTGTGATAATCATTATACAACTACAGATGTGATGAATTCATTGAGTAATAAAAAACAAAAATGAAAAAATAAAACAAACAAACAAAAAGCAAGTCCACTCCTTTGTTCTCTGGATTTGCCTATGGTCTGCCATAGCTTGCATTTCCCAAACTGCAATTCCCCTGGCTACAACAGAATCTTGCTTGTAAAATAACTGCCTATTTTATTATTAAACTTAACAAAAATAATGCGCCTGGTAGAATGCCTGGGACATGGAAGGGTCTCAACAAATGACGGACAGCGCCCTTTCTGAGGAGCTTGAATGGAAGGGTTATGACCTGAGCTCCATGGTGACTGGCTTGACGGATGATAAAAAGGGGGCGCCTCCTCAGAGTTCACTACACAAACCTCCAAGGTCAGAGTGAGAGTTGAAAAACTCTGTAGAACTCTCCAGCTCTCAAGGAGGTAAACACATCTTTTGAGTCTGTGGAAGTGGTTGGGGTTTTTTTTTGGTGGGGGGAGGTTCTATTTGCACCCCAGCTGTTAGATGTGTTTTCCCAGGTGATGCCCCTAGAATGAGGACAGAGCCAGGAGAGCTGGCTCGTGGCCATGTTTATGAATGGGAGACTTCTGGAGTTCCTGTCGTGGCTCAGTGGCTAACGAATCCAACTAGGAAACATGAGGTTTTGGGTTTGATCTCTGGCCTCGCTCAGTGGGTTAAGGATCTGGTGTTGCCATGAGTGTGGTGTAGATTGCAGATGCGGCTCAGATCCCGAGTTGCTGTGGCTCTGGCGTAGGCCAGTGGCTACATCTTGGATTAGACCCCTAGCCTGGGAACCTCCATATGCCATGAGAGCAGCCCTAGAAAAGACAAAAAGACAAAAAAAAAAAAAAAAGAATGGGAGACTTCCAAAATAGCTGCTTCTGGGTACCGTGAAAAATGAAACATACAAAAGAAATGGCCGTTCACTTAAACTATGGTAATGCTTTTTTTGATTTCATGTCCATTTCTTAAGGCCTTAAAGACTCTGTCATTATGTCTTTTTTGGCCAATGTATCATAAGACTGCATGAGAAAACTGAGCCACAGAGTGGAGGAAATCTGAATCCAAGGGTCATTTTGTTAAAACGAAAAATTGGATTGATCCTAAAATGGACAAATTAAGAAATTATATTGGTATATGTTGATGCAGGAAATTGATTCCTTTTTTTTTTTTTTTTTTGTCTTTTTGCCGTTTCTTGGGCCGCTCCCACGGCATATGGAGGTTCCCAGGCTAGGGGTCGAATCGGAGCTGTAGCCACTGGCCTACACCAGAGCCACAGCAACATGGGATCCGAGCCATGTCTGTGACCTACACCACAGCTCATGGCAACGCCAGATCGTTAACCCACTGAGCAAGGGCAGGGATCGAACCCGCAACCTCATAGTTCCTAGTCAGATTCGTTAACCACTGCGCCACAAAGGGAACTCCTAGGAAATTGATTCCCTTTGCAATGTCTTACTCAGAAACACTTGAGCGTAAAATCTTCAGGGCCATGACATACAATGAAGTAAGGCAAAGCTGGGTGGTCACCCAGGCTTGGGGTCACTGGATGCCTGCCTGTCCTTGCTGGGCAGTTCTCTTTTTAGCCCTCCCCTGCCATCCTGGAGTGGGCACAGAACACAGTGGCGTGCCTTACAAGTTCCACTCCCTTTTTATCCATCTCCACAACCCTTCAAATGATAAGTGAACAGTTAAGAAAACATAGGAACCAGTGGTTTTGCTCATCCCAGTTCCTTCTTGCTCCCCAACCTCACCTTCAGCCCCATCTGTGGAAAGAAAAGACTACACCAAATGAACAACGGTGTCAGGCACTGCACTAAAGAATCGCTTTTTGTATACAGTCCTTTAGTATAGCAACCCTGTAATGGGTATTATGTCCATTTTATAGATAAGGAAACTGAGGGCCACAGAGCCTAAGTAACTGCCCTAAAGGTGACAAAGCCAGAGAATGGCAGAGCTGGCTTGGAACCAGGGCCTGCCATATCTAAGCCCATGCTGATAACCACTCCGCCGACTGCCTGTGTCCAGAGTGTAGAACACCTTGCAGCCGAGACAGAGCTTGTCTCTAGGGACGTCTGTGTAACCCACAGGCCAGTGGTGATGTGTGCCAGCAGGTGAAGGCCAGCAGGATCTTGTTCTTTCTCTGAGGAGGGGCACCATGGCCTTTAAAATGGGTCTTTATATAGGGTGTGCACTTTAAGTATGAATTCATCCAACAAATAAGGGAGTGGAAGACTGATTCACTGGGTTACAGGTCATCAGTTTTATAGTTATCACTTTTTCCTTGGTTCGCTCCACTATCTTACATTTTTTCTTATTTTTTCTTCTCTCTGCTCCCTCTGATCTTCTCATCCTCTGGGTGAAGTTTATATATTCTATGCATTTTAGGTCCTTCTCCCTCTTCTTTTCCTGAAGCTCTGAGCTCACACTGGGCCATACTGGCAGCATCTAGGTATCTGACGTAGGATAGGAATCTGATAGCAATAACAGCTACCACTTTTTCCCCACTACTTAAAAATCCAGTTTAATATGGAAAAAAAGAATATAGGAACTACATAGTATAGTGCATCATTATAATAATTCTTGTGTGTATCCTCCTCATTACAAGTAGCAATAGTTACTTATGATTTTTTTAAATTTACAGTTACCATTTCTGAGCACTAGTTATGAACTAGGTGCATTAACATGATCATTACACTTAATCTCAAGACGCTGACTTCGGACATAGGGCTGGGGGACTGAAACACTTGACAAAGCTCACATGCCTGAAAGCAGAGGGGCTGAGACTCAGAATGAGCTATCACTGTCTTTTTTTTTTAATGGTTTGATTTGATTATTATTATTCTTTAATTGTTATTTCCCCAATACAATTTTTTTTTCTAGCACAGCATGGTGACCCAGTTACACATACATGTATATATTCTTTTTTCTCATATTATCATGCTCCATCATAAGTGACTAGACATAGTTCCCAGTGCTACACAGCAGGATCTCACTGCTGATCCATTCTATCACTGTCTTTACTCACGCTTGGCCACAGTGTCTTCCTTCCTGTGAACAAAATGTCCCTTAGTGTTCCCTGTTTCCTTCTTCAACTAGACAGTTCTTTGACTATCCCTTCCTCTCTGCATCCCAGTTTCACCATCAGGGAGAAGAAATGTACCAGCTTCACACATCTTATAACTGAAGGCAGGAGAAGCCAGCTTGTTAATTCAGGCAACCTCAGAACTATGTGAATTTTTAAGCTCAGACATCACACTGTGGCTGGGGGTGGAGGGTGGGCTTCATGGGGACACACCCTTCCCCTGACCTTCTGGCCCCATTCATTGGAGGTGGTGGATGGGGCCATTCATTGGAGGTGGTGGATGGGGCTGCTCTAGGGCCAAGCTGTGGGCTTTAAGAGCTGAGGCACTTGTGCTGAACCGAGAGCCTTCCCACTTGGCTAAATGTCCTTGCTGCTCTGTGTCACACACCTCGGCAGGGGACAACACTCCATCTGATGTGCATGCAAACTTAAAAGAAAATGACAACAGAGGGTTTAATGGAGCGGACAGCACTGCAACTCGGCGGCAACCCCAAAGCTCAATGAAAGCTCTCAGCCAAGGAGGGAAAGTGCCTGTGATTCAACAACCTTGCTCCACTTTCCCTTAAGGCATGGGAGAGGGGGAGGGGGGCTTCCAGTAAATGCTGAAATGCCCTGATTCACGGGGGAAGGGGGAAGGGGGAAGGGGGAAGGGGAGAAAGGCTGCAGACAACCTTTGCACCTGTGCATTCTGTTCCTGGACACCATGCTTGTTTTTTGTGAACCAGAAGCTGGTCCCCACTGTGGGTCAGGAGCTGTGGGCTTGAGAGTGGGTATGGGGTCAAGAGGAAGTGCCCCTTGGAACACCCTGTGCTCAGATGCTGCAGGCATCTGAGCTTTGAGGCGAGGGCATTTCCCACTGGGTAGGCTCTTCTCCCACACTCCCTTGCTTTATGGGGACTGCTCTTTGCCACAGGGGGAGCCCCATTCTAAAAGCTTCAGGCTGGGAGGACCTGTCACAAGGGCGGTGGCAGGCAGGAAAGGTGCCTGGTGTCTGACAACCCAGACACTGCCTCCCAACATCTTTCCAATGTGGGAACCTTCAGATGTTGGTGACCTGCTGTCTCTAGGAAAGTTTTCAGCCCCAAGACCAGTGACATGAAGGTAAAGCACATTGTCACCTGATGCTGGTACAGAAACTCAGCTTGGCAGGTGGCCAGGTGGGTCTGTGGTCCATCAGAAACTCTTGGCACAACCCACACCTGAACTTGCCAGCCCTTGCAGCAGTCCAAACATCCTTTCTGGAAGTTATGCCTAACTTCCTAGGAATCCCTCCAGGTTTCCTTTCTATATCCTTAGTGACCAGCTCAAGGTCTACTTTGCATCAGAAGCTTGTCTGGAGCCAGAATTCAGGTCTCCTGGCATTAGGCTCAGGCTCTGTGCACTGAGAGCTTGTCCACAAATGCAGAAAGGCGATGCCCAGAAACACAGCAGCACCTGCATTCCCCATGACTTGATGTACCATTTATCCCTTGACATCCTTTTCATGTGGATGGAGCTTATTGATTCTTTCCCTCCAGAGAAAATGCTATTATCAGTGTGAGAAGGGCCAGTACCTGGCTCTGAGTCACTTTATTATGCCCTGAATTCCTTCTCTGTTGGGTGAAAATTCAATAGACTGTACCGGTGGCAGTGCTTAGAGGTCTCCTGAATAAAACAGGATGCAGGGGCAAGGACCTGCATGCTCTTGTTATTTCTGTGGGCTGTGGAGTCATTTATACCTTGAGAATTTCAGAGGGAATAAAAGAAACCTTATTTTTTTCAAAGGCTGTAGAGAAAGTGGATGGACTTTTAACCCTTTGTCTTTTTTTTTGGCCACACCTGTGGCATATCAGGCTAGGGATCAAACTCGTGCCACAGCAGAGACAATGCCAGATCCTTAACCTGCTGAGCCACCAGGGAACTCTTTTCAAGCAAAGAAAAAAGATGTGTCACAGGAAAGAAGAGATACCTACACGTAAAAGTTACTTTTTCTTTTTTTTTCTTTTTTTGTTTTTTGTCTTTTTTTTAGAGTCACTCCTGCGGCATATGGAGGTTCCCAGGCTAGGGATCTAATGGGAGCTGTTGCTGCCAGCTTATGCCACAGTTACAGCAACTCGGGACCCGAGCCACATCTGTGACCTACACCACAGCTCACGGCAATGCTGGATCCATAACCCACTGAACGAGGCCAGGGACTGAACCCGCAACCTCATGGTTCCTAGTTGGATTTGTTTCCGATGTGCCATGACGGGAACTCCTCAAAGTTACTTTTTTTTTTTTGTCTTTTTGCCTTTCCTAGGGCTGCACCTGCAGCATATGGAGGTTCCCAGGCTAGGGGTCTAATAGGAGCTGTAGCCACTGGCCCATGCCAGAGCCACAGCAACGCCAGATCTGAGCCACATCTGCGACCTACACCACAGCTCACAGCAACGCTGGATCCTTAACCCACTGAGTGAAGCCAGGGATCGAACCCGCAACCCCATGGTTCCTAGTCGGATTCATTAACCACTGAGCCATGACAGGAACTCCCTCAAAGTTACTTTTTAAGTGAAATTCCCAACTGGATGAACGCAAGGGCCTGGATGAAAACAACATATTAAAACTCAAACACTGACTGAACTGGGTCAAGCTTGCTTTGTGCTCTCATTCATAGCTGCATGTACATACATGATGAAGTCCCAGAGGCTCCCATGATCACCCACTGGGAGAGGTACGGAGCTGATGAACCTCAATCCTGGCTGCACATGAGAACCACCTGGGGGCTTTAAAAATTGTCTGCACTAAGTCCCCAGACCAGAGAATCTGATTCAGCTGATCTGGGGTAGGATCCAAGCACAGGTCTTTTCAGGGGGTGGGGGAAGTGGTAAGTGTCCATTAAAAAGTACATGTGAGGTGTTCCCGTCGTGGCGCAGCAGAAATGAATCCGACTAGGAACCACGATATTGTGGGTTCAACCCCTGGCCTCGCTCAGTAGGTTAAGGATCTGGCACTGCCGTGAGCTGTGGTGTAGGTCGCAGATGCAGCTCAGATCTGGTGTTGCTGAGGCTGTGGTGTAGGCCCCCAGCTGTAGCTCTGATTAGACCCCTAGCTTGGGAACCTCCATATGCCATGGGTGTGGTCCTAAAAAGCAAAAAATAAAATAAAATAAAAAAAAGGGCATGTGAAAAGTGTCACCTCTATATGGCAACATACAAAAATCTTGAGCACCCAGCTTAATAAATTTTTATGAATGAATACTCTTGAAACTCACCCCCCTCCCGATCAAGATACCGAACATCATCACCCCCTATTAGCCTCAGCACAGGACTTTTTTTGGGGGGGGGTTGTCTTTTTTTTAGGGCCGCACGCACGGCACATGGAGGTTCCCAGTCTAGGGGTCAAATTGGAGCTGCAGCTGCTGGTCTATGCCACAGCCACAGCAATGCCAGACCTGAGCCTCATCTGCAACCTACACCACAGCTCATGGCAATGCCGGATCCTTAACCCACAGATCGAGGCCAGGGATTGAACCTGCAGTTTCATGGTTCCTAGTCAGATTCGTTTCTGCTGCACCACGATGGGAACGCCAGCACAGGACTTTTAAAATTAAACTCTGAGTCTGAAAAAATTAAAACTCTGCAAGTTGCAGGAGTCTAATAATGAACTCGACAAGGGTATTTTAAAAATCTCCCCTGTTGATTCTAATACACAGACAGGATTAATAGCAGTCATTTTCTGTTTTTGCCACACTTTGGGCCATGGGAAGCCTTCAGTAAAGGTTTTAGATTTTTGTTATTGATTTCTTAACCAAGTTGTTATATAAATTCATATATATAAATTCACCTCAGCCTCAGATAAATTTAATTTTGTTGTACTGAGATTATCTTTATAAATTTTCATACATTGTTTATGATTCACAACCTCCCTCTTTCTGCCTACATATGGTTTAGGTGGCCCTTTCTGTTCTAAATAAGAATACCTTATGCGTGCTTGGGAGAAATAAAGATGGAGTTCATACTAGTTTTTTGTGGGCTGGTCACTGACTGATGGTTGGCAAGGAGAGACAAAGCCTGGAGCCCTCCATAGGGCTCCTTGCAGTTCAAGGGCAGGGATGTGGGGAAGGCAGGCATCTAGGAACAGAAACAAAACGAAAAGCAATCACGTTCAGGCCTGGTGGAAAGGCAGAGACCACAGAGGCTGGCCTGAGTTATGAGTTTAGGGAGGCCAACAGGAGAAATTCTGAGATATGATGGGAAGGGAAGGCCAGGAAGGGGAGAGCAATCAAGCTGGAAGCCAAGGAGCTGTGCTGTCACTAGAGGCTGAGACACTCTGGCCTCTGAAGGAATCCAGCTGCTGAGTAAAGCGGCCAGGTTGTGCCCTGCATGAGTGATGGGCAAAGACAGCGGGTGGGGCTGCACTTGTCTTCCACCTGGATGAGGCACCTGATTTTCATTTGCACAAAGGCTGCAAAGGGACTAGTGGTGGCTTTGGAGGCAATGCTGGGTACAGCTGGACTCTGCCCAGGCATCTCTTTTGTTTCCAAAGAGGCGATTCCTTATGTGGTGGCTAAGTGATTTTTCCATTTGGAAAATGAACTGAGAGGGGTGGGAGTTAGATGCCACCATGGAGGGTGGGGGCGGTGGGAGGTTCTGTAGGTGGCTGACATCCTCAGGTCCCAGACGAAGGAGGAGAATCTCCCTTTAATTCCTCAGATGGTGGCAAAAGACAAGCCTCACAGTAGATGAGTAACTGCCTGTATGAGGCCCAAAAGTGACCCAAGAGTCTCAAGATGAGAAACTCACCACATTCAAATGTTTACTTGGCAAAGATAGGTTCTTCCAGGCCCAGTAACAATTTCTTATGTCTTTCATGGTTTATTTGTTTTTTTTTTTTATAAAATACAATTTTGGTTTGCATATAACTTTTTAGGTTTATTAAAAGAAAGAGTGTGACTATGAATTTTGTAGTTCAGAATGTAAAATAAATCACAAGGCATCTGAAAACTGAATTCTGCCCTATCTTTGATATTTTTTGGGGGGCTACACCCATGGCATGTGGAAGTTCCCTGTTCAGGGGTCAAACCTGCACCACAGCAGTGCAGTTGACCCAAGCTGCTGCAGTGACAACATCAGATCCTTAACCGCTAGGCCACCAGGGAACCCCCATTTTGTCTTTGATTTTAGCAATGAGTTAAATTCACTTAAGGGTTGCTCCCTAACAGAATTATGCTTTATAAGGACAAGTTATTTTGTTCTTTAAGGGAAAAAAAAGCGGAAAAACAAAAAATGAGCAAAGAGTAAATTTTTGAAATCTGATTTTTAGATTGATCAGTTTTTTTTTTTTTTTGGTCTTTTAAGGGCCACACCTGTGGCATATGCAAGTTCCCAGGCTAGGGGTCAAACTGGAGCTGCAGCTGCAGGTCTATGCCACAGCAACATCAATACCAGATCCAGACCACACCTGTGGCTTATACTGCAGCTTGTGGCAAAGCCAGATCCTTAACCCACTGAGCGAGGCCAGGAATTGAATCTCATATCCTTGCAGATACTATGTAGGGTTATTAACCCACTAAGCCGTAACGGAAACTCCTTGATTAGATTTTAGCTAGAAAAAAAAAGGGTTTTTGAAGTCATGATGGTTTTAATTTGGGCAGTATTCATATTTTGTCAGCTTGAGCCTGTTTTCATGCACATACACACACACACACACTTATAATACCCCCACCCACATAACCACATAACCAGAACACATCCTCTCCTAGATTCTGTTGACCTAGCCCCAGGATTTCATTGTTTTTGGGTGAAGCAACTGTGAGCCTGTGGCTTCTGAGAGGTACAGTACTGTTCAGAAACAGGAAACCATCAAGTATTCTGAGGCAGCAGGAATACTAAGTGCTTAGGAGAAACAAGAAGGGTCTGCACAGCAAAGATGGCAGAATCACCTCTTAAGTTCTGCAAATTGATGGTCCTTGACAAGGTGGGTTTTCCATGTTCCCATCCCAGTTCTGATCTGTCAGAAAAGGTGAGGAGGGCGTGGGCTGAGCCTTGGACAAAGCCCAGAGGAGACAAATCAAGGCACCTGTGTGTGCCTCATATGCACGAAAGTCCCAAGAACTATAAGTCACGTGGCCTTATATGCTGATTGTGATCTGTGTAGCCTGTCACCTCCACTTATGCCAGGACCCCAAAGTTGAGAGCACAAAGGCAACAGATGAAAGTGATGGCTTTAAAAACAGCAAAATGCAACAATATTCCTAAAGAATCATCGGTAGTCTTACCTTATACAAATCTCTATACAGGAGGCAAAAACCCTAGACATGACAAAACGGAAAAACATGATGATGATAGTGTTGTTTTCAAATCAGTATTTAAGAGAGATGAAATGGATAGGAGTGGAGGCTGAAATATACAAGGTGACACCCAGCTGGTGAGAGACTGGCCTCTTACCGTAGTGCGGGATGATGGCCCAGGCCATGGCAGAGGCGTAGATGCCGCCGATCATCCAGAACATGCAGAGCCAGCTCAGATGCTCCCCCCGCTTCTCTCGGGCCAGCACTTCAGCAAAGTAGGAGAACACAGTGGGAATGGCTCCTCCAATCCTGCCAAGAGGTACAGAGGACACATGAAATCAGAGCCTGCATGGCCAATGTGAAATACAAAGGGTGGAGCCAGAGCAAGCTCTAACTGCACATGTTCTCTTTATATCCCAGTGTATCAGGAATATATATTCCCCATCATTTACTAACTTTATTCTCAGAGACTCTATGTTTAAAATAAGCTTATTATCCCTCCATACACTTGAACCTGCAATTAAGCTACTTTACCAAAAGGGGGTCGTGGTGCCCTATTCATGTGCTTAATAGAGCTTACATTAAGATCTCCCCAGACTTTACGGTGGAATTACTACCTAAATTCCACATGTTTATCAAATGAACATTCTACATATTTATCAAAATATCATGCTATGTGGCATAATCAAAGTAATTTGTTCATTAACACATTTTTAAAAAGATACTATGATTATGCCCGCCCTGTCCTTGAAATGGGGACTTTAGAAACAGGTTTAAACACCTCTAGAGGGCTGTCTGCAACCCCACAGCACTGGTCCTGGAGCCTAAGGTGGCTGATATGCTGATAAACACAGGACTACCATGGTTGCTTTCTAGACTGGCTCTGGTCCCCGTCCAGCAGATTCTGCTGAATGAGAACATGGGACAAGGGTACTGAGAGAGTCAAATCAAGAGCTACTGGTTTGGACTCCAACAGTACAATGCTTCCTTCCAGTTAGGGTGATTATACTAGATGCTGACTGATCTCTGAATATACGATATGAATAGTGCCTTCTACTCAGGTTAAGGGTTCTCAAATGAGAATCTAAAGAATCAAAGTTTTGCTCATTCTAGGGAGACAGGCCATAGATATCATCAGAATTTCAAATCGGTCTAGACTCCCAAATTTTAAGAGCCACTGCCTAAAAAAGTGAGGTAGTGCGGGGAAAAATTACTATCATTCCAAATAACACGCGAATTCTTAAACATTTTTAAAAATGTGCAACAATATAAGCAAGTTGTAAAGACAACATCGAGTCATACAATTTAAAAAATTTGTACTAATTCCTTTATGTTCGATTTCTGTAAGGAAAATTGCTACTGACATTTCATGCAAATTTGATGTCAAGGAGTAACACATGTATTTACCCATTGAGCAATAAGTGATTTCCTTAGAGCCTTTGATACGATAAAGAAGTATTGACAGTGACGTTAGCAAGTGCAATTAAGAGAAAGGTCATATCTGTAGCAAACTAGATGTATCGCATGAACTACAGGATTCATAATATCATTCTGCATCCACTGGCAGGTCAATGTATGGTGTCATTTTCATAAGTTTGCCCCTGCTTATAGCGATGCTGTAGTTTTCTGCTGCTGGATATGGGCAGACCACTTAGAACCATGTTTTTCAACCCCAGGCAACAAAATTAATTTAGGAGGTCTAAATGGCATTTTCAAAACTGAAATAGAGGTGAAAATTTTTGAGTGACATTCAAGTAATAAGGATAGGTAACATTTCATGAAACTTCTGTCTCCATAATAAACATATTTATAATGTATAATACATATTCACATATATGAGTATATATATGTTTAATATATAACTATATATAAAACTATATATATAATGTATGATAAGTTATAATGTGCTTTTTTTTTTTTTTTGGTCGTGCCTGTGGCATGTGAAAGTTCCCAGGCCAGGGATGGAACCTGTGCCACAGCCATGACCCGTGCCACTGCAGTGACAACGACAGACCCTTAACCTGCTGCACCACAAGGGAACTTCACAATGTGCTTCTTAGTGAGGGCTACTGTTGAAAGAGTTTAAAAATCACTAACTTAAAGCATCTATATCTGCTCCTCCAGGCTGTGACTGTGACAGTTCGACCTAAAATCCCTAGATATATGACTCCACATGACTTCAGATGCAGAGCATGGCTATCACACGAGGGGTAGCCAGTCTGGTCCCAGTCTATCAACCAGACCCCCAAACAAGAAGCAGCTGCACATGGCGGGGGCATGCAGAGCTGGCCCAACACCACACTGCACCGAACCACACAGCACTCTGCCTAGCTTCTTGAGGACTTCACACCATGCACTGACAGCTTAGTTGAATTTAAGAATTCAACAAAGCCTCGAACAGATATGAAATGGTTTCATTGCTGCACATAATTTTAATGGGAATAAAATGTCTGTGTGATAAATCACTTAGTGCTACTCCTTCTGTCATTTGATATGGAGAATCTGTTTCTCTGCACCATAAAGTGCCACGTCCCTACTCTGTGCCGTTAATTCTCAATGCATAGAAAGAGTCCCAGTTTTTACTGATTTTTCACACCCTAATGAATGTTTCTTCAGGAATGTGGCCATTCCATATGTAAGAGCTGTAACTCACACTTTATGAAGGCACAGTTGGGTGTTGGGATATGCCAGGCTGCTCTTAACCAAGATGAATGTTGTGCAGGGGTGGCTAAAAAGCCAAGAGAGAGCGAGGGGGACTGCAGACTTGCCCGTTAGTTTTAAACAAACCACTGTTGCATAAAAGACTGCCAGTTTTAAGGGCTTTGAAACAATCTAGCTGGTTTTGATTCAATGCCTCCTTTTTTTTTTTTTTTTTTTGTCTTTTTGCCATTTCTTAGGCTGCTCCCATGGCACCTGGAGGTTCCCAGGCTAGGGGTCAAATCGGAGCTGTAGCTACCAGTCTATGCCAGAGCCACAGCAGCATCTGCAACTTACACCACAGTTCACGGCAACGCCGGATCCTTAACCCACCGAGCAAGGCCAGGGATCGAATCTGCAACCTCATGGTTTCTAGTCGGATTTGTTAACCACCGAGCCATGACGGAACTCCATCAATGCCTCTTTTTTAAAGTTTGTTTTTATTTTGTTTTGTTTTGTTTTGTTTTGCATGGATGTCTCTCAATATCTCTCAAGTGGACACAGGAACTCTAAAATCAAGGGATAAACAAGTCTGAAGGATGAGAGAGGGAGTCTATTTAAACCCCTTGCAAAGTCCTTCAGACTCAGAGCCCTGAAAAACAATCCAAGCGTTCACATGTCTCATTGTGGGCTGATCATCTATTTTGGGGAAATCATTACTCTTCATCTTACTGTGACATCCTTCCAGCAAAGAAAAAACATTACATGCGGTAATATTAACTGTTGCTAGTATTTCATACCCCATCAGAGTGCTTACAGGGTGTTAACCCTGGACCCAAGGCTCTTGGAAGGTGAGGACCATATTGTGTTCATCTTTGAATCCCCTTTTCTTGGTCCGCTGGGCATGCACTAAGCGATTACTCAGAAGAACTGAATTTCACAAAGACTCTAGGTGATAGAGCTGGCGGCGCTCCAAGCCTAATGAAGTATTCGGCTCCGATGACTTAAGCCTCTCCAGTGAGTGGAAACACACATCATACGTCCTAGGCCAGTGTGATCTGAGAAGGTGGGGGAGCTGGAATGGCAGGTCTGATAGCAAGAGAGTCCCCAAGGAGTTCTTGAATTACTCTATTCTCAGTTGTCACCCTCCACCACCAATCTTGTATTTTAAAACTTTCCCAGAATTCTTGTCGTGGCTCAGTGGTATGAACCCTACTAGTATCTATGAGGACGTGGGTTTGATCCCTGGCCTTGCTCAGTGGGTTAAGGATCTGCCATTGCTGTGAACTGTGGTGTACGTTACAGACGTGGCTCAGATCCTGCTTTGCTGTGGCTGTGGTGTAGGCCAGAAGCTGTAGCTCCGATTTGACCCTTAGCCTGGGAACTTTGATATGCCACAGGTACAGCTCTAAAAAGACCAAAAAAAAAAAGCTTCCCATTTCTATTTTAACTCACCATTTTGTGCGAGGGGCTAATATGGTTCCTTATTTGTTTTATTGTACAAAGATATAATTCCTGAGAATACCTGAATTTAGAAGAATATTTAAATGGCAGTGTCCAAATTTCCATGTATCAGTGGTGGTTACACAGGGCAGATTTTGCTTCCTCTTTCTCCCAGCAGACACTTGACAATGTCCGGAGACATTTTTAGTTGTCACAACTCAGGGGCTGCCATTGGCATAAAGCAGGTAGAGCCCAAGTGTAGTGCTAAAACTTCTACAGTATTCAAGGCACATAAAAGAATTATCCAGCCCCAGACAGTAATACTGCTGAGGTGGAGAAACTCTTGCAATAGGAAGTTAACATGGAAAATATGATCTTTTATATTCAAAATCCAGAACATAAGGCATAAAACAGTTATCTTTTGTATTACCTAATGGGTAACATATGTCTAAATCCAGTTAACATGGACATATTTTTATTGTTCATTACATAATGATCAGTTAGGTACTGTTGGAATTTGCTCAAGTTATTTTTGATGGAGTACTTGCATAAATGGAGCAATCAGATCAGGATGGTTTATAAAAAATTTTTCTCACTATTGGATATTAAGTCAACTTCATTAGCTTTCCAAAAGGGTCAAATCTTAATTATCCATGGTAATAGGAGGCACAGAGGGAATCGTAATTGAAATCCACACTCTATTACAAGTGGAAGATTAGGCAGATTCAAAATAATTGACACAAATGAAATAGAATGTTGATGTTTGGAATTTCAGAGTAGGAGTTATTCCCTAAGTAATACTAATTTTAGGTTCTTACAACTGTAATTATAGAAATATAAAAAAGTAAACAATCTGTATTAAAAAAATTACTAGAAGAGTTCCCATCGTGGCTCAGTGGAAACAAATCTGACCAGCATCCACAAGGACACAGGTTCGATCCCTGGCCTAGTTCGATGGGTTAAGGATCCGGCATTGTCATGAGCTGTGGTGTAGGTTACAAATGTGGCTCGGATCCCGCGTTGCTGTGGCTGTGGTGTATGTAGGCCAGCAGCTCCAGCTCCAATTTGACCCCTAGTCTGGGAACCTCCATATGCCAGAGGTGGGGCCCTAAAAAGACAACAAACAAACAACATTATTAGAATAAGTTGGGACCCTTCCACCACCCCACTGCATGAGTGTGGATGTGCTTGTGCAGGAGCACACATGCAATACATCCTCAAAAGGTCTGTGAAACTTTCTGCAATACTCAATACCAGGCATCACGTTAAATACTGTGGAACCTATTTCCCTCGGGAGTCTAAGATAAATTCACGAATGAGATATCATATACAGCAAAGACTGTATCAGCTTTATAGACCAAAGCTGGGACAGGGAGACACATAAGTTGACTCAGTTCCACATACAGGTGAAGGACAATGCCAAACATTACTGTCTGTGCAAACCTCACTGAAAAACTGGGCAGCCTGACTGTCCCAGGCCTGCAAGTTTCACAGCCACACCTCACATTGCTCTAGTCCCCATGGTGGATGATGTTTGTCTCAACCTCGTCATTTGCTGGCTCTTGAGGCAAACATGGGGAAAGGTTTAGGCTTCAGCAGTGAAAGAAGAAGGCTGTGGACAAAAAGCCTAATCGTACTCAAAGTGGCTCCAAGTATGACACTTAGGGAGGAAATTACAGAATTACGACTCTTTGTCCTGAGGAGGGATTCTATTGAGTAATTCTGTTTTAATTCTCCAGCGAGCATGTAACAAAGAGGGATTTCACTCTAACTTATTTCACCATGTACCTCAGTCTTGCCTTCCCATTGGAAACAGGGGTATTAAGTGAGAACACAGTTAAGGAAGAAGCTGGGTAACTACTGTCAATCCATGTGTTCTGTACAGATAATAAGCAGGGGGCAAAGTCCACCAGGAGCTGACTATGGCCTTGTTATGACAAGCATCACGGGTTTATAAAAAGACTAGTGAATGGTGTAGTCTATACCAGGAAATCACAATTACAAAAAACCTGCATGAAGCATGTCCTCTTAATCCTCACTCAGAATCAGCAAAAAAGGAAGACACTGAACTGCCAGGCAAGTTGGACAGCAGCAGTTCAGAACCAATTCACTATACTGTCTTTTGTTGTTGTTTTTTAGTTTTGTTTTGCCTTGTTATTTTACTTTTTTTTAGGCCCCCACCCATGGCCTATGGAAGTTCCCAGGCAAGGGGTCGAATTGGAGCTTCAGCTGCCAGCCTACACCACAGCCACCGCAACATGGAATCTGAGCCACATCTGCAACCTACACTGCAGCTCATAGCAACACCAGATCCTTAACCCACTGAGCAAGGCCAGGGATCAAACCCACATCCTCACGGATCCTAGGCTGGATCATTAACCGCTGAGCCACAAAGGGAACTCCCACCATATTTTCAAGTGGACCCAGAAATAAACAATTAAAGTAGCAGACCCAAAGAGGGACTTCTCAGTGATTTCCTTTTCATGGAAGCAAATAAGACTATCACAGAGGAGGTTGCTTAGAGGCTTAACTGAAAGAACACAGATTGAGTGGTCTCTGAATGGGCTGGCTTGGCACAGAAAATGACATTGCTGTATTGATTGGAAGGCACGTGTTTATTACAAGTAGTCAGGCTAGAAACTGGAGAAGAACACTTTCTGGTAACGGAACCAATCACGGAATTAGGAATGGGAATCTTCTAGCCCAATGGTAATGTGAAAGGAATGGGTAGTTAGGTAGCTTAATCTTTCAATTTCCAAAGCCACAAGTTTAAACCTGATTATTTTTTTATTATTTTTTAAGTGATTTTAGTTTTTTTCCATTAGAGCTGGTTTAGAGTGTTTTGTCAGTTTTCTACTGTACAGCAAAGAGACCCAGTCACACATACATACATACATTGTTTTTCTCACATTATCCTCCATCATGCTCCATCACAAGTGACAAATATAGTTCCCAGTGCTATACAGCAGGATCTCATTCCTTATCCACTCAAAAGGCAATAGTTTGCATCTATTAATGCCAGATTCCCAGTCCATCCTACTCCCTTCCCCTCCCCCTTGGCAACTACAGGTCTATTCTCCACGTCCATGATAAACCTGATTATTTAAAAAATATACTGAGTCACTTTTCTGTACAGTAAAAAGTGGCATGACATTGTAAATTGACTATAGTTTTTTTGTTTTTGCTCTTTAGGGCCACACCTGTGACATATGGAAGTTCCCAGATTAGGTCAAATCGGAGCTGCAGCTGCTGGCCTACGCCGCAACCACAGCAACGCCAGATCCTTAACCTATTGAGTGGGGCCAGGGATCAAACCGGCATTCTCATGGATACCAGGCAAGTTTGTTTCTGCTGAACAACAATAGGAACTCCTTTTTTTTTTTTCTTTCCATTTTTTATTACTCAAATGAATTTATCACATCTGTAGTTGTATAATGATCATAATCTGATTTCACAGGATTTCCATCCCACAGTCCAGGCACATCCCCCCACCCCCCAAACTGTCTCCTCCAGAGACCATAAGTTTTTCAATGTCTGTGAGTCAGCATCTGTTCTGCAAAGAAGAGGAACTCCTATATCAACCATAATTTAAAAAAGGAAAAGATATGGAGATATAAACACATATTCCGGGGAAAAGGTGTGTTTCTAAGAAAACATAACTGCCAACTCCCCTAGCCCTTGTTTGCAAATCAGGTTGGTGCCCTAAGGCCAGCAAATCTATATAGGTTTGTGTATCCACAGCAGTAGATTTGGTGCCATGAGGTGGGTGGGTGGGGGGGAGGTATATTCAGACCAGGATTCTAATGCTATCTAGAAAAAAAAGTTAATCTCACTATTGAGAGAGGTGAAAGCATCAGCTCCCACAGCACCTAAATGGTGTCACGAATAAAGATGGTGATGATCTTCAGGATGATCTGTAAGAAACGATGACAAAAAAATGCCGACTTTTCCAGCCACATGCTGTATACACCTACCCATCCATTCTTCCCCTCATCCTCCCACTCACCTGCCATCTACTGGTCCATTCATCACCCACTCATGGAGGCTCTCACCCAGCCAAAATCTGGTCCAGCAATGTCACCCAACGCTGGCGGTAAAGGCATGAATAAGACAAGTTCCTGCCCTCACGGAGCTCAGAGAGTTAATTCTAAAGGGTGCGTATGGCTAATTTTTCACAATTACACATTGTTTGAGTCTGGGAGATCTCTTGCTCTGTTACTTCTTTCTCTCTTGGGATCAACAGTACCTTTGCCAAAGGGTATACTGGGAAATAAAGTGTGTCCCAAAGGTCAGTTGTTGTTGGCACTTCTCATAAAAGGCACTAAGACAGTATTCCCCAAGAGAAATGGCATGTGAACCACATACATAATTTTTAACTTTCTAGAAAAGATACTAACACAAAGGAAAAAAAATCGGGTGAAGTTACCTTTAATACATATTCATTTAACCCAAGGTACCCAAATACTATCATTTTAACACAGGATCAATATAAAAAGATTGCATTCTTTGGTACGTGCCATCTTTGAAATCCAGTGCTGTGTATTTTACAATCAGAATACACCTCAATCTGGCCACATTTCAAGCGCTCAGTGGCTGAATAAGAAAACACTGACGCACTGTTTACAATTTGGGTTTGCAATTATTTTTCGATTAAAGATAATTTAGTCTGTTGCCTCATCTTCATATTGGAAAAGGTCTCTTCATCCTAATTCTCTGGGTTGAAACCTTCTTGAACTCAATCTGAACTCAAAATGTTTATTTAGTGTCTACCATGTATCAGACATTGTAAGGTAGAAAATCACAGACATTTCTCATTGAATCTGAGACAGCACAGCCTGGTGGTTATGAGCATGGAGTGGGACCTCGGACACTTGCTTAACCTCTCTGCGTCTCAACCTCCTCATCTGTGAACTGGGTAGAATAAATAACATCTGCCTCATAGAGTCACTGTGAGGTTTAAATGAGTCAGAATTTATAAAGTGCTTAACACAGCATCTCTCACAGGGTAAGAACTGAATAGGTGTTTGATAAAAGTTGAAAAATGGGTTTGCATTTTTTCCCAACATGACAAGGAAATAAAACCTTATAGTTTAGAATTAGATAGACTAAAACTCAGAAGACCTGGGGGTCTATTGAACATTTAAAAGTCACTTTATCTGTGCCTCATTTTTCTAATTTACAAAAGACACAGTATTTTCCCCTACCTTGTTATTTAAAATGTGGAAATAAATGAGGTTTTACATATAAAACACTTTGAAGAATTCCAGTTAGTGGTGGTCATCTCTCCAAAGCCAAGGTATTCTGGTTATCATAACTTTATACAGTTATAATATAATATAGTTACAGTTTATTCAGTTAATGGATGGATATTGCAAACAGCAACGAAGCATGCCTTGGTGAGGCTCCATTTGCAGAGGGAGAAATAACTATTATTCATTCTCTTACCGTATACAGACACTGAAATTTCATTTTAATTTTTGTTGCTGATGTATTTTTCTCCTGACCTTTATACTTAGCAGTGCCAGGCCTTCAGTGAGAAGCTCCCAACTCTGACATTGCCTGGCATCTGAAGCATTATCATTCCCATAATTAACAGTGACTGGAAACAAATAATTTAATTCTGGGCAAAGGAAAATGAATCAATGGTGTCAACTCCATTTCCCATCTTTCTAATTTTCTGTAACAAAAGAGGAGACGGAAATGTCTGTTCCCTGGTGCGAGATCCACTTAGGCAAGTGAGAGACAGATGAATAATTGGTGATGTCCTATTCCTCGTTCCTGAAAACACGGCTGTCGCCGGCAGGAAGATCATTCTTTGTGCTGAATAAATATTTAAAGTTGCATAGAATATGGCAGCTGGACGTATTTAAATTTCTAAGAAAATAAACTCGTGACTTAGTGTGGTGAATTAAGAGGGGAGCACATTTCGAGAGAGTACCTCTATCATAAACCCAGGTTGATCTCAGGCTAAAATGAGAGTTCCTTTTATATGCAAAAACAGGAATACAACACAGCACTGCTACTGCTACTTCAGCCACAAAATAAGAGAAAGCAAACGGAAGCCTGTGGCATTTGCAATAAAATCAACACTGAGAGGTCTTATTCTTGGATTCAGAAAGCACAACCTACTTGCTCACAGGGTAGCCCATTCCAAAGGACTTCACTGCAGTTTAAGTCTTAGCTGTGTCATTCCTGGTTCCACTGCTGAACCTTAATTTGTAAAAGGAAGGGTCTGGACTGTGACCCAGAAATTCTTTTTCTCCCCTGAATTCCCCAGTGTGTAGAACTGGTGGACAGGTGTTCTACCAACGTAGAGGTCTGTCAGTTGCTCCATCCATTTCCATTACGCATTCTGGAACTGAGAAATAACCAAGGATGGACTCAGGGACCCTCAGGCCCACTGTGAGGTGGACCTGAGCTACAATTCCACTGATCACCTGACCTCCATAAGTCTCTTCCCTGACAGGTGGATCACAGCGACATCTGGCGTCTCCTGGAATTCAGAGCCAGTGCCTAGTCACCCCAAAAAGCCTGCTTATTTCCTTTTCCAACATGCAGTTACCCTGGCAAAAGGCTATCATCCTTTTGGAGAAGGCTGGGAGAAAGATGAGCAGTATAAACTTCCAGCAATGTACTAGAGTCCTTCCACCAGGAGACCTGGTCTCCCCTTCATTCAGTGGGGGTCTGTAAACTGGCTCAAGTCTGGGAACTGACTGAGGGGCCACACCTCTCGGTTTTTATGATGCAAGTTAAACTTTTGGTTACTTGACTCAGAACTCTTCCCCTTATATGGATCAAGTAAGATTTTGCCTAACTTCCAATCTATTTCACTTCTAGGACACCATGGCTTCAGGTCTGTGCTGGTCAGACTCCACTGCTGCTGTGACTGGGGTCCTTTATAGCAGCCACAGCCACCTTGCTTTGAAAGATGAAGCAGTAAAGGGCAGACTGATCCATCTCTGCCCTCTTGGAATTCACAGGCTGGTGGAGGAAAAAAATAAACACATACAAAGCAAATATTTTTAGGCATCTATCCCTGCTACCAAGAAAACTGACAGGGGTCTGTGATGAGAGTCACCGGGAGCCGGGGTCTCAGGATGGCCTCTCAGAGGTTGTGAGTACTGAGGGCTCTGGCAGAAGATTCTATGAAGCAGAAAGGATGGCAAGAGTGATGCTGTTGGGAAATGCAGGGAGCGTTGGAGGGTCTGAGCATCAGAGTCCCAGAGAGGAAAAATTCCCAACACACTGAAGAGAATGCAGAATGCCCTTGATCATCCAGTTTTCCTCAATTTAAAAACCAGATCAGATATGGATGAAGGGAGCTGCCTAGTAAGTAGAAATAACAAGATCTCTTATTTAAGTCTCCAGGATCAAAGTCTTAATTCTTTGGCTTAAGTTTTATTAAAGACAGTTTAAATAAAAAGGGCCTATGTCAAAACTTCAGCTGCTTATGTACTGAGTTCATCGGCCATGGCATGAAAAGAGTTTAAACATGACATGCCTTTAAAACAAGAAGAGCCTTCAAGTGGAAACTGCTTTCTTGTTGGCAATTGTGTCATGGTTTCCTCTTTCTGTGAATGCCCCTGTGGCCACCCCAGGTACTGACTGGTTCTTACAGGTGGAGGATGGGAGAGCTGTCTACCTTCCCTCTACCACCAGACTGGAAGCATCTGGGGGCCAGGGCTCATCTGTCGCCATGAAATGTCTTCCATGGATTCAGAGAGAGAGAGAGAGAGAGCAGGTGCAAAAGGGAAAGGTTTGCTTTTTGCTTTTTGTTGTTTTTTAGTTGCATTGGAATGGAATTGGAGAAAACAGAGACTTGGCTGAGACCTTCCAGAGATTCAGAGACAGGGTGTGCAGAGGGACACTGTAGCTGCTGAGAAAACCCCTCTGCCTTCAGGGTAGCTCTCTACTTGTTACTACATGGAGTTCCCCTTGTGGCTCAGAGGTAATGAATCCAACTAGTATTGATGAGGACTCGGGTTTGATCCCTGGCCTCACTCAGAGGGTTAGGGTTCTGGCATTGCTGTGGCTGTGGCGTAGGTCCCAGACACAGCTCAAATCCCATGTTGCTGTGGCTGTGGGGTAGGCTGGAAGCTACAGCTCCAATTCAACCGCTAGCTTGTGAACATCCATATTGACACAGGTGCAGCTCTAAAAAGACAAAAATAAAACAAAAAATTTAAAAAACAATTAAAAAAACAAACAATGGCAGCTCCAAACAAAACAAAACAATACCAAGTATGTAACATGGCCCAGAAACTCAGCTAAGGAAGACCGATCATGTTTTCCTTCACAACTGCATTTCTCAGGTGCCTTCAGATGCTGGGTGTTTTGCCACCTAGACCCAGGTGAGGAAGCTGACATCACTCATCATTCTCCCCAGCCCACCCCCCAGCCTAGGACATCTCAGTCTAGTCTTGGGATCAGGGATGCTCCATTACACTTGCTTGTTTTCTCCCACGTCGCTGCCCACGATTTGTCTTTTCTGTTTCCCTCTTGGGTGAGACTTGAAATTTCAAAATGAGAAAGAGGCCTCTTTTTCCTTTGCCCTCTGTGGTCATGGCGAGGCTGTGAGCACAGGACAGTTTAGCTGAATGAATGGAAGGGAGAACCGAGAGAGAATGGGGGCAGCCAAGGTGGGGGTGATGGTGTTTCTACACAGTATCCCTCATTTCCGTGTACTTCTGTGTACTCTACCACATTAATCTCACTTGATCTTCCTACTCCAAGGGAGGAATGTAAAGTACTAGCGTCTCTCTTTGACAAAAGAAGAAGCAGGTTGGAGAGTCCAAAGGACTTTCCCAAGGCTTCACAGTAAAGGGCAATGAAGTAAAAGTCAAGGAGGACTTGGGTTTCTGAACTCCCCATCCTGTGGCAACCTGGCAGAGGCACAGTGCTTGAGTCTCTGGTACCACAAGTTACACAGCCTGAGTTGGCAACAGACAGTCTGTGCTTGGCCAGGTAAATTATGTTATTATGTAGAGGTGTGCAGCCCTGAGCTGCTGGCTGAACAATGATTTGTCTGCCATAGCGAAAAGGATGATGTTGGGAATACCCAAGCAGTTTCTGTCTCTGTAGGGCCTTTGAATTAGCTTCTGGACAGTCCCTCAGGTCGGAGTATTCTGCAGCCACCAGAATGGCCCTTTTCCCTGCAGTCAACTGGGTTGACCATGTCATCATCCAGACAGGCAATTAAAATTGCCATAATAATGAGACCACAGCCAGGTACTTTTGAGTCTGTGGCTCTCACTGACACTTCCTGGATACGACTGCACATGGAAAGGCCTGGAAAATTCAGACCTCAGGCTATTAGCTTTTTCCTGACAGGCTAGTGATATGATGTAGGTAAAAGAAAGCAGAAGGAAGCTTTCGGCGTGGCGAGAATACCTTATCCTATGGACCCCGAGCAGGTCCTTTAACAAAGAGCGCCAAACAACTCCTCTTCTTCCTCCGGTATCTCAAGTCACTCAGCATTAGGTCTACAGAGGCCCCCTGAATCCATGACCCAAATTACCTCCCCAAGGATGACATATATATGTAACTAGTCTCCCACAGAGCCCTGAGCACCAAGGATCCCCTCTGCTGAGGAAAAACCCTCTTTCCCCATCATTACAAAGCAAATCACTGATTCTGATCATTTTTCTCCAGGAGAAAAATATTTTCACACTTTCCCAAACTTTCCAACCCTCTTGGTTTACTGGAATGGTCTTTTTTCTAAGGAAAACAACTGAGATTTGTGCAACTTAGCTGCATATTTGCAAAGTGCCCACTGTGTGCACAAGGTAACACAGGAGAGGCGCTAAGAAGATAAAAAAAGAATATTAGAAAAAGCTATGGCTAATCCATGAATCTCTGTACATGCACAAATCTTGTGGCAGAAAATGACATAAAAAAGTAAAAATATTTTGAATGAATTTCAAAAGTGACCTCTCAGTCTGCATGAGGAAATCTTTGTACCAGAAATGATCCACTTCTACTATCTTTTTCTCTGATGCCTTATGTTCCCATTAAGCTTAGCTCTGATTTTAAAGTGCTACTCTATGTAATTAAGAGAGATGGGTTGCAGTTTTCTGACTTTTGCTTGTGGTAAAATTTGCTGTGTGGGTACCACTATCATGAGCCACCACAACTGATCTAGTTCTCATGCTCATAACCCAGCCCAGCCTCTTGTCCTTTCTTCCCTCATTTTTATTTTATTTTCTATTATTCCTATAGATTCATCTTATGCTAGATCCCTCAGAAACAAAGACTCCAATGAAAACAAAGTTTTCAAGCATGAATCAGAAATTTCACATTTTCACTTTTTTTTTTTTCTGTATCAAAGCAGAGTTTCGTGGACTGTCCTAATTGAGCTGTTGGGTTTTACCACGCTGATTCACCTAGTCTAGTAATAAGTGCTTCAAGTTCATAAAAAATGACTGCCCCACTGGCTATACTATGGGCATTCACTTGGCTAACAGCACAACACCTGTTAATTCAACAGGACTCAGGAACTTACAAAAAGAACCTATTGCATCTCAAGAAGCAGCCTTCCTCCCTAAATATGCTGTTAACATAGATCAATAAAATATTTACTTGAGACATTCTCACTCTGGATTTAAGAGCATGCTTGGATGGTGCGAAGCTTTAATGAGGTCATAAAATGTAGGACCAGAGCTACTTTTTGCTTACATTTTCAGAAGGAAAAAACCAGACATTTATGAATGTGCACTGCCATGGAAACAGCATTCTGTTTAAAACAATGCCCATTTCCTAGACATAAAACACTAAAAGAACCAGCCACGGGAACACCATTGTGTGCTGTCTTTTCTTCTGGATTTAAAGGATGATAATTATATTTCTAAGAACCAGCATTGTGGCTCCCAAGGCTGACATGAAGGTGGGCAAAGGGATGCGTTACAGGATAATTTCTTGGTAATGAGGGCCTCTAGAGGAGAAAACATGCACATTATGTTTTTGTGGAGAATAAACACATTACTCTAAAATACCAAAGGGAAAAACCTTACCCGAATCCAGAAAGCAAGCGACAGAAGAGAAAGAAGCCATAACCTTGGACAAATGAAGAAAGGAAGGCAAAGAATCCGTTGATAGACATGCAAATCAGAAGAGACTGCTTCCTTCCCACTTTGTCCGCCAGTCCTCCCCAGAAGAAGGCCCCCACCATCATCCCGAGGTACACTATGCTGCCTGCAACACAGAAAACAGAGAAAGACATCAGAGAGGCGGAGTAAATGGCACAGGTCACAGCAGATCAACAAGAGACAAAGCACATTCCAAAATTTTGCAGGGAAAAACTTCCTTTTTTTTTTTTGGCTTTTTAGGGCCATACCTGTGGCATATGGAGGTTCCCAGGCTAGGTAGGGGTCGAATCAGAGCTATAGCTGCTGGCCTGTACCACAGCCACAGCAATGCCAGATCTGAGCCGAGTCTGCAACCTACACCACAGCTCACAGCAACTCCTGATCCTTAGAAAAAGTTCCTTTAAAAATAGATCCTTCGGGACACTTAGATCAGCTTTCAAGTTGGAAAGCAAGCTCTGTGGGCTCCCTTGGGCTGCCACGGTTGATGGCAAGGGCAAAAGAGTAAACAGTCAAGTTCTCACCAGCTTTTTGGGGAGGGATACCTTGTGGGCAGCCACAAGGAGGCTCCATACAGAACAATTCTGCAGTGTGACTCAGGGCTGTGTCCCTTTTGTTCTGAATGCTCAGCTTAACCCACAAGATCAGGATGGGAGCCTGAGTCAGGGGCCCCCAGGTCAAAGTGGATGCCCCAGCCTGCTTCAAATCTCTGCCATAGCACATGACCAGGGCCAGGTCCAGACTCTTGGGCACCCTCTGGAGGATTTCATGGGTTCCCTCTGGTTCCTCCTGAAAGCCCTGCCCTTCCTTGGGAAGAAAGGGAAACCAGAGTAATATTTCAAGAGTTAATCTTAAATTGGTCTCAAATTCTGTGCAGAAGAGAAAACTTTTTCTTGGGATCAAGAGCTTAAGGAGCCTGGAGTTCCCGTCGTGGCTTAGTAGAAACGAATCCGACTAGGAACCATGAGGTTGTGGGTTTGATCCCTGGCCTTGCTCAGTGCATTAAGGATCCAGCGTTGCCATGAGCTGTGGTGTAGGTCATAGATGCGGCTCAGATCTGGTGTTGCTGTGACTGTGGTTGGACCCCTAGCCTGGGAACCTCCATATGCCGGGCCGTAAAAAGCAGGAAAAAAAAAAAGAGCTTAAAGAGCCTTAGGAAGAAAAAAATTATGGTTAATACTTTGGGAACTGTCAAACTCATCGTGGTTGGCTTTGCTTTCATAAGAGAAACAAATGGAAAATCAAGAGTTAGATACATGTCCCTCTTGGCATCACTGAGTATACAGTTGAGGTGTGTGTGTGTGTGTGTGTGTGTGTGTGTGTGTTTTAATTTTATTGAGTACAGTTGTCTTACAATGTTGTATTAGCTTCAGGTGTGCAGCAATGTGAATCAGTTATACATACATATATAGCAATTTTTTCCCTATATAGATTATTACAGAATACTGAGTAGATGTCCCCGTGCTCCACAGTAGGTTCCTGTTAATTATCCATTCCACATACAGTAGTGTGTATATGTTACTGAGTGTTCTAATTCACTTGCTTCTTCTCAAAAACTAAGCTCCCATAAGCTTTGTTCAGAGTCTTTTGCAGGATGAAATATTAGGTATCACAAATGTTACTTCAGGGAGGTTTCTAAAAGGGTGTGCAAAGCCTAGGGAAAACTGCATAATTAATAAATGAACGTTTGGCTTTAAAAAGCTACCCACGGGAGTTCCTGCCGTGGTGCAGTAGAAACGAATCTGACTAGGAATCATGAGGTTGCAGGTTCACCCCCTGGCCTTGATCAGTGGGTTAAGAATCTGGTGTTGCCCTGAGCTGTGGTGTAGGTTGCAGACACAGCTTGGATCTGGCGGGGCTGTGGCTCTGGCATAGGCTGGCAGCTGTAGCTCCAATTAGACCGCTAGCCTGGGAACCTCCCTATGCTGTGGGTACAGCCCTAAAAAGGACAAAAACACAAAAAGAAATAAATAAAAAGCTACCCACATCTTTTATCTATTTCTGCTTTTTCCTTTGCTTTCACCAAAGTACCATTTGACTAGTTCCCTTCTCAAAGGCATGTTTGAGACCCTCGGCGGCATTTAAGTTGCAGGCTGAGAAAACATTTCTTTAGATTAGCTGGGTAATATCCTACTTAAACATTCACCCAAATTCATTTGCTTAACACACAGTTAATGAATCAGTATGAGACCCATTTGGCAAAATCTGGTGATGCCACATCAGTGACATGTAGATGCTGCTTTGCAGAGAGCTGCGTACAGATAGCTATGGTGAATGGCAAATGATGGAGCAACTATACAATGAGACACAACAGAAGCTTTTTCTATTTAGACTGGGGGACTGCAAAGAGGTGGGTGGTCACCCTTTGCCTGGGTGGGGATGGCATATTTTCCTCTGTACTCTGGGGCGACCATATACAGATCCTCCTCCTCAATAAAGATATTACTCACATCATGAGGCCCAAAGCATGTCCAGAAGATAATTTAAAGAATGTATCAGGGCAAAGTAAAGGAATTCCCAAAGCAGATAGATTCACCCAGGGAAATGCATATGTAGCATATTTCTTATTTAAAACCTTAGAGGCTCAAGTTTGCCACTCATGCCTCTAGAAGAATAATCAGTAGCTAAGCTGCTTTATGATAATGCCTGTCTTTATAAATGTCTACAAATCAGAAAGTGAGCTCCACTGATCAGGAATGGCCTGTGGCTTCTTCAGTCTAAAGACTGGGGAATCCTTCCTTCCCTCCATTTTTTTCCCCCTTTCGGCTGTGCTCGTGGCATTCAGAAGTTCCTGGCCAGGGATTGAACCTGCACCACAGCAGCGACCTGAGCCACAGCAGTGACAACACCAGATTCTTAATCTGCTGAACCACCAGGGAACTCCAAAGGGGGCTCTTTCTTATAGCTCCAGCCCTAGGAAAAAAAATGGTCACTAGCACTTGTGGAACCCTTACCTGTTTCTAAATGTTTGCATGAATGAACTTATTTAATCTTCTCAATATCCTCAGAGGGGTCTGAGGTTAATACCATGGGAGCTCCATTCCTTGGTGGGAAAGCTGAAGTCCTGGGAAGCTAACAATTTGACCGTAGGAAAGTGGGTGGCGACTACATCCCAGTCCATCAGCAGCTCTTTGTACAATGAAGTTATGATTCCTTGCACCAGTCTGGCTGCCCTTCTTGTGAAAACACCTCAGGGTGTCCAGGCTCTTGTATGGTGGTATTACCTAAACTTGAAAGCAGTACCTCAAAGCTCCCTGAGGTGCCCTCTCTCTGGACACCACCCTCAGAGAATGAGAGTGAAGTCTGGGATGGCAGAAAATGATAGACTGGAGCTGGGGGAAATGCTGGTCTGTCCTACCGGAGCAAGTGATAAGGGAGGCAGTTCGCCTTCTCAGACATTCTGAATGGGTACATTCCTGATCTGGGTTTGGGGGGTAAGGGAGTTAATGCTAAAAAAAAAAAAACCCAAAACAGCTGGAGGATGCCAGAGCAAAAATGAAAATCTCATTTCTTGTTAAAAAGAGCAGACTACTCAGAGTTCCCACGGTGACTCCGGGGGTTAAGAATCCGACTAGAATCCATGAGATGGGCCATGCAGCTTGGATCCCATGTTACTGTGGCTATGGCATAGGCTGGCAGATATAGCTCTGATTTGACCCCTAGCCTGGGAACCTCCATATGCCAAGAGTGTGACCCTACAAAGCTAAAAAAATGGAGGCTCCTGCACTATGCACCAAAGGAGGAGTTGTAACTCCCTTGCTTTTCCTGGTGCAGGAGGAAGGATGCTCCTGCTGGGCAGGTCTCCATACTCTGTCATCCTCATCCTCCAGTCAGTCACCTGCAGCTGCATCTTCCCTAAGCCAGATCAGAGCTTCAGAGAGGGATGATTCTAGCACTTGAAGGGCTCAGACTGGATGCTAGATTCCCCCCACCCAGCAGTAGCATGAGGACACAGCCTCACCCTGGGAGCCTCTTAAACTTCACAGGCAATAAAGCCTGAGAGATTGAGCCTGTCCTGGACTCCTGTGATGAGGATGGCTTAGTGACTTGACAAGGGGCACAAAGTCCCCATCGATTATTAGCACCTTATACTTAAGCCACTTGAAAATAAAACCTCAAAGTAATACTTATTACGGGTTTTAATACAAAAGTAAAATAAAATGGCTCATCATTTAATTCCCCCAGAAATCCTTATTTATGTATCTATACTTATTTAAAAAAACAAAACAAAAACCAAATATGCCTCCATGGCCAATAATTCAAACCACACAAATGTACCGAATGAAAAAGTCTTCCCTTCCACCCTTGGTCCTCTTCTCAAAGGTAACTATTATCAAAATGTTTTCTGGGAGTTCCCATCGTGGCGCAGTGGAAATGAAGCCGACTAGGAACCATGAGATTGTGGGTTCGATCCCTGGCCTTGCTCAGTGGGTTAAGGATCCAGTGTTTCCGTGAGCTGTGGTGTAGGTCACAGACGCAGCTCAGATCCCGAGTTGCTCTGACTGTGGCATAGGCCAGCGGCTACAGCTCTGATTCAACCCCTAGCCTGGGAACCTCCATATGCTGCAGGTTCGGCCCTAAAAAAAAAAAATAAATAAATAAATAAAAAACCCCAAAACGTTTTCTAACTCTTCCAGTAAGTTTATAATATAAATATGTAAAAATGGATATCCAATAGGAATTGTCTGTTAAATACAGGTTTTTTGTTTGTTTTTCCTGTGCAGTGTTTATCTTGTCTCTTATCATGTTTAGGATTTCTAAACTAAGCAAACCAGGAATAAATCTCAATGAGAATTTTAATAATTTCTTCAAAATACATTCCATATATTTCAGAAAAGCATTTACCATCAGCTAATAGGGGGAAACCAAACAATTATTTCTCCATCTCTATTATTTTTATGTCTAAAATAAATCCACCCAATCTCCTTAAAAGAGTGGCTATTAAGTTCCATTTAAAAAATTTACTGAGTACCCACTATGTGTGACTTTTCCTGAGGTGCTAGAAATACAGGGCTAAGTTATGATCCCTGACTTTGGAGAAGGAAAAACCCAGCAAACCTTCATCCAATGTTTACGCTAAGTCAGAAGAGATGGGAGACAATCATACTAAGTATAAGTCAGTCAGACAGCGAGACCCCAGCATCCTATGCTATCACTTACATGTGGAATCTTAAAAAAGGACACAATGGACTTCTTTGCAGAACAGATACTGACTCACAGACTTTGAAAAACTTATAGTTTCCAAAGGAGACAGGGTGGGGGCTGGGGGGATGCACTGAGGGATTGGGATGGAAATGCTATAAAATTCGGTTGTGATGATAGTTGTACAATGACAAATGCAGTAAAACTCATTGAATAATTTTAAAAAGAGAGAGAGAAAAAAAAAGAAGAGATGGAAGACTACTTCTCACCCATTATTTCACACAACCCTCCCAACAACCCCATGACTCAGGGCCAAGACAGAGAGGGTCAACCGGCCCAAAACCTTCCACGGCTTCCTGGGGACACATGACTGGAACAGAACGGTGCAGTCAGGTACCTGGGTTCCAAGTTTCTGAACTCCTCTCCTATTCCACCAAGATGGCTTAAGGAGCTCATTGTTCAGTGAGGAATATGCATGACTGAATGAGCCCAACTGCAAGGCATGGGCTCCAATGGAGGTGTAAGTGGGGGCAGAGGGGCGCCAGGGGGCTAATAATTCTGACTGTGGCCTCTGAGAAGGGAATATCTGAGAGGATTCTAAAGGACAAGAAAAATTTCAAGCTAGTATTACATTTCTCCATAACAAACAGGTTTAGAAAAAAAAAATGTAGTACTGAGCTGTTATTTTCACTTCTATCCTAGCTAAAAATATGTTTCAGATCCAGAGGTAATAATCTCTTGTGCCTACACTGGGTTACTATGGGTAATAAGATGTGTCACTGGGCATGCTAGGGACAGAATTAAACCTACCCGATAGCTTATTTGAGACAAACAGCACGACTAGAAGATACATGTTTTGCTCACGTAATCTAATTAAAGCCAAGTCTTTGAATGTTAGCAAAGACGTACTGTGAATAAAAGTACAAACGCTCTGGAGGCCTGCCCCTTGTTTGTTTTCACGTGTCCATTTTGTCTTCGTGATGCTCTTATGTCCCTGAAAACTTAGAGCAGGACAAGCTCATGATAATGGACCAGCCTTTTCTCCTCTCCACTCCTCATGCTGCTGCTGATGGCCAGAATAAGTCCCTTATTATACAGACTGAGGCTGAGAGAAGCCAGGACTTAAAATCAGTCTTCTAGAACCTCATTCTTCAAAGTATGACTCCTTGACCAACAACACTGGCACCCTGGGGGGAACTTGCTAGAAACACTCCATTCTGGACCTACAGACTCAGAGTCTGCATCTAAACAAGGTTCCCATATGGTCTGTGTGCACTTTAGAATATCCAATCTCTTGGGCTAGAACATGATGAAAGATACTATTAGAAAAAGAAAGTCTATATATGTATGACTGGGCCACTGTGCTGGACAGCAGAAATTGGCACAACACTGTAAATCAACTATAATTTCAATAAAGAATCTGAAAGCACTATTTAGTTTGGTGTGCTTTCCATTAAAACAACCTCTCTAATACATTTTTTAACTTAGAGTTTGTATTTGTCTAATACACACTTGAGGGGAGGAGATGCAGATGTCAGAACGTTTAATTCCAAAAACACAGAACAAGCATGGTCTCCCAATAGAGGCTGGAGACCTCCGAAGGGCAAGGAGGAACCCGTGCCTCTCCCAGGACCTGCCTTTCTTAGGAGCAGCAAGAGGCAGACCTCCAATGTGATTAGAGGCTATGAGTTTCAGATCCTCTTATGAATCTAATGAATTCAGTGGGCCTTTCAGGAGGAAGAGCTTGGCCTGAGAAATAAACACCACTTGAGACTCATTCTTCTCCCACCATAGCTGGGGCTCAGGACATCCTGGGTCAGCCAGCCTCTTGGTCCAGGTCTCTCAGACAGAAAGAGGCCTCAAACATCACTTCCCCATTAAGGGATTTTCTAACATGGGGACCAACTCGTTTTATTTCATCATACCCCACCCACTCCGCCTCCACCTCCCCTGACAAATACCATGTTTCCATTATATCTCTGTGCTAAGCTGCTTTTGATTCCTTGTGACAGTCCCTAAGGGGGGCACATCTTTCCCCCCAGCACCACTTAAACTCAACAGAACAATTTTAAGAAATGGAATACAGTGGGTTTTCTCCTAATAATTTTAGCCAATAGCTTTTTTAAAAATGGTTTTAAGCATTTCGGTTATCCATGGCGAATGCATTACCCTATAATTCATTACACCCTTTATTTACAGATGGATTTTCAATAAAAAACAGTCTGTGGTGGTGTTCTGAATTCAGTGATAAGTAATCTCCATGAGGCCATGCTCGGGCTCACCTTTTACAAGGAGATTTTCTTAGGCTGAAACAAAATTTGAAGTCCAAGTGAAACAAAAATAAATCTTTAAGAATAACAATGACAGTTCAGGAGACGGTTGGTGAAAAGAATAATATAATATGATCCATTGTAGTCACAGGATTGAGAAAAATGCTGTATTCCCTAAATTACACTCACTACTTTTTAGGCTCTCTGTGTTTATACCTAGCCTGCTTATGAGAGTTCTGCTGTTATTAGCTATGTATCTAAAATGCAAGAGGAAGGTGCATTTATTTTCCCAAAGGTGGAGTTTTCTCCCACAGACTTGTTACACATGTAGTAAAAACCCACTTACCCAATGCTTACTTAACCAACTGAATGGATTAACGAATCCACCCACAAACACACTGGGGATTATTTCCCATCTTTCTTCTTCTACCAGCAGTGCTTTAAGCTGTATATATACCTAGCCTACTTATGAGAGTTCTGCTGTCATTAGTTACGTATCCAATTAAACATCAGTCACATTAATAATGAAATATGAGTGTGAAAGGAATAGAAGCTATTCCTATGAAAATTAACTTAAGAAAGACTGGTGGAAGCTGAGTTGTAAAAGCACATTTATCAAATAAATGTATTAAATAAACATCTTTATATCAAATAGATAATTATTACATATTCAATAAAAATGTATTGTTATATTAAATAAAATTATATTAAATAAATGTGAGCCATCCACCTCTAAAAGACTGAGAAAATCATAAAGATGAAAGATTCCACGCTTAGATGGAGGCATATCAAAGAAATTGAAACAGAAGATCCAAGTCACACAATGAAGATAAAGCCAATGGCTGTGAAGATGCAGGAAAGACGATGGGTTACTTCATTCCGAAGCTCCCTACTCAGAGGGTGTCTGTGCTCCTGCATCCAAAGACGGTTGAAGGAAAGCAAGCCTATGTGTTAAAATACAGTGTCCAAGTCCCTTCACTTACACTGTACGTTTTTTTCTGCTTTTACCAACTTTTCTATTAACTGATCAATTACCAGTCTGGACTTAATTAGATAATAAGGTTTCTATCTTGCCTCTGAGGACTCCTGAAGACATGCTTTTGTGCTTAAAGAAATCTGGTGCGCATAGCCATTGGAAGAGTCAAAATCATCCACTAAATATCTTATCACTGACGTCACTACTAAAATAGCATCTCCTTAAGATCGATTCCAGCATTCACAACTTTACTTTCCCCCATTTCGTCAAAGGTTTTTTTTTTTTTTTAATGTATATTAGCAAAGTCTGTGGAATGAATACGGAGATATCCAGGACTAGTTCCAGTCTCCCTAGGACTGGCTGTAAACTGTCGGGCTAGTCTTTCAGCTTCCTCTGTGTCAAATGGTGGGCCATGGTCAGCCTGGTAAAGCTGGACCAGTCTTTCTCTTCTTTCTCTCTCCTTTGCTGACCTCTAATACATCCTCCCCACCCATCCGTGGATGCAGAAACTTGCACAGCAGCTGCCGTGTGATTGCTACTCCTGGACCCCTAAAATAGTGAGCTATGAGTGTGGCCATCCCTTGGCCAGACCCCACAGCAGTCCATAAAAGGCTGATTCTTGAGAGCGCTGTATCTCCCCAGCTGCCCCTGAACCCACTCAATTCACAGAAGGCTGTAGCATCTTCCTCTTTATCTACAACTTGCTATTTCTCATTGCCACTGGTTTCAAACTCCATGCTTAAATTAGAAATAACATAAAATCTCAAGTTCAGTACTTATTCTATGGGATTCTTCCACTGAATCTGCATAAAAGTGGGCCCATTATTAAAGCAAGGGGGGTTGAGATGGGGGAAGCAGAAGAAGTGGCTTTCTGCTGTTGCTGCTTTTTAGCCAAATGCAATGTCCTTCATCCGTTACTATTTTACCACTCTGAACTTTGGGTCAGGCCCCAAATAGTGAAGAGCCCAGGTCTGTGAAACACATGAACTAGATCTGAATTTCTGCTCTACCATTCACTAGTGGTTTGATCCTGAGTAAGTCACTTTCTTTCTTTGTGCTTCAATCTCTTCCTCTGTATAATGGGGCTAATAATAATATTCCCCCCGCCACAGGATTGAGGAGGGATTAAATGGGTTAAAGCACAAAGCACTGTGTTCAATATAAAACAACAGCTAATTTAACTACTGCTGTGAGAGAAAGAAAAGGGGAAAACAAAATGGTGATGGAAGAGAAAATAGGAAGAAACGAAGGGACGCTGGAGTGGTATATAAAGTAAAACCACAGCTTTTGGCCTCCTTCGGCTCAAGTTCTGAATAGAAGCCACCTGAAACAGCTCTGGAAGAGTTATCTAATTTTGTAAATCTCAAAGACATTCTTTTGCAACTTGAAACTATTTAAATAAGTACCAATAGGCTTCTCCTAAAACCAACCCCTCATTTTTTCCAATTACTACTGTTTTTAGTAGTCAGAGGTAAGGACTGTGATGCATCTATGCATCTATGGACTTACAGAAAAACAAATAATAATAATACTATCAGGAGTTTCCTTTGTGGCTCAGCAGTAATGAACCCGACTAGTATTTATGAGGACTCGGGTTCAATCCCTGGTCTGGCTCAGTGGGTTAAGGATCTGGTGTGGCCATGAGCTGTGGTGTAGGTCAAAGACACGGCTTGGATCTATCACTGCTGTGGCTGTGGTACAGGCCTGCAGCTACAGCTCTGATTTGACCCCTAGCCTGGGAACTTCCATATGCTGTGGGTGCTGCCCCCCTTCCCCCAAAAAAGAAAGTAATAATATCAAAAGCATATGTACAAATCAAAGAAAACAAAACCCTTTCTCATTTGCAATGGAGAACATTTGCAACAAAAGTCAGCTCACCTTTGGCAGAAAGAACAGTAAATATCAGGCGCCCTACAGCGCATTTCTGACTTTTACATTTGAAAAGTCTGACATTTAAGTCTGTTGGTCCAGGCAGAGACTGATGTAGCTGCTTGCACAGGCAGGTAGTGCTGTATCAAGCACCATCACCACTTGTTAATTAAATGTTTCTGGACTAAACAGCCTTTGAAGGCTCAAAGACTGAGTTCAGTGAGCCAAATTCAGAAGGACAGTCATGAAAAGAAAGCCCAAACTTTTCTCTAATCTTTCCTCAAGTGGCCAGTGTACACTGGCTAGGGAAAGATATATTTAAATATTTTTGCATGAAAAAAATGTTTTTGTATGTATGGCTCTGCAGGCCCCCCAAAGGGCAATTACAGCCCCCACTTGGGGTTCAAAGCAATAAAGAAACAAGTCTTGGGAATCAAGAGGGCATAAAGCCAGGCATCTTGCAGGGTACGAGGAAAGGGGAGTGAAGAGAGGTCTGCAAATAGGGTATGGACAAGGCCCTCCTTCTCAGCAGCGCATACATTTGGGCAGTGGTTGCAGACAATGGCTGCACATCAGACTATTTGGGAGCTTTAAGGAAAAGACCAACGATGCTCAGACCACACCCAGGGATTCTGCTTTTGAGGGAGGGCTTAAACAACACTACTTTTAACAAACTTTCCAAACAATTCTAATATGAAAGCCTGGGCTTTGAACCTTTAGCTTCCTATAGAGATTAAAAACATGCCAAAAATTAATTACCACTAAATGAAACATATGCTCAAATTAAGGTGAGCATGTTATGCTTAAGGGGGAAAAGGAAGGAGAGACTTAATTAGTTCCAGGGAATCTGGAACCCTTCCCCTAGAAGGTAATGGTGGCTCATGCTGGGTTTCGAACAAGGAGTAAGAATTCTCCAAGTAAAAGGGGAAAGAGCCCAGGGAGGGAAGGAGATCAAGTTCAAAGGTTTGGAGGCTGTCAGCGCACAGCACACTAAGGTGAGCTTAGGTGGTTCAGGATGAATGAGTCCAGGTGCAGGGGCGAGAGGGGTGAGAGATGAGGCTGGAAGTCAGCCCAAAGAGTTGGCCTTTAACTTTTGGGAGGTTCAAAACTAGACTGGACATCATTCACGCCTGAAAAGATCCTTTTAGCAACCCCGTGGAGAACGGACTGCAGAGAACAAAAGACAGCGGGGAGTCGGGGGCAAGGAGGGCCCAGACCAGGGTGAGGCAACCAAGTTCTGACATGCCCCAGCACAAAATTTAAGGAAGTGCTCACTCCCAAGTGTCAGCTCTGCACTTGCATGGCTCTGAGAGTGAGGGCGTCCTTAAATCTGTGCTCCAGGCACCCCGCTCTCTTCACCCCAATCCTGGCCCTGGAAAGAGGACCAGCTGAGGAAGTTTTACCGAGAAGTAGCCCAGGAAAGGAATGAAAACACCTGACTGAGGATGGGGTGGTAGGCTCGGAGAAGAGGGGCAAGGTTGGAGGTACTTTTCATGGTCTGAATCCACAGTTCTTATAAGTGGAGGGGTGAGGCAAGGAAGAGTGGGAGGTGACACTGAGGATTCTGGCCTGGGATGGGTCACAATAATACTAATAAAGAGAAGGAATCCAAGAGGCGGCAGACCTGACAGGGCCAGTGTCTTTTTTTTTTTTTTTTTTTTGCTGTACCCGCATGTGAAAGTTCCTGGGCCAGAGATCAAACCCACGCCACAGCAGTGACCCTTAGCCACTAGGCCACCAGGGAACTCCATAGGCCAGTGTCTTCATCATGTGAGGAAGAGGTTCACGTCAATAACCCTCCTTGTCCCACGTGTAAACAGGGCAGAACAGGGTGGTACAGGCAATGCATGCAAATCCATAAAGCCACGATTAATATAGCAGATCATCAGGAAATAGTTCATGATGGAAGCAGGGCTTGAGATGAGTCTCCAAACAAAAACCAAGAATATGAGTAAGGAGAGAGCAGAATGGCACGTTTGCTCATGCTCAGGCATAGACCACAGCTCGGGGAAAGGTCTGCAGTGGGAAACAGCTCGAAGGGTGGAAGGTTACAGAGTAAGCAGCATGGGTGGAGTGGCTAGGTTGGGGCAGGTGAAGAAGGAATAGAAAATCCTTAAATTTAAGAGGCCAAAAGTTTTAAATGAATTACACAGACAAGGGGAGCCACTGCTGGGCTGGTTTATGAGCAGGGAATTGATGCCATCAAAGGACAAGTGTAAGATGACCAGGACACTTTAGAGCAGGATAGGAAGGAAAATTGTCTCTAAAGGGCTAGAGAGTAAATATTTTAGACTTGGCAGGCTGTATGGGCTCGGCTTCAACTACTCAATTCAGCTGTCGCAGCATGAACACAGCCAGAGACAATATGTAAGCCAATTTGCAGAGCTGTGCTCCAATAAAACTATTGATAAAAAACAAGAAAAGGGCCAGATTTAGTCTGTGAGAGCCTTTGAGGAAAAGTTTCCCTCTAGCTGAGCCCAGAAACTCAGGAAAGACTTGGGCTCGTCTTGGAAGAGGGGACCAGTGGTCTTTGAAGGGGTAATCTCAGTGTAATGATGTCAGCAGAGGACAGGAGACTAAAAAAGAGTGGCAGTGAGGACACGGAGGCAGCAGGAGGAGCTAAGCACAAGTGCCGTTCATAAGAACAAAGGGCTATGATGTTGCCGGGCTGGGAGAAAAATTAGAACACACACACTAGCAAGGGAGAGAGAGAAAAAGAGACAGAAGCGAAACATCAGGCACATAACATGGACACAACTGCCCTGAAACCACAGCCACAAATATAACAGAAAACAGCAAAGGGCCTCTGCTACTACAAGAGTGGGCTATTTTGCCCTTTTATTTTATTTTTTTTCAGGGCTGCACCCACAGCATATGGAGGTTCCCAGGCTAGGAGTCAAGTCGGAGCAACAGCCGCCGGCCTATACCACAGCCACAGCAATGTGGGATCCAAGCTGTGTCTGCGAGCTACACCACAGCTCATTGCAACACCAGATCCTTAACCCACTGAGCAAGGCCTGGGATCAAACACAGATCCTCATGGATGCTAGCCAGGTTCACAACAAGAATTCCAGAGTGGGCTATTTGGGCCAGGGATTGAACCAGAGCCACTGCAGAGACAAGGCCAAGTAGTTATGATGTGAGCCACAGGAAAAGTCCAAGAAAAAAAGAAGTGGGTTAGTTTGGAAGAACAGTGCTATCTTGTTTAGTCTTATTTCCAGAAAATCCATGAAAAATAGGCTTACGAGAAATGCATTCATCTTGAGTTTAAGCATAACTGCCAGCAATAAAAGGATTTTTCAGAGATATCCCTTTTAAATCAGCAAACAGGTAAAACATAAAAATCCAAAAGGAACTGGTATTTTAGAGGAACAGTACAAGGAGCTAATTTTTGAATGGTGTCTACACATTTTTTGATAATCCAAACAACAGAAAGGCCTGGAAAGGAAGGGCTCCTGTAGCTTACGCAGGCCTTTTGTAGACCCGGGGATGCGACTCTGCACAGCAGGAAACAGGTCTGAAAAGGGACTCAAAGATCATCCTTGGCCTGATCAATACAGATGAAAACCACTACATACGTCCTCCAAGCCTCTCTCTTGGAAAATTTTGAGTGTGTTTCTTTGTTGCTGTTGGGTTTTTTTGGTTTTGGTTTTTTTCCTTTGTGTGTGTTTTTAGGACCGCACCCCATGGCATATGGAGATTCCCAGGCTAGGGGTCAAATCAGAGCCATAGCTGCTGGCATCAGTGCAGGATCCGAGCCAAGTTTGCAACCTAAAGCACAGCCCACGGCAACGCCAGATCCTTAACCCACTGAGCGAGGCCAGGGATTGAATCCATGTCCTCATGGATGCCAGTCAAGTTCGTTAACCGCTGAGCCATGATGGGAACTCCGATGTTGGTTTAAATTTAGGTGGCTGATACTGAAATAAAAACCATACTGGATCTTGATCAAGTCCAGTAAAGACCTAAAGAGAAAATTTTCTAGTCCATTTCTGATGTTCCAATATGACCTTTTGTTTCCTCCAAGAGGCCGGTACCAAAACTGCCTGCCCAGGGCAGTGAGTCAACAAACAACAGGATTGGCCTTGGACTAATGGATACTGCTAGCAAAGTGGAGGTGAACTCAGGTGAATTCATGTCGGCACTTTATGACACGAGATTTATTTTGTTATTAGGGATGAAACATCACACCAGAGCTCCTCAATCCCCAAGTGTCAGAAGTACACTTGGGTATTTCAGGGAAGGTCATCCAAATATTCAGGTGTTGGTCCACTGCACTGAGCTGTTATTTAGTGGCTGATTATTCTTATTATGAATATAAATGATTTGGGTCTAACATGAGCAGTTAGCCATCTGCTTCTCAGAGTAGGAAGGAAAAAATTTGATCACTTTGAGAGTAAGAAAAAAGTAGAAAGTTTAGTCATTACATCATGGCTCAAAAACCACACCAAAGAGCATTTTACTTTCTTCTCTAAGACATGTTAAAAATTGACCTATCCCCCAATTCCTCAATACCCTGTAAATGCATCATAGTCATTCTTATCTTTGAATAGTCATCCACTTAACCTCATCTCTCTTGCCTTCCACCCAAATCCTGTACCTTGAACTTCATCTCCACATTCTTTATAAGGATGCCCTAAACTACTTTAGTTTTCATGAGTAACTTCTACATATTCTCATCCTAACTCTGACTTGTATTCTTTATCAGTATTTCATGGGCAGCCATCTTGACTCTAGAACTAAATTGCAATTTGATCCCTGGTAGGTACCAAATCATTTTTCTTTTCTCTTTCTTTCTTTTTGTTTTTAGGTACCAAACCTTACAGCATCTTATTCTAAAACTCCAAGAGACTGTATCATTCTAGGCACATTTAAAATAATCAATAAAACCTAGCTAATTTCATTTAAATCTAACATGGCAGGTTTAACTCATACCCTAGTACCTCTCACATGCAGCTATGCATTTAATGGAGCTAATGCAAATTTGAAATTCTAAACATAAAATCTTGAGTGTCCCAAGAAAGTTTGATAAATGCCATACTTGAGATTTTTTTTTGTCTAGAAAAGTGATTCCCAAACACATATGTAGAAAAAAGGCTTCATAAGAAAGTTTCTGCCAGCCTACAGGGAAATGAGAAAAAAAAGGAAAATAATGTCATTTTCATACAGATCACTTTATTCAACTTAAAGGAAGTTCCTTTATTCTAAGGGTATGTCCTTCCTATTATTTTGATGCAAACATGCCTTTTATTTTATGAAATGATAATATTATGAGTAGTGAGTGTTGTTGCAATTATTTAAGTTTATTATTTTATTTTTTTCTTTTTACAGCTATAGTTGCAGCATATGGAAGTTCCTAGGCTAGGGGTTGAATTGGAGCTGCAGCTATGGCCTATGCCACAATTTTTAGCAATGCTGTATGCAACCCTGGATCCAAGTTGCATCTGCAGCCTATGCCTCAGCTTATGACAAGGCTGGATCCTTAACCTACTGCGTGAAGCCAGGGACTGAATCTGTACCCTCATAGAGACAATACTGTGTCATTAACCTGCTGAGCCACAACTCCCACTGTTTTTTAAAATTGACCTTCTTTAGTAAAATTACTGGTTTCCTATGTGAATTCACCTAATTTTTAAAAATTGGGCTTAAAAAATCTAAAAGACAGCAAGCCATTAGTCTAAAACTCCAAACAGTGAGAACAATATTTTTGACATACTGCACACTGAATAAGGGCTAAACTAAGAAAACGAATTTATTAAGCTATGGTTGACATAATGAATTTCTAACAGAACGGAATCAGAATGTCTCCCTTGTGTGTATGAGATGATTATACCATGTGGCTGCAAATTTCTCAGTGTTCTTCCCATCAGGAAGTGGAGTTTATCCTGCCCCTCCTTGATTCTGAGCAAGAGCATGACAGAAGTGATGCTTCTTCCAAGAGGGGGTCGTAAAAAGCCGTGTAGCTTCCACCTTGCTCACTGGAACACTTGCTCCATGCACCCTTGAGCTACCACCTGAGACGTCCGACTCCCCTGAGAAGGCCAAGCAGGAGCGGTCACAGGTAGGCGCCATGCTCCATGGTCCCAGCAGAGCCCTGACAAGGTGTCAGGCATCTTGGACCCGCCAGGACGGTCCAGGTACCAGCTAACCACCGAGTAACCTCTGATAGCATCACGAAGAACAGAAGGATCACCCAGCCAAGCCGGGTCCAAGTCCCTAACTCACAAGAATGTGACGTATAATAAAAGGGGTTTTGTGGAGTTCCCGTTATGGCGCAGTGGTTAAGGAATCCAACTAGGAACCATGAGGTTGCGGGTTCAGTCCCTGCCCTTGCTCAGTGGGTTAACGATCCGGCGTTGCCGTGAGCTGTGGTGTAGGTTGCAGACGCGGCTGGGATCCCGCATTGCTGTGGCTCTGGCGTAGGCCTGTGGCTACAGCTCTGATTAGACCCCTAGCCTGGGAACCTCCATATGCCGCGGGAGTGGCCCAAGAAATAGCAAAAAGACAAAAAAAAAAAGGGGTTTTGTTTAAAGCCACTAAGTTTGGGGGTAGCTTGTTACACAATAACACGTATCTGGAACAGCATATTCCCTGAAACACTTCTAAAAACATTTCGTTCACTGATATACTCAGACTATAGGGAATGCATTATGAAGATATCAAATATTTCTCCACTTTCAGTTTAATGAAGATCGAAACAGTTTGTTACTATTGCTTTCAGTACTGCAAATCACTTCAAAAGAAGAACATAAGAAGCATTTCCATTAAGGCACTCTCCTTTGTACCCTTAATTCCAGCCCTAAATTAAACATTGGGGGGGCGAACAGGAGGGGGCAGAAACAAGCTAGAATGTTCTCCCTTTGCCTTGCTATCAAGTCTTTTTTCCTAGAAAATTCCAGTAAAGATTACTTGGGGTTTTTGTTTAATTTTGTTTTAATGAGTGGGTTTTAAAAGTAGGGGAAAGAGAGGAGTTAAGTAAACAGGGAGCAGGATTGAAGCAGAGGGTGTTTTATCAGAGGTGGTGGGTGATTGGGTTCTAAGATGGGAGACTTGATCATGAACTGCAAGGAAGGGAGAGAGCACTTTCTCCCCGGGGAAAGTAAATTAATTAGCTCCTAGAGGAAAGAGCACAAGAACATAAATTCTATGTGCTCTGGAGCATGCCGACCGCATTGTAGCTGATTAATAAGGCTCAGAGGTAGGACGAGAGAACTGCAGTTCTCCTTGGGAAACTGGGTAGCAGTTTCACTACCACAGTTGGTTTTCTCTGCACAACCACCCTCCCCCCAAACTGAGACCCTCCAGGCTCCCCCCCATTTTCCTATCTTGAGACCTTGCAGGACATTAAATCAGTGGTCACTTAAAGCTCACAGCACAGATGAGACTAAGTGTGTTAAACTTTGACTCTCTGCGGGTGGGGGCAGGGGGAAGAGGGCACCCTGTGCACAGAGGGGTGTCACAAATAACAAGCTGCTTCTTGAGGCCAGGCTGGGGCCTCACAGGTATGTGGACAGGTAAGCAGAGCAGAGTCGCAGGTTGGGATGTGAGGGCTTCAAGTTACCTTCAAGCTTAGTCAGACCCCCGACCCCCGAGACCCCCAACCCCCAGCCCACTGAAGAGATGCTGACAGACGTGCAAGGCTACGGTTGGCCAAATTTGACAGGGTTTGACTGCTGCCTTTATTACTCATTCCAACTCTGTCTCTCTCAGTGGCCCACATGCCGACTTTCCTAAAGAGAATCAGACTCGATAAACCTCTGAGTTGTATGGTTAGTTTTAGTTTCAAAAGTTTCAACTTCAGCTTTTTTTAAAAAGTTGTTATTGCCCCAATACAATTATTTTTCTACTGTACAGCATGGTGACCCAGTTACACATACATGCCTACATTCTTTTTTCTCACATTATCATGCTCCATCGCACTGTTGGTGGGAATGTAAGCTGGTACAACCACTATGGAGAACAGCATGGAGGTACCTTAGAGAACTATACATAGAACTACCATATGACCTAGCAACCCCACTCTTGGGCATATATCTGGACAAAACTCTCCTTAAAAAAGACACATGCACCTGCATGTTCACTGCAGCACTATTCACAAGAGCCAAGACATGGAAACAACCCAAATGTCCATCGACAGATGACTGGATTAGGAAGATGTGGTATATATACACAATGGAATACTACTCAGCTTTTTGAAATAATACATGTTATGGAGATTTTATATCTTATGTCTATATTTAGCAATTTAAAACACAATTATAGATCATTCTGCTAAAGTTCAGCATATTCAGGATTAGTGTGAAAAGCATCCCATCAGCAAATCAAGTCCCACAGGTCAAGTTTTCTAGAACGCAGGGGAAAATCTTCACACTATTTAACCCTTCTGTGTTAGATCTAATTTTCTTTCTGCACTTCAATAATTACGACTGTCACTAATGTCTAAACACAATTAGATTCACTGTCAATTTTTCTTATATATATGTGTGTATGTGTATATATATATATATGCTATCCTACCTTAAAGGATAAATTCTCTTTTTTAATTGAATTATACCTAATCTTTAGGCCCTGTGAGTAAAATCTAGTCATGGTCAAATTCCCTTTTATTTTATAACAAAGAGTGATGAGAGGTTACATTTGTTTTAGATAACTAACTGTCCTTAGCAAACTCTAGCCTCTAGTGGGAGCCAAAGACTCCCCCTCATTTCCTCCAGAAAAGGAAGTGGCTCTGATTCTGAGAAGCACAAAATGGAACATAAGGAGACTTAAAAATGAGGCCATGTAGTCGGATGGAAAATGATCTCTTCATCAGTTCAGGCCTCTTCTCTGTAGTGTTTTATCTTGCACAATCTGTCTCCACATCCCTTTCCCCTCCTTTCTCTCTCCCTCCACCTTTTCTCAAGAATGGTGAATTTTTACCTTGCTTAGAAGCTGATTAGTGAGCCTACCAATTCCATGGAAGCAGGTAAAGACCCGAGGCTCCTGGCTCTGAGACCAAGGACTTTCCTACTCCCAGTAATAACAATCACTAGGTTGGAGGCCTGTGTGCTGACCAGGAAGGAATGGGGCAGAACTACCGCCTGCCTCCAGCCTTGGTATTACACTAAACACAGAGCAGCCCAGCTCATCAGACAAGGAGACCACAACCAAATTTGGAGACATATTCTTAGCTAGTAACCAATAGCGGGGGTGGACAGACTGTGTTTCTGTATAGCAAAGAATGGTGAGCTAAGAATGTTTTTTACAGTTCAAAAGGGTTATAACAAAGAATATGTAATGGAAACCATAGATGGCCCCAAAAGCCTAGAGTATTTGCTATCTGGTCCTTCACAGAAAAAGTTTGCTGACTTCGGGTCTATAGCATCCTCTGTACTTGACGCTTATGAGGGTGAGGGTGGCAGTGGCAAACAGGATTCAGGATCTCTCTTGCTTTTCTCTTTCTTAATCCATCAGAGCTACAAAAGGCAGGCCTGATAGGACAAGTGCATTATGAGATCATCTTGCTCCTTCGTTATTACCTCCCATCCTCGACATAAAGCCCAGAGGCAGGCAGACTTCATCAGATGGAGTTGAGACCCTGGCTCACTGTCGCATCAACATGTTTGTGGGCAAGGGTTTTTTGACCAGCATCCTGCTGGATATTTGATTTCTAGTAGCTGCCACCCAGCCCTCCAGAAGACACCTCTGGGAAACCCCCTCTTGGGAAACCACTTCCTGCCTACCAAGCACGATATTTCAAACCAACACCACTACTCCATGGAGCCTAGTTTCTGTAGCCAAATTATCTTGCTACCCGGCAAGCTGACTCCCCCAGAACCACCTTTCTCAAGCCCCTCAAATTCCACGTGCTATTGTGGTTAGGACAAAATCCCAACAACATCAGCAGTGCCCAGTAGCTTTGTTAAGGAGCTCCATGTAAAGGAACCAATCATGCACATTATTATCACCAACCTTTAATTGACACAGCATCTCCCCGAACCTTGGCTCATCAGGCAATGGTTTGATACAGGGGATGGATTCCTCTGGTGCTACTGAGGGACTTAATCAGTTTGTGCTCAAACTTCTTTGGTCCAGTAGTTCTGCCAGCTTTAGAAATAAAATCCTAACTGACAAGCCTGAGAAAAAAATACATCTACTTAAGCTTTCGTAATGCCCCTAATTCCTAGTTTTTCACCACCCTGCCACAGTTTTCAGCCAACAACTAGGAAGTTTCCTTTGAAACTTACGTCACATTTAGAGGCTAAGTACAGTGTCCTAGTCACAGAGATCTAGGCCAATCTTGTCACAGCAGTAAATTGGAATGACAACCATCACATTGCCACAATAATTCTGGGGATTGGAATGCTCCTAAATGGAACCCCTGCTGAATCTCACCACCTACTAACCAGCCAATGTTCTTGCCTTAATTCATTTTTAAAAATACATTCAGATTTCTCCCTCGAAGAGTTTGATGGGACCATTCTTCCTCTACTATGTCCAATAAAATACATTTTATGCTTTTCTTTTGTTATATTTTTCTTTCACTCTATTAGTAGAACTGGCTGACATGGGAACCCTATTAAGGGAGCAATACCTTAAATAATAGCTCACTAATTAATAATGAAAATGGGGAGAAGCTTGCCAGAGTACTTACCACAGCTCCAGTAGACACACCGAGTTCCTCAAGATGAATGTTACACCAGAATTAATTAAGCAATGATGGCTACAGGGCAGTCTCCAGAAAAAAGGAGTAGAACAGGAGGTTTTATCTCAGGGTTAAATTTGACACCGGAGCAGCCCTGGAATATCCTTTTGGAACTCCTAAAACTCTCAGAGCCTACACATTTTCAGGAAAGGAAGACTGTTGTATATTTTATGAGAAAGTCTGGCAAGAACATTTGCTCTCTCACCTTCGGTTCTCTGCACTAATAAATGTACCTTTATTATTTAGGAGAGAGGGATGAGGGCTGACGAGGAAGGGGAGATATATATAGTCACCTCAGGACACCAGGAAAGCACAGGGAGTGGCTGAGAGCTTGAGACAAAGCGCAGAGAGAGTCAGCTGCCTCCTAGGGCTGGCTCTGGACTCCATTAGCCCTCACGACTCCATCTCCAAGAAGAGATGGGGAATTTAGCAAAAACTTTTCCACTTAATTACTCTTTATGACTCTGTCACACAGGAACATTCCTAAAATTTTGTGGAACCGTCTATATTTGTTGCTCTTTTGTCTGCTTGCATTTGTTTGTGGCCAATATGATTAAAGGAGTTTTATCCATTATTGCTGATCTGGATCCAGGGTGAGAATGGGATCCAGGGTGAGTAGCTCTGGAGGGCGGGAGGGGTCTGGCAGCTACTGTAGTTGGACAAGAAGCAGGGTGAGTCAGCCAAAGCAGGGAGTGTCAGATAGGGCCACGGGGTGCAGAGTCTGGAGGTAGGGGGAGCCAGCAAGGGCTGCTCTGGAAGGAAGCCTCCAGCAAAGGAAACTCAGAACCATGTGTAGGTAACTCCCAGCCCGTGGGTTTTGAGTCTACCTACAAGTCCATGGTTCACGTGCAGGGTCAAGAGGCCCAAGGGCATTTGGAGCATTTATGCAGGAAACTCCTAACCCAGATTTCCAAATGATTGCTTTTCACTGCAAGGAGAAAGCAGTTAGGGGTTATATAAGAAGCGTATAAGTATCATGGGTCTGGATATCATGAATGTGGATTCCATGAATTCTGCCTCAGAATTAAAAGCAGGAGTTCCCATTGTTGCTCAGCAGAAATGAACCTGACTAGTATCCATGAGGATGAGGGTTCGATCCCTGGTATCGCTCAGTGGGTTAAAGATCCATCATGGCTGCAAGCTGCGGTGTAGGTTGCAGATGCAGCTCGGGATCTGGTATTGCTGTGCCTGGGATGTAGGCTGGCAGCTATAGCACCAATTAGACCCTTAGCCTGGGCACTTCCACATGCTGCAGGTGTGGCCATAAAAAAAAAAGGAGAAGAAGAAGTAAAAGTGGTTTTCTCTGTCCCACATTGACTTCCTATTTTTCCTATATAATTTTAGGACCAAAAGTGATGTGAAATGTTTACTCTAGATTTTTTTTTTTTAAGCCCAGGAAGAGCTCAGTTGATAAAGATTCTGACTCCTATTCCTGGACCTAAAGACTCTTCACCACCAGCCACTCAATGGAGGAGGACAGCATGCCTCCTAGCCAGACCCTGACATGACAAGCCATGTGAGCTTGGACAGACTAATTAACCTCTCTGGGCATCAGTTTCATTGCCTCTAAAACAAAGAAAATAACAGTTCATTCTTCACTGTGTTATTAATAAGATAAAATGAAACACAACTTTCTAAGTCAATTATACTCCAATAAAATGTATTCAAAAAAATAAAACCTCAGAACAAAAAGACATATACTCAAAAAAAAAAAGGTAGAATGAATTAAATCTTGTAAAGTGCTCAGAACTATTTCTAGCAGACAGTAAAACCTACGTAAGTGTTTGCCACTATTATTATGCTGGTTTCCCCATTGGTAAAGATAAGCTAATGCTCTCTTCCTCCAGCTCACAGAAATAACATGAATGTCACACTCAATTCTAAGAGTCACAGCAACTTCGGGATTTTCCCTTCACACTAATCAGTCACGTTCAAGGCCATAAAGATTCAAGGCCTGGGAGGATATAGAGGCAAAAAAGATACTGAGCCAAATGACTCCTTTTACAGATGAAAAACTTAAAGCTAAAACTTGCTATGGCCCTTTAGTTTGGCAACAGAACCAGGACTAGAATTCCAGAAAGTGAACTTGCCAGTGTCTGAAGATGAAGGTGAAGGTACAACATAATAGCAGGTGCCAATGAGGTCAGGATGACTGTTTTTTTTTGTGTGGGTTTTTTTTTCTGTCTTTTAGGGCCACATCCATGGCCTATGGAGGTTCCTAGGCTAGGGGTCCAATCAGAACTGTAGCTACTGGCCTACGCCACAGCAACACAGGATCTAAGCCGCATCTGCGACCTACACCACAGCTCACAGCAATGCCGGATCCTTAACCCACTGAGTGAGGCTAGGGATCAAACTCACGTCCTCAGGGATGCTAGTCGGGTTTGCTAACCGCTGAGCCATGACAGGAACTCCCTGGATGACTTTTTTGATTGTCAGCCCAGTCTTTTCAGAAGCATGATCAAATGTGAAAATGTGTTGAGCTTTGAAGAAAAGGTGACACATAATATGTAGGGTTAGCTGGGGTGGAGCATGACTGTGATGGACAGCTCAGTCAAATAGAATTCACGTGGCTCGACTTCCTTCTGTAACCAAGCAGGACCTACAGGCCCTTCCTGGGCCAGGCCCTTCCTTCACCTCCTCTGTTTTAGCTCCTCTTTGAAGTACCCAGATAAAAAGTAACTGATATACCTTTCCTGAGTTGTTTTATAGATGTGAAGATGTTAACTATTTGATAGCCCTAAGCACAAAGTCCCAGGCCTCCAGGAGCCTGAGGATCAATGATGTTAACCCCTGTGACATCATGTTTTTTGTTTTTAGGGCCGCCCCCATGGCACATGGAAGTTCTCAGGATAGGGGTCCAATCGGAGCTGCAGCTGCTGGCCTACACCACAGCCACAGCAACACCGGATCCTTAACCCACTGAGCAAGGCCAGGGTTCGAACCTGCATCCTCATGGATGCTAGTCAGGTTTGTTAACCGCTGAGCCACAATGGAAACTCCCAACACCCCAACATACCCAGCCAGAGAATTGTGTGCCGGCTGATCACATACCCTGTGATACCCCCCTTCCCTCATCCAACCTTTAAAAATGTTTTGCTAAAACCCTTTGGGGAGTTTGGGGTTTTCTAGGTATGAGGCACCTATCTTCTTGCATGGCCTTGCAATAAGTCTTTCTCTGCTCCAAACCCCGATGTTTCAGTTTGTTTAGCCTCAGTGTGTGTCAGGCACGCAAACTTGTGCTGGCTGGCACTTTCCATGTTCCAATTCTGCATCATGTACATCAGGTACAGAGATCTGTGTCATGGAATCCACACACAAAAAAAGCATCCCCTCTTAGAAGAACCCTTTAACTGGCAAATGTGACCTTTGAACACTGGACTCTAAAAGAGCAAAGAGTTCTGCTGCAGAAAGCTTGGCCCAGCAGTGTTGAAGGCAATAAGGTTTGTTGAACAATAGCTCTGTTGTTAGTTCAACATAAATCCAAATACCCTCTGCTATTTTATGAAAGGAGCATAAATAGGGGCCCACACACTGCGAGGTCCTAAACTTGAAAGTGAGGGGAAAATAACCAATGAGACATTCCCTGAGGCAGCATTTAATGCCTAATGGTTGGATCCCATCTCATAGGTATCTGCAGGATTTATTTACCATAATATTGAATGATGACTCCTACAAAGGTCCCTTTTATTTTAGTTGGTTGCAAGTTCCATTCCTTCCATTCCTTTACCACCAGATCTGGATTAAGCAAAGATATTTAACGGTTCAAACAAGGATTTGTCGATTCTAATTATAAACTTGGAATTAAGAAGCCCAGTTTCTACTTCTTCTCTCTTCTCTGACTTTAAAAGGCTTTGGAATTTGAGCCAAATCACCTCGGATTCCACCCTGCAGGGATGTAGAATGCTGCTGTGTCATGTACTAGGCTGAGGGACAAAAATTTCCTTTACTTTGAAAAAACACCTAAAGCTCTTATCCATGAGGGTGTTCACACACACTCACCCCTTATCTTCATTTCTATGCTGGGCATGATCTAAACATAAGATACCACAGGACAGAAACAATATCAGGAGACTGAGAAAGAAGCGGGCTTGAGGCCCTGGGGTTAGCCAGGGTCAGGTGAAGGAGCTTTCAGGCACTTACTGCCTCCCTCCACCCCCACCTTTCTTCCTGGCAGCATCCAGTTCGGGACCTTGAGTCTGATTCTTGGCACTTCTCCACCCAGCTCTCACTCTCCTGGGCTGGGCTTGGCAGCACAGCCTTCTACCTTTCACTCTGGATCTGGATTCCAATCTGCTTTCTACCTCTGTCTGTCCTGCTGCCCTTTTCCATCCTCTCGCCTCAACTTATCTGTTCCCAGTTCCTGAATCTACTCAGCTACTGGCTTGGTCTTTTTGAATTTGGTCCTAACCTAACAAAAAACAAACCACTCCCCACCCTTCACCTCCCAGCTCAATAGGTGCTACTCATACTCTTGAGCAATAAATAGGAACAAATGATTAAAATATGAAACTACTAATGGATGCCCAGGGCACTATGTTGAGAGGGGGGAAAAAAAAGCCAACTCAAAAGGTTACATACTGTATAATTCCATTTCTATAGCATTCTCAAAATGTTAAATTACTGAGATGGAGAATAGATCGGTAGCTGCCAGGGGGTAGGGCTGGGGAGTGGCTATAAAGGAGTAACATGAAGTGATTTCTTTGTGGTGATGGACGTTTTGGACTCTGTGTGATATGGTTATGTAAATCCATATATGATAAAATTTCTTGGCACTATGCCCAACTCTCCCCACACCCCAACAAAGAAAAAAAGGAACTCACAAAGGATGTTAAATAAAAAACATGATGAGAGTCAGTAAGGTCTGTATTTGAATTAACAGTATCATGTCAATATCAATTTTCTGGTATGACAATATAGGTTTTGTAAAACATTATCCTTGAGGGAAGCTGGGTGAGGGACAAATAGGAACTCTTTATACTATTTTTGCAACTTCTTAGAAGTGTTAAACTATTTAAAAAACATATATATGTGTGCATGCATATTTATTTCCTCAATAGTAAGGTCATGAGTTCTATCCCCAGCAATAGCACATCTCAAGAAAGGACAAAAAATGACAAGCAGAGTGTCAAAATCATAACTCAGCTTCATGGCATTCTTAATAAAAATATCATACAGAATTTAGTGTCAAACGTCAAAGCCTTGATATTTTTAAAAAGCAAAACAAAACTGGCCAGGTCACACGATTTAACCAATGATCGGTCTTTAGTTGGCAGGACAGTGGGCACATAAAATCAAGGTGACAGTCACCAAATGTTTCACCTTACTCAAATGTGGTTGGCTTTTCTTTTGGCAATTATTTTCTACCACACGGTTTTTGTTCTACTGTGCAGGTTACAAATGTCTTCCTGACATGAACAGCAATCCCTAACATACATGTCCTACGGCTGTCTCTCCCCTACACCACCAAGCAATGAACAATTCTGCCACTAACTACCTGGAAAGACCATCAAATCCCACAGCCCTACATGACGGGCCCCTCCCTCTACCTCAGGCCAGTCACAAGTCCAGGCTGTCACTGGAGCTTCTGAACGACTGTCTCCGGAGGGCCCCACACCTCCTTCCTAGGGTTTGACTAATTTTCTAGAGTGGCTCACAGAACTCAGAGATACATTTTACTTACTAGATTACCCATTTATTACAAAAGGAAGTAACTCCGGAACATCCAGATGGAAGAGATGCAGAGAGCAAAGTATGAGGAAGGAGCATGGAGCTTCCAGGCTGAGAATGCCACTCTCTCCAAATCATCTCTTCACAAACCCAGAAGCTCTCCAAACCTTGTCCTTTTGGGGTTTTATGGAGGCTTCATTATACAGGCATGATTGATTAAGTCACTGGCCATGCGAATCGACTCAACTTTTAGTCCCTTACCCCTCCTCCAGGAGGTTGGGGTGGAGGTGGGGAGGACAGACTGAAACTTCCAATCCTCTAGTCACCTAGTTGGGTCCCCTTGACAACCCTCCCCTGAAAACTACCCCCATTCCGAGGGGGCTTTCTAAAATTCACCTCATTAGCATAACAAAAGATACCTGTAATCACTCTCAGCACTTAGCAAGTTCCAAGAGTTTTAGGAACTCCGTGCCCAGAATGGACAAAGATCAAAGATATATTTCCTATAAATCAGAGCATCACAACATGACTGCTGTATGGGAAATGATCTTGAGATTATCTGGAAAAAGAACAGTATACTTCTTAATAATTCATGAGTTCCTGAAATGTATCAAAGAATCCAGTAAAATAACCCTTAATACTTCAAAATGAGATCAGAGTACTTAAAAGGACATGTGGCACCTTGTAATTGTTCTCACATGACTTGAGTGCTTCAAAGACTTCAGGAATGGAGGAGGCTGGACATCTTGACCTGACAACTGAGGGACAGCATAGCCATTATTATCTGCTGAGAGAAAGGCAGGTATGGCTGAACACATCTTCCCAATTCTCAGAAGACGAAAGAGGAAAAGTACTTATGGCAACACCTATTGACTGAGAGGATGACAGGAGGGATGTGTCACAGTCAGGAAGCTCTTCAGCATCAGTGTCCGCCTACTGTACCGACTCACAGCTCCAGAGACATTCTGCTTGGCATTTGCAAAAGTTCATTCCATGTGCATTGAGTGCTAAGTTGCCAGAAAATGAAAATGAGCAAGTAACAGCTCAAAAGGCCAAAGAAGGTGTTGTTTTGCAGTAGGACATTTATCATGATTGTCATCACAGTCTAATTTGGTCTTCACTGGGAAAAGGCTTCGTGTCTTATCTGTGTGAGAAAAAGGAGAAGGAGATCTCCTTGGGAGGCTGGAACTGCAAGGCTAATGAAGAGCCCAGATGAAGTTACGGCAGGGCCAGGCCAACAATACTAATAAAGTACATGGTACCATTACAGACAGTTATAAACCAGCATCCTTTGCACCTCAAACCTGAAACGCATGGGGAAATCATTAACAAGCAGAGCTCATTTACAATACACTACATAGGCATAAATACTGATTAGAAGAGAGAAGTGGGGTATAGTCCACCATGGACACATTCATTTGTTCACTCAATCACCAATTCCACAAACACTTCTTGAGCAATAACTACACACCAGGCATTGGTAACCTGAATAAACTGGAGCAACCAAAGAACGTTTCCTGGAGGCACTGAATTTGGTCACTGGTTCAGAGGTATCCAAGGCAGAGGCCTCTACACTGGATTCCTCTGAATTTCCAGTTCAGTCAAGTATGAATACCGTGCTCTATGAAGCAAAGGCTTTCACAGTCAAATCACTTTGGAAATGTTCCACGATTGTCTCAGTTTTGCATTTTTTTTTTTCTTTTTTAGCCACAGCTGCAGCATATGAAAGTGCCCAGGCCAGGGACTGAATCCAAGCTGCAGCTGTGACCTACGCCTTAGCTGTGGCAAAGTCAGATTCTTTAACCCACTGTGCCATAGTGGCAACTCCTCAATTTTGCATATTAAAGGCTCTGAGAAAAGCTACAGTAAAGACTTTAATCCATCAGAGGATCCAGTCTGGGCAACACTCCTCTCAAAACACTCAGACTAGAGTTCCCCTTGTGGTACAGTGGGAATGAATCCGACTAGTAATCATGACGTTTCAGGTTCGATCCCTGGCCTGGCTCAGTGGGTTAAGGATCCAGCATTGCCGTGAGCTGTGGTGTAGGTCACAGAGGTGGCTTGGATCCCGAGTTGCTGTGGCTGTGGCGTAGGCCAGCGGCTGTAGCTCTGATTTGACCCCTAGCCTTGGAAACTCCATATGCCATGAGTGCAGCCCTAAAAAGCCAAAACAAACAAACAAACAAACAAACAAAAAAAAAGACAACAGACTAGTTAAGCGGGAGCACAGACATTCAAAGTGAAAAGAGAGGATTAAGCAAGTCACAGTTCACATCCCAAGAAACACTGCTATGGCTCAGTCCATGTAAGACAATACATTTCCAAAAATGTCACTGCTGTCCAGTTATCTGATAGGATGCCACATGATATGTATGCAGTATTTTTACCAACTCTCTTTTGCCTAAGACACACAGAGATGGTACATCTTTCATAGAATCTCGGCATCATAGAGGGCTGTTGCTGCTAAGACTGTTGGGAAACCTCTGGTACAAGCCTCTTGTTCTACATGTGAGTTTGGACAAAGCGGATCAGTGACTCCAGAAGAGACCCTAGGCTCTGACTTCCAGCCGAAATGCCCTTCGGAATAACTACCTGACTTTTCCATGCTCTAGAGAGTATTTACTGTACCCTGGGTGCTAAGTGACAATTACTAAGTCATCAAAGTCAAGTACAATATTTCAAACATCACTATAGAAAAAGAACAAAAATAAAATATGCAGCCTTTAGCTTGGAAGTATTCACTGAACATTTCAAGGGAAGAAAAATAAAGGTTATGAAGGCAAAAGAGTTAGCATGACCTCAAGAATATCACCATCTGGAGTTCCCATTGTGGTGCAGTGAAACGAATCCGACTAGTATCCACGGCGATGCAGGTTCAATCCCTGGCCTCGCTCAGTGGTTAGGGGATCTAGCATTGCCATGAGGTGTAGTGTAGGTCACAGATGTGGCTGGGATCCCGTGTGGCTGTGGCTGGCAGCTGTAGCTCTGATTTGACCCCTAGCCTGAGAACTTTCATATGCCACAAGTGCGGCTCTAAAAAGCAAAAAAAAAATATATATATATATATATATCATTATCTGACAGCACCTCCTCATATCAACTTGTCAATGAGACTTTCTGATATCTTTGGTGTTGCTATAATCTTATTAACCTACTCATGCAGAGCTTATTACTCTGAATATAGCTTCCCCCCTTCTAAGCTAAACTTACCTAAGAGCATCAGTGTAAGGACTATAAATAGCCCAAGTAAAATGATCAGTGACATGAAAATGCAGGCTACGGTCAAGAGAACTAAGTCATGGGTTGAATTTAAAATAGAGAAACAACTAATAAGATTCTATTCCTTTCTTGTTTCTGTCCTGGATTTTATAGAGTCATTAAAATGACACTGCACACAAAGACTATATATAAATTCACTTAGTCTAATTTTACAAGGCAGCCAGTTAATTTCCCAAGCAAACTTTACATGTCTCTCTTTAAAAACAGCTTTATTGAGATATAATTCATATATCTTCCAATTCTCACATTTAAAGTATAAAATTCAATGGTTTTTAGTTATTCACGGATAAGTACCATGATCACAGTTTTAGAACATTCATTACCTTGAAAAGAAACCCCATACCTTTTAGCTATCATCCACCCCCTCATCCTCTCATCCCCTTAATTCCTAAGCAACAAAAAACCTACTTTCTGTCTCTATAGATTTGCCAATACTGTACATTTTGTATACCTAGAAGGGTATAATATACAGTTTTTTTTGTGACTCACATTTCATTTAGCATAATATTTTGTAGGTTCATCCAGGTTGCAGCATTTGTCAGTACTTTATCCCTTTGCATGGCCAAGTAATATTCCACTGTATGCACAGAGCAAATTTTATTTATCCATTTATCAGTTTATAGACACTGGGGTTGTTTCTACCTTTTAGGTATTATCCATAATGTTGCTATAAACATTCATGTACAAATTATTATATGAATTTTTATTTTCACTTATCTTAGGTGGATACATAGAAGTAGAATTGCCAGGTCATATGATAACTCTGTGACAAACCATGTAAGGTACTGTCAAACTTTTCTACAAAGTGGCTGTACCATTTTACACTCCCACTAGCAATGTATGAGGGTTCCAATTTCTCAAAATCCTTGCCAATACTTATTATTATCTAACCTTTTTATTTAGCCATCTTAGTAGGCATGAAATGGTATCTCATCCTTTTTTTGATCTGATTTCCTCATGACTAATGATGTCAAGCATCTTTTTATGTGCTTATTGGCTATTTAGAAATCTTTGGAGAAATGTCTACTTGAGTCCTTTGCCCATTTTTAAATTGGGTTGTCTTTTTATTACTGAGTTAAGAGTTCTTTTTTTTTTTTTTTTTTTTGCTATTTCTTGGGCCGTTCTCGCGGCATATGGAGGTTCCCAGGCTAGGGGTCCAATCGGAGCTGTAGCCACCGGCCTCCGCCAGAGCCACAACAACGCGGGATCCGAGCCGCATCTGCAACCTACACCACAGCTCATGGCAACGCCGGATCGTTAACCCACTGAGCAAGGGCAGGGACTGAACCCGCAACCTCATGGTTCCTAGTCGGATTTGTTAACCACTGCACCACGACGGGAACTCCAAGAGTTCTGTTTTTAAGTTGGAATATAGTCTTTTTATTACTGAGTTGTTAAGAGTTCTGTTTTTTAACTGAAATATAGTTGTTTTACAGTAATACTTTAGTTTCAGGTGTACAGCATAGTGATTCAGTATTTTTACATATTATACTACATTAAAGGTTACTGGAGACATTCTATGAAGCTACTATCACCCTAATACTAAAACAAGACAAAGATACTACCAAAAAATAAAATTATAGGCCAATATCTTTGATGAATATAGACATAAAAATTTTCAACAAAATTTTAGCCAACCGAATCCAGCAACATATAAAAAAGATCATATACCACAACCAAGTGGGATTCATCGCAGGTTCACAAGGATGGTTCAACATATGCAAATCAGTCAATGTCACACACCACATTAACTAAAGGAAAGTCAAAAACCACACAATCATCTCAATAGATGCAGAAAAAGCATTTGACAAAGTCCAACATCCATTCATGATAAAAACTCTTACCAAAGTGGGTATAGAGGGGACATACCTTAACATAATCAAAGCCGTTTATGACAAACCCATAGCCAATATAATACTCAATGGAGAAAAGCTGAAAGCCTCCCCACTAAAATCTGGAACAAGACAAGGATGCCCACTTTCACCACTGTTTTCAATATAGTATTGGAAGTCCTAGCCACAGCAATCAAACAAAAGAAATAAAAGGTATCCAAACTGGTAAAGGAGAGGTAAAACTGTCACTGTATGCAGATGACATGATACTCTATACAGAAAACTCTAAGGACTCCACACAAAAACTGCTCAAATTGATCAACGAATTCAGCAAAGTAGCAGGACGTAAGATTAACATTCAGAAATTAGTCACTTTTCTGTATACTAACAATGAAATATTAGAAAAGGATTACAAAATCACACCCCAAAAATTATACCCCAGAAATTAAATACTTTGGAATAAACCTAACCAAGGAGGTGAAAGACTTATATACTAAGAACTACAGAACATTAATCAAGGAAATTAAAGAGGATTCAAAGAAATGGAAAGATATTCCATGCTCCTGGGTTGCAAAAATTAATATTGCAAAAATGGCCATACTACTCAAAGCAATCAACAGATTTAATGCAATCTCTATGAGGTTACCCACGACATTTTTTAGACAACTACAATAAACCAACCAAAAATTTATATGGAAACATAAAAGATCCAGAATTGCCAAAGCAATCCTGAGGAACAAAAACCAAGCAGGAGGCATAACTCTCCCAGATTTCAGGCAATATTACAAAGCCACAGTAATCAAGACAGTGTGGTACTGGTACCAAAACAGACATACAGACCAATGGAACAGAATAGAGAACCCAGAAATAAACCCAAACACCTATGGTCAATTAATCTTTGACAAAAGAGGCAAGAATATAAAATGGGAAAAAGATAGTCTTTTCAGAAAGTGGTGCTGGGAAAACTGGACAGCCACATGTAAATCAATGAAACTGGAACACACCTTCACACCACACACAAAAATAAACTCAAAATGGCTTTAAGACTTAAACATAAGACAAGACACCATCAGACTCCTAGAAGAGAACACAGGCAAAACACTGACATAAAGCTCACAAAGGTTTTCTTAGGTCAGTCACCCAAGGCAACAGAAATAAAAGCAAAAATAAACCAATGGGACCTAATGAAACTGAAAAGCTTTTGCACAGCAAAGGAAACAATAAAAAAACCCAGAAGACAACTTATGGAATAGGAGAAAATATTTTCAAATGATGCAACTGACAAGGGCTTAATCTCTAAAATATACAAATAACTTATACAACTCAACAGCAAAAAAAGCCAACAATCCAATTGAAAAATGGGCAAAACACCTGAACAGACATTTCTCCAAAGAAGATATACAGCTGGCCAAAAGGCACATGAAAAAATGCTTAATATCACTGATAATTAGAGGAATGAAAATCAAAACTACTATGAGGTGCCACTTCATACTGGTCAGAATGGCCATCATTAACAAGTCCACAAATAACAAATGCTGGGGAGGGTGTGGAGAAAAGGGAACCCTCCTGCACTGTTGGTGGGAATGTAAGCTGGTACAACCACTATGGAAAACAGTGTGGAGATACCTCAGAAAACTAAATATAGAGCTATCATATGACCCAGCAATCCTACTCTTAGGCATATAGCCAGACAAAACTTTTCTTGAAAAAGACACACACACCCGCATGTTCACTGCAGCACTATTCACAATAGCCAAGACATGGAAACAACCCAAATGTCCATCAACAGATGATTGAATTAGGAAGATGTGGTATATATACACAATGGAATACTACTCATCCATGAAAAGAACAAAATAATGCTATTTGCAGCAATATGGATGGAACTAAAGACTCACACTGAGTGAAGTAAGTCAGAAAGAGAAAGACAAATACCATATGTTATCTTATATCTGGAATCTAATATATGGCACAAATGAACTTTTCCACAGAAAAGAAACTCATGGACATGGAGAACAGACTTGTGGCTGTCAAGGGAGAGTGGGAGGGAGCAGGATGGTCTGGAAATCTGGGGTTAACAGATGCAAAATATTGCATTTGGAGTGGATAAGCAATGAGATCCTGCTGGGTAGCACTGGGAACTATATCTAGTCATTTGTGATGGAGCATGATGGAGGATAATGTGAGAAAAAGAATGTACATATGTAAGTGTGACTGGGTCACTTTGCTGTATAGTAGAAAATTGTCAGAACACAGTAAACCAACTATAGTGGAAAAAATAAAAATCATTTAAAAATTTATTTGAAAATAATGGCTATAATTTCCTGTGCTATAAAATATATCACTGTTACTTTTTTTTATACTTAGTAGTTTGTACCTCTTAATTGCTCCTCCCCACTTTCCTCTCTCCACTGGTAACCACTAGTTTGTTTTCTATATCTATGATTCTGTTCTACTTTGCTATATATATTCATGTTTTTTGTTTTTTAGATTTCACATATAGGTGATGTCATACAGCATTTGTCTTTCACCAACTGTCTTATTTCACTAAGTATAATATTCTCTACGCCCATCCACATTGCTGGAAATGGCAATATTTCATTCTTTTTATGGCTGAGTAATATTCCATTGTATACATATACAGAATCTTCTTTATCCATCCTTCTGTTAATGAACACTTTGGTTACTTCCATATCTTTGCTATTATAAGTAGTGTTGTTATGAACAGTGGGGTACATATACATATATTTGAATCAGTCTTTTTGTTTATTCTGGATATATTCCCAGTAGCTGGAATGCTGTATCATATAGTACTTTTATTTTTAGTATTTTGAGGAACCTCCATACAATTTTACAGTGGCTACACCAGTTTACATTACATTCCCACCTAATGGTGTACAAGAGTTCCCTTTATCCACATCCTTGCCAACATTTACTATTTGTAGACCTTTTGATGATAACCATTCTGACAGGTGTGAATTGATACCTCATTCTTTTGATTTGCATTTACCTAAGGATTAGTGACCTTGAGCATCTTTCATGTGTCAGCCATCTGTACGTCTTCTTGGGAAAAAAATGTATATTCAGGTTTTCTACCCATTTTTTGATAGGGTTGTTTTTGATTTTTGATATTGAGCTGTATAAGCTGTTTATATATTTGGGAAATTAACCCCTTGTTGGTCATATAATTTATAATTATTTTCTCCTATTAAGTAGGTTGTCTTTTGGTTTTGTTGATGTCCATTATTCTATTTTCCAAATCACTTATGCATTCTTCTGTATCATTTAGTTTGCTGTTCATTCTCTCTGGTATATTTATTTCAGTTTATTAACTTCTTTATTTCTGATCAGATCTTTCTTAAAAAAATATTTTCTAGTTTCTTGTTAAAATTCTCACTGTGTTCCTTCTTTTTCCTAATTCAGTAGAAACATTCTTATTACTAATTCTTTGAATTCTTTATCTGGTAAATTCATTTCTTTTTGGTTATTTTTTCAGGGGTTTTCAGTTGCTCTTTCAATTGAGACCAGTTCCTCCACCTTTGCATTTTGCTTGACTTTGCCTCTATGAATTTAGGTGAAACAGTTACCTACCACAGTCTTGAAAGGGTGTTCTTATAGCATCCCTATTCAAACTTGATGTGCCTAATTCCTTTGGTGGGAGAGCTGGGTTTCACATGGACTCAAGTCCCATCTTTCATCAAGGTATGTTGGCAGCTAACACCTGAGTAGGGAGTGGTGCTGGGGATGGAGGGACTAGAGCTGGCACTGAGTGAGAGGGAGGTCTCCCTTGCTCTGTGGCCATCACTGCCTATCAAGGGTGGAGCCTGATCCCAAGTCTCTGGACTGGAAACCCTGGGGATTGGGCCGAGATGGCCCTGTTCCCTTTAAGGATGTGCTTTCCCCTCTCCCAGCACCAGGACCATTGCCCTAGGCTGGGGCAGTGGGGGAGTGCTGAGTCTGGGGGTCCTGAGTGGGCTTTTGGCTCATCTTGGACACAGAAAGAGGTCCAAGGTGTTTCCTATGTGCTGCCTGAGCAGGCACCAGCCACTGTTTCCCTCACTCTGCTCAGACACAGCCTTGGGCCCAAGTCTTCTTTGTCCATCACAGCCTCTGCCACCCCTGCCCTGTTGTGGAGCTGCACTGCAGGGCAAGTGAGGCCTGCATGTACTCTTGTGGGGGGCGTATTGGATCACACCAAGCTCTGGCCTGTTTTTGAGGTGTTGTTTAAGTGTAAACAATGGCCCCTACTGCCCCGCCCACATGCCACCCTAGGACCAAGTTGCCTCTATATCTAACCCATATCCAAGCTTTCTCTCCAGTTATGGTAGCCTTGGATCCAGTCCTGCACCGCCAGATGGAATAAGTGAGGTGGAGTGTTTGCTCAGCTTGGGCTGGAATGCACACTGAGGTGGCCATGGGAAACCTGACAGCCACTGAAGCAGCCCTCTCATTTCCTTCTCTGCCCTGCCTTGGGGACAAGTCAGCAAGCATGTCCTCCTCATGAGTCCAGATTTCCCAGAGCCCTACCGTTAGTCTCTGTTGTCCTCCAACCAGCCCCACCCCCACCCCCTGTGTAGGACCCCAGGATTGGAGCACCCAATCTCTGGTTGGAACCTCTCACTCTCCAGGGTAAATCTCTGCCTTTATATCCTCCCTTTTCCTCTGAATCCTCTCTCTGGGGCATGGGTTCCAACCTGATCACTCTTCCTCCCTTCCTACCCAATTACATGTAGACCTTTCTTACAGCCTTGGTTGTGCAAGAGTCTTCCTGCCAGTTTCCAGAGAGTTTTCAGTGAGATTTTTTTTCTACATGTAGATGTATTTTTGATGTGTTTGTAGGGGGAATTGAGTTTCACATCCTCCTACTCCACCATCTTGATTGAGCTCCAGAGTTCTATATATATTTGGGATATAAGTCCCTTATCAGATATATAATTTGAAAATATTTTCTCCCATTTTATGAGTTGTCTTTTCACTTTTGTGATGGTGTGCTTTGAGCCAGCATTTGTTTGTTTCTTTGTTTGTTGGCATGCCTGTGGAAGTTTCCAGGCCAGGGATCAAAACCGCACCACAGCAGCAACATGAGCTACAGCAGTGACAATGCCAAATCCTTAACCCACTGTGCCACTAGGGAACTCCTGTGATGATGTGCTTGGAAACACAGATTTAAATTTTGATAATTTATTTTTTCTTTTGCTGCTTGTGTTTTGCTACCAAATCTAAGAATCCTTTGTTAAATTAAAGATCATGGAAAGTTTCATGTTTCTGGAAGTTCTTTAACCTCTTACAATAAATTCTTTGATCTATTTTGAGTTTATCTTTGTACATGGTGTGAGGTAAGGGTCACTACATTCTTCTGTGTGCAGTTACCCAGTTGTTCCAGTGCCATTTGTTGAAAAGACTATTTTTTCCACACTGGATGTTCTCTGCACTCTTGCTTAAAATCAGTTAACCATAGATATATGCTTATTTATGTGTTCTGAATTCTATTTCACTGATAAGTGCATTTAACCTTGTGTCAGTACCACACGATCTTGATCACTATTTGTAGCTAAGTTTTGAAATTGGGAAGTATAAGTCCTCCTAGATTTTAAATAATAGTTACTTAGTTTTTTTTCAAGACTGGATATTCTGGATCCCTTGAAATGCCATTTGAACTTCAGACTAGTGTGTCAATTTCTATAGGGAAGTCAGCTAGGATTTTGACAGTGATTTTGTAAATCAATTTAGGGAGTATTACTATCTTTCATTGTCTTCCAATCCATGAACATGGGTTTTTTTTTTCCCATTTATTTAGATCTTTTCTTGTTTTTTTTTTTTTCTTTCAGGTTGTAAGTTTTACACTTGTTTGTTTAATTTATTCCTAAGTATTTTATTCTTTTTGACACAATTATATAAACAGCATTTTTTTTAAAATATCTTCTTCAGGTTGTTATGGCTAGTGTCTAGAAATTACATTAATTTTAGTATATTAATCATGAAACCTTGCTGCTATAGGTTAAATTGTGTTCCCCTAAAAAGTTATGCTGAATTTCTAACCTCTAGTACTTCAGAATGTGACTTTAATTAGAAATATGGTCATTACACATGTCATTAGTTAATATGAGGTCATACTGGACTAAGGTAGGCCCTTGATTCAAAATGACTGATGTCTTTATAAGAGGAGAGATTCATACAGGAAGAAGGTGGCCATGTGTTGACTAAACTGGAGATTAGAGTGATGCATTTACATGCTAATAAATACCAAGGATTTCCAACAAGCACCAGAAGGTAGAAGAGGCAAGGAAGGATTTGACTTGGTGTCTCAGAGGAACTGCTAACAGGTGGATTTTGAACTTTGAGCCTCCATAATTGTGAGAAAATTTATTTCTATTGTTTTAAGCCACTCATTTTGTGGTACTCTATTACAGCAGCCCTAGGGAACTTATATACGTGCTGAATTTGCTTATTAGTTTTAATAGTTTTTCAGTGGAGTCTTTAAGATTTTCTATATAAAATATGTCATCTGTGACTAGGTTTACTTCTTTCCAATTTGGAATCCTTTTATTATTATTTTTTCTAATTAGCTCCCCTAGCTAGAAGCTCTAGTATAAAATTCTACAATATGTTCCCATTGTGGCTTGGTGGGTTATGAACTCAACTGGTACTCATGAGGATGCAGGTTCAATTCCCGGCCTCACTCAGTGGGTTAAGGATCTGGCATTACCATGAGGCTATGGTATAGGTCATAGACATGGCTCAGATCCTGTGCTGCTGCGGCTGTGTTGTGGCTGGCAGCTGCAGCTCTGATTTGATCCCTAGCCTGGGAACTTCCATATGCCGCAGGTGCAGCCCTAAAAAGGAAAAAAAAAATCTACAATGTCATAATGATAAAAAAATGCAGAATTGGGTTTGTTATCTAATATGTATAATAATATCTCAGAAGGGAGGGAAGGGAACACAGAATTTAGGAGTCTTATCTCTGTATCTCACTGGAACTAAGTGACCATAAATCTGAAGCTAATTCTAGGACAAATTACCAAAACTGACTCAAAAAGAAATAGATAATATGGATAGAGCTTTTAAAAAAATAAAGATACTACATTAATAATTTAAAAAAACTACATGCAAAGAAGAACCGGGGCCCAGATGGCTTCACTGCTGAATTCTACCAAACATTTAAAGAATTTTGTTTCTATGAAGAAGAATTTGTTTGTAAAGAATTCTTTGTTTATGCAAAATTGAGTTACCATCTGTGATCATTTTCATAGTTCAATACAGCTTTGTTCCACACACGTCCTTTGTGCTATTATTAGCAAATATGTCACATTTCTATAAATTATAGGCCCAACACTATATTTTATATATATAGTTTTATACTATGGATTTTTAAATAAATTTAGAGAAGAGAAGATATATCCATTTATACATTTTTTTTTGTAATTTACCAGTGTTCTTTTTTTTTTTATGTGGGTTGAGATTACTTTATGAAGTTGCTTGCTTTCAGCGTGAAGAACTTACTATGTCTCATAAGATAGATCTGTTTTTGTTTATCTCTGTTTTTGTTTATCTAGGGCTGTCAATATTTTGCTTTTATTTTTGAAAGATACCTTTGCTTAATATAAGATCTTTGGATAGTAAGTTTTTTTTCTTCTCCTTTTTTTTTTTGTCTTTTATATATTTAGGGCTGCACCTGCAGCATATGGAGGTTCCCAGGCTAAGGGCTGAATCGGAGCTACAGCTGCCAGCCTACACCACAGCCACAGCAACACAAGATCTGAGCCGCATCTGCAACCTACACCACAGCTCATGGCAACGCTGGATGCTTAACTGGCTGAGCAAGGCCAGGGATTGAACCTGTGTCCTCATGGTTGCTAGTCAGGTTTGTCAACCACTGAGCCACCAGGGGAACTCCATTTTTTTTTTTCTTTTTGTACTTTAAATATGTTGTTACGCTGTCCATGGACTCCATTGCTTTGGCTAAGAAGCCAGCTATCAACCTGGATCTTGTGACTCACTGAATTTAATAATCTCTGCCTCTTGACTGCATTGTTTAATTCATAAATACTTGATGTTATAAATACAGCTGAATTTATATCTATTTTACTTCTTTCTATGTATCACATCTTTTCTCCCCTACATCTAACCTTCATTGTCTCTTCTCCCCTACATTTAACCTTTCTTGTTAACTACATTCACCCTTATATATTTTAATATAACATTTACATTTCTTTAATGATTCATCACTACCATTTTTGAATTATTTCTTTATAACTGCTCCCTTATAAGTGCTGAGTTGTTTTTCTTTTGTTGCTTTCAAGATTTTCTTGTGAGATATTTGCAAATTACGTATCTGATAAAGGGTCAATATCCAAATTACATAGGGAACCCCTATAACTCAATAGCAAAAAAAAAAAAAAAACCCAAAACAAAACAAAACCAGAAGTCAATTAAAAATGGGTAAAAGGCTTGAGTAGACATTTCTCCATAAAGACTTACAAATGGCCAACAGGTGCATGAAAAAGTCCCTAACATCAATAATCATCAAGGCAAATCCAAACCATAATGAGCTACCATCTCACACCTATTAGGATGACTATTATTTAAAAAAAACAAAGATAACAAATGCTGTAAGAATGTGGAGAAAAGGAAACCCTACAGCCATCATGGAAACATAATGGAAGTTCCTCAAAAAAATCAAAACAGAAGTACCATATGATCCAGCAATCCCACTTCTGGGTACATACCCCAAAGAATGGAAATTAGTATCTCTAAGAGATATTGGCACACCCGTGTTCATTGCTGCACTGTTTACAATAGAAGGGGAAACTAACTAAATGTCCATTGAGAAGTGAATGGATTTTTTAAAATATGATATATACATAGAATGGAACAAAGCCTTAAAAAGAAAGAAAACCCTGCCATTTGCTACTACATGGATGTACTTGAAAGACACTTTGCTAAGTGAAATGAATCGGACACAGAGGAACAAATACCACATGATCCCACTTATATCGGGAATAAAACAGTCAAACTCCCAGAAGGGAGTAGATTAGTAGCTGGGGGAAGGGAAACAGGGGAAGGGTTAATCAAGGGGTAGATAGCGTCCCTTCTGCAAGATGAGTAAGTCCTAGAGATGCAGCGTACAGCATGGTGCACACAGTTAATAATACTGTATTACATACTTAAACCTTTGCTAAGGCAGTGATGGGAAGGCAGATTCACTAGAACAGAATCAGGTGCTTTTCAGACATTGTCTCTATTCTCACAGCAACGCTCTAAGGTGGCATTTTGTACTAACAACGGTCTGTAAGTTTCCTGTACTTGGATGCTAGACAGAGGACCAGTTCAGGGCGCCTAAGGTCAGCTTTAAGTAGTCCATGACTACTAGCAGCTTGCTAACACAGTTTGAAAGCCTTCACCTGACTTACTCTTCTCTGCCTGCTGACACCCCCAGATCAGGAACAGAGGATGAGAGGCTCTGGAAAGGTGATGATCACAGTTAAAAAAAAAAAAAAAGAATCTGCAAGATAAAGGTACTATTTAGTTTCTCTTTCCAGATTAGTAAACTGACTCAGAGAACTTAAGAATCATGCCCAAAGTCACACAACTCCTAAATGTCATGTCTCGGATTCAAATCCAGCTCTGCCTTGAAGTTTTTGTTCATCTTGTGCTTCTTCCCTTCACAACCAGACATTTGAAGACATGTGTCTGGAAATCATCAGAGAAGTCCAGAGCTGCTTCTACTATGTCTTTTCAGTCCTGCCTTTTGGAGTGTTCCCTCTGTTGCATCTCCCTGCTACAAGCATCTGTAACCCATTAGGTGCCCTTACCTGACATCTGTCTGCCTCCATCTCTGGCCAATAAGTGACTCAAAGCAAGGACCCTATCTTTGCAACACCAGCATGGTCTAGAACCTGGCACAGAGAAAGCACTAAGTAAGTGTCTGCAAAATGACCGGTCGTGTCATAAACACACAGAGACAAGAAAGCCCCAGGGGCTAGGTCTTAGGAAAGCCCTATTTAGGGGGCAGAGAGTAGAATGCACAAGGAGTTTTAGGGGAGCTGAGAGATATCTAGGAGGATGCTGAGCTTCCGGAGGCCACAGGTAGAAACAATTTCGGTGAGGATGAGATGGTCAACATTTTATTGGTCTCAGCCTTTGAACGAGTTCCCTTCAACTCAAGTCAATCCATGCGATGAGAGGAAGCTTGGGGAAAGAGGCTATTTCCTTCAGGCTCCTAACTGGAGGATGTGGCGGGGTCTCTACGAAACAGGAGCAGCTCAGGATGCCCAGGCAGTCAGAGGAAGTAACTTCCTCACCCCAGGGAGAACCACACAATCCCCTGTCCTTTCCTGGGCTTTCCCATGGGCTTCGCAGTGGTCCATCCAGGATGCACTCTTGTGTCATAGCTGTAGAATTTATTTCTAAGAAGGGAAATGGCATCTCTTGGGGTACTATGCATTGCCTTGAGATGCTGAGAAAATATGATCTGCGATCCCACACACTGTAATAGGTGCACGAGGAATCTGCAGGGGCCACCATCACTGGAGTATTAACTGCATTTCTGCCTAGGTCCCTACATTATAACTGTAGGGTGCCCAGTGAGGGGGAAGGCGGCAGGGGAAAGGGAGGCTTCTTTACTGATCCAGCAGGAACCCACTGGGCAAAGTTGTGTTGTGTGGTTTCAGAGGATCCTCGGACTGAATCAGTTCACCTCTAGGAAGTGGCTAATTGGTGACTGACTTTCCCCCTCCGCACACCAGCCCTGGGTAATTCAGTACCACCTTGTCATTGCTGTTTGGCTGCTTACATGAGAACAATTCAGCAAAGCTTATTTCATTGTTAAATCCAGAGGCACCAGTAACTGACACAGTCTTCAAGCTGGAAAAATAAATCAAACGAGATAGCGCAGCTAACCCAATCAGCTGCTGGGTTTATCTCCGATAGATATTCCAGATGTGATTACAGGCACATGGGATGCACAAGGACTAGATAATGGCTACAAATCTGCAATGATTCCCTTACAGAAGATGATTAATATTTTTTCAGCTGTTCCAGCCTATGTATAATGATGTTATTAGCAATATTATCCAAAATAAATACATCACAGTACCTTATCACCAGCTTTTATCAGTTTTGAAAACCCAGAGTTGTTTCCTTCCCTTAAAAAATATACATTAAAATTCCATTTCGCAGTTAATCTGACGTCTGTCTTTTCTACTCTCCGGAACAGGTTTTCCGTGGCCATGGCCAACAAACGTCCTTTTCTCGGTCAGTTATGACTACCTCCTCCGTCCTGAAACCCCTTGTGCTCCTGGCCTCCAGGCAGGAGGCTTTCCCTACCTTTCAAACCATTCATTTGATGACTTTCCTCCTCTCGCCGCCGGCACATTCACTAGGGATCGGCATTTGCCTCCGCTCTTCCTCATGCTCTCCCCTCAACACGCCCTCTGCTCCCATGCTCTGCATCTCTATGCAAAGACATCTCCAAGGCCCATCTCTAGGGCTAGTTTCCCCATCCAGCCTCAGAACCCACTTCCCAATGCCTGTTCTGTCAGTCTCTGCTGAGCAGTCTGGCTGGCATCTCAAACTCAAGAGAAGTGCACTGGGTTCCTCTTACCTCGCAGGCTCTGTGCTATGTGCGAAGGGTGGTCTATGAATGGGACACTCAGTTCCTGAGCTTCTAGTACAAGTCAACTAAACTCATTTTCCTTGCTATGCATGGGCTCCCCCCACTCCCTCCACCAATGCCAGAGTTCCAGCCTGTTCTTGCCCCAGAAACATCCCTTCTCTACCTGGACTCTGCAAGACCACCTTCTACCCACAATTCAAATCCTGGCCCCAATATCACAGTCTCTTGATGCTCTTTTAAAATCTCTCAAATGTGCCTTTGGAATAGATAAGCAATGCCAGCCTGCTGGAGAGCACTGGGAACTGTATCTAGTCACTTACAATGGAGCATGATATTGTGAGAAAAAAGAATGTATACACGTATGTGTTACTGGGTCACCCTGCTGTACAGCAGAAAACTGATAAAACACTATAAACCAGCTATAATGGAAAAAATAAAAATCATTAAAAATAAAATAAAATCCCTCAAACAGAATTCATCTCTCAGTCCCTTGCTTCCTGTATCATTTTGATGACAAGGGTCTTGTGCCTTGAGTTTTGTCTGGCTGGTCTTTGTATTTGTATGATGCACAGTACAGTGTCTTGTGAGAATTGAATAAAGGAATGGATAAGCTCCTGCTAGTGTTCTTTCTGGGTGAGTACTGCTAAATTCTGAAAGGTGGCATTCTGTAAAGACACCTCTAAACTATTAATTAGAAAATTAAACAGACAGAGGGCACCAAGAAGCCAACCACCTCACATAGACAATCTGCCCCCACTGCGGTGTCTGTGTTTACAGATGAACTGATTCCCACAGCAGGATTTCCTTTTGTCCCTGTTAGCAGTTTGGCTGACTCTTTCAGCTTTCAGTTCTTCTGACACAGTCGTATTTTTAATATTTCTGACTTAATTAGATTCTGCTGAGAAAACCAAACTATGCTCAGAAAAGCCATTACATTTCATGTAGATGAGGAGGGGGAAAAAAAAAAAACCTGCAGTCACATTATAATTTGGTCCCCATGACTCTGGCACTGAGAAACTATTTCTGCAAAGCAGAGTCACACTGTTCCCTGCACATCTGGGGTCTGTTCTGGGATGAGAGCTGTAAATGTGGCTAGGGACTATGATGCCCCCCACTGTGTAGAAGACCAGCCTCCAAAAGCCAATACCCATTTCAGCAGAATCAAAAACAACTGTGCATCCCTCAGCTGGTGGTAAGACATTGACTTTTTGGGGAAAAAACCACTTTCCCTCAAAAATGGCACATTGGAGCTCCTGCTGTGGCATAGTGGGTAAAGAATCCAACTACAGCGGCTTGGAGCACCAAAGAGGCACAAGTTCGATCCACAGCCCAGAGCAGCGGGTTAAGGATCTAGCGTTGCCAAGCTATGGCATAGCTTGCAGCTGTGGTTTGGATTCAATCCCTTGTCCGAGAACTTTCAGGTGCTATGGGTGCAGCTATTAAAAAAAAAAAAGAAAAAGACACATAAAGCTCCCTTGTCCATGGATAGTACTGCATATTAATGAATAAGGAAATCAGTCCCATTTTCATTGCTACTCTCCCTTTCTATTGTTTGAAATCATACTATCATTTATAACCTTTGCTGCTGGGGATGCTGCAGCTCCTTGTTTGGGGGGCCTAAGATAGCTCTATGCAATGTCAATGTCAGGCTTGCAATTAGCAGTGTCAGCATCACTTGGGAGCTTGTTAGCATAAAGAATCTCAGACCGCACTTCAGGCCTGCTGGATCAAAACCTGCTTCCTCAGGTGGCTTGTCTGTACTTTCATATCTGAGAAGTATGGGCCAAGATCACCGTGTTTCTGAGACTTCTCTTTGACTAAGAATCACCTGAGGTGCTTACACAACACATCCAGTTTCCAAGGGTCACCCCCTAGCAGTGATTCAGAAAGCCCGGGATCAGATATAATTTTGGTTAAATGGATAAAGAAATTAATGTGTCTATGAAGCCTGACACAGAGAGGGCCAAGAACCAACTCTAGGCCATCTGCCCCCTGCCATCATCACCGCTACCAGGAGGGTTGCTGGATTTAGCAAATAAAAGCACATGAGGCCTGGGTAATTTGAATTTCAGATAAATAATTTTTAAATATAAGTATATACCAAATATTGCATGAGACATACTTATATCAAAATATTATTCCTTCACTATGTATCCCACATTCAAATTTAACTGGGCATCCTGTAGGTTATCTGGTAACCCTAACCATCCCTGACTGGAATATTTGGGAGAGGAGAGTGGGTGGCAGATAAGTGGAAAGAGAGACTAGGCCCAGACTGTGGGGAGCTTAAATGCCTTTGCAGGGAGTTTAAATCCATCTATACTTAACATTTTTGAGCAGGGACATGATGTGACCCAAGCCCTCCCCTTCTTACTCCCAGGAATGATCAGGTGACCAAGAGCCTCCATCCCAAAGGCCCTTTAGGAAAGGAGACCAGAGGATTGTGGTCATAGCCAGTGACCATGTCACAAAAAATAAAGAAGTTAAAATTTCAAAACCTTAAAATCATTATGCATGCATTCTAAACTCTTAAATTATATACTTCTATTCTGTCCTGACCCATAAAAATAATTTAAAAGATACTCAATTTTCTTTTTTTAAGGACTAGGTGGTGCATAGCTGAGCCTGAGCCTTATTTACAGAGAGCTATTTGCAATTGGATAAAAAAGCTAGCAACACACCAAAAGCCAAATTTCCAGTGCCCTTCCAATGCCTACTCTGCCAGAACCCGGAACTTGATTTCTGGACCGCCCAAATACCTGGCATAAAGTCCACTTGTAAAGTTAGTCAGAGCTCCTACTCACAGTCTATTTGCTCTTATTTAGCATATAATTCTCTTTTTTTTGGAAGTATAGTTAATTTACAGAGTTGTGTTGTTTTCATATACACAGCAAAGTGATTCAGTTATACATATACAAATATAAAAATATATACATACACACATATATATTCTTTTTCCGATTCGTTTCCGTTTTATTATTTATTTGTTTTTGTCTGTTGGTCTTTTCTAGGGCCGCACCTACGGCACATGGAGGTTCCCAGGCTAGGGGTCCAATCAGAGCTATAGCCGCCAGCCTACATCACAGTCATAACAACTCAGGATGTGAGCTGCGTCTGTGACCTACACCACAGCTCACAGCAACGCCGGATCCTTAACCCACTGAGCAAGGCCACGGATTGAACCTGCAACCTCATGGTTCCTAGTCGGATTCATTAACCACTGAGCCATGACGGGAACTCCTATTTTCCATTTTAGGTTGTTACCAGATACTGAGTATAGTTCTCTATTCTATACAATAGGTCCTTGTTTATATATCTACTTAACATAGGAGTGTGTAAATGTTTATCCTAAACTCCTAATTTATCTCCCCTACCCCACTATCACCTTTGGTAACTATAAGGTTGTTTTCTATATCTGTGAATCTATTTCTGTATCTTTCTTTTAGACTTCACATATTAGCGATATTATATGGAATTTGTCTTTTCTCTAACTTACTTCACTTAGCATGATAATCTCTAAGTCCATCCATTTGGCTGCAGACGGCATCATTTCATTCTTCTTTATGACTGAGTAACACATAATTCTTTTTTTTTTTTTTTGCCTTTTTAGGGCCGCTCCTGTGGCATATGGAGGTTCCCAGTAGGGGTCTAACAGGAGCTGTAGCTACCGGCCTACACCACAGCCACAGCAATGCCAGATCCGAGCCATGTCTGTGACCTACACCATAGCTCGTGGCAACACCAGATCCTTGACCCACTGAGTGAGTCCAGGGATCGATATCACAATCTCATGGTTCCTAGTTGGATTCGTTTCCACTGTAGCACGACCGGAACTCCAATAACACATAATTCTTAATAAGCCTCACTATCTAGCTTCCTAATCCACAATAAGAAACATCAGAGATGAATTAAAGACAGATGAAACTGCAGCAGTGACAGGGCAACAGAAAGAGAGAAAAAAAAACTAACAACAACGAAGTATTATATAAAGAATAAAAACAGGAGTTCTTGTCGTGGCTCAGCAGAAACAAATCAGATTAGCATCCATGAGGATGCAGGTTCCATCCCTGGCCTCGCTCAGTGGGTTAAGTATCTGGCGTTGCTATGAGCTGTGGTGGTGTAGGTCACAGATGTGACTCAGATTCCGAGTTGCTGTGGGTGTGGTGTAGGCCAGCGACTACAGCTCCAATTCAACCCCTAGCCTGGGAACCTCCATATGCCGCCAGTGTGGCCCTAAAAAGACAAAAAAAAAAAAAAAAGAATAAAAACAGATACCCTGAAACATTAGGAAGCATTTAAATGATATACAATAAATTTGGAAATCATATAAAACATTTTGACTTCCATTTAAAAAATAGGCTTAAACAAGAAGCTCCATGGCTCTTAAAGAGGTAAGCTTTATTTACCAAAAATAAACACCTCACTTCTCAAAAAAGTTACATAAGTGAAGTTATACATTTTAATCTAATAAATATTCATCTGACTCCAGGTGAACTAAAAATTGCCTACAGAATGTTTTTAGGTTTTGTTTTTTCTCCTCTGATTCTTAAATAGCCTAACTGATCCATACTTAATTCCTCCCTCTAGTCTCAAATATTCTCCAGGAGACTCAACAGGAATCCAGCAGTCCAGAATTTTCTTACATGAGAGACCAGTAGAGCCAACTCCATGCCAGAATTACCTGGAATCTCTCAGGAAGAAAGCTACAGGAGAAGCTGCTACTGACAAAGAAGTGAGGTCCATGATCTAAGGCCCTGATTCCTGTGAAACCCCAAGAAACATGCTGAAAAGCTGCTCTATTGTTGCATTTTTATCTGTACAGGACTCACAGCCAATTTTAGCATCTCCTCAAATACAGGAGACAGGTGAACTCCACCCATCTCTGAGGACAACTGGGAGCAACTCCAATGACTTCCTTCTGTTTTCTTTTTTTTCCTTTTTGGTACTGTTAAAATTTATATGGCATAATTTTCCATTTTAAGTGAAAGACAACATACAAACATATGGCCCCCAAGTGTTGAGAGGAAAGTTCCAACAGAGGTAAAATGGATTCTTGAATCTGGAGGTGAAATCACACTGGGCAACCCTCTGCCAAACGTGCCTCACCTTCTCCTTCTCCTGACAATTGCACCCCATCTCCTAGAAGGGGAGGAGAGCCTCCTTGGTATATTTGGTTTTACGTAGTCATCAGCAAGGGTAAAAGGATTCTAAAATCTTGCTTGGGAACTTAAACTTGACCTCTCACCGTCCGTTCTCTCCTTCAGTGGGCACATTACATTCATACTAACTGTGCCTTTTCATCGCATGGAGTCAGGCTCTTTGCAGAAAAGGGGCCACGCAGATTTCATTTCCCCCTTTTGGTTCATGCAAATCTCTCCCAAGAACTAAGATATTCTTAGTAATGATTTTACTTAAAACAATGTTTTCGCTTCTCTTTGGACATGGTAAATACCTAAATTTAATATCAAAAGCTATCAGAAATGTAATTTATTTTGTGTATTGATCTTTGGTAATTCAAACACCATAAGAAATAATCCCCAAATACTTGTTTCTCTGAAGAACAACAACAAATCTCTCAGAAGAAAGATACGCTTTAGCACTTATGGCAAAGCACCTTATTAATGTCCCCCACTAAGTAGAGCAATTCCAACTTCCACATCTTCTCAACCTCACTAAATGCACCCCAAACATGAAACAGCTCCCTTAACCTCCCCCCTGTGAGCCTGATCCTATGTCAGGAACCTAAACAGAACTCCTCTCCCAGGAACTCACCGAGGGTGCTATGGGGATGCAACGTGGACCCTAGCAGCCTGGACGCAGTCTTCCCTGCAAAAGTGCCCGTGGTGAGGCACAGTCCTGCTTTCCAGGAGCATATCCCTGGGCCCAGGAGAGAAGCCCCTCTCCTTCCCTTACCTCCCTTTCCACAATGTGGCTGGGCCCATGTGATAGTTCAGATGGATGCTGATCACTCAACCAAGCCCCAGCCTGGCCACAGTGCATGGTGAGGGGTCTTACAGGTGGGTGAGAACTCCCTCATCGGTAGCATAACTAGCAGAGTCCACTGTCCTAAAGCAGCGCCTTCTCTCTCTCTTTTAATGATAATTATACTCGTGTCAGTTATTCAGGACAGCAGTGCAAAGCTACCAAAGGAGGGAGCATGAACACAAACCTGAGACAGGCAGATAACATGGACAAAGCATAGAGCCTGTCACATGCTCGATTCCCCACCACTTGAGGGCATCCCATTCTGCCCTCCACCCAAAGAACCTAATTTTAGGTTTGGCTCTGCTCCTTGCCTTTGAGATGTCAGACTTTAGTGTTGGAAGGAAAACCCAGCTATGATCAAGATCAGATCAGATCTGGAAGTCTACTCCCCTCTACCAGCATGTCCTCTCTGAAGCTTCTGCAGGAAACTTAGGTCCTATAAAAGCTCTTGTTATATGAGAATATTAAGATCTTAGATTTCCCAAGGAAAAGCACAACTGCATTGGGTTTTTTTGTTTTGTTTTGTTTTGTTTTGTTTTGGAGGGGGGGCTCTTTTTTTAGGGCCGCACCCCCAGCATACCGAAGTTCCCAGGCTAGGGGTCAAATTGGAGCTGTAGCTGCTGGCCTGTGCCACAGCCACGCCAGATTCAAGCCGCATCAGTGACCTACACCACAGCTCAGGCAACACTGGCTCCTTAACCCACTGAGCGAGGCCAGGGATTGAACCTGCATCCTCATGGATATTAAATAGATTTGTTTCTGCTGAGCCATGATGGGAACTCCTGCAATTGCATCTTAATGTTTGGAATTCAAACCTACAAGTCTGTATTATTTGTATTTGGCTTGATCCAGTTATTAGATGATTAACAATTCAGACTGCCTTATTTAAACCAAAGTCCACAACTAACAAATTCCTTAAACTGATAACATATCACCAACTTCTCCTTCAGGATGAATCCCAGACCGAGGCAGTATATGTAAAGGTGGTACTCCCAGTGGATCAGAATACTCACCCAGGAGTAACCTAGGATGTAGGGATACAGGGATTCAGGATGCAAGGATCAGCCTTCAGGTTCAAAGCTGTACTGTGGGAAATTCCTAGGGATCATTCAGGTGACAGAAGGCCATTTACTATCACATTTTCACAGTCCCAGAATGCTACTTCTGGGCAAATTTCAGGAATGCAACACGCCTGTTCTGTGAAAATGAACTGCAGACTCTGGATGGAGGAATCTTTTTAGATTACTTCGTCCAACTCCATTCGGATGTCAGAAATCTCTCTTCTCTCAGGAGGACCTGAAAGACCTGGGAAATAAGACTCAGGAACATAATGGCAATGAATTATTGAGTCTTTGTTTCCAATTTGGCCATAATGAATCCAAATAAGATTTTGCTAGTGTTGGTAGACAGGATGTTCTCTAGGAGCCAATAAGTTTTTAATTCCAATTAGGATCATATGATAGCGAGAGGCTAAACAGAGCCAGATGGCGTACCCACAACAGAGATCAAACCTCCCTCCAAGATGCAGAGGCAGACGCAGAGGACAAAGGGATTGGGCAGGCTGCAGAGCTGCTGACCCTGAAACCTGCAGCGTACACTTCCAGGGCACAACACCATGGGTCTTAAAATCTGGAGCCCGCCTAGATGCCAAATGATCAACATCTGGGAGTAATTCTAAAAGAGAAAAAACTCTGCATCATCTCTGTTATTAGCTTGGACATGCTGGTTCACCTGGCAGCACTGGGCAGGTATGATGCACACCATGAAAAGATGCTCAGTGCACAGGGGGGCTGTCACTGTACTCTGCCTGTGGTCTAGTGGCAAACAACAGCCAATGGGACTGAAAAGGGGGGATCTCAGAAACTCAAAGCTATTTTTTAAAGTACAGATATCTAAATATAAGACAGCTTGAAATCCCAGTAGAATATTTCTTTTTTTATTGTTATTATTACTAGTTGAAGGAATAAGGGAGCTTATACAGAGATGGAGAAAGAGAAATTAGGTAAGAGTTCAGGTCATATCTATCCAGCTCAGCCCTCAAGGAAACTGCCCTTTATTTAAATGGCAAATAAAATTAAGAGACAGAGAGACAGAATGACGTCTATATGTTCCCAGGAATTCCACACCATCCAAATAAAAACAATAGAAAGAAAGATTAAAAGAAATGCTTAAGGCTTAGCAGAGATTTTTTTTGTTTTATTTACTGTTTTATTTCTAGAGTCTAAACAGTGCTCGTCACATAGTAGGTGCTCAGTAAATTTTTGTTGAATGAACATTATAATTGTCAGTGGAAGATATAAGAATGCCAAAGGGTCTGACCTGATATGACTGATGGCAAACTATTGAGTCAAGTGAAAATCACTGTTCCATTTCTAGCCAGAAATAAATCCTAAACTCAAAAAATCTGTATTTACTCTAGAATTATTTAGAAATACCTTTAAAACTTTCAAGAGCTTCTAGAAATGAAAAAAAAGGTCAAGTAAAATTCTATTCATATGTACATATATATTCTTCTTAATGCTTGAATGTTCTTGGTCTACCTTTGTTTTTGCTCAATATGCCAATCAAAGCTCACTAATACTGTAGTTTTTGTTTTTGTTTTTTTTTTTCTTTTTAGGGCTGCACCCGTGGAAGTTCCAAGGCTAGGGGTCAAATGCGAGCCTCAGCTGCCCGCCTACACCACAGCCACAGCAACACCAGATCCAAGCTTTGTCTGTGACCTACACCACAGCTCATGGTAATGCTGGATCCTTAACCCACTGAATGAGGCCAGGGATTGAACCTACAACCTCATGGTTCCTAGTCGGATTTTTTTCTACTGCGCCATGATGGGAACTCCTGTAGATGTTTTAAAGGAAAACTAACATGGGAAACCCAAGTGATGACCCAAGTAGGCCTCCCTGGGTGACAGCCAGTTCCTCCCACTGCTGGTCTGGATCTTGACACCCCATGTTCAGAAACCAGATTGCATCAGCACACCAAGAACAGATCCATCTCTCAGAAGCAGATTCCCAACAGTCAACCTCACCACAAACTGAGGGGAAAAGCTTGATTAATTAAAATAAAAAACAGAATTACCTAGAAAACTGGCATCCTTCGGGAAGCACATTCCCAATGGGCAAATTCTAGATTGCTGGATTTGAAATCTTCACATTGCTTTGGAGCATGGAGTTAGGACAAGAGGGCTTAGCTACAGGGTTCATGTCTTCACAAGTTCCAGACCGAGGCTGCTCACTGCATAAAGGAGCCTCCCCTACAATATGAATACAGGTGGCCCAAAGTGCCCTTTGAGGCTCAGAGATAACAAACCTGACTGGTATCCATGAGGATGCAGGTTCAATCCCTGGCCCCGCTCAGTGGGTTAAGGATCTGGTGTTGCCATGAGCTGTGCTGTGGGTCACAGATGCAGCTTGGATCTGGTGTTGTTGTGGCTGTGTTGCGGGCCACCCGCCGCAGCTCCAATTTGACTGCTAGCCTGGGAACTTTCACATGCCCCAGGTATGGCCCTTAAAAAAAAAAAAAGAAGAAGAAGAATGCACATGGCCCTCAAACCAGACAGGTGAAATCTTTAGGTCAGGGCACCCCAACCCTGAGCAGCATTTAGCAGGGCAGTGACAACATGTGCATCTATGACTTTCCCTTTTGTGTCCCTCTGTTACAATGAATTCCCATTCAAAATAATACATTTCTTGCTTTAGATATGTCTTCAATGGGGTCTCAAGGTGTTAATTATCTGAAGCGCTGTCATTCATTCATTCAGCAAATCTTTGTTGAGATCCTACTATGTACCAGGCACTGATCAGGGCAGGGGATACAGGAGTGAACAACACAGACAAAACATTTTGGTCTCAAGGGGCTTACACTCCCTCTCTTTATGTTTAACTTATTTATTTTAACTTCTGCTACTCTGCCTCTTTAAGATGACTTTGCACTTTGGGCTAATTTTAGAAGTGCATCCTCCAAGGCAATCAAATTTCTCACTTGTGACTATTGCCATTATGTGCTTAGTATAAATACAAAAAGCAGGCATTATCTCCTATTAGGGGTCTGAAAAAGGAAAAAAGATGCATAAGTTCAACAGGTGATTACACTATTGAAGCCCACAAACAAAAAGTGAATTTCTAGGTCATTGCTTGAAATAGCAGAGTGATAGCATCTTATCAATATGGAGAGATTATATCTTCCAGGAGGAAACCCAGTGAAGAGGATTTTAAAGGAAAATATTAGAGAAATGGAAAGGAATATGGGTTAAGAGTTGCTCTATATGTGTCTATTCCATAGTCCTGTCTGAGCCAATACCTTGCCATGGACTAGACAACCCACCTGAACTCTCGAGGTCTCCTACCGTCGTCTTTAAGATAACAGTGTTGCCTACACCACTAAGGCACCAACAGTTGGAAAATACCATGATTTTCCCAGGTAAAAGGAACCAAGCCTTATTAGTCTCAATTCCCTCACAGAACCTTGGGCCATGCCCCATACAACATGACCACTCCATAAATACTGCCTTATCAAATGCTAGAAGCTGCTGTAACACCAATGTGGCAGCTGAAGTCACTGATATTCTGGATGAGATGTTTAGAACTTTTCGTTGTTTAGCTATCCTTTATTCACATAAATAGCCTACGTAGGAGATGAATCTGAGTCGGCTGTGATGATGTGGGGTGAAGGGAGCCAGAGGTGGTCCTGTCCCCACCCATCCACACTCCCATCCATCTCCAAAGAGGGCTCCACGGAACCAAAGTGTCTAAAGGAACATCAACATCAGATTTCAAACTGTCTCCATGCAGGTGAATTTATTTCTGGCTATTAGATATTTGCGGGCCAAAAAGATTCTCCAACACCCTGCTGAACTGACAGTTACCTTCATTTGGCCATTTTCTACCTTCTGTTTAGCTGTGTTTTCTGTGCTTAGCCTCTGCTTCCGACTTGCTCATCTGTCCTCTGGTTCTGACCACTCTTCCACCTATCAGAGCAATGCTCTCCAAATGAACTTCCTCAGTTCCCCACATGCTCTGCCTCCTCTGTTGCCCATGGCAACATCCACCCAGCCTCTCAAGTCCACCCCCCTTGAATGTCATCCTCAACTCCCTACTTATCTTTCTCACACCAAATCTTGCCATTTTTCTTTTAGGAACATTTTCCAATTCTTACCCTGTTAACTGACTGAGGTCAGGATTCCATCATTTTTTTTTTTTGCCTAGGCTTTTGCCTTCATCTCCTAAATGACCTTCATGCGTCTAGTAGTTACCATAGCAACAATTATTTATTAGGGTTTTCTACATATTAGGTACTTGGCTAAAAGCTATACACACGTTCTTTCATTTAATCCTCCCAATGTAATTGAGTATTCTCTTTTGGGGGGGCTGCACCAGCATATGGAAGTTCCCGGGCCAGGAATCAAACCTACGCCATAACTATGGCAATAGTGGATCCTTAAACCACTGTGCTACAGCAGGAACTTCTAATTTGAGTATTCTTAATCCCAATGTACACGTGAAAACTGAGGCAAAGAAATGTTATTTATTAATTGTCACACATCAAGTAAGTGGCAGAGGCTTAGATTCCATGATCCAACTGACTTTTTAAGCCTCTTCGGCATCAAATTCACTTCCCACACTGCTGCCAGAGGTGGCTCTTTAAAACACAGATGCGATGATACCATTCTTACGTATTACAGAATAAAACCCAAACCCCCATCTTGGCCTTAGGGTCTTTCATGATTTGTCCACAACTTGACCTATTAGCCCCAACGCCATCCGCCCATCATGGCAAATTCCCCATAATTTCCCACAGAGTTTGGGTCTTTTGACAAGTTTAACAGCGTCCTGAAATGCCATTCTCCCTCTTTTCTCTCCAGTAAACATTATTTATCACTCAAAACCCTGTTTCAGAGTTCCCATCATGGCTTAATGGTTAACGAACCCAACTAGTATCCATGAGGACCTGGGTTCAATCCCTGACCTTGCTCAGTGAGTTAAGGATCCAGCGTTGCCGTGAGCTGTGGTGTAGGTCACAGACGCAGCTCAGATCCAGCACTGCTGTGGCTGTGTTGTAAGGCTGCATCTCTGATGCGACCCCTAGCTTGGGAAACTCCACATGCCCTGGGTGTAGCCCTAAAATGACAAAAGACAAAACAAACAAACCAAAAACCCTGTTTAAATATCACTTCCTGGATTAATTTTTTTTTTTTTTACCAGTTCCCAAAGGAATTCCTCTCTGATTCTATAGCACTGTGTTTAATATCTGTCATAGAAAAAAACATAATGTCCTTACATTTATCTCTTTACAAAAGATCTGTCCAACTGGATAAAAAATTTCCCAAATGATGCGGATCGCAACCTTCCCAGCAGAATATCTCCTAGCGAACCCTGACGGGTACCTGGCTCACTGTTAGTGCTCATTTAATACTTACTGAACGAAACGGCCTTGCTTATCTACATTTTTTTTAATTCCACTCACTTTTTGTCCTACAGTAATCAGATGTTGTCCCAATGATACCACTAAAGCTCCTGTCCTGAAAATCACCAAGGTGTGTGGAAATTAGGCGTTATAATTGATAAAGGAAAAAAGAAACACATAGAGGATAGTTATCATTTAGTTTGGGTTTAGTTCTCAAGTATATTTTGGTTTAGAATAAGTTGTTTTCTATTTTGTACTAGTCAACATTTGGCCATGATCATGTTTTAGTTCCTAAAAATGACTAAGCTGTCTGACACCAGCCAGAACGCATCTGGGCCAATAACGATGAGGCTCCTTGCTTCACCAGGTGGGTCTTAGAAGGAAACAGGTCCCTCCGAAGGAAGAGCATGAGGAAAGAGTGGCCAGTGAGGTGCTTGCTGGTCTCTGATGGGGGAGAGCTGGAGGGTGGTGCTGGGCCTGGTCATGCATTCTGCCTGCCTGAGGCTTTCATTTTTTGCTTAATATCGAAGCAAAGTTGATTTACAATGTCGTGTTAAACAGCTTTTTTTTTTTTTTTTGCTTTTTAGGGCTGCAGCTGCAGCATATGGAGGTTCCCAGGCTAGGAGTCGAATCAGAGCTACAGCTGCTGGCCTACACCACAGCCACAGCAACGTGGGATCTGAGCCGCATCTGCTATCTACACTACAGCTCACAGCAATGGCAGGTCCTTAACCCACTGAGTGAGGCCAGCGATCAAACCCATAACCACATGGTTCCTAGTCGGATTTATTTACGCTGCACCACAACGGGGAACTCCTAAACAACATTCTTTTCTCATGTAGGTTGTAACAATATCGAGTAGAGTTCCCTGTGCTATATATATATAACAGGTCCTTGTTACTTATCTATTTTATATATAATAGTGTATATATGTTAATCCCAAACTTCGATTTATCCCTCCCCTCAGGGTTTTTCCTAGGACCCAACCTGCACCCTCCACCCCCACCAACAACTCTTAAACAGGAACTATGATGTGATCAGAGAGGGCTAACGCGAACCGTAAGGCACAGCACTGCGTGGGGAGGATGCTTTCTGTCTGTGCTACCCAGTCATGGGGGCAGGGAATCTGAAGGACATACTGTCATTTCCCTTAATACACAGACGCCTCCCTTTAAAAGACTTCCTAGCCTTGGAGTCCCCGTCGTGGCACAGTGGAAATGAATCTGACTAGGAACCATGAGGTTGCAGGTTCAATCCCTGGCCTCACTCGATGGATTAAGGATCTGGCATTGCTGTGGCTGTGGTGTAGGCCAGCAGCTGTAGCTCCAATTGGACCCCTCACCTGGGAACCTCCATATGCTGTGGTTGTGGCCCTAAAAAGCACACACACACACACACAAAAACTTCCTAGCCTTGCACACAGTGTTTGAAGAACCATCAGCAGCTGCCTGACCCAACCTTTATTATAAGACCCTGCAGCACCTAAGAGTCACACACACTTTCCTTCTTCCAAAAACTTAATAGACCTTCTCTTTCCTGGATGCTGCTTCTCAGTCTCCTTAGTAACATCTTCCTCACCACCAGTCCCATAAAAAATATTTAGCAGGAAGCTGCCCTCTTCCTGTTTAAGGTCGTTGGCAGTTTCATCTTAAATGAGCCGACTCTAAAAACGCTTGCTCAGCATTTCAGCCCAAAGAGCCAGTAGCTCACTGACTGCTCCTCTTCGGACACTCCCAAAGATCTCAAAGTAGTGAGTCTAAAACTAAACCTTTCTTCTTTCGCCTTTGTGTTGAAATCTGTGCTCTGCATTACCTAACTTGATGAGTTGGCTTCCTTTCAGTAACTGCCCTCTGCCTCCCTCTTCCAAACTCCCGATGATCAAATCCAGCTCTTTAATCCATCCCTTCCTCCCACTTGCCTTTGTCAGGTCCACAACCCCTTACGTGGTCTCCTAGCCTGAAGTCTCTTTATCTAAACTTCTCTTCTGGTTATTGATCTTTTCTCTGGTAGTGTACAGACATCTGTCATTTCTCCATATAGACTACAATTCCTAGGATAGATAGACCTTGCTTTGTTTTTGTTTTTTGTCCTACTATCCCCTGTGTGATATTGCACTTTGCACACAATAAATGCTCAATATATAGACTTTTGTAATAGAAAATGTATTATCTTAAAGTGATGGTACTTATTTCCCCAAAGAACAGCTCGTTAGATAATTGGTTAAATATTTACTCTAACCTTTTCCTGTCTAATTAACAATGTTATATATGCACACAGACCATACAGAGACACATGCACACAAGATGTGTCCTTATCTACAATCTTCCAGCAAACACAAGGAAAGGCGCTATCTCCCGAATAACTAAAACACAAATTGGTTAATATTTTTCATTCTTAGTCTTCCTTGAGGGAAATGACACAAGGCTTAGTGGCAAATGAGAAATTTTGCACATCTCTCTCTTCCAAAGGCCACAAAACATGGGTCATGCATCTTTCTGTCTTGCATTTTGATCCCATCGCTGTGACTTAGTGTGGTAATTATATTACAAAGCTATTATTTGATGAAATGAAAATGGCAAAACAATTTACATGCTTGTCGGAAAAAAGACTCAGTTAGGATGCAATTATAAGTGAGATTACAATGGCAAAATAATTGAAATGCGCGACTGGAAGCCACAGTTATGAAACCATTAAAATGCTGCTGGGCAGGGGGTGGGGGGGGTGACGACGGGATTGCAACATGAGTGAAGCCACACACTCCTGGGGACACATTTTAATTCACTAACGCAGGCGACATTTATGGAGAAATGAAAATGCCTGTGCTCCAATTGTTCCACAGCATTATCTACACTTGTGAAAGCCACCTGGGGGTGTGTAACATCATCAGGGTTTATGGGACTGATTGATAAGAGCAGAGCGTGTGACACTGCACTTCCACTCAGCACCGAGAAGAGAAAGGCACAAGGGCAGGCTCAGCCTAGATGTTTCTGAAATCCCTCCAAAACAAAAGCCAGGATCATAACACAAAAAGATGGTTATTCTAAGTTTAAGCCTGTAAATATTAAATATTTGTGTAGATGTGTTTCTAAGGATCTATCTTCTTCAAACCTTCTGCTGATAGATTCCATTAGCAAAATCTTGATAAATATTTTGATGCCCAGGCTTAGAGTGAGGAGACTTACTCACCAAAGGAAAAAACAAAATACAATGCTCCACAGGAAACAGGCAGGCAGCAATGATCAATTTGACAAATAATTAAGGACCCTACTCTGAACCACATCCTGCATGTTGATGGTGGAACACACAAATGGGGCTACTAGCAATCAGGAGTATGGGATTAACAGATATAGACTACTATATATAAAAGAGATAACCAACAAGGGCCTGCTGTAGAGCACAGGGAACTATACTCAATATCTTGTAGTCACCTACAATGGAAAAGAATCTGAAAAAGAATATATATATATATATATGTATATATATATATATATAAAATATATATGCATATATAAAACTGAATCACTTTGCTGTATACCTGAAACTAACACAATATTGTCAATCAATAATACTTCAGTAACAATTTTAAAAAGAAAAATTTAAAGATGAATATTTAAAAATAAAAAAAGAAATGCTAGGAGTGAGTCATATAAAAGAAACAAGGGTTAAAGGAATAAGACGTAAAACCTCTTCTCATGCATGATTCGCTCTCTTGTGTTGTCACATGGCAGGTTAGTAGATGGTATTTCATTTTTTTTTTACACAGAAAAATTTTTCAACATCAGTGATTATAACATTACTTAATAGCATTACTTACCAAACCACACAAAAATATGTATGTCTTTGTTTTTCAAACTTTATTTTTAAAAAGGCCCTTGAGGAGTTTCCATCAAGATGCAGCAGAAACAAATCTGACAAGGAACCATGAGGTTGCAGGTTCGATCCCTGGTCTCGCTCAGTGGATTAATTCACAGACACAGCTCAGATCCTGCATTGCTGTGGCCAACTAGACCCCTTGCCTGGGAACCTCCATATGCCACAGGTGTGGCCCTAAACAGCAAAAAATAATAAATAAATAAATAGGCCCTTGAAAGTAGAGGTATCAATGATTCTTGCTCTCTTGCATAGACTTGGAAACACATAAATATTTAATATGCACATAAACATATTATGTTCCTCTCTGATGGGGGCTGAGCAAAAGGGGTTTGAAAGGCCTCATGACCAAATGTACCAAGTGTCTGCAGGGACTTTACACTTGGGGGATAGTCGGCTGTGCGCGTTTCTTGACCTTCTTATTTTCCCTTCCACAGGGAAACAAGTGGGAGTATTAACCATGGCTTTGGAAAAATATGAACCTCACATGCATGGTAACTTTGAAACCGAAATCAAACCTGCTCTGTGTAGAATCTAAAATACGGCACAAATGGTCCTATCTATAAAACAGAAACAGATCATGGACATGGAGAGCAGACTTGTGGTTGCCAAGCGGGAGCAGGGAGAAGGTGGGATGGATGGGGAGTTTGGGGTGAGTAGATGCAAACTATTACCTTTGGAATGGATAAGCAATGAGATCCTGCTGTTGAGCACTGGGAACTATATCTAGTCACTTACGATGGAGCATGATGAGAAAAAAGAATGTATACATGTATGTGCGACTGGGTCACCTTGCTGTACAGCAGAAAATTGACAGAACACTGTAAACCAGCTATAATGGAAAAAAATAAAAATCATGATTTAAAGAAATATGGCACAAATGATCCTACCTACAGAACAGAAACAGATAATGGACACGGAGAGCAGACTTATGGTTGCCAAGGGGAAGGGAGGAGAAAGTGGGATGGATGGGGAGTTTGCGGTGAGTAGAAACAAATTATTGCATTTAGAATGGATAAGTAACCAGGTCGTACTGCACAGCACAGGGAACTGGGTCCAGCTTCGTGTGTGTGTGTGTGTGTGGTGTGTGTGTGTGTGGCTGGGTGACTGTGCTGCACAGAAAAAACTGAAAGAACACTGTGAATCAACAACACTTCAATAAAAAAATTCAAATCTGCTCTCTAGATATTTTATAGAGCAGTTATATTATCCTAACATATATAATTTAAATATTAATATGATTTGAAATAGATTTTCAAGTCCTAGGAGGAAAGGAACTTTTTCCGGTATGGATATAAAGGCATATAGCCTTTTAAAAAGTCATCTAGAGAAAATTCTACAAATAAGGGTAATTGAAAAAAAACCAACAAGCAAACATACACAGAGATTATAGGAAAAAAATGGTAGGTATTTAAACCATAGTATTATATATAAAACTTGGAATTTGAAAGCACATTTGTCAGTTTTGGAGAATTAGTCTCTGTATTTAGAGAAGCGTCAAGCAAGTTTCATATAAAGATTTTATTAACTTCCAAGGGCATATCCTTGGAAGTTAACAAAGGATAAACTAATGCAACATTTATAATAAGTTAAAAATATACTGCTCTACTGTGAAAAGCATAAAGATAAAAGGGGGGGGGGAATTCCCTGGCAGTCTAGTGGTTAGGATTTGGCACTTTTACCACTGTACCCTGGGTTCAGTCCCTGGGCTGGGAACTGAGATCTCACATCGAGCCACTGCATGCCATGGCCAAAAAAAAGTAAAGGAAAAAAAACAGAAAAAGAAATGAGGATGATGGATAGATAGATGACTAGGTGTTAAAGAAAATAACAGTAAATATTAACTAGAGAATCCGGGTGGTGGATATATATGGACATCCCTGTACCATTACTCTTCAGATTCCTTTGCATGTTTAAAATGTTTAAGTGTTGGAAGAAATGCAGGGTTCCCTAAGAAAAGTAGTTATTCTCTGTTAACCCCACTCAGCAAGTAAAGCAGTTTCAGAACGTGTCTCTCTGACACACACTCACCTAGCCATCCGGACCCTGAATCTGGGATGCACAGGTCTGTCTCAGCGCTGGGCAACACAAAGCCCACGACAAACACCTCCACGCCATCTGCCATCAGGGCCATGCCCAGGACAAAGAAAAGAGCCCACTGAAAGCGGCCGTGACCACACTCTTGGATTATCAGCTCGTACTGCTGGGCGAGTTCTTCCTCGTCAGCTTTCCTCTCTGACTCCAGCTCCCGGCGGTCCTTGTACTCGCTGCCCTTGGGTGGCCCCACTGACACGATGCTGTCTTTCCCCTGGTTCGTGTTGGGGATGCCCTGATACTCCCCTTCATAGATTTCATCATCTTCATCATGGCCCTCAGTAGCTTCACTGGAGCCTTCATCATCATTGGCCTCCCCGTTGTAGGTTTCTCCCGGGGGGTAGTCGTCATCCTCTTCCTCGTCTTGGAACCGACTGTAGGACCTCTGCGTGTATTCATCCTGGGCGCGGTCCACCGCTTGATTCACCTTCTTAACTGTCTGTTTCTTCACCTCTCTGGCAATGTCCTTGGCACCCTTCATCAGGGAAGTCCTATCCTTATAAGAGTCTTCCATCCTAGCTCAACCGATGGCCAACTAGAAGATGGGAGTTTTTCAGACTCTGGTCAGTGGTTCAGTCCTGATAGCATCTTCCACTTTGGGTTCAAAATGGAACTGCAAAAGAAGAAAAACCACAGAAGATAGTTATTACTTTTTTTCTAAGTCTTTTCCACTGTCTATTTCTTGCTCTCTTTTCAGCGGCCCCACAGATTAAGACACAGAATCAGCTTTTCCTTGCTTTGGAGAACACTGCTGGTTCTCTGCTTAAGTGAGATCAGCACGTGCAGTCTTTAGGGTTTTTTGCTGTTATTATTACTGTTTTGTTTTTAAGGACCTCTGTTTCTTGGGTGACCTTACATAGAATGCACAAGCATTCTCCTGAAAATACAGTGGAATATCTTGCACTTTTACATGTACCTCCAACATATTTCAGAAGTGCTAGAAAGACAGACCGTGGTTGAGAAAAAAATAATACTGCTCACAGATACATAACACTCAGCAAATGCAAACTGAGAATAATAAAAGAACCTTGTCTGACTTCATTTCCTCACAAAAATAGCAAGCAAGCTATCAAATCATATATAGGCATACCTCATTTTACTGGGCTTTGCTTTACTGGGCTTTGCAGATACTGCATTTCTGGCAAATTGAAGATGTGTGACAACCCTGGGTCAGGCAAGTCTATCAGCACCATTTTTGCAGCATTTGCTCATTTTGTTTCTATGACACACTTTGGAAATCCCTGTACTATTTCCAACTTTTTCATTATTATTATATTTCTTATGTGATCTATCATCTTTGATGTTAATACTATGATTTGCTAAAGGCTCAGATGATAGCGGGGAATTTTTTTTAAGCAATAAAGTACTCTTTAATTAAAGTATTATACATTATTTTTTTAAATAAAATGCTATTGTACACTTAACCAATTATAGTATAGTATAAACATAACTTTTATATGCACCGGGAAACCAAAAAATGTGTGTGATTTTATTGCAATATTCACTTTACTGCAGTGGTCTGGAACAAAACCTGCAATACCTCTGAGTTATACCAGTAAATACTTATAAAATGCATTTGCCCTCTATCTTCAGTGTTATCGTCTTCCAATAAATGATAACAGAAATTCATATGACACTCAAAGCTGACAATGAATATTTTGCCTTAGTATGGCAGTTACAGCTCTAAGAAACTGTCAGCTTTCATCAAATGATTTTGATACTTTTGATAATCACTGAGTTAGAACATGTAGCTTGTCAAGTGGGGATGTGCCCTTTCAGAAACCACTCCCAAGTCAGCAGGGACAGGTAAGCCACAAGTGTGTCACTTTACACTCACTCTGTAAGAAACCCAAGCTTAGCTCCTAGCTTCATCTCTAGACACCGCTCTCCCACTGGCCCACCCACATACTCCCTCCCACCATGTACACGTATAGTTAGATGTTCTCTTGGTTACTGGAGTCAACAGCCTCGCATAACCCATCACTTGGTTTCTTTTCTCACGGACAGTCCCTTATGCCTTGGCTCATTACCTCCAGACTGATGTCTTTCACTTGTCCACTGAGCTGTCCCCACTGGTGGCCCAACTGAGCCAATGTCAGTACCACCTTGTACAAAGATGATATGAAGGTGAAAATGTCATCCTCCCCCAGCATTAATTCCCCAAGCCCTGCGATGGGCAACATTCCAAACACTGGTTTATGTAATGGTCATTTCTACTTTGTTCTTTTGCATCCAGAGTAAAATACTTGGTAAGTGGCTATTACAAACATGCATTACAACAGCAAAAAACAAACAACCCAAAGGAAAAGTGGGCAGAAGACCTAAATAGACATTTCTCCAAAGAAGATATAAAGATGGCCAAAAAACACACGAAAAATGCTCAACACTGCTAATTATTAGAGAAATGCAAATCAAAACTACAATGAGGTACCACCTCACACAGGTCAGAATGGCCATCATTAACAAGTCTACAAATAAATGCTGGAGAGGATGTGGAGAAGAATGTACATTTATACAGCCACAATGGAAAACAGTATGGAGATACCTCAGAAAACTAAATATAGAACCACCAAAAAAAAAAAAAAGGAACTACTGAATGACACATCAGTCCCACTGATATGTCACATGTCTGAACAAAACTTTCATTGAAAAAGATACATGCACCCGTATGTTCATCATTGCAGAAACACTTTTTACAATAGCCAAGACATGGAAATAACCTAAATGCCCATCGACAGATGAATGGATTTGATACATACACACAATGGAATACTACTCGCCTATAAGAAACAAAAAAATAATGCCATTTGCAGCAACATAGATGGGACTGAAGACTCTCATACTAAGTGAAATAAGTCAGAAGGAGAAAGACAAATATCATATGAAATCACATATCTGGAATCTAATATATGACACAAATGAACATATCTACAGAAAAGAAACAAACTCATAGACATGGAGAACAGATTTGTGGTTGCCGAGGGGAAGGGAGTGGGATGGACTAGGAGTTTGGGGTTAGTAGATGCAAACTATAGCATTTGGAGTGGATAAGCAATGAGATCCTGCTGTATAGCACAGGGAACTATGCCTAATTGCTTGTGATAGAACATGATGGAGGATAATGTGAGAAAAAGAATGTACATTTATGTGTAACTGGGTCACTTCATTGTACAGCAGAAATTGACAGAACATTGCAAATCAACTGTAATAACAATTTTTGAAAAAATGCATTAACCAGCTCACCCAGACATGACAAGTCAGCCCAGCAATAAAGTCAAAAAGATGTTTGTTTATAAATGGACTGGGCATCATGACCACTGAATACCTATACATGACCAGGAGGCAAAACAGAAGTATGGCTCTGCTTAGGCCTGTGTTTCAAAAGATGACAAAATGAAAATAAACCCAAACTAAATTGAGATTTGGGGACTAATACATACACACTACTATATAAAACATGGATAACCCATAGCACAGGGAACACTACTCAATATTGTATAATAACCTATAAGAGAAAAGAATCTGAAAAAACCGCAGATATATATATATATGTATAGCTGATCACTTTGCTGTACACCTGAAGCTAACCCAATAAGTATAGTAAACTAACTATACTTCAATTAAAAAAAACATATGATCACAAGGCTTTTTGCCAAATGTCTTAATGAAGGATATTCCTATTTGTTCTCCCTTTTCTTTCTTTTGGGAGAGCTGAGAGACAGGGAAGGGAGAGATGGCAGGATCCATCAGGAGAGTAATATGGGAAGCAGTAAAAACAGTCTGAGGCGGGCTCAGAAACTTAAAAAGGCGGGAAAAGAGAGAAGAGAAGGGAGACTGATGATAAATGATGCTGGCAATAGAGCCATATGATATCACTTATAAGTGGAATCTAGTGTACAGCACAAATGAACCTTTCCACAGAAAAGAAGATCATGGACTTGGAGAATAGATTTGTTGTTTCCCTGGGGGAGGGGGAGGGAGTGGGAGGGATCAGGAGCTTGGGGTTAATGGATGCAAACTATTGCTCTTGGAATGGATTTACAATGAGAGCCTGCTGTGTAGCACTGAGAGCTATGTCTAGATACTTACATCGCAACACGACAATGGGAGGTAAAATTGTGTATACATGCATGTGTAACTTGGTCCCCATGCTGTACAGTAGAAAAATAAATAAATAAATAAATAAAAATGAAAAGCAGGAGTTCCCGTCATGGCTCAGTGGAAAAGAATCTGACTAGCATCCATGAGGATGCAGGTTCCATACCTAGCCTCGCTCAGTGAGTTAAGGATCCAGCACTGCCATGGCTGTGGTGAAGGCCGGCAGCTACAGCTCCGATTTGACCCCTAGCCTGGGAGCCTCCATATGCCATAGATGCGGCCCTAAAAAGACACACACACACACACACACACACACACACACACACACACACAAAAGGCAAAAGTAAAACATTTCACACAATAAAGCCAAATGCTTTATTTATTCATGGTAACATCCATGAATTGACATCACATCAGACACGGCATACCAGCTGCTTCCTGAGCACAAGAGCATCTTAAACACCATTAAAGGAAAAGACTGGGGAGCATGAAAACAAAGCCTGGGCCCCTGTTACATGTCACTTGTGAATAACATGCCTAGTAGTAATGGAAAGCTTCTGCAGTTGCTTTCTCTACAAAAGTGACTGCATTCGGCTTTCCCGCTTTTGTTCCCAGCCAAGAATATTCTCATCACATGCTTTAAGAGGCTCTCGCCCCCAAAAAGGTCTTTGTATGGGAGCCACCTCTATGACAGAAAAGGTCAGGCACAGTGTCCTGAAGTCACAGTTATGAGTAGCAAGTGGGTAACTGTAATTTCCTATGGAATCGAATCACATGAGTCATGAAAAAAATTTTTACAATTAAAAATTGGTTCTGGTTTTGAAAAAAAAAAATGCTTCTTATAAAAGTCATTTTGACTCTGAAGCCAAACAAAGCCCATGTGTATGTAACTTTTCCTTTGGACTCCAGGTTCCTCAGGCCCAAATCGAGGCTCTAGTTGATTTTTGGATCCTCAATGGAATTGATGGGATCTTGTAGTTTGTAGTCTCACTAAAGCAAAGAAGATTTTTCAGTGCTTTTGCATGATGAAGGGCAGGAATGAATACTTATCCAAAAATTCTGTTCAAATCCAGATGTTTGCAGATGTTGCCAGTGGGGGAAATTCAGCGAAGGGGAGGTTTAAGGATCTTTGTGTTATTTCTTAAACTGCATGTGAATTTGCAATGACCTCCAAAGAAAATAAAATAAGAAACCAGAAAATAAGTTTGTACCATCTACACTATGCAATCTTAGAAAATGTGCAAGATGTTTGGCTAGTGGGCAGATTATTCAGGGGGCAGAGTTGTATTCAATGGCTATTCCTCTTTCTGGTAAATGGAAAATGGAAAAGCTGGGCTCATTCCAAACATCACCAGGAAGATGGTAGGCTGGGATCTGTGCTGGGCTGGGGTGGGGGTAGGGGGTTGGGGGCAGGTCTGCATTAAAGCAGCAGCTCCCAGATGTGGCCTGCACACCAGGGATATCCATCAGCAGCTGCTTATCACATTAGCAATATGTGCAAACAATAGACCTTTGTTTTGGGGTGAATCAGCCAGTTACACCATGTATATATACCAGCACCGTTTTAATGAAAAACAGTTGATTTTGTGCTTACTTTATGCCAAGCTATGTGCTAAGGACTTTATACACATTCCTGTATTCTTTTATTTAATCCTTACTCAATCCTATAAAATAGATACTATAGGGTCCATTTTAAGGCTTACCGAGATTACTTAAGTAGCCCAAAGTCATAAAGCTTGTCAGAGGCGATGCTGGAGGTCAAGTTCAGTGGTCTGACCCCAAAGACTTGCCCCTTCTCCCCTCTGCCTCACAGAGTGTGCTCCCTGAGGTCTTAATAAATGCAGTGGCCTTCTTCCTTCCATTTCTGGTAATCTGCCTTTCCTATACCAAAATGGTTTTAGAGCCTCTTTGCTAAATTGTCAGAAAGATTCTGAAACATGAATTACTCCTGCCCTTTGTTGGCGGATCACCATTACCCTCCTACCCCACCCCCACCCCTAGCCCATGGGGTGAGCATGGAACAGAGGCACTTCTGGATCAAAAGGCAAAGCAGTTCCAGTAACCCAAAGGTGGTCCTCTGAAGAGATACAAGTGCTAGTTGATGGAAGTAAAGACCCACAGTATCTGGTCAGAGCAGTAGCAGCATCTCCTACAATTAGCATTTAATACATACTTGTTTAGATGCCCTGCTAATCACGTTAAGTGGCAGGACCCACAGCTGATTAAAAACTATATTTATAGGAGCAGCTGTTACAACTGAATAACATTTACAGTAAAGCTTATTTTATAGTTAATGATATGCACAATCACTGTGTGTGACATTATTTTGCACAAATAACAAGCCATACACATCAGTGAGTTATTTTGGCAAAACAGAGGTTTTTGTTTTTCCCCTTTGGTGGCTCATGCCAAACAGCATGTATCCACTAACACTATATCCTATTGCAAAATCACCCTACACATTTCCCCATCATGCACAACCCCCACCTCTGTACACAGATGTTCTCCAAGTTCCCCATACTGTGCTCAAACCTCCAGTCCCTCTTTCTGCTTTATCCTTCATCACCACCATCATCCAAAGATTAGGAAAGCTCCTCCTCCTTGAAACTTTCTAGAATTTTCTGGATGCTGGAAACATCTCTCATTTTTTTTTTTAATTTTATAGCTACACCTTTAGTATATGGAAGTTTCTGGGTCAGGGATCAAATCTGAGCTGCAGCTGCAATCTACACCACAGCTGTGGCAATGTGGGATCCTTTTAACCCACTGGGCCAGGCCAGAGATCAAACCTGTGCTGCCACAGAGACAATGCTAGCTCCCTCACCTACTACTCCACAGCAGGGACTCCGAAGCCCCTCATTTTAATAACTGTATTTAGGCATCTTTAAAGCCACTATGCAGACTAATGACAGAGACAATAACAGCTCACCTATTATCATGTCGACCATGTGCTAAGTACTTCAAAGGTATTATCTCATAAGAGTAAGGTTCACAACAGTCATACACTGCAGGAACTCTTAACTCCCCCCCACCCAACACCCCCCTCCCCACATCTTATAGGTGGGAAACTAAAACCTGCCCAAGAACTCAAACCCAGACAATTCTACTCCAGAGTCCCATCATTCACCTGATCCATCTACCAGCTCTTAGTGGAAATGGGAGCCTGTGATGGGAAGAGAGATCTGAGGCCACAGAGCTGCAGGAGAAGAGAGCCCCCACCTCCCACGCCTGGACCTAGGGAGCCTCTCAAGTCTGTGGGGATCTCTAGTGTTGGGCCTGGGGAGCGGGGCACGCTATGTAACGGTCCTCCTCTCCTCTAAAATTCAGGTCTAATAGGGAGAGTCAACACAGCAGGCAAATAGCAGTCTCCTGCAACTGAAGGAGAACCGGGCCCACACTTCCCCCTGAGGCCACACTGTCTTCCCAGTGAGTCCAGGCGTGAGGGAACATGCGGCACTCCTTCTGGGGGCAGAGCATTCAGGGAGCTGTCCAAATCCACTGATCTGCAGACGGAACAGCTCCTACAGGGCTGAGGCCGGCAGGCCAAAGTCTTTCCCCCACTTCACTGCCAGAGAAATCACCCCCCTTTCCTGGAGAGGAGGGAGGGTACGTGTGCAGGTGGAGGAGAGAGGAGCTGTAAACATCTGTCCCACATCTGCCTCTCCTGGGGAGCAGAGGAAATTCCTGTACCCAAGTGGAAACCAGAGAAGTGGGGAATAATGTTTCACTTTAGCTGGATGCTGTGTCATTTTGGTCAAGATTCTAACCGAGCCCACCAGCCACCGCAAGGAGAGCTGTATCACTTTCCATCTCTTACTGATATAACCCAAGACCAAGCATATGTGATAACATTATAGCAATGTCACAAAACAGGGTTTCATTAAAATAAAAAGACAAGAATATCTAAGATCTGCATTAGGTCCGGAAATACTGAGGAATACTATAATCCATACTCCAAATTAATATACTTTATGATTAATGTCAGAAAGGCAACATTTAATATGAACAACCACCCATATTCCAAGTATGGCTGATTATAAGCAAGTAGATAATTTTTTTTTTTTTTTTGCTGCACCCACAGGACATACAAAAGTTCCTGGGCTAGGGATCGAACCCCAGCCACAGCTGTGACCTACACCACAGCTGCGGCAATGCTGGATCCTTAATCCACTTAACCCACTAGGCCAGGCTGGGGATCAGGCCTACAATGCTGCAGAGGCTATGCTGGATCCTTAACCTGAAGCACCACATCAGGAACTCCTCATATACTTCTTTATCAAACCTGTTTCATATATATCTGAAAGTGGCGTTTTTTTTTTTTTAAAGCTTAAAGTCAATTTTATTGAGGCATAATTTATACTGAGGCATTAATTCATGAGTATTAAAAGAATTTGGCCCAATATATTTGGTGCTGTACACCATCTAGATTATGAGTATGTTTATTCTGGCAAGAAATGTTTGGTGAAAGGCTTATTCAGCACAGGTTTGAAACCTCTGGCCTTTATATTAACTGTCCACAAAAAAGATCAGCACACGGAGCTCTGGACTTCGGTGGTCTGGAACCAGGCTCTGGAGACAGCACAAAGATCAGATATGGGAGTTCCCACTGTGCCTCAGCAGTAACGAACCCAACTAGTGTCCATGAGGATGTGGGCTCAATCCCTGGCCTCGCTCAGTGGGTTAAGGGATCCGGCGTTGCCGTGGGCTGTGGTGTAGGTCACAGACACAGCTTGGATCTGGCGTTGCTGTGGCTGTGGTGTAACTGGAAGCTGCAGCTCCTATTCAAACCCTAGCCAGGGAACTTCCGTATGCCTCGGGTGCAGCCCTAAAAACACCAAAAAAAGAAAAAAGAAAAAGAAAAAAAAAAGAAAAAGGAAGGAAGGAAGGAAGGAAGGAAGGAAGGAAGAGAAAGAAAGAAAGAAAGAAAGAAAGAAAGAAAGAAAGAAAGAAAGAAAGAAAGAAAGAAGAAAGAAAGAAAAGAAAAGAAAAGAAAAGAAAAGAAAAGAAAAGAAAAGAAAAGAAAAGAAAAGAAAAGAAAAGGAAAGAAAGGAAGGAAGGAAGGAAGAAAGAAAGGAAGAAAGAAAGAAAGGCAGGAAAAGGAAAGATCAGAAGGTGAACATGGCCTTGTAGGAGCTCCCAAGCTGTGGCTGGGATTCATCTCTAGCCCAGGTAAAAACATCCACATTGCTACTTTGTATAGTGTAACCTTGTGAAATAGTAATGATGTTTGAAGGTGATCAGTATTAAAATGCAGAACCCCATATCCCCAGTGAGACAGCATTCTGAAGAGAAGATTTTGGGAAGAGGAGAACACGTTTTGAGATGAAGGAACAGATAGTGACCCATCATCCCAGCCTAAAACTCTGACAGTAGACTGTGGCCACCGAAGGATGCCTCTTGCCTTCTGAACCTGTGAATTATGTGTAAATACGTGTAAATTCCCACTCTTCAAGGGGCAGTTCAAAGGCTATCTCTTTCATGAAGTAATTTCCCTTCATTGTCACTTAACCTAGCCCATCTTCCCAGTTAAGCACAGTTGGTTTCCTCCAGATAGTTAGTGTTCCCTGATAGTTACTCATGAGTGCCACGGTCTGCCTTACTGGAGTGTCAGTTCCCTGAAAACAGGAACTTAGTAAAATAAAACACCATAAAGTTATTAAATGAGGACGTGAGCACCATAAAGGGGGAAACTCTCTGACTGCCCCTTTTCTTCATGAGGGTGTCGTCTGCTTCAGCCTTTCCCCAAAGTGCACTCTGCACCATGTGGTCCTCTTAGGTGCTCTGAGAGGAAAAAGTTCTACTTCCAAATAAACTGGGAAGCTTTGGTCTCATACTTCATATCTCCTTCCCTAGGGGAGCCACAATGCAAAGCTTCTTGTAAAGAACCTTGTTTACATACGTTACCCAACCATTTCCCAAAGTTTTCTAATAACAGAATGTCCTGCCCTCAACAGGACACCGATAAGCAGTCTTCATTATACACCATAGGAAATATTGTGTTATGGTAAATACTGAGATCCTTTACAATTTTAATGTCTCTCTTATGAAATACTACAAGACTCAGCAATTAGAATTAATTGAGGGAAACGGGATGAAAAGCAGAAAGCCCACATTAAAATAACATTTCTAAAATGAAATACAGTAATTCTTTCAAGTCTATCAAAATCTAAAATTAAATTTTCAAGAAGTATCCTTAGAATTTTTAAACAGACTCGCTATAAAAATAAAGAGTATTTTTGCATATTTTTAAAGTAATAAGTCAACCAAAGAGCCTGGAAATTTTAAGTATGTCAGCATTCTTTTTATGAAATTTTGGTGCAATAAATCTGCTCTATGAGGAACAGCTCTCCTAAACCAAGATAAAATGCCCTCAACAGTTGTCTAAATCTCTACAAATTCCACATGAATGAAATCTAAAGCCCTTATCCAAACCACAAACCTGCTTATATATACAAGCTGTTCTGAAGGTCCTAGACCTCTTATTAGAAAGAATATTCTCATGCGAGTCAAGGTGAGCAATATCCTCTTGAGGAAGTATTTGGGTTCAATTCAGTACAGCAATATTCTTTCTGATTACAAAACTAAAATATGCTTAGGAAATAATCAGATAATTCAGAAAATCACAAAGAATAAAGCCATACATATTTCTACCACTCAGAGATTCCCACTTTCAATCTTTAGGCTATGCAGAAGCTTGAGTTTATGATAAATGTAAATCTTACTTTACATTTGGATTTGAAGTCCTTCTCAGATTACACTATTACCTCTAACTTTTCAGGTGTGAATTTTCCTTTGCTGGGTTAGTAGACTATCTCAAATAGGATAGGACTTTATTACATATTTAGTAATTCTTGGCTGTGAGCCTATTTTATATAGCAGTGGTTCTCAAAGTATGCTTTGCAGAGCCCCAGGAAACTCCCCAAGACCATTCAAGCAAACTGAGGTCAAAATGATTTTCATAACAACAGAAAGATGTTTAACTTTTTCACTCTCCCTTTTTCATGAGTGCAATGTGGCATTTTTCAGAGGCAACATGATGTGTGGTGACATCACTGCTCTGATGGTTAATGGAATGTGTACTTGCAGTTTCTTCTGTTTTAAAAAGTTTCTCAGTTTTAGTTTCTTAATATGGTAAATATCAATAGAGACAACCTATAGAAATTAAAGCTCTTTTGTCCTTAATAATTTTTAAGAGTGAAAAAAAGGGTCCTGAGGCCAGATCAAAAGTTAAGAACTATGGTTCTATAGGAATCTTCCCCTGCATGGACTTGGAGTTGTGGAGGCTTCCTTTTAGAGTTTGTTTTTTTCCTATAGGGTTTTGAGCTTGCCTCTGCTAGAGTCCCATAGGGTTCCCTAAGGTCTGAACTAGCTTTTCTATCAGGAGCTCAGTGCTGAATGCCTCTATTTGAGGAGATGTGGAAAGGGTTTCCATCTCAAGTGGGTGACACTCTTCCAGCCCTAGGTGAGCAGTTGTGCACTGCCGTTTCTTTGTGGGGAAGGGTGTGTTGCTGGCTCCTGGCTTGCCTGCTGACCACATCCTGATCAGAACTTAGAAGGCACTGTGCCAGCTCCCCCCACTGCTATGTCTCCCCTTTTAATTCTTGGCACCTGAGCACTTCTTTTTCTTCCTTTTGAGGTCAGCTATTTATTATCTAAATAATACTTGTTTAGATCATCCATCTATATAGAGTAAGATTTAGTATGAGCTCAATCCACTATCTTGACCTAGAGGTTGGCACTTTTATAACCTGCGTCAATTATATGGGTTTTTTTGGGGGGGAGGTTACTGGGGGGGGTTGTTTGTTTTTCAGCTGTACCCATGGCATGCAGAGGTCCCTGGACCTGGGAAAGAACCTGAGCCACAGCAGTGACAATGCTACAGCAGTGGCAAGGCTGAATCTTTAACCACTAGGCCTCAAGGGAATTCCCTAATTATAGATTTTATATTGAAAATTTTCTCATGCTTTTGAATAATCTACTATTTTAATTTATGGTACACTGTAATTCACTTAACCTGTCTCCTATCACTGAGTGTTTTGGTTGTCTACAGTATCTTAATGTTATTAATAACGTGGTGATGCACACCCTTGTGGTGGATCTTACTGAGAATTTCTGAGGTCAAAGAGGTGACCAAAGAGGAGGGGGATGGAGTGGGATGGATTGAGAATCTGGGGTTAAGAGATGCAAACCATTGCCTCTGGAATGGATAAGCAATGAGATCCTGCTGTATAGCACTGGGAACTATGTCTAGTCACTTATGATGGAGCATGATAATGTGAGAAAAAAGAATATATACATGTATGTGTAACTGGGTCATCTTGCTTGCTGTACAGTAGAAAATTGACAGAACACTGTAAACCAGCTGTAATGGAAAAAAATAAAAATCATTACAAAATTGAAAAAAAGAGGTGACCTAGTTTTGATGATTTCTATGTATGATGTCACATTGTCCTTCAAAAAGGTTGTGGCCATTTATAACTTCCCAAAACATGTAGGAGAGCCCATATTTCCATGTGTCTTCATTTATCATGGAAAATAACAATTGTGATTTTTGCCAAATTAGAGAAAATGGTGTTTTATCATTTTAAGTTGCACTTGATTATTAGTGAAATGGAAGCTCTCTTTCCTGGTGAAATCTTTTATCTTTTGTCCATTTCTGTACTTACGTTTATAGTGAGTTTAAGGGTGGCCCCCAGAAAGCTACATCCACATCCCAGAACCTATGAATGTGACCTAACCAGCAAAAGGTATATTTAAGTTGAGAATCTCGAGATGAGATCACCCTGGATTATCTGTCTGGGCCCTAACTCCTCTGGAAGTGTTCTTATAAAAGAGAAAAAACAGACACAGAGGAGAAGACCACATGATGACAGAGGCAGAGGGTAGAGTTATGCACTCCCAAGCCAAGGAATGCCAGCAGCCACCAGAAATGGAAAGAAGCAGGAAGAGTTCTCCTATTTGGAAAGACTGCAGCTCTGTAACATCTTGAGCTGTGAGAGAATAAATTTCTGTGTTCTAAGCCCCCAGTGGGGTAATTTGTTAAGTAGTCACAGCAAATTAATACAAGGTCTTTTTTATTGAATTTGAAGAGCTCTTTGTATAGGAAGGGTCTAAAGTCTTTTGTCATCTATGATTGGAAGTAATTTTCTCAGATGGCCTTGTCTATGGTGTTTTTGCCATGCAAAGTTAGTACTATTTTTATTGAGTCTATTTAAAAGTCTCCTCTTTCATGTTTTCTGCCTTACAGCAGATTGTTAAGGCCCTCCTGGACTTCCAAAATAATCATCTCTGTTTGTTCTAATTCATTTTAATTTCATTGTATGATATTTAGTTCTGGCATTTATTTTCATTATAGTATGTGAGGAAGGGACTTCTTAAAATGAATAACAAATATCAGAAACATTTATTAAAATGTCCCTATCATAAGAGACAGAATTCCTATATGTATTAATATATCTTCAATTGTGAATTCAACTCTTTGATAGATTTATCTACTGCTGCTCTCATAACATTTAGCTTTATCACATTATAAGTTTAATATTTATCAGTAATGGACCCCTCATGACTCATCCTTTGCGAATATTTACTTGTATCTCATCTACTTTCTCATCCAAATGAATTTTATAATTGCTTTATCATTTTCCAAGAAGATTTTCATTAGAATTTTAACTGGAATTGTACTAAGTGTGTAAATTAAGTTCAAGAGAATGAGAGTTCCTGTCTCGGCACCATGGAAACAAATCTGACTAGTAACCATGAGGTTGTGGATTAGATCCCTGGCCTTGCTCAGTAGGTTAAAGATCCGGTGTTGCCATGAGCTGTGGTGTAGTTTGCAGACACAGCTCAGATCCTGTGTTGCTGTAGCTGTGGTGTAGGCCAGCAGCTGCAGCTCCAATTCAACCCCTAACCTGAGAACCTCCATATGCCAAAGGTGTGGCCCTAAAAAGCAAAAAAATAAAAAATAAAAAAATATCAAGAGAATGAAAAGTCTTGGGAGGAGGAAGGACGAATTACGAGTGTGGGATTAGCAGATACAAACTACTACACATAAAATAGACAAGCAGCAAAGATTTACTGTCTAGCACAGGGAATTATATTCAATATCTTATAATAATCTATAATGGCATATCATCAGAAAAAAAATAACTGAGTCACTATGCTGTACACCTGAAACCAACACAACATTTTAAATCAACTCTATTTCAATTTTAAAATGTCTTAAAATACTGTCTCTTTCTATTCATTCAAGACTTTTAAGATGCAACTCAGTGAAATTTCAGTGTTTTTCTTTTTTTTTTTGGTCATTTTAGGGCCGCAGCCCTGGCATATGGAGATTCCCAGGCTAGAGGTCTAATTGGAGCTGTAGCCTCCAGCCTATGCCAGAGCCACAGCAACACTGGATCTGAGCCATGTCTGCAACCTACACTACAGCTCACAGCAACACTGGATCCTTAACCCACCGAGTGAGACCAGGGATCAAACCTGCATCTTCATGGATGCTAGTTGAGTTCATTAACTGCTGAGCCACAATGGCAACTCCTCAGTGTTTTCTTCTCATTGTGCCAGTTACTTATGAACAAGATTCATACACACATAAATGTAAACTTTTAAAATTCATTTGCATAGGAGTTCCCATCATGGCTCAATGGTAACAAACCCAACTAGCATCCATGAGGACTCGGCTTTGATCTCTGGCCTTGCTCAGTGGGTTAAGGATCCGGCTTTGCCGTGAGCTGTGGTGTAGGTCACAGATGCAGCTCGGATCCTGCATTGCTGTGGTGCAGGCCGACAGCTGTAGCTCCAATTCGACCCCTCTCCTGGGAACTTTCATATGCCATGGGTGTGGCCCCAAAATTAAAAAAAAAAAAAATCATTCGTGTATCTGTTTACTGGTTTCTCAGAACCATGACAGATATTTGGCCACTAGCTTAAGTTTCTGTCAGATCCATTTCATGGGCTGGGAAGAGTGCTCCCTCCATTAAAGCATGGGCCTCAGTGCAGAGGCCAACCCCCTGCATTTTGATGGTGAAGTAGAGCAGGTGAGTTGCAAGTGCTGGGTCAGACTCACCCGGGCAGAATTCAGAAAGGGAGAGCACTACACTGTGTTGACAGTCCTAGCTCAGCTGTCCTCTCTAGATCCTCCATAGACTCTGGTCCACCTCTCATCATGTGTCCCAAAGAGCATCTCTGTGGAAGAATTGACGAGCAGACCTGGGGTGTCTGCAGTGGAGCCCAGGAAGGGTGTGGTGCTCTGGATATGTCTGCAAATAGCTGTCTGCAAATAGCTACCAGGATTCTGTCACCCCTTGAGGAACACAGATGCTTGAGGAGCATCAAAACAATCTGTACTATGGAGCATTGCCAGTGATAACACTGTAAACTGTTACACGAGTCCTCCTCTTCCATGAAATAATCTCTTCCATTAAATGACCAAAGACATTGTGGCAGAAGATTTCCCCGGTGTGACACAGAGGCTGTCAGATCTGAAGGGGACAATCTGTGATTGCGAGAAAGCACTCAGGTTGCATGTGGTTAGTTCTGCTTCTTTCGCTGGGACTTAGGAATCATGCATGGGAAATGCAAAGAGAAAACAAAGCCAGGAACTGAATTCCTTTGGGGAAGTGTGCAGGTGAACCCGAAGGCTCTTCAGGGCTGGGAAGAGCAGAGCAGAGTGACTTTCCTCAACAATTATGCTTAGCTCCCTGGGGTTAAAACAGGACACCCCCCCACCCCCCACCAAAGAGCTAATATTCACTGAACAAGTATTTGTTAGGCACCTATGTTGTACCAGGCACTCTTCGGGAACTAAAAAGAAGAGGCTGAACAAAACACACAGTATCATTGCTGCTGGCTGTATGGAGCTTTCTTTGTAGTGATAAGACAGATAACAAAACAAATAAATATATGATTTCATGCAGTGGTAAGCACTACAGATAAAAATAAAGCAGGGTAAGGGTTAGAACAGCACTGCCCGGCAGAACCCTCTGTGATGAGGGAGAAGGTCCGTATCTGTGCGGTCCAACAGCACTGGGGTAGAAAATCCACATTTAAGTGGCCAGGCCTGCCTAGTAGCTACCTCATGGCAGAGTGCAGGCTTAGATAGTGCAGGAGGGGCTGCTATTCTAGGCAGAGGGATCCAGCTAGGAGTGGTCAGGTGGGAAGAGCGGTTCGGGTCCTCAAATTCCCAGAGCAATTTGAATAGAAGCCTAAGGCCAGGGTATAAGCCATGCTGCTCGCCAGGGACTCAGAGCTTCCCAGACACAGAACAGCAAGAGCAAAGCCTCAGGTGGGGCTGGCAAGGAGGCCAGATGCTGATCAGGGTCAGGGAGGGAGTGACAAGAGAAGTGGCTGGTAACAGACCCCAAGACTCTGAGGCCACAGGAGGTGTCTTCGGTTTTACTCTAAGCGGGATGGGTGCAGAGTAGGGGCTCTAGACAAACACGGCTTCATAAAACCCTGCTGGTTTTATTAAACACTGGAAATGTCTCTTTTCTTTTAAAATATCTCAGGATCCCAGCTCTTTTGTATCAGTTGCAATCTTTATTCCAACCATAACCACCTGATCATTAACATACAACTTCAAAATAAAGGCAGGATTTATTAGATGTCCTTTTTTTTAATTTTTATTTTTGCCAAGTCTGAGGCACATGGAAGTTCCCAGGCCAGGGATCAAACCAGTGCCACAGGAGTGACCCAAGCCACTGCAGTGACAATGCCAGATCCTTAATTTCCTGAGCCACAAGGGAATTCCTACTAGATGTCTTTTTTTTAGGGCCACACCTGAGGCATATGGAGGTTCCCAGGGTCAAACTGGAGCTGCAGCTATTGCCGCAGCCACAGCCACATGGGATCTGAGCCACATCTGTGACCTACATCACATCTCATGGCAATGCTGGATCCTTAACCCACTAAGCAAAGCCAAGGATCGAATCTGCGTCCTCATGAATGCTAGTCAGATTTGTTTCCACTGAGCCATGATGGGAGCTCCTAGATGTCTTTAAAGACGGGTTTGAGAAAGGAGGAGGGCAGCTAGAGGAAAAGTTCCTCAGTACAGTCAGAGCCATTCAAGAGGAAAACCTCTAAGACCTAGATGTACCTGGTAGGTACTTAATAAGGACCTGTGATCTCTGACATCTTCTCCACATTCACTCAATCTCTCATCGGAGTTATTATAAAATGAGACCAGTTAGTCTCAGCTTCCCCTGCTTGCCCATCACTGGACTTAGTATAAAAAGAAACAGACCAGGCAACTTACAAATGAGATAGTCATATCTTGGGTATTTAAAAGTTGGCTATAGAGTCAGTCACGTACTGGTGTCAGGCAATTCCTTAGGCCCAAAGATGGAAAACGAAGAGTCACATGACCCATACACCATCTCAGTGGAACAAACACTTAGTCATTCCTAAATTTATACAGAAAATCCACAACATCTCTTGAGCCAACATGTGTCCTAGGCAAATTAGAGTGACCTAAGTGATTAGACATAAACAGTGATCTTGTATGTGAGTCAAACACACACCTGGGTTCTAATGCTGCTTTTCCCACTTACTACTTTTGTGACACCAAGTGTGTTATCTATGATTTTAATCTTCAATTGTGTTACCTGTAAAATGGGAAATAAAAGCACTATTCGGAGGATTAAATAAAATTAACATCAAAAAGAAACACTTGGCACATGGTACCCACTCAGTAAGTGCCAATTTACTTGCAATTAAAGAATAAAAGGATGTGGAGTTCCTGTCATGGCACAGTGGAAATGAATCAGACTAGGAACCATGAAGTTGCGGGTTCGATCCCTGGCCTTGCTCAGTGGGTTAAGGATCTGGCGTTGCTGTGGCTCTGGCATAGACCAGCAGCAACAGCTCCAATTCGACCTCTAGCCTGGAAACCTCCATATGCCGCAGGCATGGCCCTAAAAAAAAAAAAGACCAAAAAAAAGAATAAAAGAATGTGATTTATAAATATAATTCATCATCCAGCAGCAATAACGCTGGCAATTTCCTGTTTTGAAAGGGCAAATGACCATTAAACAGGTTGGCTGTGTTCTTCTCTAGCTGGGAGCCCAGGCTGTGAAGTCCCCAGGCAGCAGCAGTTCTCACAGAAAAAAACTCACCCTGGGTGCTCATGGCTGGGATGCACACTGAGGTTTGGCTGCAAAGAAAGTTCCAAGAAGAATGACTGCTTGTCTGCCTGTCTTTTCTAAGCGAGGCAGGCAATGTGATTAGGCGACTTTCAGAGTTTTAATGCCATTTAAAAGCAAGTCTGCCTCATTCATATTACTCTGATAACAGCAAAACACTTCTCCCCGGACCTCAGTTCACTCCCTTGGATGTTAACAGACTGAGGCAACAGACCTCCCCACCCAGGCTTGCCCTGTTCTCCCCTTAATGCCTGCAAATGACATGTTGGCTCTTTCTTCTTTGCCCATGTTTTACTTGGTAAACATGTCATTTTGAAAGGTTCCTAGGATGTGGCTACAATGCAGCAGCCCTTGTTTACTTCAGCACCTCCCTCCGATAAAATCCCCAGGGCAATGTCCCCATGGGAAGCTCTACTCATTGTTCCCATGGCTTGTGGCCTCCAGAAGGGAGGCACTGGGGACTTCCTTACCCCCTCCACCAGCGGTAATGCTGCTAAATGCGGGCGCAGCTCTGCAACCAGCTGTCTTAGGGGTGCATACATGCCCACCGTGCGCTCCACGATGCAGGTGGACTGCAGTGTTCATCAACTCGAGGCTCCACGTTCTGCCACGTGGTGCAAGATACCACCGCGTGATCAAGGCAGCCACCGGCCTGTGGGGGCCCTTGTCTCTTCCAGCAAGACCTGCTCCTTTATGGTCACTGGGGAATAGAGCTGCAAACCCACTCACACACAAGGCATCAATAAATGGCTAGGAGTTCCTAAAGCCCTCCCCACTTCCCTGAGGTCTTTCTTTTTGAATTTCTTAGTCCAAGGAAATGTGTAAATTGTGGAATTTCAAGCTAACTGGGTGCATAAATTAGATATTGGGGGACAGGAAGGATTTTTTCTTTTCTTTTCTTTCTTTTTTCTTTTTTTTTTTTTTTGTCTTTTTGCTACTTCTTTAGGCCGCTCCCACAGCACACGGAGGTTCCCACGCTAGGGGTTGAATCAGAGCTGCAGCCACCGGCCTACGCCAGAGCCACAGCAACGCGGGATCCGAGCCGCGTCTGCAACCTACACCACAGCTCATGGCAACGCCGGATCGTTAACCCACTGAGCAAGGGCAGGGACCGAACCCGCAACCTCATGGTTCCTAGTCGGATTCGTTAACCACTGCGCCATGACGGGAACTCCAGGAAGGATTTTTTGATGTCATCCTCCCAAGTGGCTCCTGAATACTCCAGCAATGTGTGAGAACAGATCTGGGCCCAAAGCAGGCATCACAGGGAGTCAGAAATTATCCATCCATTCACCAGACTACTAGTTCTTAAAAGAAAGAGTCGGTATTCTGTTGCATCTCCTATTCTTGGTGCCCAAAGCAATGCTGGACACTCATTCATTCATCCAACTAACCGCTGTTTTTCACCTCCTCATTAGAAGGGTCTAGATTCTCCCTGGATCCTGTGCCTATAGACATTAAAGGTCCAGCTCCTCACCATCAAGGAATCTTCCACTAAGTGGAACAGCCAAGATGATAAGAGCTATGGGCTGGCCCACGGTATTATGATATTATGGGATAGAGTAGGGTCTAAACTGAGGTGACCAGACAAAAGATGAACAGGTAAAGCATTCACAGACCAAGGACCTAGTCTACCAAAGGTCACAGTAGGAACTCAGTATTCACTGCAATAAAAAACACACAACCATGTAGTGAGGGTCTTTTGCACACTTCCACTTGTGTGCAGCACACAGAAGCAGGTGTGGAAATAAAAAAATGTATTTCCATTCTCTTTCAAAGTTCCTGGGGCAGGAGGGCTCCAGCAATTGTGTGTCCATGATCCCTTGCCAGTCTCGAGAGTCCTGCAGAAATCAGCTGAGACCCTGACTTGATTCTCAGATTAAAAGCCAGCAATGTTTTGGAAGGTGGTAGCTTCTAAAGAACTCCTCTTATAATTTAATAAAATTTGGAAATTGGACCTCTTTAAAAAAATGGATTTCCAATGCCTTCTCTGACTATCACACCTCTGGGGCCAACAGGCAAATTCAACCTTGACCATATTTGCTAAAATTAAAATGTTCAGTTTCTTCCGTTAACTCTTTGGTGTCTGACTTTGCCAACATTATTACCTACAGCAAATGAGCACAGGGAGGAAGGTATAAAAGGACTTTCATGATTGACAGAAATGTATGATTGACATCTGGTTATATACCACAGTGTTTTCCAAAATGCATTCCAAGAGATAATAAAAAATGTTCCTCAAAAAGAGATTTTATAGACAAGTAAGATGGGGAAACACCTGTTACTTTCCCACCACCTCCCGGTCCCAGCGTATCACCTGGACACTGCAAGGGCATCTTCACTGGTCTTCCTGGTTCCATCTTTCCCCTTTAGAGGCTTTTCTTGGCACAGCAGCCAGAGAAATCCTTCCCAAAGGTAGGGCAGAAATATCATTCCTGTGCTAAGAACTCTTCAGGGCTTCCTTCCCACTCCCTTTGTCCCTACATGGCCTGGCTCACCTCCTCTCTGGTCTCGTCTTCCACCATACCCCCTCTAAACTCCACCCAGCCTACTGCAACAGGTCAGGTGCTCTTCTGCCTCAGGGCCTTTGCACCTGCTATTCTCTCTGCTTGGACTGATCCCCCATCCCCCACTCTGAGATAACTGTGGGCCTCTCATATCCTTCCCATTTCTCAAACGTCACCTCCATATAGCGCTATAAACACACTAAGACAGTGCCCCACTGACTCTTTTTTTTTTCTTTTGTCTTTTGTCTTTTGTTGTTGTTGTTGTTGTTGCTATTTCTTGGGCCGCTCCCGCAGCATATGGAGGTTCCCAGGCTAGGGGCTGAATCGGAGCTGTAGCCACCGGCCTACGCCAGAGCCACAGCAACGCGGGATCTGAGCCGCGTCTGCAACCTACACCACAGCTCACGGCAACGCCGGATCGTTAACCCACTGAGCAAGGGCAGGGACCGAACCCGCAACCTCATGGTTCCTAGTCGGATTCGTTAACCACTGCGCCACGACGGGAACTCCCCCACTGACTCTTTATGCTATTTTTCTTATTCCTCTATCACCATCTGATAACATAATATTATATTTTTATTTGCTTTCTGTCTGACCCTCCTCCAAAACCAAACTCCATGAAAAAAAGGGAACTTTTTTTGTGGGCTGTTCTTGCTCAATTCCCAGCACCTAGAAGAATGCCTGACACATTCCAACATTTTTTGTTAAACAAATCACTGACTGGAACACTCAACTGAGCAAAGCCGAATGTTGTTGCTGTTGCTTTTCCAAGGCTTCTCAGAGCCTTTGGCAGCCTCTGGCATGCACTGTGTGCATCCTTCTTCCAAGAAGGGTAAAGAACTGTAACACCCAAATTCACCCGACCCTGCAGCGCAAACTGCTTACAGAAGGAGCATTTCCCAGGTCTCGTGTTGGGGAACCCTTATGAGGGGTGAGACGTATCTGGGAATAAAACATTTTTTCTTTGTTGTGCTGCCAACAAGAAGAAGGCTCCCTCAAGACAGAGGCCTCTTCTTGCTCTCAGACTCAATTCCCACAATACGGGAGCAGGATGAACACCGCTACTTCTCAGCACAATCCCAGAAAAGCAAAATTAATTTTGATGTTTCTCGGTCTAATCTTGGGAAGGCAAATCAGTCCAATGCTCTCACTGGGCACTGTGCTGCTTCTGTCATGGCCAGTGCGGTCTGTGAAAGATGCTTACCTTTGTCTTCCAGGCTCCACTGGCAGCAGTGATGGCATTGAATTACAACAGTCCTACAGGCTACCCTCCAAACAGAGATCCACTGCTGGAAATATTCAGGGTGGAGGGAGAAGGACAAAATACATTTCCTTCCTGGAAGAGGGCCTGACTTTATCCTCTCTCAGTCTCTCTCATGTAATTCACAGGTATCGATTTGAAGTATTCATCATTTAACAATCACCTTTGCTCTAGTCATAAGGAAATCATATGTGATAGCAACTATACATGTCTTGAAATAACTTTTCTGGGCACAAACCATTGTGATGGTTTTCTAATGCAATATACCTTAGATACAGAAAATCTTAGGGACATCACTAAAAAAAAAGATGAAAACTAATAAACAAGTCCAGAAGTATATCAATTTCCTAAGGCAGCAGGAACAAAGTACTACAAACCGTGTGGCATAAAACAACAGAAATTGATTCTATCACAGTTCTGGAGGCTAGGTGTCTGAAGCCAAGGTGTCAACAGGGCCATGCATCCTCTGACATCTGCAGGAGAGAATTAATCCTTCCGTGCCTCTTCTCAGTTTCCCATGATGGCCAGCAGCTCCATCACTCTGACCTCTGCCCTGTCATCTGTGTCCCTGTGTCTGTGTCCAAATGCCCCTTTTCTTATAAGGACCACAGTCCTATTACAGCTCACTCTGATGACCTTATCCTAATTTGATTACCTCCGTAAAGACTCCATTTCTGAATAAGGTCATGTTCACAGGTACTGGGGCTCTGGACTTTAATATGTCTTTTAGGGGGAGGCAAGTCAACCTATAAAATCCATTCTATTAGAAAAGTGACTGCAGGTGTTCCCATTGTGGTTCAGCAGGTTATGAACCTGACTAGAATCCATGAGGAAGTGGGTTTGACCCCTGGCCTTGCTCAGCAGGTCAAGGATCTGGTGTTGCCGTGAGCTGTGGTGTAGGTTGCAGACACGGCTTGAATCCTGTGTTCTGTGACTGCTGTGTAGGCCGGCAGCTGCAGCTCCGATTCAACACCTAGCCTGGGGCTCCATATGCCACAAACGTGACCCTGAAAAGCAAAAATCAAAACAAAAACACAACCAAAAAACTGACTGTAAATAAAATGAACCTATATTTGACCATACCTAAACTGTGGTAGATCCAGACAATGAGATGTTATTCAGCACTAAAAAGAAATGAGCTTTTCACATGGATGAAGCTTAAGTGCATATTGCTAAGGGAAAAAATATTCTGAAAAGGCTACCTACTGTATGATTCCAACCATATGAGATTCTGAAAAAGGCAAAACTATGAAGACAATAAAAATATTAGTAGTTGACAGGAGTTCTGAGGGAGGAAGGGATGAATGGGCAGAACACAGAGGGTTTGGGGAGGCAGTGAAAAAATACTCTGTATGATACTTTAAATGTGGATATATGTCATTATACATATAATGTATAATAAGTAAGTTTGGGCAAAAACTTACTGGATGTAACAAAACCAAAAGTGAATCCTAATGAAAACTGGACTTTCAGTTATTATGATGTGTAGGTTTGTCAGTTATAACAAAGAACCATGGTGTTGGAAGGTTTTGATAAAAGAGGAAGCTGTCATTGTGGCAGGATAGTATCATGGCTACTCATCATGGCAGGAGGTCACGAGGAAATCTCCGTACCTTCCTCTCAACTTTGCTGTACACCTAAAATTGCTCTAAAAATAATAAAATCTCTTAAAACTTTGAAAAAAAAAAGAATTACAACATATCTCATTTGTGTTTTCCTGTCACCAATCCCTCTCCAATCTCCAAAATGAGGTTGGCAGATACGTCAAGTCTCAGAGAGACGTTGCACATCTGACAGAGAAAATGGCACAATTCTTGCAATCTCCGAGGGTTAGTCCTTTACATCTCCTCTGATATTAGGAGAGAAAGAAGAAAAATGGAATATTTATAAACACATACTAAACATTTCTATCCCTTTCCTTTTCTCCGTTCCTTCATACCATCTCCTTCGCTGCAACCTTCATATCACTTAAAGTCATATGTAGTAAGACAGCAAGTAATTAAAACTTGAACATTAGTTCTTGAATGTAAATTCTTCTTTTGAGTTTCTTCCTCCAAGTGGCCGTCAGCAAAAAGGTTGGTTCCATAACCATATATTCATGAAGACCATCAAAAGGAAAAGAAAGCAGACAACCTGTACTCACATCCCTATTTGGCAGCTGCTGGCTGGGAGACCAAGGGCTAATCATGTCACCTCACCAGTCAATGGGACGATAGTGAAAACACGTAAGCACAGAGCACACTAAGTAGACAACCTCTACATTGTCTGCCCAATGCCAGACACCAAGTCATTTTTTTCTTTTTCACCGCAATCAAGCAAATTAACTAGTTGTCTCTATTTGACTTAGGATGGGGGACACTGAACTCACGTTTTATTCCCATTTGATTCCTAGGTCAAGGAGCAAAAGATAACGAAGGCTTCAGCTTGAAAACACAATGTGGTCATTTATGTCCAAAAAGGCTTGATGATTTTAAGGTTACCCAATGAAAAGAAATTTTTTTCCTTTCTAACATAGAGATACCCAATTTTTCTAGAACAGAAAGTCAGTTCCTCTCTAATATGATGAAGAACAGAATTTCAAGAATGCCTGTGCTTAGAAATATACCTATGTATTGAAACATTCCTAAAGAGCAAATTCTGTCAATATTGCTCACGTCTCTCATTTCTGCTAAGCCTTGCTGTCTGAACAAAAGAAACTGCTCCCATAACCTATCACTGCCCCATAATGTGACTCAATTTCTTTTTCTCAGTCCCCCCCCTCTTTTTTTTTTTTGTCTTTTGTCTTTTTTAGGGCCGCACCCACAGCATATGGAGGTTCCCAGGATAGGGGTCTAATCAGAGCTGTTGCTGCCAGCCTACACCACAGCCACAGCAACGCCAGATCCGAGCCACGTCTGTGACCTACACCACAGCTCATGGCAACACTGGATCCTTAACCCTCGGAGCGAGGCCAGGGATTGAACCCGCAACCTCATGGTTCCTAGTCAGATTCGTTTCCATTGAGCCATGATGGGAACTCCTCAGTCCCTCTCTTTATATCCCTCTTTATTCCTACAAAGGACATCACTCCCTTTTAACTGAAGTTACTATAGTATTATCATATTATTGTTATGTCTTTGCTATTACTTTTTTAAATCAAGTGTTTTTAAAAAATGCTTTCTAAATACTTAAAATCTTCAAGTTGCTTTCACAACACATGAGATAGATATATACGTATTATGCTGTACCCATGGCATATGGAAATTATGGACGTTCCCAGGATAGGGGTCAAAACAGAGCTGCAGCTGCAGGCTTATGTCAAGCTTGTGGCAACACTGGATCCTTAACCCACTGAGTGAGGCCAGGGATCAAACCTGCATCCTCACAAGCTCTATGTCAAGTTCTTAACCCACTAAGCCATGATGGGAATGCCTTATGATTTGTTGTTAATTCCCCACCCTCTGCCAATCATGGGCCACTGGCCCTTAAAAAAGTTCCCTATACTCAGCGTAGACAAACAAGTCTAAAAAAGAATCCTGTAAAACAATTATCTTCAAAGTTTGCCTACTGTGTTGTGTAGAGTAAATTGGAGTGATCTTTCCTTGAGATGTGGTTTTTGCATACTTAGGTATGATGTAAAGTTTAAAAGGATCTGTAGACATGATACCGATTTCAAGAATTAAGCATTATTTTAAAATGGCTGATTGTAAGAAAACACTGTAAAAATTAATCCTTTTGAGAAAAGCACTCCTTTGTGGGTCTTCAAATATCCCTCATACATCTTGTGTAATCAATTCCTAACTAGCATAGTATCAAATGAAAATGCAATTTAAAACAATCTGTAAAATATAAGGTATCACTTGCATGTTATATGTAAATTGCATATGTGCAAAAATCTGACTCTTGTGCCACTATTCCACAGCAGCATTTCCTGTATGTATTCAGTAGGTTGGAGAGATAATAATGAGTGTTATTGTCTGTTCAACACTTAGAAGTCACAAAAGCAAGGTCTCACTGTTGTAATTAATCAAAAAGTTTATAATCCTTAAAATTTGCAACACTCTGTTACTCTTGAATTAATTAAGGGAGGTGAGAATTCTCATCTAAGAGGATATACAGAGAAAGAATATTTAGGGCAGAGAAGGCAGACTGAAATCTCTAGGTCAGGATCATGCTTGGTGCATCAGAGGGACAACAACGAGGCCAGTGTCTTCAAAAAAAAGTGTTAGCAGAGAAGAGGGGGAGATGAACTCGGACAGATAACAAGGGGCCGGGCAATGTAAAGCCTTGTGGACATTTGCAAGGACTTTGGCTTTTACCCTGTGTATGATGAGGACCCCTGCCGGGATTTGTACGGAGAAGGGAAATGATCTGACTTCCTTTTAAGAGATATCTCCGGCTGCCATGCTAAGAATGGGCTCTACAGGACAAGAGGAGAAGCAGAGACCAGGTAGCTTTCTACCTGGAAGCTACTTCAGTAATTCAGATGGTTCAGACATGGGTTGGGAGGGGCAGCAGCAGAGGTGTTAAAAAATGGTCAGATTCTGGATATAATGTGAAAGAAGAGACACAAGGACTTCCTGACGTGGACTGTGAGAGGAAAGAGAGCAAGGCGGGGGGGATGGGTTTTCCATATACAGAGATGGGGTAGGTGGTAGCAGCAGCAGGTTTTGCTTGTGGGGGACGGAGAGGGATTGAGAATTCAGTTTTTGGACAAACTAAATTTAACATACTGATTAGACATCCAATGGAGATGGTGAGTATGTAGCTAAAGTTCAGGGACAAAGGTTTGGACCCAAGTTATATACACTGGGGAGTCAATGGCATTTAGGTGGGCTTTAAAATAACAAGAATGCACAGGATCATCACCAAGACAGTGAGTTCAGATAGAAAAGAGAGAAGAGAGGGATGTATTGGACCTGGACCATTGGAAGGTTATGAGGTTGGAAAAAGGAGACTCAACCAGCAGAGCAGATTAGGAGCAGTCTATGTGGCAGGAAGAAGCTCAAGAAAATATAATTTCAAAGGAAATTAACCAAGAGAGTATCAGGAAGGTGTGCATCAGCCAGGATCCAGTCAGGAGACTGAATTAAGAGAGTATTTTATTGAGTATAAAATTGCTAACCAGGTAACAAAGAGGGTGAAAAGAGAACTCTAAGGTATCATGAAGGTAGAAACCACAACCACAAAAAAGCCTACCACCTGTAGGGCTAGCGGGACAAAGAATGGGGTTTGAATTATTAAATAAGCTTAAAGGAAGGGCCCCACAGAGCTGAGCTCAGTCTCCTGAAAAGCAGGTGCTGCTCAGCTGGTGCTGGTGTTTCTGAGCTCAAAAGAGGGCCTTGTGGGTCTGGGAACTCTTTTCTAAAAAAGGCCGTCAGCCATCTGGTGCTTATGTTTTTGAGAGGGTTATAAAGAGGTGCTGTATTGGTTTTCCAGGGCTGCCATATAAATTACCACAAACCTGGTGGCTTAAGACAACAGCAATTTATCCTTTCACAGTCTGAGGCTGGAAACCTTAAATCAAGGTGTCAACAGAGCCGTGCTCCCTCTGAAGGCTCCAAGAAAAACTGTTCCATGCCTCTCCTAACTTCGGGTGGTTGCCAGCAATCCTTGGTGTTCTTTACTTGGAAGACTCCACTCCAGTGTCTGTCTCCATCTTCACACGGCCTTCTTATAAGGACAATAGTCATCGGGTTTAGGACCCACTCTAATCCGGGATAAGAGCATCTTAACTAATGACATTGGCAAAAACTCTATTTCCAAATCCGATCACATCCTAAGGTTTTTGGGAGGCGTGAACTTCTTTGTAATGGTATCCAATCCAGTATAGGCAGGTTCTTTGAGCGCTGAAAACTGGAATCATATGTAACAACAGGGAGGCACTGTCATTTCTGGGGTGAAGATGTTTTTCTAAACCATGACACTTAAAAGAACCACATGCAGACAGTAAGCCCATAGGAAGCAAATGAGAAAGAGGAAGTCCCTTTTTCCTTCTCTAGCTCCCTCTGTTACCCCCTATTGCAGAAGCTAACACAGAGCCATCTCAGAAGTCTAGTTTACAGACTCATCTCCAGCATTTCAAACGTAATTATAGAAAGGTAGGTTTGGAGCAGAAAGGCAATATCTTAACAATTAGCACAAGGAGGGAATGGTCAATTATGTCAAAAGTTGCTGATAAAGAAAAATAAGAACTGATAGTTGCCGATTGGATTTAGCATCATTTGTTCTATGAACAAATAAATTCAGAAGCTACTCTTCTAAGGACTTTTTGTTGGACTTGCCAGGCATTTCAGCACTTTGGCCAGCTCCCTGCAACAGGGCTCAGTCTGTTGCTGACGGACATTAGAACAGTTAACAGGGAGTTCCCGTCTGGCGCAGTGATTAACGAATCCGACTAGGAACCATGAGGTTGCGGGTTCGGTCCCTGACCTTGCTCAGTGGGTTAACGATCCGGCGTTGCCGTGAGCTGTGGTGTAGGTTGCAGACACGGCTCAGATCCCGCGTTGCTGTGGCTGGCTACAGCTCCGATTCAACCCCTAGCCTGGGAACCTCCATATGTCGCGGGAGCGGCCCAAGAAATAACAACAACAACAAAAAAAGAACAGTTAACAGCCATCAGACACATGTTGAGCTACCAAATGCCCACAGTGCTACTCACAGCCACTACATATCCTGTAACTCCCTCTGCTGCATTTTATTTTGATGTTTGCAAATGAGTTAGAGTCACTTTGAAAATGAATACATCCCCGGGGTCTTCCATAGACCACATAGAGAGGCTACTAAGGGAAATCAGGCAACAGGTGATTTTAAAATAAAAATAAAATGAAAATTGAGTTCCACTTCTCTTTCCTCCACTTCTGTAACTGCTGTAAGAAATCCATGGATGATTGAAAGCAGGTGCTTATGTTTTCTTTCTCTCTTTGGAGGGTGACAGAAGCAAGTAAAGTTAGTAGAAGAAATTGTTTTGGTAAATCCAGAGCAAATGCAGTGCGCATTTTAGAGCCCAGACACATCCTTAATATCTCATTGATATTTTGGGAAATATTTTCTGCTCCTCCTTAAAATTTATAAATCATGCTAATTTCACAATTATTTAAAAATACATAATACAAAATAAAAACAAAGAGAAGACAACATAAAAACACCCCTGAACTGTGAATGAAGAAGCTTAGATTCTAAGAACATCTTTGTAAATAACATTGTATAGCTCTGGGCAAGTGTTTTAGCAGCTCTGATCTGCCTTCTTTATCTCCTAATGGGAAGGCTGGCATAAAAGATCTCTAAAAAGCTCTCAGCTTTTGACTGTATTCCCTAACTACTAAAACTAGCATTATGGTTATCAGGGTTATCGTGCAATTACAATGCATTTTTAGAGTGGAAATTAGTTAAGGATTTTACTTTAATATATACATTACTATAATTTTGCAATTTTCAATGAAATAATGACAGTATATAAACAAATTTATAAGACAATAGGAAACTAAAGCACTGAAAGTAAAATCTGAAAGAAAATTCCTCAGTTGTCTATCACTGTTAATTGTTATTTATTTGACATTGATGACTTTCTCCTCTCTTAGAAATTAACCAGTTAACCTGTGTAAAGTAGATCATAAGAGCCAGAAAGCACTTGGTATATATCTGTTTGTGTCTAAAATTGATGAAAGGGGATAAAAATATAAAGAATGCACATAATAAATCAATGTATGCCATTAAGCTAATCTAGCTTTATGAGGAAATAAAGTCCTAACTTCTTTGTATTGTTTCTGTGTGTTCTGAAATTTCATTTTTTACATTTGCAATTTATAGTTCATAGTCCAAAACTATCCAGAAGAGTTTCTGCCAAATGCGGAAGGTGTGGGGAAATTCATCTAACCAGAATTCCATTAGAACATATATTTGATCAAACATAACTGATAGGGAAACAGTAACCATGATATTACTCAAATATCTTAATTTGGAATGGTATGTTGCTTGCTAGTTAATACCATAAATGAAAAATCACTAAATTTGGTAAAACTTGAAAATAATCTAAAGAAGTAAAAAAAAAAAAAAAAAAGACTTTTGCTAGATTCTCTCTGGGGTGTGTGTAAAGTAATCATTTTCATTTGCCGGAAGTTCTCAACTTTCAATGTGAGGTTATATTTTCATTTAATATCTTAAGTAGAAAAAACATTTTCTTTAAAATTACTTTAAGAGAGACTGCAATAATCCATTTTCTTTTTTTGTGTGAAAGATATAACTATCCTTTCAAGCTTTCTTACACTAAAGAAAGGCAATGAGACTGACCTAATAAATCAGTTGTACAATTTATGTCAGAGAATGTTGTGCCTATGTTCTCTTCTAGGAGTTTTACAGTGTCATCTTATGTTTAAGCCTCTAAGCTATTTTGGGTTTATTTCTGTGCATAATATGAGGCTAATTTCATTGATTCGCATGCAACTGCCCAATTTTTCCAGCACCACTTGCTGAAAAGACTTTTTCCCAATTTATATTCTTGTCTCCTTTGTTAAAAATCAATTCACCAAAGGTGTGTGAGTTTGTTTCTGGGTTCTCTATTCTGTTCCATTGATCCATATGTCATTTTTGTACCAGTACCATGCTGTTTTGATTACTATAGCTTTGTGGTATTGTCTGCAGTCTGGGAGAGTTATGTCCCCTGCCTTGTTTTTTTCCCTCAGGATTGTCTTGGCAATTCTGGGTCTTTAATGGTTCCACATAAATTTTAGGATTATTCTAGTTCTGTGAAAAATGTCATGGGTAATTCGTTAGGGATTAAATTTGATAGGTATTAAAATGCATAAATGTGTAGACTGCTGTGGGTAGTATGGCCATTTCAACAATGTAAATTACCCCAATTCAAAAGTATGGGATATCTTTCCATTTTTTTGAATTCTCTTTAATTTCCTTTATATTAATGTTTTACAGTTCTCAACGTACAACTCTTTTCTCTCCTTGGTCAGGTTTATTCCTAGGTATTTTATTTTTTTGGTGTGATTTTAAAAGATATATTTTTTTACATACCTTCTCTGATATTTCATTGTTATTAGAGAAATAGATATATAAAACCAAAAATAAACAAATGAGACAATCAAACTTAGAAGCTTTTGCATAGCAAATGAAATCATAAACAAAAATGAAAAGACAACCCACAGAATGGGAGAAAATCTTTGCAAATGATGCAACTGACAAAGGCTTAATCTCCAAAATACACAAACAACTCACACAACTCAACAACAACAAAAACCCAATTGAAAAAGGGGCAGAAGATCTAAGCAGACATTTTTCCAAAGAATACATATGGATTGTCATTAGGCATGTAAAAAGATGCTCAACATTGTTAGTTATTAGAGAAATGCAAATCAAAACTACACAGGTACCACCTCACACTGGTTAGAATAGCCATCATCAAAAAGTCTACAAATAACAAAAGCTGGAGAGGGTGTGGAGAAAAGAGAACCCTCCTCCTACGCTGTTGGTGGAAACGTAAATTTTTTTTTTTTTTTCTTTTTAGGGCCACACCCACAGCATATGGAGGTTTCCAGGATAGGGGTCCAATTGGAGCTGTAGCTGCTGGCCTACACCACAGCCAAAGCAACGCAGGATCTGAGCCACAGGATCTAAGCAGCATCTGTGACCTACACCACAGCTCATGGCAATGCCAGATCTTAACTCACTGAGCGAGGCCAGGGATCAAACTTGCCACCTTATGGTTATTAGTTGGATTCATTTCTGCTGCGCCACAATGGGAACTCCAGGAAATATAAATTCTTACACCCACTATGGAAAACAGCATGGAAGTTCCTCGGAAAACTAAATATTGAACTACCATATGATCCTCCAATCCCACTCCTGGGTATATATCCAGAGAAAAAACATAATTCAAAAAGAATCATGCACCCTAGTTTTCACAGCAGCACTATTCACAATAGCCAAGACATGGAAACAACCTAAATGTCTACAACAGAGGCATACTGTTGCTGTAATACAAAAGCTGTGGTGTATATACACCACGGAATACTACTCAGCCATTTAAAAAATGAGGCTGCTGGCAACAACATGGTCGCAACTAGAGATTCTAATACTAAGTGAAGTAAACCAAACAAAGACAAATACCATATGATATCACTTATCTGTGGAATCTAAAATATGGCACAAATGAACCTATCTACAAAATAGAAATAGGGGGAGTTCCCGTCGTGGCGCAGTGGTTAACGAATCCGACTAGGAACCATGAGGTTGCGGGTTCGATCCCTGCCCTTGCTTAGTGGGTTAACGATCCGGTGTTGCCGTGAGCTGTGGCGTAGGTCGCAGACGCGGCTCGGATCCCATGTTGCTGTGGCTATGGCGTAGGCTGGCGGCTCCAGCTCCGATTCAACCCCTAGCCTGGGAACCTCCATATGCCGTGGGAGCGGCCCAAGAAATGGCAGAAAGACAAAAAAAAAAAAAAATAGAAATAGGCTCACAGACATAGGGAACAGACTTGTGGTTGGTTGCCAAGGGGGAGGAAGGAGGAAGTGGGATGGACTGGGAGTTTGGGGTTAGTAGATGCAAACTATTACATTTAGAATGGATAAACAACAAGGTCCTACTGTATAGCACAGGGAGCTATATTCAATCTTCTGGGATAGACCATGATGGAAAAAAATATAAAAAAGAATGGGTGTATGCGTGTGTGTGTGTATCTATACATGTATACACACACACATAACTGAGTCACTCTGCTGTATAGCAGAAATTGGCACAATACTGTAAATCAACCATACTTTAATAAAAAATACAGTAAAAAAAATTGAAAAAAAGAAAGGTAATGGATTGCCTTAACTGCCTGTGGCTGCAAAGAGGTCAAGAAACGTAGAGGGAATTTTTTCCCACTATTTTAACTTGACCAAACACAAAATTACTACAAATCTATGGATCTCCATTTTAATATCTCAGTACTTGAGTGTCTAGCAATCAGGTGCTATGTGTCACCAATAATCCAAGTTTCCAAACTGGTCAGGGACTTTTAAAGGTTTCTCAAAGACTGGTCTACGGGCCAGCAGTACTAGCACTACCTGGGAACTTGTTAGAAATGCAGAATCTCAGGTCCCACCCAGACCTACTGCACCAGAACCTGCATTTTAACAAGATCTTCAGGTGATTTGTATGCACAGTAAACTTTGAGAAGCAGTGCCCTTATGTATCAACACTCACATTCATTTGAGTACAGAAAAAAAAATATTACAGGTATCCACCAGAAGTTGTAGCTGAATATGCCCACAGCAGTGTGCCATGCGATTGATAAATAAAAATGAAGATATGCTCATATAACCATTCTCAACTTAACCTCTTAAAAGTAAATAACTATTGAATATCTGTATAGAATATCTGTGCCATGTAATTAGTGTTATCATTTTCCCAGATTCCTGGGATCTCCTAGTTTACACCTGTTATCTTGGAATAATTATGAATAGTATCCCACCACCTTTTAATCTAAAAAAGTTCTCATGTGGACAATGAATTACATGGTTGCCCTAATTAAAATCTGCTACAAACAACCTTCCCAGAAGATTTAACTGTAAGAATACATGATATTTGGGCCCCCCTAGTCACCAAATTCTGCTATTTTATACTAATAAGCAGGAAAGAGATGCTGCACTGCTAAAATAGTAAGGCAAGCATTTTCCATTTCACAAACGAACAGAATCATAGTGGCTGTAATCTTCTAACTTTTTATTAATTTTACCATACCACTAGTATTTGATGTGGCTTATCTTTACTAGAATCTGGTATAGGGTCTGACTTAGAACCTACATTTATTTATTTTAAATTTAATATATGTTTATGGTGCTGCAGAAAGGTCACCATGACTTGGAACTATCAAAACTGTTAAGAGAACCTTGGAGTTCCCATCGTGGCTCAGCAGTCAGCAGACCTAACTGGCATCCATGAGGATGCGGGTTCAATCTCTGGCTTTGCTCAGTAGGTTGAGGATCCAGCATTGCCGCGAGCTATGGTGTAGGTCGCAGACACAGCTCAAATTCCACAGTGCTGTGGCTATGGGGTAGGCCAGCAGCTACAGCTCAGATTGGACCCCTAGCCTTGGAACCTCCATATGCCACAGGTGCAGCCTGAAAAAGACCAAAAAAAAAAAAGAGAGAGAGAGAGAGAGAGAGAGAGAACCTCAGCTTTAGTGTCCCATAAGTGAAAAGCACCCTTCAGTTAATTTCCCACCTCTATGTGCTAAATGGACCATAAGCACATCGCATACACTATGAACCTAGATAAAGAACAAGAAAACTAGCTACCATCATTCAGTGGCTTGGGTGAGCCTACAGAAGCAAACAAATGCCCAGGAGAAGGGTGGAAGGACTCTATGCTCTTCCAGGCAGACAGGTAAAGAGTAAGAAACGGCCATTCACTGGCTGTGGGGCAGAGTGTAATGATGTCAGAGCACAGGTTTGCTAGGAATTCGCTCTGGGGAAGTCAATTCTGCCCAACTGATCAGAAGAGGACAGTGCCTGGTGGAGCTGGGGTCAATCAGCAGGAGCTAGAGTCCATCCAGAGGCCATGGGTGGTTGCGTCAGGATGAGCATCAGGTAATGAAGACAGGGGCAGGAGGTGCTGAGGGCAGGAAAACCGAGCCAGAAACAGATCTATTATGTGGAAGAGCAACCTGGAGAGGGAATACAGTAAAATCTTTTGCTATGGAATAATTTATACAAAATTCACCCTTTGGGGTGTATAGTTCTGCAAGTTATAGGTCAGTTCTACTACCCCTCCAAGCCCATACCCCAAGCCCATCTGTGCTCAACCTTTCCCCTAACTTCAGCCCCTGGCAACCACTTTTTTGCTATATAAATATATAATATAACCAAACTGTGTACCTTCTGTATCTGGCTGCTTCCACCTAGTATAATGCATTTGAGAATCATCTTTGTTGCATTTATCAGCAGTTTGTTCCTTTTCAAAAAATTAAAGAGTAGTATTCCATTGTATAAATGTACCACAATTTATTTATCTAGTCACCAGCTGACAACATCTGGATTGTTTCCAACTCTTGGAGAGCTGAACGAAACCCGTATAAACATTCACATACAGGTTTTTTTGGGAACCTAAGTTTTTTATTTCACTTGGGTAAATATGAAGGATGGGGACCAATGGATCATATGGACGATAGATGGTAAATTTCATAAGAAACTGCTAAACTTTTTTCCAAAGTACCCATTGCAGTTCTACCAAGAATGTTACAAGAGTTCCACATGTTCTGCATATTTGGCACACTTGGTATTGTCAGTTTATCTTTTTCATTTTAGTCATTCCAGTAGGTATGAACCTTGATCCATACTTTTTCTAATCTCCCATGAATGAAAATATACAATAAGTTCCTATCTGCATATGCAAAATGAAAAACAGGCACATGTGTGGTTTTAATCTGCATTTCCCCAATGAGAAAGGATATCAAACTTCTTTCCTTGTGCTCATTTGCCATCCATACAACTTGTTTGGTGAAGTGTCTGTTGAAATATCTTGTCCATTTTTTTTTAACTGGGTTGTTTTTTTAATTTCTGGGTTTGGAGATTTATTTACATACTATATATACAAGTCTCTTTTGAATAAATGTTTTGCAAATATTTAACCCATCTATGGCTTCTATTTTCATTTTCTTAATAGTGTCTGATCAGAAGTTCTTGATTTCGATAAGTCAAATTATCAAGCTTTTTTTTTACAGACCATGATTTTGATTTCATATCTAAGAAATATTTTCCTAAACCCAAGCCACAAGTATTTTCACTATGTTTTCTTTCAGAAGATTTATAAATTTTACGTTTTATAATTCCTTCCATGATTCATTTGGAATTAATATTTGCATATAGTATAAAGTACAGATCAAGGATTTGGGTTTTTTTTCCTCCACCATATATACAAAGATTTGAGTACTATTTGTCAAGATTATTCTTTCTCCCTTGAATTGCCTCTGTACCTTTTGCAAAAGTTAACTGGTCATATATATATATACATATATATATATGAATCTATTTCTAGACTCCTTATTTTTCTGCCACTCTTCTTTATGTCTGTATGAAACTGTTGATTTCTGTAGCTTTAGATTAAGTCCTGAAGTCAGACAATATGAATCTTCCAACTTTGTTCTTTTTCAAAGGGGTTTGGCTATTCTAGTTCCTTTGTCTTTCCACATACGTTTTAGAGTCAGTTTGCTGATTTACATACATGTTTTAAATTGAGCTGGGATTTTGATTCGGATGCACTGAATCAGTTCAGGGAAAAGTGATATATATTTACTGTATTGAGTGTTCTAATCCATGAACACACTACAGCTCTTCATTTAGAGCTTTGATTTCATTTATCAGTGCTTTATGGTTTATAGCATAAAGATACTGAACATATTTTGCTAGATTTATAACTATTATTTCTCTTTGTGTGCTATTATAAATGATATTGTTTTCTTAAATTTGAATTTCCAACTGTTTATTGCTAGTACTTAAGAATATGAATGACTTCTATTAGTTTTAGTAGCTTTTTGTGTGGATTCTTTGCTATTTCCATTTAGCTAACTATTATCACCTGTTAACATGCAGTTTTACTTCTTCCTTTCCTATGTGCATGCCTTTTATTTCTTTTTCTCCCTTCCTATATTGGCTATGGCTTCTAATTATAATTTTGACTAGGAGTAGTTAAAGCAGACATTCTTGCCTAGTTCCCAGGATTAAGGGAAAAGCACTTAGATGTCTAACATTAAGGATTATCTTAACTGTAAGTTTTTGTAGACTTTTTTTGGCAGCACCTGAGGCACAGGAAAGTTCCTGGGCCAGGGGTTGAACCTGAGCCATAGCAGTGACAACGCAGAATCCTTAATAGCTAGGCCTCTAGGGAACTCTGTGTAGATGCTCTTTATAAGGACGTTTCCTTTCATTCTGAGTCTGCTGGGTTTTTTTAAAAAAATCATAAATGGATGCTAAATTTTATCCAATACTTTTTCTGCATCTGTTAGACTATTAATGTGATAATTTACACTGACTGATTGTCAAATGTTGAAGCAGCATTGCATTCTCAGAATAAATATGATCATATTCTTTTTTTAAAGTTCTGGATCCAATTTGCTAGTGTTTTACTGAAGATCTTTTTGCCTATGTTTATAAAGGACAGTGATCTAAAGCTTCTTTTTTTGGTAATGTCTCTGTCCAGTTTTAGTAGGAGGGTAATGTTGGTCCCATAGAATGAGTTGGCAAGTGTATCCATTTTTGCTTAATTCTGGAGGAGCTTAGATAGAATTGGTAAAATTTCTTCCTTAAATATTTAGCAGAATTCGCTAGAAAACACATTAAAATTTATTTGTACCAATCACATAGAACTGTGAGAATTAAATGAAATTGTGTATAAAAATAGTCTAGATGCTATAACAAAGAACACCCTAAACAATAATGACCACTTGCTATTTTTATTAGTCTATTAATTCAACTTAATGTTGCTAGTTAGCATACTGCTAGAAGAGCATAATACACCTGCCCCGTGAAGAAGCTTATATGTCATAAGCTGACGTGGAAACTATCTAGGTTGGCCAGAAGTAGTTATGGCAAAAACTTCAGAGAGGAGCATAGATTTGAACAAAAAGGACATAAAGATTTTTGCTACAATCATTATATACCCATTTAAGATACATAGAGGAGGAGCATTAAAATTCAAAAAGAATTTCCGCATTATACTGTTTGAAACATTTTATTTTGTAATTGTTCTCTAAATTTCTATATGCCCAAGAAAACCATACAGCTCTTTACTAGAGTCTTGAAATTATGAATGAGCTTAGATGCAGGTGAATAATATAACAAAATTCCTCTCTACTATGTCTACTTTGCATTTCAGTGACTACACAAAGGCATGAGAACCAAGAACGGCAAATAAGGCATCACAGGTGCTATAGCTTGAGAAATCCATTACACAGTATACTGAACAGTTCAGGTCTCAATTGTGTATTATTACATACTCCATAGTTTCCTCATACCTCCTTATATGGTTTTGCAGACGGAGATTATAACAGAATTGGGGGAGGGGGAAGTGAAGCACACCAAGGGCTGTAACAGAAAGCTCTTGTGTAAATGTCTAATAGAATATGCTAAACCTTCACCGGCTGTGAACACAGAGGACTCAAGCCTTGGCAGTCTTAGGCTGGTGAGAATAACAGAAGTGCATCAATGGAAGAGCCTGCTAAAGTCAGGGTCTTGTTTCCTCTTTGATTTATAATGAACAGTTATTGAACACCTCTCAGCAAGGCTCCAAGTCAACCATCTAAGGCAAAGAGTCTCTATAATGCTCTTACAGAGCTCCACAGAATGCACAGATTCCTCTGGTGTAGGGAGAGAACCTGGATTTTGAAGCCCCATAGGTATAAATCCATTATCTATAGTTCTGTGACCTAAGCAAGTAACACATGCTCTCTGAGCTTCAGCCTTTTCATTTCTAAAATGTATAAGCCCCTTTTGATTCATCCCACAAATATTCCTTGATTGTGCCAGGCCCTTGGTCACCCATTGGGTCCATAAGGATGAACCTTCAAGACTCAAGACAAGGGAAACTATTTACAAAACTGCAAGTGTTTTCACAGACTAAGGAGAAGGTGGTTAAGCTGCATGATGGAAGGGGTCTAAACTAGACCTGGGAAGATCAGGTTAAGACTTCCTTAAGGAACCTACCTTTAGGTGAGTCCTGAAGGGTGCGTGCGAGTTAGCTAGATGAGCTGTGGAGTCAAGGGTGAGGCAAAAGGCTCAGAGGAGGCAGAGGGAAAGCACAGTGACATCAGGACCTAAGATAGTTCACTGTGGCCCTAGAAAGGAATTGCTAATTGAACTCAAGGCAATGGGGAGCCACTGGTAACATTTTTTTTTTTTCTTTTTCAGCTGCATCTGCAGCATATGGAAGTTCCTGGACCAGGGACTGAATTCAAGCCTCCGCTGCAATTTATGCCACAGCTACACCAATGCCGGATCCTTAACCCACTGTGCCAGGCCAGAGATGGAGCACGTGTCGCCGCAGAGACAACACTGGATCCTTAACCCACTGTGCCACAGCGGGAACTCCCATTGGTGACTTTTAACATGAAATGGAATTGTTCTTTTTGTGTTTACAAAGGTCACTTTGGTAGATTCAAGAACTGAAAAGGGACAAAACTGGAGGTCAAGGGGCCTTTTAAGAAGTTATTACATCCCATGTGAGAATGAGGGTGGCCAGGAGTTAGGGCATGATAGAAAATAAACAAATGCCTAGAAATATGACAGGCGTATGCTAGGAACCCAGCAAATGTTAGCTTCCTTCTTTCTTCTTCCCCTGTGATCTGTCATTGTTTTAAAGGGAACTGTCCAATGTCCCAGTGGCCATGCAAGTAAAACCCCTTTTCAATGAATACATTTACAAAGAAATACTCTTCATAACAGATACTTTCATATGTCCACAGGGAAGAAATTCATTCTATTTATCTCTCTTTTTAGTCATCTAAGGATGAGATTTCTTTTTCTTTTTTTTTTTTTTTGTCTTTTTGCCTTTTCTAGGGCCGCTCCCACGGCATATGGAGGTTCCCAGGCTAGGGGTCTGATTGGAGCTGTAGCCGCTGGCCTACACCACAGCCACAGCAACACGGGATCTGAGCCATGTCTGCAACCTACACCACAGCTGACGGCAACACTGGATTCTTAATCCACTGAGTGAGGCCAGGAATCAAACCCACAACCTCACGGTTCCACATCAGGTTCATTAACCACTGAGCCACGACGGGAACTCCAAGATTTCTAATGTTGATGTTAAATGCAATTTCTCTGCAACGAAATTATTATGCCTTAGTTAACTATAATAGTAAGTTTTATCACTATTACCAGCAGACTCTCCAATCACTGATGATCACATCAACTGTTTAATATTTTCACAGAGTTTAAGTAGCATTTTTAAATTATTTTCAGTTTCATTTTTGCTTAATGTTTGTCTCCTTCCCTCTAGAATATAAGTGCCCAGAGAACAGGGACGTTGTTCTCTGTTCTACCTCCAGCAGCTGGAGCAGGTTGCACTTAGCACAGATGCAACAAATACCTTCTACAGAATGAAGAACAGGGATTCACCTATGACGTAATTGCAGTTGGCCACTCCTAACTGGCATCTCTACCTCAAGACTCTCCCTGCTTTAAGCCATTGCACACCTGATTTCAAGTTCATCTTTCTAAAGGTACAGCTCTAATAAACATAATTCCATGTTCAAATTGAGCCCAAACTGCTGCCTCTGACCTTCACGGAGTCCTACCTACCCTTGCAGCTCAATCTCCTGCCCGTGCTGACATTCCAGTGTTGAAATCAGTGCTTTTGCCCCTTTCCTGTTCACCCATTTCTGTTCCTCTCTAACCTTAAAAGAACCTGGTTATAGCAACGAGATCACTAGGCAATTTCACTGAATGCCTGGCCTATGCCCCCCTGAATGCATATCCTGCCTTGTCTAACCTGTTGATTTTTCTAGGTAAAATGAAGAATCAAGGAGTAAGCATTTAAAAAATGACCAGTTCTCTATCCTAAGATCACCCCCTAAGCAATCCTGCAGGCAGATCAATCAGGCAAGATAATATCGAAAGAGTCAGACGGTCTGCATGCAATGGAGAATGATGCAGAACCCAACCTCCTGCGTCAATGATTTACTGAGATTCTACCCCGCTCCCCAATCTTTCCCTTTAAAAATTATCATGGCTGAGCAGAATTTTTGGACTTCGTCTCTAGACACAAGTCCACCCATTTCCCAGGTGGCCAGGTTTTCTGATAAAGTTATTCTTCTTTTCTAGTGATGCCTGCCTCTTGAATTGCTGGCTTGTGAGCAGCCAAATCCAGGTTCAGTAACAAGTCCTCATAAGCTTCTCTCCATGATCAACAGGATCATTTGCCACTGCCCACCTGCCCCCAGGATGCACCACCTCTACCTCAAACACCCAGCATCTCCCTCTCTGCCCAATAAAATCCCACCTGCCCTTCAAAGTTCATCTCAAAAGCAACTGCTTTTGAAGTTTGTCTTTTTTCCAAAAGTTCAGTCTTAACTAGGGTGATTCCACATGGCTTCTATTCCTCCCTGAGACATCTGGCAATGTTTGGGGACATTTTTGGTTGTGACAACTGGAGGGCAAAATACTACTGGCATCCAGTGGTTAGAAGCCAGGGATACTGTAAACCACCCAACCAAGCACAGCACAGCTCCTCACAACAAAGAATGATTTAGCCCAAATATCAATAGTGCTAAGACTGAGAAACACTGCCTTGAGCAAATCATCTTCAGCTACCTTCAAACCACCATGGAGCTTGGGACTGCTTGCACTGGCCCATTCTTTGTTTTAAAGGACATCTATGTCACCTGGCAGAGCCATCCCTCCAAGTCTATGTCTGAGATCACAACCCATTTTTCCTAATGAGCACAGCATATCCCTTGCACAAGGGAGATTATTGATTTGTTGACTGATATTGAATTGAAATTTCTATTTCATTCAATTTTCTACTCAAGTCTATTTTCTGTTTCCTGCTAAGAAAAGGCAGGCACCATCTTTTGTGCATTTAACCTTGTAAATACTTAAAGACTGTTATTAAAAAACATCTGTTTTCTTACCTCCAGATAAACTCCAGCACCTTTTATGATTTCATAGGGAAAAGTGCTTTTGAGGGCAATAATTGGGGCTATATTGGATTAACCATAGTTTTGATGCTGGTTTTCATTACATACGGTGAACCTGCATTTATTTCATTTAGCGTATCTGTAGCTTTTGAGCTAATAAATGAGCAGGAGTTCCCTCTATGGTGCAATGGGATCAGTGGCATTTCTGCAGCGCCAGGATGCAGATTCTATCCCCAGCCTGGCAAAGTGGGTTAACGTCGGTTAAATTGGGTTAAAGTAGGTTAAAAGATTGTAGTTGCATAGGTTGCAACTGTGGCTCCAATCTGACCCCTGGCCCAGGGAACTCAATATGCTGTGGGGCAGCCAAAAAAAAGAGTAAAGAGCCAAGTCTGACTTCCAGTTGAGTTAAAAGGCAGCTTTTCTAGAATAAAGACTAACTAATAAATGCCATGATTTATCTAAAGCACCTCCTTTTCTTACCCTAATATTTAACAAAGCTAATAAACATTTTCTGATTGCATAAATTATAAACACATTATAAATATTTTGCTGACATTTTACAAATAAAAGGTTCCAGCCGATCTGCTGAAAGGGCTGTACATTTAAAAAATTCAACTAAGAGTCAAAACTCATATCTGATCACCACCATTCTTATCTCTCCTGAGACATGAGAAATTTATTAAGCTAAGGAATATACATACACAGACCCATCCTGGTTCTTAGAATTTGGGATTGTGAATGAAAAATTCAGCTTGGGTGAAAAGATAGAAAATCTGATATGAACAGAAAAGATCATCATAAATTCCTTTCCCTGTTACTAGAAGGTAAGCTGAACTCTCTTGAACGTCAACCCAAATGGCCTGGGGGCTGAGGATGAGCACAGTGGCTGGTGTGAGAAGCTATCACACTGAGAAGATGGACATCTTGATTCCCAATGCTGTCAGTTAAAGAGATGGTGAAAACCTTTATGAAAGAGCATTCCGTGTCATCCTCTGTCAGCCAGACTGAAAATCAGCAGCTAGTTATCCTTCGAGGGAAGGAGGAAACCTCTCCGAGGAGAAAAGCACAATGCAATCAGAAGACCCTGAGAAGGCACTTAACATTGTCATGCTTTCTTGAGTGAGGATGTCATAACTCATCACCAGCAAAGTGAAATGAAGACACACAGACACACACACAAGCTAATAAGGCCAGTGGGAAGTGCAGAAGTAGCTTCAAAGGCACCACTGGGAGCCCCAAGAGCTCAGAAACACACTTTATTTTACTTCAACTTTTAGGCAAAGATAATTCATCGTGTGATTTTTAAAAGTTTGCAGTTTCAAAACCATCTCTTAAGGGACAAAAAATTCTAAGCCAACAATCAGATACAGCATGAACTGCTCTTTTCCATTTTATGAGGAGCTTTATTAAATGGAATACAATGCTACAGCAAATATCTGATGCGGTATGAAGACAGAGCTGTGAAATAAGGTAATCAGAAGGGAGTGCTTAAAGCCAAGAAGTGGGGAGTAAAAGCCAAGAAATGGGGAATAATTTCCATCACAAAATGTCCCTTTAGTCTTGGCTTAGGCCCCATCACTGGGCAATTCAGGTGGAGCTCAAAGGCCTCCAAAGCTTCTAGGGCCAGAAGGTTTCACTGGTATCAGCCCTTAGGAAGAACCATGCCATTCTATGGATGGTAAATAAAGCTGCCAGTATAGGATGGCCTGTGCTCCTGAGTCTCACATTCAATTATATTAATCATTAGTTTTCTCCTCAGATTTGCTGGCAAGTGGATGGTAACCTTTACAATTGTTTTGTGTTTTTTTGTTTTTAAATGCACTGCCTTTGGATGTAATCAAACCTCCTTGTTCACACCCATCTATATCCCAAAAGGCAGGCACGATCATTACACATTCAGGTTCTCAGTAATGAATGTTTGGGAAAACAATTAGCTGTAATGTATGTATCAATAAATGAAGAAAGCTCTGCCCCAACCATGTGTCCTCTGCCTGCTAAAGATAAAGAGTGTGATGCCTTTATTAATAATCTGACTTTAGATTAAAAGGCATACAGGGCAGCATATATTACTCAGTCCTAGGTCACTTTTTCAATGTCTTCTGATTTATTCCTTGTCAATTACCCTCCATCAATTTCAGTTGTAAAGAAAATACTCATATCTTTGAACTATGGACCAATATAGATCACCAAGCTTTCACTCCCTCTTTTTGTCAGTCTTTTCTGGAAGCAATTCAGAGGGCTCCCACTCTCATACACAGAAGACGCTGGCAGGGCAGTCCTCCAGGATCCACTGTCTGGCAGTGGCCTCAGAAAATAACAGTATTTTAAAAACAGGGTTAGAAAGAAATGACCAGATTCCTACTGGGCACCCCCCATGGCTGTTGGGCCGGCCATCTTTGAACACGAGGGTCTATTTCTTCTCCCCTGTACGTACCCATCACTAATCAAGATTAGAGCACCATGGTAAAGACTCAGTGCCTGCACAGCCCAAATCCCCAGACTGCATGAATTCAGGGTAAGCCTCAGAAGTACCACCATGATAAAGGCTTGTATATTCTCTACAGACATGTCATTTCTATGGGCAGGTCTAGCCCACACTCCACCTCCCTTCACATTCACTGCTAGAAAGAGAGAGTAACATGACAGTCATCACAGAAAGAGTGTGTCCCTTTGGGCACAATGCTGAGTTGGAAAAGCCCTCCCTGTGTTACAACCTGCCCCTTCCTAGCCTTGAACATAAATCGGCTTGTTACACACAGTGCTAAAATATAGAGTTCAAAGCAGTCCAATAGCACCTACTAATAACATATTTTTATTAATGCCTTATTAAAAATTTTTCACAGCTGAAATAACCTACCTGCACACATAAGTTGAAAACTTATATAATACTCCAACAGTGACAAGGAGAATAGGAGAAGTAATAAATTATGTTTTAAAATATGTAAATGTCCCAGTGTAGCTCCTCTAGAATACAAAATGAAGACAAGGGATGCTTGCTCCTAAAAGTAGAATCACCATGAATGCAAGAAACACCAATGTAGACAAATATAAGTGAGCTTGTCAGCAACTTAAATACCACAATTTGTGTTTGTTGCCACTGGTGATGTGATTTTTAGAAATGATGAACAACCTTTGGTGAGATTTTAAACAAAACAAAATAGAATCTTCCCTTGATTTATAATGAGTTTTACTCCTGGAAAATAGACCACATATAAAAACTACATAAAATACTTTTGCTTATAAATGTAAAACAGAATAGAGTCTAGGCTCAAATTATTAGAAACAACATATTCACCGAAATGGGTATCTACTCAGACAATGGAAGGCAATGCTTTGTTATATGGATATGGAAATACCCTATGAATTATAAGTCTTTGGTTGATGGAATGTGGGCTTAAGTGACAACGTACCTGTTCTGAGTCTAGTCTTAAGAGGCATCACATGTTTCCACTCACCTTTCTTGTACTTCTGCTGTGTCCATGCAAAAAATATAAAATGGATAGCCAATTACTCCAAGGATAATTAAAAACCTGAATCTGGAGTTCTTGCCATGGCACAGCAGGTTAAGCATCCAGCATTGCCACAGTTGTAGTGTAGGTCAGAGGTGTGGCTTGGATTCAATCCCTGGTCCAGGAACTTCAATGTGCTATGGGTGTGACCAAAAAAGTAGATCAGCCAGCCCCTGCCAATCTACAGATGCACGGGTAAAAAATGATTATTGCTTTAGGTTACTAACTTTTGGAGTGGTCAGTAAGGCAGCATGATGTAGAAATAAATGTCTGGCAAATACTGTTTGGAGAGCATTTGGAGAAACAGAAAAGTCAATGAGAAATTCATGATGTTGGACAGGGAGTGGGTGGACACTGGGAAAAAGAAGGACTGGGTGGGATCCAGAGAAAAGGCAGAAGTTAATCAGTGTTATATAAACACACAGTGCTGAGTCACTAGCCCTATGAGTCACCGGGTACTGGGAGAGCCCTACAACAATCCACACTAATGCGCATCTCATGAGCTCACTCCCCTGCAATCACCTTGAAGGACAGAATAGGCAAAGTCTGCCACAGCCTGACAGATTCACACAAAGGCAGGCAGAGATGGGATGAGGACTGAATAAAGTCCACAGTCACTGCAAAATATCACCCTTGTCATCAAAATTCAAATCATTGTTCATTTATCCTTTGAGATTATAAACACAGATAGGAATAAACAACCAGTAGACTCACAGCAAGCTTCTTTTGCCAATTTTTTGCCTACATTTTTGCCTCTAAAGGAGTTGGTTTCTTCTAGAAACCTGGCTTCTATCTCTCAAGCATTTTAAAAATTAATTAAATATATCTATATATGTATAGGTATATATATTAAATATACCTTCTATCTACCTATTAATGTTCTGAATTTTTAGGCTTGTTATTAAATAATAAATGAAATAAATAATGAGTTTTAAAACTGCATATCACTACAGGCAATGATTACAGGATCAAATGAGACAGGGATGCATTTTAAATAATTCATAAATTTTTTTAAGATCTTTAGGCAATGCCACATGATTCTATAAAGCTTCTAGAATATATGCAAAAAATTGACTCAGGTTATAACTAGGCATAACAATGAAGAAAATACAATTAAATACAAGAATCACAAGAGTTCACAAAATAAAAACAAAGCAGTGATTATAAATATGCAATAAATTTGACAACCTGGATAAAACTGACAAACCTCTTTTTTAATGCAGCTTATCAAAACTGACACAAGAAGAAACAGAAACTGTGGAAACTTTCTCTATTAAAAAGAAATCAGGAGTTCCCGTCGTGGCGCAGTGGTTAACGAATCCGACTAGGAACCATGAGGTTGCGGGTTCGGTCCCTGACCTTGCTCAGTGGGTTAACAATCCAGCGTTGCCGTGAGCTGTGGTGTAGGTTGCAGACGCGGCTCGGATCCCGCGTTGCTGTGGCTCTGGCGTAGGCCGGTGGCTCCAGCTCGATTCAACCCCTAGCCTGGGAACCTCCATATGCCGCGGGAGCGGCCCAAGAAATAGCAAAACAACAACAACAAAAAAGACAAAAGACAAAAAAAAAAAAGAAAGAAATCATTTTGTAATTAATTAGAAGCTTAAAGGCATTAAATGAAATAAATTCTATACATCATTCATAAGAAATTTTAGCCAATTAGAAACAAAAGGAACCCTATCCAATCTGATAAATCGGAGGCCAATTGACAGAACTGCTCATAAGAGACGTACATCACAGGCAGAGCTGCCCTGCATCTAGGAGTGTGGAACAAAGCAGGGACCATTTTCTCTGTCCATGGCACCTTACTGACTGGGGGTCTGGGAACCTAGACATAGCATCCTGGCACAGTCATGACATTCCCATGTCCATCAGCAGTGGTAGGGCTCTGCCAAGCAGTTTCCCAGATGTGGGCATGAAAAAACAGGCACCTAAGCAGGACAGGGAGAGCTGTGTTAGGCACCTCCACAGGACTGACGTCAGGATAGCGACAGGAGGTTGTGACTGCAAGGATTATGCAAGGGGCAAGGGGCTTCGGGATCACTGCGAATAAGCTATTTCGTGATATGGGTGCTGGTTAGAGATGTGCTCGGTTTGTAAAAGTCAATTCAGCTATATCCTTTAATATGTGCACTTTTCTCTTTGTATACTATACTCCAATTAAAAAGACTTTAAAATAATTTTTTTTGGTCTTTTTGCTATTTCTCGGGCCTCTCCCACAGCATATGGAGGTTCCCAGGCTAGGGGTTGAATCGGAGCTGTAGCCACCAGCCTACGCCAGAGCCACAGCAATGCGGGATCCGAGCCGCGTCTGCAACCTACACCACAGCTCACGGCAACGCCGGATCGTTAACCCACTGAGCAAGGGCAGGGACTGAACCCGCAACCTCATGGTTTCTAGTCGGATTCGTTAACCACTGCTCCACGACGGGAACTCCCTAAAATAATTTTAAATATTTTCAGCCTCCATGGGTCCAGTGCCAAGAGTTATAGAAAGATCTCAATGACTTGGCCTCTTCTCTTGAAGTTCAAGGAACTCAGAGTCTAGGGACTCCTATACCAAGGGACTCAGAAAAGCTCCTGTAGAGATGTCACGGTGAACACAGTATAAGAAGCACTCTCACAGTGTGGCTGCAAGGGGACCAGGAAAGTCAAGAAAGGGGCCCAAATTCTGCAATGAAAGGTCATGAAAAGTGATCTTTAAGCTGAGGTTTGGAGGATGAGTAGCAGCCTTTTCTATGGACCAACGTGCAGATGCTGGGAGTGGGAGAAGGACAAATGGTGGGAGGAAGGATATTCTGTGTCCCTGGTAAGAAGAGATAAAAAACTGCCCATCTCTGGAGTTTCCGGTGTGGTGCTGTGGGTTAAGAATCTGACTGCAGCAGCTCAGATGGCTGTGCAGGCACGGATTCAATGCCTGTCTTGGCACAGTGGGTTAAAGGATCTGGCATTGCTGCAGCTACAGTATAGGTGGCAGCAGCAGCTTGGATTTAATCCCTGGTCTGGGAACTTTCATGTGCCTTGGTTGCAGCTATTAAGACAAACAAACAAAAAAACTGCCAATCGTCAATCCCATCAAATACACAGTCATAGAGAATGAATAATGTCTCTCACAGCAAAACATGCAGTATATTAATATAGGCTTATGACAGCTGTTGGACACATAAAATGTATTGAAAACAGGAGTGAGGGGAGGAGGGAGATCCTCGGCTTTAACAATCTAGGTCAGCAATGGGAGTCCTTCTCATGGGCCGTTGTATTCAATGTTTATAAGTATATGCCTTTTCTCATTCAAAACGAAAAGTAATTTATGTTCTCACAACTTACTAATATTACGGACTAGAAAAGTATCCATGGGAAAAACTGGTGCTGCTTTTTATCACTCAAATATTAACTGACCCTTTTACATTTTATTCAGGTGCATTTGAGCAACAGCATCGCAGGGATCCTGAAACTAGATTTTACCACCTTTACTGATGCTTTAATTATAAGAGTAATATGGGTTTATTGTTGAGAACTCAAGTGATTCAGAAATGCAGAAATTAAAAAGTGTTAAGTCTTTTCCAAGTTTTCCCCCAAAGATAATAGTTTGGTCTTTATCCTTCCGGGCTTTTTAATGTACCTCAATTTTTAAATAGCGACATACCACATATTATGGTCAATAAACTGCTATATATTTTTAACTATTAACATGTCTTCCAAATAGTTCCATATTAGTACCTATAGGTTCAACTCATTCATTTCAATGTATGAGTAGTATTTCATTGTTTCAATGAACCATAATTGATTGGACCACCTTCTGATGAATATTCAGGTTGGTTCTTATTTTTCACTACTGCGATGATGCCATGAACATCCTTACAAAATTCTGATGATGTATCTAGATATTCCAATACCTCTGAGCATTGGGCACTAAGGGAGGCACTAAGACATCTCCCAGGAAAGGGCTCATCCCAAGCAAAAGGTAATTTCAGACCCACTAGTTACAATCCTAGGACAATGGGCTGGCGTCAGTGGGGACAAGTGATTGTGAATACAGGGCACCATGTCACCTGAAGTGTCCTCTCAACAGCCCCAGGCAGTCACATAATCTCTAAACTCCTCAGGGACATTTAAGAGCACAGGGTGGCATTAGCAGATTCTACAATACTGGAGCCAGGGCATCCTGGGCAGTGGGAAGTAGGTTTAGCAGCACTGTGGTGGTGTTGCTGCAGGGAACTAGGCACAAGGACCGCAGGGGTGACCCCTGAGGACTCAAAGAAACACTGAGAACTCTTTAGCCTAGGAATCCACAGCTAGGGCAGAAGTAGAACGGGAGAAGTGACTGCAGATGTTATTGTGGGTCTATAGTTCTACTTCCACACTGATGTGGCCAAGAGGAAACCCAGGCTGCAGGTTTAATTGGATACTTCAAAAAATAACAATTTCTCTACTTAAATTGTGTGTTCGATGCAACTCACACTATGTTTAATGTGCATGAAATGGGGCATGCTGTCACATGTTGAAAATAATAGCATGTGGGCAAAACTGAGAATGGCCCTATGGAATTACTGGACCATTACTTCTTAAATACAAACACATACTAACACAAGAACGGAATAAAGAAAAAAATGGCGTGCTCAGACCTACTGAAAAGTCATATTAAAATGAGTACAATTTAAAACAGGCTAGTCAGAGCTTGAAATGACAAAGTGGGTCACCTTTTCTACCCACTGCCAAAATGCATGGCTGTCCCCTGCTGCAGAGGATCCTGTGCTGTGTGACTCATTTGACTGAGAGCAAAGAACAACCATCTCTGATACTGATATTTCCCTTAGAAAATTTTCAGCCCTCCAAGATCATTATTGGGTGGATGTGCAGATTTTAAAACCTGAATATTGGGAAGAGACAGTGTCTAAAACAATTGCTGGGGGTCCTGGCTTTCCTACAAAGGCAGACCTGGAATTTCAAGATCCTGGTTCAGCCACCACAAGAGCAGCAATGGGGAAGGAAGGTCCAGGGAGGTGACCTCAGTATACGAGACCCAAGGCTAGTTCTTCCAAAGCTCCAGATGCTCAGTCAAAAGTGTGGACCCACTGGGTGGTCACAGTTGGGTGAAGACAGTCATGGTGTAGTGCAAAGAACACTGAATTTGGTTCAGTCAATTACAAGCTATTGAAAATGGAAAAAATCACAAGTTCTCTGAGTAATGAGAGGCACCTCGGTCATTATGAAGACAAAACGCAATGCTCCTAATGCATATGCTCCTAATTCAAACGTGCACAGGTTACCAGGATCCACTACATAACTGGCTAGGTCCCTCCATAACAGAGGGCTGCATAGCTATAACTGCTGAGCTGAATCTCCAGAATACCTTGCATCTGGGAAGCATTTTGGAAACACTCAGGATTGCATTATGATTAAAAGGAAGTAGGAGTTCAGACGTTAAAAAGGAATCCTTTCATTTTACAAGACCAACATTGGGAGAAAAGAAAAGACACCTCTTAGTGTGAGGTGCTGACAAAGTGACATGGTAGGAACTTTATGAATATTTTTCCTATTTAAACTTTGCATATAACCCTAAAAAGGAGATATAAAGATCATCTTTTCACAACTGAAGAAATTAAGGCTCTGAGAGGTTAAGAAACTTGTCTATGGTTATAACGTTTTTTTCAAAAGGGCTGTTATAAATATCTGATAATTATAAATATCAGATATTTATTTATTTATAATTTACAAAATTATATAAAAATAATTTATATTTATTTATAATTATAAATAATTATAAATATCTGATAATATTTACTGAGCCCCTTAGACATTAGGCAGAAAACAGTCAAACAAAACAATGGCCTCCCCCTAATCCTCTTCCTGGACTCCCAGAGTTCAACAGTTTAGTCAGGAGAGAAAGGTATTAATGAAAGAATCGCTCTCTCTCTTTCTTCTTAAAGGAAATGGTAAAAATAATGCATTTATAAACAGAGTTGCCAGATATAGCAAATAAAAATACAAGATGCCCAGATAAATTTTAATTTTATATAAACAGTAATGTTCTAATATAAGTACATCTCATGCAAAACTTGAGATATTTATGTTAAAAATGAATTCAAATGTAAGCATCCTCTTTTTCTCTAACCACCTTATTTACAAGGAAAAATACACTGTGAGGGGAGAAGGATTTTTACCGTGCCAAAGAGGCTGGGAGGCTTCCCCAGAAAGAGAAGAATGGACTAACATCTGAATAACATAAGGCATTAGTGTGAGCAAGGCAGGTTGGGGCAGGTGATAAGGTTGCCATAGCAGGAGGAGACTGATGTTTGAAGGTTGCTAGGATAGGAGAGGTTTGGGGGTTATGTAAAGTGAGGTTATGGAAATGAGCAGGGGCCAGACCAACCAGTGCCTTGAAGGCTAAGGTTTTCAGTCTTTATGCCACTAGACTGACAGGTCATATATGATGTTCTTTCTGCCTGTGCCCATCTGTCTCCACAGAGTCATCTCCCAATCACATGCTGACTCCACCTCTGACTCTTACCAAAGGAGTTAGTCATTCTGAAGTCTACCTTGCCAGCTCAGAATGTGATTTCTCTGAGAGCTCTGAGTAGATATTCCATAAATATAAAAGAGAACAAGACAGTTTAGAAAGTCCATGTGTTCTGGACCCCTGCTGCATTGCCTAGTACTAGTTCAAGTGTTTCTGCAACTGTGGCCCCCAAATGACAGCATCCAACCCACTTGGCAGAGGCTGATGAACAGCATATGTCATCAAGTTTACCTCAGAATAAGAGCAAATATCCCTAATAATAGGAAATGGATTTTATGGTACTTGTGGTCACATGATATGAGCCCACCCGTGAAACCACCACTCATTTAGAATGTCTAGGATGGGGCTCAGAAATCTCCATTTTAATAAGCTCCCCAGGAGAGTCATACACATGACTATTTGGGAATATCAATCTATTAAGCTATTCTAAGATTCTAGTTCATAGGATTTTCAAATAGTGGCAAATGACAGGAGAAGCACTTGGCCTAACTTACCATAAATCTCACTGTGCCCTTGAATTGTAGGAGGGCCCAAGTGCTGTGAGAAGACTGAAGCCCATCAATATAATTCTTAGCGTCCAGTTTTAATAATTTGTATTTCGTACTCTGCAGGGGAAAAGACACAGCAGGCATAACGTGCATTAGGTGGTCAGGAGAAAACATTAAAACGGTGCCCTGTTAAATTGATCTGAATATCTACAGTGCATTAAGCTGAGGTTATTTTTCAAATCTCATCTCTTAAAAGAATGTTTTAATCCACACTCCTCATGGCCTAATACAAAATCTAATAGACCAATTACCCCTCAAAAACAGAGCCCATGGCTCTATGTGAAATTTTAACATGAGCTAATCAAAAACTCCTTATATTCTATTTACAAGAAAATTTCAAATTTAAAATATAACTCATCCTATTTTCTGTATTTCATGGAGGGAAAGAATATTAGAAATGGAAAGGACCGAACCATCCAATCTACTCCTTTCCATTCATTACATTTTGTTCATTTCATCCCAATAAGGGAAGCGATCGTGATATGCAACTACTACTGACCCTTCCTAATTACAAGGGGTGTTTGTGATAAAACTAAATGGTGTCTTTATGCCCTCTTACAACATATTTCCAGCAAGAATTAAAACAGTCACTGAATCCCCCATTGTTATTTCAACTGTGTCAAATAAAGAAGGAAGCTTTAAATTCTATCCACTGCAATATTTCACACGGGCTGGTCAACAGAGCTGGAATGAAAAAAGCCAAAACAAAAATAATTTAGCACTGTTATACCAAAACTGCACCAAAGCTGGGGGCAGTGCAGCCGTAGGTTTACAAACCCACTTCATCTAAATAATGAGTCTGTGTTTAACAAGTAACGATACACATGTTGTAACCATGGCTCAGACAGAAATCTCAGCAACATGGAATGGAGAAGCACTGGTGAATCGCAGATTTTCCCCTGATGCAGCCGCAGAGAATAAAAAGAACATTTTAACTATTTACTATTCAGAGAAATCCACCATTATGCATGAGCAACATGAATAACAATGCAGTGACATGGCTGGGAAGGCATTTTGACATGTCAGATGTTTTTTATTCATGAAATATGTCATCAAGTTTACCTCAGAATAAGAGCTAATATCCCTAATAATAGGAAATGGATTTTATGGTACTTGTGGTCACATGATATACTGCACATTTTGATGCCTTTTGCGGTAAATTCCCTGAGGGCGGGAAACTGCATCCTGTTCTCTGAGAGACCTTCCACACTTACAGACTATGACAAGCATTAATAATGAGTAGAATTTTTACCTAAAAGCTTGTAGGCTAGTCTGATGTTTAGACCAGAGAAGCTACTTTTAACTGTCATTGGGTCATGAAAAATATATCTGATCTCTCTAATACATCACCAAAAGCACTCAGATGTAATCCAGAGGTCGTTCCCTCCCCTTCTCCAGAGAATCAGCAGTTAATGACATTTGATTTTATATTAGACTGCTAGGAAAAGTCTATTGTCTGCATTTGCTGGCAGGGAAGGCCAAATTTCATTAAAGAAACAGTGCCCCAGGAAGTCTCTGGAATTTTTTAAAAGATAAGTGTTTTCTTCTTCCTTAAAGGGACTCTTTGTTTCATAATATTTTCCATTCACAGAGAATCTGTATGTCCAAAATTCTCTGAGGCTCTCTCCTTTGTCCTGAAAACAAATAACTTGAGACTAGCTAGTCTCAACTTATTTTTCACATTTCTCGAATATGGAGGATGAACCCAAGAGAGTAAGTCATTTGCCCAAAGCAACATAATGTTTGGGAAAATGAAACTGTGATCTAGTCTCTGGGTTCTTTAATAACAACTTTTCTTCCTTCCTCCCTTTAACTCCCCCACCCCACTTCATTCCTTTTGCCACACAGACTGAAGATTTGGGCTCCTTCAGAAAAGCCTGGACAAAAACCTTTCCCATTAGGTTTTCAGAAAGTGTAGTCCCTTTTTTTTCTTAATACATAGAACGACATGTGAATTGGGCTTTTTATTTTCTACCAGGGAATGCATCTGTAGTACCTTTTAAAAACATAGTTTTTATTAAGGAGGAATGCGGCACATTGTGTGGTAAGCCTTTCTCAAGCCCCACTTAGAAGCCAGGCCTCCTAACAAAACTCCCGAAGAACAGTGAAGGAATGGATTGGCGCTACAAAAACTGAAGAACCTCAACATCGAAGCTTTCACATGAAAACTTGCCACAAAGCACGAGGCCTTTCAGAACTTGCCTTTGAAAATGAGTGGATGCCAAAGAGATTACTAGATTTTCCTTCGGGATTAAGGATCAGAATTACAATGAATCAACTTTCTCGCGCCATCTCAGCTAAAATGAAGGGAGGAGATCCACCCAGAGAGGAGACCATCAGGGAATCCCCACTGCGGCGCCTTCAAAGTCGCCCCATCTTTTCGGTCCCCCGGGGAGCGCCCGGTCGCTGCAGCGTCTTCCCGCCACTGCGGCGCAATGCGGAGCCGCCTGCTTGCCAGCAGCCTCTGCCCTGCGGGGCTTCCCTCGCTGCCCTGCATAGCCGCCAGTCCCCGCCGCAGTCTACACCCGCCGCCCCCGCCCCGGCCCACGCCAGCGCCCTCGCCGGGTCGCCGCCGTCCGCGCCGGGTACGCTGCAGGGCATCCATCATCCGAGAGCCTTTGACGCACACAGGCACGCTCCCAGACGGAGACTCCGCCGCCTCCCCCATCCCCTACCCTCGCCCCCGCCCGGCCCTAGCTGGTCTGCATTTGCATCACTGGCACACGTAGAGGGTGACGCGAGCGCCCCCCTCCCCCGCCTCCCCACCTCTGACCGTCCAGGCAGCACCTCCAGCCACAGTGACTCAGCCCCTGACCCCTCCGCCCCCGCGCGCGGGGCGCCTGAGGTCCCCGTACGCCCACACTAAGGCTCTGCGTTGTGCACCTGCGTCGGGGTGCCGGCTGCCCCCTGCCAAGTTCGTCACCATATTCCGCAGTCCTAGTGGGCCCAGCCCGGGGCTGTCCCCTCGGCACGCCAGAGAAAAGTCTTCCCAGTTCTAGAACCCCGGAGAAGAGGAAAGAGCCCGCCGAGATAAAGAGTCAAATGGGTTAAATGATCGTCTCCAAAACCCTCCTCACCACCTGAAATTACCTCGGTAGTTACTTTAGGAGCAACTGGCCCCTCTCCCAGCTGAGCCTCACACAGGTCCATCTATTTAGCCGTGCCTGGAACACAGTAAACGCTCAATAGGTTTTTGCTGAATGAAGGCGTAGTGTAATCAAGTGCCAACAAAACAGCCCCGCGAGTTTCCCGTTCTCCATCCCTCCCGTAAACACTAAACAGGGCTTTGGGGACTGATGTGGAATAGTTTTTAAATCCCCGATGTTTTTTATAGGCTCCCCCAGCGCTTACCGCGGCTGCCTCTGATCTCCTGCCACCCGCACGTCTGCAGAGAGATCCCCACCTAAAAGTTGAGCCCAAGGATAGGAGCGGGTACAGGTCGGACACTTGGTCAGGGTTTCGGAGCTGCTTGTTTTGAAGCTGCCTCCCCCTGCCCGTCAAACTATGCAAGCAAAGGATCGTTGAGGTCCCCGCAGAAGGCAGGCGCTGCCCCCCGCATCCCCGCGCCTGCCACCTGCCTCCTTCCGGGAATCTGGAATCTGGGATAAAGCGCGCCTGTATCCCCTGACTTACCCCGGGCAACCGGGGGGTGGGCGGGGGGTGTCACTCGACCTACTTTACCCCGTCTTTCTCGGTCCCACTCCAGCAAAGGCGTCCGGGCGGGCATCACCTAGCACCTGCAACCGCTTCCCGAAGAGCAGGTGGGGCAAAGTTGCTCTTCTAAAAGGCTACGAAAAGTTCCCCAAGCTGCAGTTCCGGCCTCTGGGTCTGGAAGGAAAATTAAGTAGCGGCAGGAAATCCTGCCACCGCTTCCAGGGTCCCTCACTCACCGCTCCAGCCGCCAGGGACCCTCTGCCCAGGAGTGTCAGCGCTTCAGCCGCAGCCGCGCGGGCGTCGCTCCGGTTCGTTCCCCGGGGCCGCCTCCGTCTGCCGCTCTCTCCTGCAGCGCGCGGAGTGGTAACTCCTCTGAACGTGTCAGCGGCGAGAGGAGGGGCGGGAAAGTGGCTCACGGTTTGCACGCTGCGGTCCTCCTCCTCCTCCACCGCCTCGCCTCCTCCCCCCGGTGCTGCAGTGCCGGGCGGCGGCGTAGCGAGAGTACGAGCAGCGCGCAGGGAGGGAGTCACGGCGCGCGGGGGAGGCGGGAGCCACGCACGACTTGGTGCTGAGCGGGTTGACGCGCTCCGGGAAGTCCCGGTGCTAGGCGCTGCCGCCGCGTGGGATGGCGGGCGAGGAGAGGCGGCTAAGGCCACCCCCAAGTTGCAGGTACTTTTGGAGAAGTCAGGGCTCAAGTTCCCAGCGGGAGGAAGGAAAGGGCCCCAATCCTTAATTAGTCACTGGGTGTTACTTTGCCTTGCGCATATGGGGGCGGCGCCTCGGGTCTGGTCCGGCGGGACAAGGAGTTCTGAATGCTGGACCCGGCTGTGTCAGGATAAAAAGGGTTTGCCTCCTCTTTCTGGACCTGAGACTGACTTGCTAACTTTGACTCGGTTTCCAGGGAACCACTGGCCCGGACTAGGTCGCTCACTCACCCCTTCCCACCCCAACGCTGGCATACAAGTCGAGGCGAAGCTTTGGGCAGTAGTAGGGGTAAACAAGAGGAAACTTCGCCGGGTGCCTGGGGTCGCCCCAAAGCACGGGAGGGCCAGACAGCCGGACTCACAGGCAGACTTTCGAAATGGCCTTTTAAGGAGAAACTACCTAATATTTTTAAAAGAGAAAAAAAAAAAAAAAAGCCAAGGGAATTTTGTTTGTATTTTCAGGAACATTTCGCCCCTTGCACTGCTGGAGACCCCGGATCGAGCTTCCTCATTTCAAAGCTGCGGAGTTCCGCCGCTTGGGAGAAACCTGCCCCAACGAGGCCACACCCAAGACTGGCTCAGCCACCCCACCGCAGCACGGGAGGGCCTTCGGCAGCCGCCCCTTCCCCCTCCCCACCCTCACCCCCACCCCCACCTCCTGCGCTGTCACCTAGACATTGCGGGAACTGGGGCTTCCCCTGTCCCCGACCCTGCCACGTCCCTGCTTCTACAGAACCAGGTCCGGAGGGGAAGCGGCTGCACAGGCAGATGGCTTCCCCGCGATCACTGCTTCGGTGGTGGGTGACCCGAGGCAAGACAAAGCGCAAAGCCTAAGTAGGCTGCCAAGGGTGGAAATCTCTCTCTCCCTCTCTCTCCCTCTCCCTCTCCCTCTCCCTCTCTCTCTCTCACACACACACACACAGAGTCTATCTGCCAATGTGTTCTATTCATGTAAATATGCCTGGATGATTGAGTATGGATGTGTGGATATAAATACTACATGTGCATGCGCCAAAAAGGGGAGATATCTTGCATCTCAGACAAACTTCTGCCCGGAGAGACTGGTGGGAATGAGGTGGTTCACCCCAGCGGTGTTTTAACATGAGCCTTCCAGCTTGGTTTGCGCCATTAACCCTAATACTGTGAGGGAAGAAAAGAGACCTGTAACTTTCCCTTCTCTCCATGTCCAGCACACTAGAGTTTATGATTCCCGTGTCTCATAAAACCTACACTTGCTGCGCTGGTTTTTGAAAGCCTGCCTGGGTCTTGTTTTGGTTAAAGACATTGCAGTTGGCAACTACATGTGGTGCTGAAAAGTGGTCAGGCAATATGAAAATCAGGGAACACACTCATTTGCATGTCATGGATCCTTCTACATTGAGAAATCATTTAAATTGTGTAGGCTAAAATTACTGTGTTGTTACCATGAGAAGGCATATATATCTCATGGGAATGCCTATAAATCCAGCATTGGAAATAAAATTGTGAACTTTTAAAAAATCATAAATCTTACTCAGATTGTCTACATATTATATACATACATATGTAATTTTGAGCTCTAAACTGCAAAATGTGCTGGTAAATCACTGGGTTCCCAAGTGGATACCCTCTTGAGAACTCCCCCTCAAATGTCACAGTATTATGGATTGTTTCTCCAGTGATGTAAGTTCAAAAAACCGTAACACAAACCTTAAAAATGATCAACATGCTCTATGCTTTGCTGTCTCTCCCTTAAATCATTCCCTTGTGCTATCCATGAAAGATATTTAAAGGAGTGTATCAATTTCTCTTGCTGCTGAGTTTTCATGTCTTGATGCACTTGAAGATAGCAGCTCCTACAGGAAAATTCCTGATTGCATATTTGCAGGAAACATCTGATTTAAGACCAGATTGTGTTGGAGGAGGGTATTTTGATGTTGTGTCTCTGGAGCACATCACACATTCTCAGGATCATGGTGGGCATGGGCTCCTTGGCTTCCCCTCCAGAGCCCCTCACATTCTAGGGTTCTACCTGGTGCACCCCTTGGCCCCAGGCCTATTGGATCCAGCACTCAGAACAGTCTTGTTCACACTTTCTCTCCTTAAAACCCTTGTCTTGTAGGGGCTGATGGAGAGTAAAGGGGATACCTGCCTTGTCCCCATAAAATCCCAATGGTCTAAAGTCACTATCCACCTACAAATCAGAAATGTTATTTCTCAGCGCAGTGTGTGTGTTTGTGATACTAGAAAGCAAGCCATTAAAAGACATCCAGTGAGCATCAAAGATCTGTCTTCACACCTACAAAGTAGTTTCAATAAAAATAATTCATACTAAGTACAGATGCCTCGGTGATTACATTTGATAACACACTCAAGCACAGTGTCTAGCACATAGTGGGCACAGAATAAACATCAGTCCCCCTTCCCTTTTAGTAGCCAGAATGAGTGCCAGGTTGTGCCATGGAGTGCTAGTACTCCAAGATGCTTCTGGAAGCTTACAGAAACACCTAGCTTCCAGAACAGCATTTTAAATTAAGGTCACACCTGGACTAAGGCCACACCTTTCTAGTTTTCCTTATCCATCATCAGGGATCAAGAGTGACGCACAGACACCCATCTTTCTCACCTCCAATACTCACAGCTTTCCCAACATGCTGTCTTAAATCTAATATTAATCTCATTAAGCCCTTAATGCCTATTTACATCAGTTACCACAAGCAGCCCCAGAATCCCAAGTGCATTTTTCACCCCTACATTCTAATGTTTCAAGGCTGCATCCATTCAAGTATAGATCTACAGCTTGTTGGACCTTGGGAATGGATCCCCCAGTCCATTCTGCCATTATTGGTACTGAAGTACCATGGTGGCAGCAGCCCACACATCTCTCCCAAGATGACTCCACCACCATCTTCCTCCTGCTACCAAGGAGATGCTCACTCTGGCCTCTGATCCCTACATCCACCATTTTCACACAGCCACTGTACTTTAGGGGTTGACCTCAGTACATCTTGATTGGTTCAAACCAGTCATGTGATCCCATTCCCCCTTCCAGTGATTGGTTTTGGGCATAGACATGTTATATACAGTTCTGGCCAATGGCCTGTGAAGGGAACACTTCTAGAGAGCTTTTGGGAATGGTTTCCTCACTTCTGAAAATATGAATGAAAACAAAGGTCTGATTTCTGGTTTTAGATATTATCATGCCTAAATGTGACATATAGATCTTCTGCAAATGTACTGTAACCATGCAGAAGTGGTAGTCTAGTGACAAAACACATGAAGGATATAAAAGCCAAGTGAATTCAGAGTAGTGGAGCCAGAGCTCTGTACCCCACCTGAAATAGCCCTATCTCTGTTGTGTCATCAATTTCCTTATTTAAAAAAAACAAAACAAAACAAACACAAAACACTTGAGTCTTTTCCTCGCAGCTGAAAGCACTCTTGACGCTTATGCTATCCCCTACTCTAAAAGAGTATGTGGCACATGGTAGCTTCTCCACAAATGTCTACTCATTTAAATTGAGCTGTGTGTCAAGTTCATTTCTATTGAGAAAACAAGAAGGACGTCTCCCATCTGTTGGTCCGTAGATCATAGACTGTGTTTGGCAAACATTTGCTTAAAGCTAGTACGGCTTCAGGATATTAACAAGCAAAATGGAAACGTTAGGAGTCCAGATGGAAGGCTGAAAATGAAGGGAAAAAAAAAAAGCTCAATGAAAACTCAGATCTGGAAGAATCTTCTGCTCGATTTGCCAAGGAAGGAGCTGCCTTAGGCAGGGTCTGGAAAGGAGAAGCTAGAGTGGCCTCTAGCCTCCTCTGGTGGCTCAGAGGGGAAGGTAGCATGTCACTTAAGCATCTGTATGAGGGTGGAGATGGCGAAGGGAGAAGAAGAGCCCACAAGAAACAGCCCTTGGTAAAAAGAGGCAGAATTTGATATTTGGAAGCCCTTCTGGGTAAGAAGGAGAGAGATAAACTAAAGGAAACTATAAGCTGTTCAGGGCTGAACCCTGCGTGTACTCCCAGGGCCATAATTGTCCCTCTCTAAGCAGTTTGTTCCCATATGTATCCACATGTCTAGAATAAAGTCTCTTTGTCACTCAGAAAATGTCTAGCCTCATTGCATGTGACTACTTACTGATAAGACGCACTGCGGAGGCTGTGTTCCTGAGGTCTCGGTCCCAGGCAGAGGAGCCCTGATACCTGAATAGGGGCAGAGAAAACGGGAGTCACCTCATACAATAGTGTGGGGTCCCAGCCATTGGTTTGGAGACACCTGGGAGACGCACTGCTGCAAGTAGACAACTCACCTGCTCCAAACTTCTCAACAGCTGCACTAGTGTCTTTGAATAAAGTGTCAATGCCTAAGCCCATCTGTGTGTGTCTCATGTCCATTCCCACCAGAGCTTTGGGCACAGAACAGGTGCTGATGACCAAGCAGCCAGGGTGACTCGGCCAGTCTCTGACTTCACTCCTCCAGGGCTTGCACAACAGGCTTGTGAACCCTCAACCAAGGGAGGATGGGAGTTGACAGGTGCATGCTTCAGTGTTCTTGCCTCACGGGGGACAATTCTGAGGACCATTCTATGTGGTGGGATAGCACCCAGGTGGTCACCAACCATACGTTGGTCACCAACTTGTTAACCAATTTATTGACTTTTCTCTCTTCCTTGTCTCACTTCCTTGCCTGCTCATGGTATTTGACAAGATCACGTCTTCAGTAAACTACACATGGTCTGTGATGGCTTATATGGGAAAAGAATCTGAAAAAAGAATGGATATATGTATATGTACGGCTAATTCAATTTGCTGTACACCTGAAACTAACACAAGATTGTAAATCACCTACACTCCAATAAAATTTATAAACAGACAAAAAAACTACACGTACTCACACCTTGACCCCACACCAAGACAACCTACTGTGCAAAGCCAGCCATAATCAGCCCCACACTCTAAGGTTCGACAGCACAGATGGCGCACATTACTTACCAGTTGGTTCTGAGTAATTCTGCCTCATTTCCTATAGCAAGCACCACAGCCTTTTGAAATCCCACAAACTCCCTAAACTGAATGCTTTCTATATAAGAGGTGCTAAATACATGCGAATAATCATTCAAACATTTAATTCACCTTCTACATTCCTTCATGAACTCCTCTTTCCAAAATGAGCCCTTTTTTTTGCTTTTTAGGACTACACATGCAGCATATGGAGTTTTCCAGGCTAGGGGTCGAATCAGAGCTACAGCTGTCAGCCTACACCGCAGCCACAGCAACGCAGGACCCGAGCTGCATCTGCGACCTACACCACAGCTCACAGCAATGCCAGAGCCTTAACCCACTGTGCGAGGCCAGAGATCAAAACCGCGTCCTCACGGATACTAGTCAGGTTCGTTAACCACTGAGCCATGGCGGGAACTCTCAAAATGAGACTTTTCAAGGGTCTTTCCATATGAGAGACTGATAGATTCAAATTCTGCAATGCCTTCTTTGGAGGGATAACAACACTATCATACCTTGAGAAACCTCTAACATTCCTACAGTTTTAATTATGCTTTAATTTAGAATTAAAAAAAAAACACATATACCCATTTTGCGGCAAGAGTAATCTTTCTGAATATTTTACTTCTGTTTTTCTTTCAGTGACTTCTGTTGGAGCTCTAAACTCTATGGCAAGTGTTCTGATCATCTGTATCCAAATGATTTATAGCCCAAATATGAATATTCCCACTGGGTCTTCCACACTATCACTGGCTGGATTTTCCTTTTTAACAGGTGACCACAGGTTTGTTAATACATTGAACTCTATTAAATTATTTTCCTGCTCTAGGGAGAATTATCGTTTCCATGTTCAGAATTTGTCTTGCATAATCTTCCTGCTCTAAATTAGTGTTCTAACATTCAGCTTTTCCATTTTAATAATAGACATGCTGATTTTCCCATATGATTTAGCTATTAAAAATGCATGTAGTATGCTTTCAGGAAGTTAGATTCACTTCTATTTTTAGCATGACCCATAGGTATTGGTGCTGACCAACTTGGGCCCCAAATAGCTTTTTATTTTAAGAGGTAGCAACACCATAAATGTTAATGATGAAAAATTTTGGTATGAATAGTTTTAGATTAAATCCGTTCCCTGCTGCTAAAAATATTTAAAAACTATCCTTTTACTCCACTTCAAGTCATAAGAAGTGTTTGCTGGGTGCCACATTAACCACTTATTGCACAAAAAAAAATGCATCTTATATGGACATTAGATCTCCCATGATACAACCTGAGCTCATTTCTGTATTCAGTGGCAGCCCTGAACTATAGGTTCTTTAATAACGGGACCCAAGGGATCAGGTGGAGCTTAGCGTCTCTTGCCGCACACTTGCCAGGCGTTCTCTGCAAATTCCAAAAAGGTAGCTTCCCACCTTCATGACTGATGCAAGGTCAAATTAAGCCCATCCCAGGCTACTGTCAATTCCCAGGGGGAGAATAGAAAGTCTCATTTTGGCATTAGGTCTCATTTTGGCACTAAGTCTCATTTTGGCATTTACTAAAAGTTCAGTATTTGGGTCTGTGAACTACTTACTTGCTCCCTAAAGTGCTGGGGAAGAAGCTTCTTTTCTTCTTTCCACCCATTTCACTTATCCCACAGAAGGCAGAGTCAGGTTACTAGTGGGTGGCTCTATCTTGTCCCTCTGACTCATTACCTCAGATGTGAACTTAATGCTGTGAAATTCCTACTTCCCAAAGAGCTCATTTCTGAAGGCTTTCTGGGGATGTAGGCTCAGGGACCCCTTGGAAGAACAGAAGTTGGTTCAGGAATTCCACTGAAGAGATCTAAAAAATACATCTCTTTAGGTTATCCCAGAGGTAATGCAGAAATGGTATAGAGGGTAGAGGATATTCTGGGTTACTGGTTCTCAGAGTGCTCAGTGTAGACTTCCCTGGCATATCAACCAGACAGATTAAAACCAAGAGATCATAAAACAGTTTTCATAAGGTACCAGAAGACGGCTGCAACTTAACCCACAAGCCAGATCTCATCTTGGTAAAATACAACTTCCAAGGTCACCTTCCATAAATCACCTTTCCAGAAGAAGACAAGATGCAGACACCTAGGGACAAAGAGCTTAGAGAACAGTGGGAATGGTCAGTGGTCTTTGAGGTGCTTATGATAAACCTCAGAATCCTAGAGAGGGCAAGTGTTTGCATTCTTACCTGCAAAGCACACCAGGATTCCCATCAGTAAAGAAGAGACTAAAGTTATACCGTCACAAGTTGCTACCTGTATCCTTACTGAGGGCCTTGGCCTCAGTGATGGTAGACACTTGCCTGGGAGAACAAGGCCTGGGCATGAGACTGAAGGCACAACTGTTTCTATAGCAGGAGATGAGGGAACCTCTCCTTCCTCCTATCTGGACATAACTATGTGCAAACAGGGTGCTTGCTGAGGATCCCTAGAGCGAGGGCAGCAAGTTGGCAAAACTCTGCTTAGAACGTGGGCAGCAAAGATCAGATAAGAGTTCAGGCTGGTAACATCTCCCAGGAACTTGGGGTACCAGGCCTGGTTTTCTCTGCCAGGATCTGAGATGCCTAGCATCTTGGATGTGGGACTGGTCCTGAGGCAAGACTAGATTTCAGGCTGCAGAGCATGGAGGGTGATCTTAGACAGCTCCCAGGAAGGCAGCCAAGGTGACAAATCAGCAGACAGGACAACTGAAACAATGTTCCAAAGGCACCACAGAGAACTAGAGTCTAGGTATGAGTCCCTATGAGAGCCTGAGGTCTACAAACCACAGAAAATGAAGCTAAGGCTAACCTAGGCAAAACAAACAAACAAACAAAAAACCCCACCAGATTGTTTAGAAAAAGGAATCAATCAGAATTGCAGGAAAAACTGAAGAGCCTGGTCTGTGAAAAACAGGAGTCAGGAGATTGCTGAGCTCTGAGGAGGCTCTCTAAAAGAGAGCTCTGCCTTTAGTCCTTTGTGACCAGCGTGGGCTTCTTAGGAGAGTCTGAATCGGTGCCTGAGGGACACGCTCACCAGGATTCCTAGGGCCATTTGCAGGAAAACCAGGATGCAGTTCCCAGAGGAACAGAGAGGAGAGGTTCTGTGTGAGACAAAACAAGAGGTATCCATATCAGGGCAGCTCAGTGACAATCAGGGGTGTCAGACTTTATTTTTTAATATTTATTTTACATTGGAGTATAGCTGACTCACAATATTGTATAAGTTTCAGGTGTACAGCAAAGTAATTCAGTTATACATATATATGGATCCCTTCCTTTTCAGATTCTTTTCCCATACCAGTTATTGCAGAGTACTGTGTAGAGTTCCCTTTGCTATACGGTAGGTCCTTGGCTAGGCTTAGGGGTGCGGGAGCTTGAGAGGAAGGTAGAGAGTGCAAGGTGGAGAGACCTGAGACAAGGGTCGTTCTGCAGATCCCACAGCCCCCATCAGGCATGAGAATGAGGGGAGCTGCCCAGACATACAGAGTAGCCATTGAGTCAGAGAGAAGGCTTGTAAAAGATGGCAGCCCCTTACCTCCTTGGTTGAGCCTCAAACATATGGTGTCAATATAGAAAATCTGCACCCCAGATTCTTGGCAGAAAGTGATTATAACTGCTCATTGCTTTTCAAGAGTTCAGTTGTAACAAAAAAATATTTGTGAAGGGCCTGAAGACCAGCAATGCATCCATTTGAAACTCTGAATGCTATACTTATATTATGTCAGACCATCTGGGAAAGCTACATACCTGTGATGATTTCCTTTTGTTTTTTGCACTTGACATTTTGTTGCACTTTTCCAATTTTATTCATTGTATTTTGAAAATATGCTATACACCTACATATCAGGATATTTTAAGAAACAGTCTCATTAGTGTGGCAGGAGCAGATAGTGATAAGGGCTTTGGTCACTAGGTCAGGCAGCTCAGTCTTTAAGGAACCCCAAGGGAACATTTCTTTCCATTTTTAGTATCAGTAAAAGTCATGATACTCCTATACAAATGGTTTATTTTGCCTTAGTTATACTTTTTATTTTACACAGGTTTTATAGAAACTCTTCAGTTCTTCTAGTGTTTTAGGATTTAAATAAGAATATAGACAAAATTATTTTTTTCAACTTTTTTAGGTCAGATAATTGCTAGTATGTTAACTATTTGGAAGGGTAAAAAAAATCAAAAGCTATGCAATTAATTATGAAACTATAAAACTGTGATATAAAAAACTTCACAGCAATAATACAAAAAGAATAAAAATTACAGGCCAATCTCAATCATGAAAAACCCTTAAGAAAACACCAGAAAAATTGAGTTTGACACAATGAAAAAAAAAGGGTAAACCATGACCTCATAAGTTTTATGATGAAAGTATAGTCCAACATTAAGAAATGTATTAATAACTGGAGTTCCCACTGTGGTGCACCAGATCAGCAGCATCTCTGGAGCACTGGGACTCACTCCAAGTAGAAACAGCTACATACATAAAAGCTGTAACACACATATTGCTGATTCTCTTTCTTTGTGTTGCTTTAATTTTGCTAAGGTTACACCCAAGGATGGTTCCTGCACCCTGGGAGGAAGCCCTGTTGAAGGAAGGGTCCCACCTCCTTCCATGTCCAGTGCCTAAGCTCCATAGTTTTTCTGAAGAAGGTCCTTACCTTGAGATTTATGGTCTGCTTTGTCCTCCAGTTCTTTCTCAGAGTTCTGTCCCCTTTTTAAATAAATTAACTTTTTAAATTATTATTATTACTTGTCTTTTTAGGGACACACCAATGGCATATGGAAACTCCAAGACTGGGAGTCAAATTGGAGCTGCAGCCTACACCCTACACCACAGCTACAGCAAAGCAGGATCCAAGCTGCGTCTGCAACCTATACCACAGCTCACAACAATGCTGATCCTTAGCCCACTGAGCAAGGCCAGGGATCAAAGCTATGTCCTCATGGATACTAGTCAGGTTCATTACCACTGATCCAGAACAAGAACTCCTATTTTGGGTTTTGTTTTTTCTTTATTACGCCATAGTTAATTTACAGTGTTGTGCGAATTTTGCTGTACAGCAACGTGACCCAGTCATATATATATGTTCTTTTTCTCATATTATCTTCTATCATGTTCTATTCCAAGAGACTGGATATAGTTTTCTGAGCTACACAATAGGACATCATTGCTTACCCATTCTAAATGTAATAGTTTGCATCTACTAACCCAAACTCCCAGTCCACCCCATTCCCTCCCCTCTTGGAATAGAACATGAGAGAATGTTCTCCCAGGGTGCAGGAGCCATCCTTGGGTGTAACCTTAGCAAAGTTAAAGCAACACAAAGAAAGAGAATCAGCAATATGTGTGTTACAGCTTTTATGTATGTAGCTGTTTCTACTTGGATTGAGTCCCCTGGCTTGGAGCTATGTTTTAGTTTTGCAAGTTGCATGTCACTTTCTCCATCATCACCCAGCAAGTCATGTATTAAATGCTCCTCTTTGTGGTGTATTTCGCTAGGTTCTGCTCAAGAGCTAATCAGGAGGAAACTGTTTCTGCCTACCAGGAGTTTACAGTTCGGATCTCAAGGAGGGCCTTCTCCTAGCCCCTCATACTGGAAACCTGGCATATATCTTGGCAGGAACTGGACTGAGATGGTTAGAAGGCTGAACTCAACCTTTCCCAAAGCTTTCCTCCTTTAAATATCAGTGTTCTGAGAATATCAAAATGCTCTATTCACTTTTAGTATTTTGCTGTTGTTAAAGTGGCTTTAAGATCAAACACAACACAATTCTAAGAATAATGTACTTACAAATAAATAATCAAAGGAACAACACGAAAGCTAGTTTCACCTCTTCTCGTAAATATTGTATTTAAAAGAAACTAAAAGAAAAAAACCCTTGTAGTTGATTACTGTCTTTGATATGCAAAAGATTGTTTTTGATATTAATAGGTCCTATTTAATGGAAAACTTTAAACTTCACCAGAAAAAATTCTCTGATTGTTTTGGTCCCCCAGAATTACTGTTTATAATATAAAAACAAGATTTTAAGGTGGAACAAAATACTGATCTGAATCTTCAGTGTATGTAGCTTCATTCAACACATGCAAATATTTATGGCTTTGGAAATAAAATAGTATCTCCTGACTGATAAAATTCTTAGACTATATTACCCAATAGTAACCTCTGACTGAAAATGTGAACTGGAATATACTTTTTTAAAGTGAAATGTTTAAGTGTTCCACATCAATGCCTCCAGGCCAGTGGATAGAACATCTCTCAGAAGACAGCAAACCAGAAATCTTAAAAATCAAGGACATGATGACACCCTTAACCTCACTCACAGGCATGGAGGTTGAAAATATTGAGGTGGGTACACTAAGAACAACCACTGCATCTATTTAATAAGCTATTAAGTAAAGAAATTTAAAATTTAAATTTTATTCTTTATGATTAAAAAGAATTATCTCTTATTTTGTGGCGAGAATAGACAAATATAAAATAACATCCTGGGATTCTATTACACATATAGTATTTCTAGTTAAGATTGTACTGCATATACAATTTTTTTTTTTTGTCTTTTTGCCTTTTCTAGGGCTGCTCTCACAGCATATGGAGGTTCCCAGGCTAGGGGTCGAATTGGAGCTGTAGCTGCCAGCCTAGGCCAGAGCCACAGCAACTCCAGATCCAAGCCACATCTGAGACCTACACCACAGCTCACAGCAACGCTGGATTCTTAACCCACTGAGCAAGGTCAGGGATGGAACCCACAACCTCATGGTTCCTAGTCAGATTCGTTAACCACTGAGCCACGACGGCAACTCCCATATACAATTTTATACTCTGTGTTCTTCTCTTAATGTAATTTAATGATTTTTCCTGTTTTTAGAAACTATTCATTAACATCACTTGAATGGTTACATGATACTTTGTAAACATTTGTATGGTGTACACAGGTACATCACAGTATGCTAAGCTAGTCTTCTGTTGTTAGATATTTAGAATGCCCCAGGTTTTGTGTGATTGTAAATTATACTGCATTGAACAGCTTTATGGGCAAGGTTTTCTTTTTTTAGGGTTCCACCTTAGGATAAACTCTGAAAGGGTTTATCTGCATCAGATAGTAAGAATGGTTTTACAGCTATTGGAATATACTGAAAATTGTTCCTTAAATTCTCAAATAGTGGCACCAATTTAAACTGTCCTTGGGTTTATCAGAAAGGACATCTGATGATATTCTATGACCAGTGTTCTGTGTTGGCTCCTTTTCATATGCACTTTTCCCATTTAAAAAACATAAGTTCCCTTCGTGGCTCAGTGGTTAACGAATCTGACTAGGAACCATGAGGTTGCAGGTTCGATCCCTGGCCTCGCTCAGGGGGTTAAGGATCTGGTGTTGCTGTGAGCAGTGGTGTGGGTCACAGACGCAGCTTGGATCCCACGTTGCTGTGGCTGTGGCTGCTACAGCTCTGATTAGACCTCTGGCCTGACCTCCAAATGCCACAGATTGCGGCCCCAGAAAAAGACAAAAAAACAAAATTAAAAAATAAAAATAAAAAATAACTGAATTGAAGTTCACATAAAGTTGTGCAATGAGAAAAAAAACCACACACAACTTCCTTTGTATAGGTGCTGTTGAAGACATGGTCTGTCACTTACTGACCCTTTAGGAAATGTAGGGGAGAAATTGCTCTCAGGTTTCATTGCCAATGAAAATTACGTCCCTTGTGAATAGCCGGTGTCTCTAATCAAATGGAGCTGAGCAGTTCCCTGTGTTTCCTTCTCTATTTGGCCACCAGGAATATCAGAAGTCAGGCTATGGCTCATTTTCTAGTATCATACCTTATTTTGACTTTGATTTGACCTTCTTACCTTAAAAATAATTTTTATGTCATTATATTTTAAACTACTTTAAATTATTAAAATAGATATAATCTAAGGCAGTTAAAATTATTTTCATTAAAATATTTTTTATGATGAAAAGCACCTTGTTGCTTTAAATTATATTTTACTGAGTCCTAGTGAAACTGAGTTCATTAACTGTTCATAGTTTTTCCTTGGCAGTTTCCAGTGCATTTCCCTTTCCCATTTAAGACTTTATTTATTTATTTATTTTCAATTGAAGTATAACTGACTTTCAATATTATATCCCCACTCCCTCCCCTCTCCCTCTTGGCAACGACAAGTCTGTTGTCTATGTCTGTGAGTCTGTTTCTGTTTTGTAGATAGGTTCACTTGTGCCATATTTTGGTTCGACGTATACATGAATCATATGGTATTTGTCTTTCTTTTCCCCCTTATCTTTCCTTTTTTGATGACTTACATTTTTTCCATTATAATTGGTTTACAGTGTTGTGAAAATTTCTACTGTACAGCAAAGGGACCCAGTCACACACATATATACATTCTTTTTATCACATTATGCTCCATCATGTTCCATCATAAGTGACTACATATAGTTTCCCTGTGCTATCCAGCAGGATCTCATTGCTTATCCACTACAAATGCAGTAGTTTTCATCCATTAACCCCAGACTCCCAGTCCATCTGACTCCCTCCTTCTCCCCCTTGGCAACCACAAGTCTGTTCTCCATGTCCATGAGTTTTTTTCTGTGGAAACATTTGGGAGATACCTCAGGAAACTAAATATAGAACTACCATATGACCAAGCAATCCCACTCTTGGGCATATATCCAGACAAAACTTCCCTTGAAAAAGATACATGCAGTTGTATGTTCATTGCAGCACTATTCACAATAGCCAAGAAATGGAAACAACCTAAATGTCCATCCACAGATGATTAGATTAAGAGTATGTGGTATATATATATAACGGAATACTACTCAGCCATAAAATAGAACAAAATAATGTCATTTGCAGCAACATGGACGGAACCAGAGATTCTCATACTAAGAAATGCCTGACTTACTTCACTTAGTATGAGAATCTCTGGTTCCGTCCATGTTGCTGCAAATGGCATTATTTTGTTCTATTTTATGGCTGAGTAGCATTCTGTCGTATATACGGACCACATCTTCTTAATCCATTCATCTGTCGGTGGACATTTAGGTTGTTTCCTTGTCTTGAAGTTTCCCCAGAAAATTAGATAAAGAACTACCATATGATCTAGCAATTCCACTCCTGGGCATCCATCTGGACAAACCTATAATTCAAAATAGATGCATGCATACTATGTTCACTGCAGCACTATTCACAATAGCCAAGACATGGAAACAACCTTTCTCTGATTTCTATTCCAGGCTCTCCTCCCCTGGCCTGAAGTCTAGTATTGGCTTTAATCTCCTCTCCACACTGTGCAGTGTTAAGGCTTATCATGCAAAATGCAAAATTCTAGTGTAAATTCAGTCATATTTAGTCTGCAATACTCTTGATGCCATTCAGCTATTCCCCTTATCTCTCTCTCCTTTACTGTCACTGTTTGCTTTATTCGTTTTTTTTATTGTTTATGTGTTTTGATTAACAATGTTCACAGGCATCCTGAGTCTGTCTTTCTGAATCACTCTCAGGATATCACATATAACGGTGTAAAGATTGTTTAGATCTTTTCAAATGTGTTTCAGAAACAGAGTTAAAAAAAGATATTCTTTAAGAATTAAGTACCAGTCTTTGACAGAGGCAAGGTTATAAAATTGTAGTGTTGAATAAAACTGCTCTTTTCATTGTTCTGTATCTTGCTTTTTTTTCATTTAGCATAAAATTCCTTGCTATTAAAAGAAATTGTCCATCCCTGTATCTCTCAGAATTCTTAGCTGTAAACAAAAGAGTATGAGACATTTCAATCAGAAGAGGAAATGAGGTAGGTCACAGTATCTCTGAGAGGACCAACGAGCAAGTTTACGTTCTCGCAGTGGGAATTAACGCCCCAGCCATACTACGGGATGCTACAGTGAAGATCTCATGGCCGCCAACATGGGGCGCTGATTCCAAGTGCTACCACTGACTGAAGGTCAGAAACTTCACCACCACCTATGCAGGAAAATGGCTATCCTAGTGTCTGTTTTCTTTCACACTTCCTTTCCTTCTGAATTGAAGCCTTTCATAAATATATCCTGGGACTGGCAGAACCTGGGACACATACCTGTGCCTTTGCTGCAAGGGAACTTGGGGGAAAGTTTCTAGCTTCTGCCTGGGAGTTGGGATGGGGGAACATAGAATATAAGGAATCTTATAAATACACAGGATAAAAGAGCAAGACAATTCATCAGGAGTAAACAAGTCATCAGCTCCAGGAAGGAATGAAGAGGATGGTCAGTCACTTTCAGACTCGCCTTTGAGGATGCATGGACTAATTTTATCATCCGGTATAAAGCAGGCCATGATAGTGGACTGGGAGAGATATTCAGAGAGTTAAGGAAACTACACAGTGTGAAGGAAGCACTTACCTTGTTGGGAGGCAGGGCAACATGGCAGATGACTCTCTTGCCTTTCTCCCAGCATGTAGATCTGAATGCCTGCTTTGTGGTCAGAAAAGGCCATGCCATTCAAAGGAGATACTGTTTTGTACCCTGTACCTCTGTAAGAGCTTATTTAGGCTTAATTAAAAGCAACTCCAATGATTTGGCTGACTGCCATGGTAAGAAATATAATATTACTTTTGATACTTCCATTTTCAAATTGACAGGCATGTGACATGGTCCTCAATAAAGAGCCTTTTATACATGTCAGGATTTTTTTTGCCACATCACTGGAGTAAAGAGCTATAAAGCAATAATAGAAATTGAACACAGGGAAATTACTAATTTGTTTTTTCAAGTACAAAAAAAAAAATCCCAAACTCAGGTGACAACCCAGCAGACCCCTCCCTCCATCCCCCTTTTCCATACTCTAAAAATTGCATCAAATAAGAAATTTGCCTGGTTTTTGTTAGGTAATGATGATAGCAGGCTTTATAAATATTTTAGGGGGCATTAAGTTACTTGCATCAGCGATAAAGAAAACCCAGGAACATGTGAACTACTTCAGGTCAAAATTCCTTCCTTGTTTAATATAATCAGAGGGTAAAAAAATGAACCAAAATATATATAACTCCCTGTAATGAAAATATCATTTTTTTGTTTTGCATTTGACTTGGATATCATTCTGTAGATTACTTGACCCTTTTTTGCACTTCTCTTGATGTATACTTATTTCACAATGTCCATTATAGAAAGAAAGTTTCAAATGAATGAACACAGTATCATGAAGTGTAGTGGCAGGTTTCCATATCTCTGTACCCTATGTAATCATGAGTGTGGCAGGGCCTCAGGACACGTTAGCTGATGAAGATAATGATGATTGATTATCTATACCAAAGATAAGAGTACAAAGAGAGAAGTTATGATCTATTATTATGCACATTTAGATATAACTCTTAGCCAGACTACAATTAGAAGTGGAGGAAGGACAGCATTTCATCTCTTTCTTTCTGACGTGGCTATTTTCTGAACCAAGCTGCGTTCCTTGCTGGAGTCAAGGTGACATATCTAGCTAGGCTTTGAGAAATTATTAGAAAATAACATGGGGAATAATTTTAGTTATTTGTTTCTGTTAATAAAAATAATTGAAAATACTTACATGACCCAACATTTAATTCTTTATCATAAGTCAGAATATGTATGATTGCTTCAGAATTTTGGAAATGACTTAATGCATTCTTTTTCTCTTTTTACAGCCAAACCTGCAGCATATGGAAGTTCTCTGGCCAGGGGTCAAATCAGAGCTGCAGCTGTGGCCTACACCACAGCAACATGGGGAGCCAAGATGCATCTGTGACCGACACTGCAGCTTAGGGCAATGCTGGATCCTTAACACTCTGAGTCAGGCCAGGGATTGAACCTACATCATCACAGAGACATCTGGTCCTTAACCCACTGAGCCATAATAGGAACTCCCAATTTAGTGCATTCTTACTAAGGCATTCCAAACTTGAATAGATGCACAAGATCATGGTAGAGTATTATAAAAGAATATTGTAACAGAATTTTATGCAATCTACATGTACTTATGTTAGTTTTCTGAAGTGACATTGAAGCATTCTTATTTATATTTTAAACTGTGATTAGATTTCCTTTGTAATACTAATATCAAATTTCAACTTCTAGTCACACTCATAAAGCAAATCATCTTGCAATTTATTGCATTCAAATTTTATAAAACAATAGAATGTTCAGGTCTTGCTGGAATATTCTCCCTCGACTCTTAGGAAGTTCCTAGTCTGTATCTAGATTCTGATAGGCACTTAAAAGTCGTCTTTACCAATATTTATTTGTGTTCACTCTAAGCTGCTGTTCCATAGACATGAAAATATAATTAGCCTTGATAGTTGGAGCAAATAAATCTGACTTGGCTCTGGGCTGGCTTTGGATGTGTAATAGGATTGGACAGGAGATGATTAGGTTGGAGTTGTCCTGGCAGTAACCACTCAAGTGTTGCAATGAGCTCAGGCTGATGGAGGGGATCTTGCGCACCTAGAAGAGGTCAAAGATCTGAAATGGGCTCCCCTTGAAAGAGGGCATAATTCTCACCTCATACTCAGAATACACCTGGGGTATTCATGATCATGTCATTGGAGGCAGCTCCAGGGAAGGGACAGTTTCAGGGCTCCTCTTGGTACCTTTCTCTCACCATAGCCCATTTCCTGTCTGCACTTGCACTTGCGGCATTAATCCAGATATAACGCCTGGCTCACAGTAGATTTATCCAACAAATAAAGGCAAACAGCGGAAGAAATCCAATATGCCATAATGGTACTTCTCTGTGGAACAAATTTTAACCATACCTAAAAGAAATGTTCTCTTTAAAATAAAGATATAATATTAAATAGTCCTTATAAAGTACTTCTCTAAAGGATACAGAAAAAAAAAAAAAGAACCGAACAATTCAAATCACTCATAAAGATTAACTTTATTTTCAAGGAAAAATATTTTTTGCTTGCCATAATTTTCCAAAATGGCCAAAAACCTTGATAAAAATTATTAGACCAATTTTTGAGATTTTAACTTAACCCAGAATAATGATAATAATAATTTCAGCCAGTCACATTGCCCTATACTTTTACATTCATTATAGTCCTTAATATTCACAAGAACTCTAAATGATAGGCACTGATTTGCATTACAGCTGAGGAAACTGAATCTCAGAGACTAAACGGCGTGTCCAAGGTCATATGTCTAGTTAGTCGAAGAAGCAAAATTAAAACCTATCACATATAACATATGAGTGAAGGACTGGAGCTCAGTTATACTATGAAGCTAATTTTATGTAAAAATTCCTTCAACTTTCTTTCTTCTCACTAATTATGATTAACAGTTTCCATCTCTACAATATCTTAACATATAATAATACATTTGATTTTCACTACACCCCATGAGGTTTGCAAGGCAGATAGTGGGGTCCATTTTTATGGACAAGGGAAACTGAAGCTCAGAAATTTTGACTTGCCAGCATCACAAAGTAGGTGTACACCCAGAATCCAGTGATCTTTTCATAACACCCAGTGCCTCCTTAAAGAACACATCAAAATTAATAGCGAATGGGTATTAAAGAGGCACAGCTGAATTACTTCAAAACAAAACAAAACCAAATAAAAATCACTGTGGTTACTTGACAAAATTACAGTTCCAGACCAGAACTAGTGATAGAAATCTGTTTTTCAGATTGTAAAAGACAAAGCCATTGTAAAATTTTTTCCTACAAAATGACTCTGGACAATAAAAATGTCACACTTGGTCTTTGATTAGTTTAGCATAGGTAAGAACAGATCAACCTCACAGCATCATACATCAATTAACTCTCTCCCAGTCCATGACTAAAGACTGAATGATATGTAACCTCTGAACCACAGAATCAAAATATCTGCTATTTGATCTGATGGCTGGTACATTCCAGACTAAAATACATATTTCTCTCATTTCCATTCCAGAAACTAGCAGTGTATCACAGAGCTGGTGTCAATCAGGGAGTTTTGTTGAGCAATGTGACATATTTTATGACCCCAAGTGCTGAACTGAAAAGACAAATGACACTTGAAACAAAAAGAGGTCAGCTTTCTTCAGGCACAGATGCTTGTTATAGATTTTAGAATCCACAATAGTTATCTGAAATTCTTGAGTGTTCCCCTTTTGGGGGGGGGGCATGTGGAAAAACTAGGAATTAAAATATCTTGAACAGCCTATAGACTAAGCCAGCCTTGCAAGTCAGTGGAGTGTGGTATGGAACACCTGGGAAGTCCAAAATCTCTCCCCTATAGGTAAATAACAATTACTGAAATTCCACTGAAATGCTTTATTTTTCTGGGATGATTTTAAAATTAGTATAACTTTTTTTTTTATGGCCACACCTGCAGCATATGGAAGTTACTAGGCTAGGGGTTGGAATGGAGCTGTAGCTACTGGCCTACACCACAGCCACAGCAAAAGCAATGCAGGATCCCAGCCACATCTGTGACCTATGCCACAGTGTGGAGCAACACTGATCCTTAACTCACTGAGCAAGGCCAGGGATTGAACCCACATCTCCACAGACACTATGTCAGGTCCTACCCACTGAGCCACAATGGGGACTTCAAAATTACTATAATATTAATACATATGATTACAATAGTTTCAGTATAATATTAGTATATACTATAATAATAGCATAGTATTATATATATAATTTATAATAGAATAAACTCTTTTTTTTTTTTTTTGGCTTTTTAGGGCCACACCAGTGGCATATGGAACTTCCCAGGCTGGGGTTGAATTGTAGCCACCAGCCTATGTCACAGCCACAGTCACAGCAACACAGGATCCGAGCTGTGTTTACGACCTCTAGCACAGCTCACGGCAATGCCGGATCCTTAACACACTGAGGGAGGCCAGGGATGGAACCCACACTCTCATGGATAGTAGTCGGGTTTGTTTCCACTGCACCACAACAGGAACTCTTATAATGGTATAAACTCTCTAAGAGAAATCAATAAGCATTATTACACTAGATAGAATTTTTTTTTGTATTTTATTTTGAAGTAAAAGCGACTTTAGAATTAGATTCTGTTGGAAGAAAGAAGGTGTCAAAGGGAGAAATTGTAGGGATTGAGTTTTAGTAAGGACCTCTGGTGTTGAGGACAGACCGTGTTTGGGACCCTACCCAGATAGTCAGAGGAGTCAACAGCAGGATGTGCTGGACAAGTGCCCTGTCTGTCAGATGGGCTGACAAGGATGAAACGCAGTAAATATGCATTCTCCCTGCCCCAGGCCCCAGGTCTAGTAGCCATGGCACTGGGGCAGAATCTTAGGAGATTTTGATGACACATAGAGCCCATCATTGCAATGAAGCCTAGAGCCTTTTATAATTGTCACCAACATTTTACAAGTTTTAATACTGCAGTATTTTCTCTTTTTTTGGCCTTTAAGGGCTGCACCCGCAGCATCCTCAACCTACTCCACAGCTCACTGGCAACGCTGGATCCTAAACCCACTGAGTGAGGCCAGGGATCAAACCTGACTCCTCATGGATACTAGTCAGATTCGTTTCCACTGAGCCACGACATGAACTCCTACTGTTACTGCAGTACTTTCTTCATTTACTTCCCAGTGATAGTCTGCCTTTGGTGAGGGCAACTCACATAACAAATGAGACAGGGTAATCTCACTTCTTGCCCATAATCCCTGAATATGAATATGCTTAAAGCTTTCTCAAGCATAGTGATCTCAAAATCAAAAGGTACTTAGTTTTATAACTAAAATCAGATTTAATGTTTTAAAAAAGTGAATTTTAAAAATTTCTCAGATTTGACTGGCAGAAAATAAAATTTCCAAGAAAGTCAAGCACTAAAAGGTTTTGGGTTTCCTTTTAGCTTTTAACATGGCCTTGAATGGCTTGAAAACTTGATCTTGCAAGCCATGATGCTATTGCACAGGAAACCTTGTCTGGGAGGAACCAAGGAAAAAAAAAAAAAAAAGGAAGAAGAAGAAAAGAAAAACAAAGTTCCCACATTTTATTTTCCTCACATGTTTACTGTTTCAATGACATTTTTTTAATATAAAAGGTAAAGAACCTTACTACAGATCATTTGGAAAGGGAAAAAACCTTATACCTAGTTCTACTGTTCAGAGACAATTGTTCAGTTGCTACTTTAATAGATTTCACTTTTTTTTTTTTTGGCATGCGATGCCTAGATTTTTATAGATTTTTGAAAACTTTTTTTAACATATTTACATAATTGCAATCACGCTGTATTTTATGACCTACTTCCCTCACTTAACATTACTGCAGAACTCTTTTCCATTATATTACAAATTATGTAAACATTATTTCTCATTGCTATCTTGAACAGAATACATAATCTGCTAATTTTGAGTAACTTTAAATGCTTCACTGTCTAAGCAATGTTGTCATGGGGATCTTTGTTGATAAGCTTTCCTACAGTTTTGAAGACTTAAAGTGGATTTCTAGAAGTGGGATTATTGGAACCAAAGGCATAACAATCTATATGACATATATTGCTAAATTAAATGCTAAAGGATTATACAAATTTACTCTTTGACACCTTCATCTCCTCGGTCTTCAACAGCTCTGCATATTAACATTTAAACATCTGCTGCTTTTTCGATAAAAAAATGTAACTTTGTTTTTACTGGCTTTGTTTTTATTAGTAGTGCAGTTGAACATTTTTTGGTATGTTAGCTAAGCAGTTACTAGTATTTTCTGTGAATTTCTTACTCGAATATTGAAGTCTATACTTTTAAAAAATAATTTGTGAGAATATTTTAAAAGGATTAACTTTTTGTTACATTTATTGTAAAATTCCATTGTTTAATTTACCTGTATGTTGATTGTGCTTTTAATTTTAAAAACTACAATTGTTTTAAATTTGCATGTGGTCATATATATTTATACTTTGTGATCCAGCTTGCATATTATTTTTTTTTTAAATCCAGACCCATAGGGGGAGAGTTTAGATGTTTTCCTTCCTGTGGCTTTCCCTTAAAGAAGTAACTTATCTAAATCTGATGAGTGGGAAGAAAATCACCTATTTCCAAATTTAAGATTCATCTTGGTTTAACTCTGTTACCTGGTACAACTCTGAATTGTTGCACATCACTTTCTTTTGATGTTTTAATTCCAGTGCATTGATGGATAAAAAGCCATCAATGAGAACAGGGGCTTATAAACAGATTTACATGCCAGAGTTTTAAGTGCTCTGGTGGATTTTGATCAGGAATTGGGGAAGGAATACTCAGTGGTAAATCCTTTACAGGAAAAAAAAAAAACGCAAAGGGGAAAAAAGAAATGGGTGATTGGCTAATGAACAAATGAGTAAAGGTATACTGCCATATCTGTGTAGATTTTAGCATTCTCCAGCCCTGGGTGAACTCCATTTTTACGTAGGACTCATCTCTTCCAGCTCAGGATTTCCAAGGCTCTGACAATGGGATCCTCTAGAGACAATCTCCAAGACTTTTTTTTTTACCTTTAGAGCAGCACCTGCAGCACATGAACTTCCTAGGCTAGGGATCAAATTGGAGCTGCAGCTGCCAGCTTTCACCACAGCCGCAGCAATGCAGGATCCGAGTCACGTCTGCCACCTGCACCATAGCTCACGGCAATGGTGGATCCTTAACCCACTGACCAAGGCCAGGGATCAAACCTGTATCCTCATGGATACTAGTTGGATTCGTTTCCACTGAGCCACAACAGGAACTTCCGCTAAGATTTTTTAACCTATTCTCTCTCCTGCTTGCCAGTGACATCTTTCTGCGGGCTTTGGTTTTCCTTCTCTCTAATCTCCCTTCCTCCAAAGATCCAGATGTTTTATCATGGAAGAAAAGGAACATTACAGTCCTTGTCCTGTGTTGAGATATAATTTACAGCATCTCTTCAATTCTAAACATTTGCATGAATATTAACTGAATAAGTTGGACAGCATTTAACCAATATCTACAATATGATTGATGGTACTAATTAATGAACAAATACTGACTGAGTGCTTACTGTAAGTCAAGCATTTTCAAATGCCTTATATATATATTAATTCCTGTGACGAATTGACGAGGTACGTACCATTATTGACCACATTTTACAGGTGCGGAAGCCAAAGCACAGAGAGACTGGTAAATGACCCCAAACCACGCAGTTAATAACTAATGGATCTAGGCAGGATTCAACCTGGGCTGTCTGGTTCCTGAATTTCTGCTCTGCAAGGTTATGATGTACCATTTGCCTAAGAATTCTGCTCTGCCTTAAGTAGAGAACAAATAATATCACTAAAGTCACATAACTACCGAAGCCTTTGTTACAAATAAACATGAAAGTTAAGCAAAATAAATGTATAATGAAAGCTACTACTTACTGAAACACCAGCTTCCTCTGCTGCTCCTAGGCAAGTATTTAATGCAGAATACTGCCCACCCCCCCACCAAAAAGAACAGAAGACAAAAACAAAACCCTACTAAAACCAATAACCCCAAAACAAAAAACAAAACAATTTGTTTCCTCCTGTACTTACTGACTTTAAGTTCAAAGTAACATTATTTGTGTAATTGTAACATGTTAAATAGAATCCCAGCTTCTTAAAATCAGGCTTATCTGGTCCTACCTGCCTCCAGGTCACTGCAGAAATTCCTTTTGTAATAGCCCTGCCAGCCATCGTTCAGCCCTTGATGGAACATCGACATTGACATACATTCACCAACAGTAAGACGGCCTCTTTGGCAGGTAGTCTTCCTATCTAAAAATGAAATGTGACTATTTGGGCAGTTCACTTGTACATTCATCGTATGTTTCAGAACGCCTCTTCACCTCAGCCTTCACCATGAAACAGGCTCTGAGAATCTCTTGGGGACTAAAACATACACCTTGTTTTCAAGGAGCTTACTCTTTTGTATATGTGCACTGAGCGAGGCAGGGATTGAACCCACAACCTCATGGTTCCTAGATGGATTTGTTTCCACTGTGCCACAACAGGAACTCCTAGTAGAGTATTTTTAAATTGCTTTTAAGTTAGAATTTTACCTGTAACGATAGCATATCCATGATAGCACAATAATTTTTCTCACCAAGCACATACAAGCTTGATAACCACTGAGCCACGACAGGAACTCCAATACATTCTTTTTTAAAATATTATTTTCCATCATGGTCTATCCCAAGAGACTGGATATAGTTCCCTATGCTATACAGTGGGACCTCATTGCTTATCCATTTTCTTCTTCTTCTTCTTTTTTTTTTTGTCTTTTTGCCTTTTTTAGGGCTGCTCATGTGGCATATGGAGCTAACCGGAGCTGTAGCTGCCAGCCTACACCACAGCCACAGCAAAGCCAGATCCAAGCCGTGTCTGCGACCTATACCACAGCTCACAGCAATGCTGGATTCTTAACCCAATGAGCAAGGCCAGGGATAGAACCCAAAACCTCATGGTTCCTAGTCAGATTCATTAACCACAGAGCCACAACAGGAACTCCCTGCTTATCCATTCTAAATGTAATAGTTTGTGGTACAGCCACTACAGAGAACAGTTTGGAGATACCTTAGAAATCTATACATAGAACTTCCATATGACCCCGCAATCCCACTCTTGGGCATCTATCTGGACAAAACTCTACTTAAAAGAGACACATGCACCCGCATGTTCATTGCAGCACTATTCACAATAGCCAGGACATGGAAACAACCCACATGTCCATCGACAGATGATTGGATTCGGAAGAAGTGGTATATATACACAATGGAATACTACTCAGCCATAAAAAAGAATGACATAATGCCATTTGCAGCAACATGGAGGGAACTAGAGAATCTCATACTGAGTGAAATGAGCCAGAAAGACAAAGACAAATACCGTATGATATCACTTATAACTGGAATCTAATATCCAGCACAAATGAACATCTCCTCAGAAAAGAAAATCATGGACTTGGAGAAGAGACTTGTGGCTGCCTGATGGGAGGGGGAGGGAGTGGGAGGGATCGGGAGCTTGGGCTTATCAGACACAACTTAGAATAGATTTACAAGGAGATCATGCTGAATAGCATTGAGAACTTTGTCTAGATACTCATGTTGCAACAGAAGAAAGGCTGGGGGAAAAAATGTAATTGTAATGTATACATGTAAGGATAACCTGACCCCCTTGCTGTACAGTGGGAAAATTTAAAAAAATATTAAAAAAAATGTAATAGTTTGCATCTACTAGCTCCAAATTCCCCATCCATCCCACTTCTTCCTCCATCCACCTTGGCAACCATAAGTCTCTTCTCTATCTCTGCTAAGTCTGTTTCCATTTTGTAGATTGGTTCATTTGTGTCATATTTTCGATTTCATATATAAGTGATATCATATGGTATTTGTCTGCCTCTTTCTGACTTACTTCACTCAGTATGTGAATCTCTAGCCACATCCATGTTGTTGCGAATGGCATTATTTCTTTTTTATGGCTGAGTAGCATTCCATGGTATATATGTACCATATCTTCTTAATCCATTCATCTGTAGATGGGCATTTAGGTTGTTTCATGTCTTGGCTATTGTGGATAGTGCTGCTGTGAACATAAGGGTGCATGTATCTTTTCAAATTAGAGTTTTCATTTTTTTCCCCAATATATACTTAGGAGTGGAATTACTAGATCACATGGTGGCTCTATTTTTAGTTTTTTAAGGAACCTATATATTGTTTTCCATAGCGAATGCACCAATTTACATTCTTACCACCAGTGTACAAGGGTTTCTTTTTCTCCACACTCTCTCTGGCATTTACAGCATTTTATTACTTGTAGACTTTTTTTTTTGGCCATGCTTTGGCATGTGGAAGTTCCGGGGCCAAGGAGCAAACCTGCGCCACGACAGTGACTTGAGCCACAGTAGTGATAACACTGGATCCTTAACTGGCTGCACCACAAGAGAATTCCTATTTGTAGACTTTTTAATGATAGCTGTTTTGACAGGTACAAAGTGATACCTTAATGTGGTTTTAATCTGCATTTCTCTAGTAATTAGTGAGGTTGAACATCTTTTCATATGCCTATTGGCCATCTGTATGTCTTCTTCAGAAAAATATCTATTTAGGTATTTTGCACCCCCCCCCTTTTTTTTTTTAAGCAATCAGCTAAGTGCTTTCACCCCATGTTGGAATAACCCAAATGCCATGAACAACAGAATGGGTAGATACGAGGTGGTCTAATCACTGTATGGATACACTATGGAACACTACATGACCAGAGAATGCACAAGCTACAACCACAGGCAACCACATGGATTAATCACACAGACATACTGTTGATTAAAAGAAGCCCAACAAGAAAGAGTACAGGAATTCCCATCCTGGCTGCTCAGCGGAAATAACCTAACATTCATGAGTTTGTTGGTTCGATCGCTGGCCTCACTCAGTGGATTAAGGATCCAGCACTGCCGTGAGCTGTGGTGTAAGTCACAGATGCGGCTCGGATCCCATGTTGTAGCTGTGGTGTAGGCCGGCAGCTACAGCTCCAATTTGACCCCTAGCCTGGGAACCTCCATATGCTGCTGGTGTGGCCTTAAAAAGACCAAAAAAAAAAGAGTACATACCACATGACTCTATTTATAATTATCCAATGTTAAAATCAGGGAAAACTCATCACAATTATTAGAAATCATATTGTGGTTATCCTTGGGATTACTGTCCCTTTGGACATAGTGACCAGGAGAGACATGAGAAGACCTCAAGGGTATGGGAAGGTTCTGTTTCTAAATCTGAGTGATAGATTCTCAAGCGTGTTCATTTTGTGAAAGCTTATCAAGCCAGACACTCTAGATTTCTTTAGTTCTCTGTGTGTACATTATATTTAAATCAAAAGTACACCAAAGGAAGCCATTATTAGAAACATTAGATAAAAGTCCATCAGGCTTAAGAAGAACATAGGTCAGAAAATGGAAAAATTCAATTTACCTTATTCAATGTTATAAGAACTCAGTTGAGAAGATGAATTGGAAGAGAGCCAAGGTATTATCATTAACAAATATAGTCTTGGGAAAAATATAGCACCAATTTCCGTAATGAGAAAAAGTCACCGGCAGGGCTCTGCCACATAAAATGAATGAACAAGGGTGGTCACATTCATACCTTCTCTGAGATCTGAGAGTTATGCTGCCCAGAGGCCATCTGAGAGCACCCTACCCAAGGGGCTTAGGGCCAGGCCAACCCCTCTTCAGGGGACATTTTTCTAGCTTAGAGGCACTGGCTTTTTAATTTTTAAAAAGCTGACTAGGCATCTTTGTTCCTTATTATGAGACCACAGCTTTTGTGTTCTTTGCATTTTATTGGTTTTTTGTTTTTGTTTTTGTTTTTTGCTTTTTAGGGCCGTACCCACAGCATGTGGAAACTTCCAGGCTGGGGGTCAACTCAGATCTACAGCTGCCAGCCTATACACTAGATCCGAGCCACATCTGTGACCTACAGCACAGCTCACAGCAAAATCAGATCCTTAACCCACTGAACAAGGCCAGGGATTGAATCCGTGTCCTCATGGATGCTAGTCAGATTCGTTAACTGCTGAGCCACAATGGGAACTCCTGTTCTTTGCATTTTATTTGAATGTTATGGTGCTGTAGAGGGCACAGCAGCTTTTAGAAAATAAGTTCTCCTTCAGAGGAAAAACTTTTGTAGTTTTATGTTTGAGATGGCAAACTTTCTCAAATCCTAAGGATTTGAGCTGAATAAACAGTCAATGTTTTGAGGTAAACAGATATTCATATATCAGAGTTCTCTCAATGATCATCTTCACCTCTCCTCTTTTCTGCATATTTTTTAAGACCCAATTAAAATTCCACCTCCTCCATGAAGTCTTCCACGAAGCCCCTTCAGAATTCACTGCTTTCTTATTTTCTTCTACTGAACTTTGTTTGTGTCCTTGTTTTGCTTTTCTAAAGTGAGATAACTTAGTACAGTAGTATAGTGGCCTTCCAATTACAATGGAGTTCCCACTGTGGCATAGTGGGTTAAGAATCTGACTGTGCAGCCTGCGGGCTGCAGAGACACAGGTTCAATCCCTAGACTAGCACAGGCGGTTGAAAGATCCAGCACTGCTGCAGCTGCAGCGTAGGTCACAGCTGTGGCAAAGGTTGCAGTTGCAGCTTGGGCCCGGAACTTCTATATGCCATGGCTGTGGCCATAAAAAAATAACTACATAAAATAAAATAAAGTTACTTAATTTATCTGAACCCAAATTTCCTTATTTATCTATTTACAGGATTGGGTTTCTTATTTTTTCAGTTACAGGACTGGATTCTTCTAATGATCAAGAGTACCTGTAACACACCTGAACACACCTGGCAGAGAGAAGAGATCAAAAGAAGACAATTGATTCTTCCTCACTCTGCTCTATTTTTCTCTGCTAACATGCATCACCTTCTAATATGTGAGAACTCTCATATATTAAGTTTATTATTTGGCACCTGTCTCTCCCCACTAGACCATAAGCTCTACACACTCATCTGTTTTGTTCATGGATGAGTTTCAAATGCCTAGAACAGTGCCTGTAACACTGTAGGAGTTTCAAAAATATTTGCAGAATGAATGAATGAATTCCTTCTCACCCTTCCTGCTGCCCCACCCAGGAAGCCTGGTAGACTTATTAACCATCACTAGATTTAAGCTTTTTGAGGACAGGAACCCTCCTCAACGCAGCTTCTTTAGCTCCCACAGAGCATGGCATAGTGCCTTGCAAATAGGAGCTACTGAGAAGTCAATAGCAAGTTACCTTGCTACTAACACTCATATATTAAAGCAACATAAAACAGATTTAAACAATGAAGTTTAGACCAACAAAACCTGGTGTTAGCAGCATAAAAGAGCATTAATACCTTAAGCCAAAAGCAGCATCCTGGGGCCACAATAGATGAATGTATGTGTTGTTTGGCTTAAGAGTGCAGCTAAGCCTTTCAATACATATCAGCAAAGAAAGTAAGAAGAGAGGAAAGAAAACAGAGCCAAAAGAGAGAACTGCTTGGTGTTATTAAATGAAAAATTTTCCTACTTTTTAAAGTTATTTTGCAGTACAGGAGAAGGAATGGCCTGTGTGTGTACATAAAGAAATGAAATAAAATGTTTGGACAAAGTAATGGAAACAATAAAATTAAATAAAGTTACTATACTCTGTGGTGTTTGGCTTACTCTAAATGAAGATTTGCAGTGTAATAAATCTAATGCTGTTTCACTTAGAAAATGAAACATCATTGTATATAGGACTAGGATAGGGTTTGTGGATTGTCATTAAGCAATAAGAATTAGTTTGGACTCTCCTAAATTCTAGGAGGAGAAGGTATAGCAGTTAATCACCTGGGCTTCGAAATTCTGTGCTTGAATGTGGTTTCCTCTACCTGCTACTTTTGTCAACTTAAGCTCCATGGCAACTGGATTTCTCTAGAGCAAGTGTGAGAGAGAAAGATGAAAGCTGCCATCTTTCATTTCTTAATCTCAGAAGGGATATACCAACATGTCACTGGTCACACGGACCAACCCTGCTTCAAGAAGACTACACAAGAGAATGTGAATTCCAAGAGCTGGGGGTCACTAGGGACCATCTTAGAGACTGGTTACCACAGATGGATGGACACCTGGGGCTTGATAGGCATCTCTGTCTCTCCAAATGGGATTTCCTCATGGCTAGCTGGGGCTTCCTTATCGCATGGCAATCTTAAGGTGTTCATGTTTCTAATAAGGCACTGCCTTACCCAGAGTGAGCATTCTCTGTCAAAGCATGGAAGCTTCCAGTCTTCCTAAGACCTAGGCTCAGAAATACTGGAAACTACATCTGATTTCATCTTATTGTTCAAAGTGGCCACAGAGTCTGCCTAGTTCCAAGGGCAGGAACAATGGACTCCACCCTTTCGCAAGAAGGGATGTTGTATTGGAGAGTTCAGTCACAGCTTTTGTGGGAAACACAATCCTCCACATGTGGTAAAGGAGAGTGACATTTTTTTCTTTGGAAGAGGTGAATACTAAGCTAAAAACTGAAAGCTGGAATTGGAGAGGGCAGGTCGAATGACATAAGCTGTTTGGGGCAAACATACTGTATATGTAATGACTGGAGCAGAGCCATGGAGAATGGAAACTGTGAGTCACTTGTGAGGATGTATAGAAATTTACTTGGCAGGAAGAGGATAGTGACACCAGGGACAGACAGGAGATAGGGACAAAGACAAGTGCCAAAGGCTCTGAATGATAAACCAACAACCCAGACTTAGATGGAAACTCTATAGATTTTGGAAGAAATGATGCCCTTAGAAATACTTTTGAATTAATAACTTTAACATTTATGAAACATTTACCATGTGCCATGTACTTGATTAAGTATTTTACATACAGTAATTCATCTAATTCTCATTCTAAGCCTGAAGAGTGAGTATGTCTTCATTTTTTTTTTTTCTTTTTAAGATGAGGAAATTAAGCTTAGGGGCTTTGAATAACTTGCCAAAATTTACAAAGCTAGTAAGTGGCAGAGCAGGGTTTGCAATTCAGGTCTATTTGAAACCCTATCCGCTCAATGGATTCATTTGTTGTCATAGTAAAATCCTAGAAGAAAGAAGTATTTCAGGTGTGATTAGGAAGAAGCACCAGAATGAGGTAGACTCAAGGGACTGACTTGTAGTTGAGATGGCCATTACATCCAGAGTAACCAACTCTGTGAGCAGCACCATGGACAGAGCCAGGCACTGCTGTGAGTAGGTGGGCTGCACACCCCGCAGGGTACCTACCACTCAACTCTCCAGAGTCACAAAGTGGGAAGCAGGAGTCTTTGTAAACTTGGGCTGAGGGAGCTGGTGGAAGTAGTCAGAGGAGCTGCCTTGAGTGCAAAGGCAGGGCAGGGGATGTCTTCCAGATTTGGAAGGAGTTCCTGTAGGGGAGGACCCTAGATCCTCCTTCATCTGTATTATCTTGTTTGACTGATGGTACAGCTTTAGGAAGAACTTGTATAGAACAATGAGAGAGGGCAAGATCCCCACCAGAGAGCCAGATCAGCTGAATCCACTTTGGTGCCCAATGGAGGTCAAGAGATGGCTGCTGGTGATGAATGTTATATCCAGACTGCCCTCACAACAGTGTTTAATCTCTCACCCTCACCTTTAGACCAAGGCCAGAAACCTCTGCTCTGGCTCTCCTCTGGCTGCACCCCTCTTTGTGAGATAAGGAGTCTAGTCTGCCAGACCAAAGAGATGTGCCCATATGGAACTCATTCCCAATTTCTAAAATGCCCAGCATCCCAGAATTCCCTGCCCAGATGTCTTGGGCTTGCTTTCAGTGTTTCCACAGTCCTCCTATCTGGATCCTTCTTTTCTTCCCTAGGGTGAATTCTGTCAGTGCTCTATGCACACTTTAGACGGAGAGGGTGAGTCAAGAGGCTCTAGTTTAGCTGGTTAAGGAGGGACAAAAGGAGCTTGAACATGCAGATGAAGATGTCCACACACATATATATAAGCTCTTAGGGAAGGATAAAGCCAGACACAGGAAGAGAAGGAGTTCTGACTGGGATTCTAAATGTGAAGCTGATCTTTCAGTTTAAAGGTTTATTTATGAAGGTAGGAGGATAGAATATATTGCTATCCTTGGTTAGCTTACCTGTAACTTTAAATTTTTGGATGTACAGACTCTATTTGTCTTCTTGCCCAAGTCCCAGAGGAATGGGCCTGCAAATCCTAGTACAAGCTTGAAGAAGCTGTTCATCAGACCTGCTCTCTCCCCTCTGCTCCTCCCAGCCAGCTCCAGTCACCAGTCACTCTGCTCAACAGCACCCCACACTCCAGTTCCTCAGGCTTGATAATGGCCGTTATTAACCATGTGCCTTACGACAAACGGAAAGCTGCCTATTTTGGAAAGCTATACTATCACAACTCCCCTACTTCTTGAAGCAGATGATTTTTAACTGCGCTGTATCTCTAGTTTCTCAGTTTGAAAAGAGGACCGAGGAAGGAGCATTCAGAGTGCCTGTAACTTTTCAAGGTAGCTGGCACTGCAAGGTTTTTGAGCTGTGAATGAGGCTCAGCTGTTCTCACCACAGCACTCCTATACCATCAACTTTTTAGAGGCTGAAGGAAACTTGGCTTCTACACTCACTGTGTGCAAATGTTCACCTTTAGCCCATTTGCTTCAAATGGTGCATCCAGGATTTAAAATGATACCTCCCAAACATATAATTCTTTCTCCCTAGGGTTGCTTTCTTTGTGCTAACTCCCTTATACCAGCCTACAAATATCATTCAAAAAAGTCTTCACAGAATTTGATATTGTACTTCTATTCAAGTGAATATTTTAATTTGGTACCATTTCTGCATCTTCTACCGGATGATATCAAAGGCATTTTCTGCTGCATTATTCAGTATCCTTTGCAGAAAAACCCATACAAGTTCCTCTTACAATTCAGTGCCAGGAAACAGTTTGTTTTACTGGAAGAACTGGAATGATTCATTTGAAGAGATAACAATTGACCTTTCCAACCATTCTTTTTCCTTTTTTGTATTGGCTGCTAAGAACCTCAGAGTTAAATTGAATACTCATATAATTATCTGATTCTAGTTTCCTGACTCAATTATCTCCTATGCTCCTAGTCTCACTCATTTCACCTTTATTCTTTAACCATGCTACTGGATGTGTTTTACTGTTAAAACAGTTAATCACTTTTTAAGAAGCAGATAGATGTAGACATCACATTATAAATAAATAAATATAAGTAAATGCATGCTTAGTTTATTATGCTCTCCTTTGTAATAAAAAAATGCTATTACTAGGAGCTCCTGTTGTGGTGCAAAGAATCTGACTAGAATCCGTGAGGATGAGGGTTCAATCCCTGGCCTCACTCAATGGGTCAGGGATCTGGTGTTGCTGTAAGCTATAGTGTAGGTCGCAGATGTGGCTCATATCCCATGTTGCTGTGGCTGTGGCATAGGCCGGCAGCTGCGCCTCTGATTTGACTCCTAGCCTGGGATCTTCCATATGCCATGGGTATGACCCTAAAAAAGCAAAAAATTAAAAAAAAATTTTAATGCTATTACTAGCTCTTATGAGAATGCGTAGCTTGATTTTTGGTAGCAATAAGTTGAACAGAGACACCCATCTCTTCCTCTGTTTCATTTAAGTTATAAAAGTCTGTAGAAGAATGGGCATACATCCACGTGACCTAGGAAAGCTACTGACTACAGTTTTAACCACTGATATGACTGCCCATAAGCAGTTACCACTTAGTTTCTTATAAACACAAGGAGGGTACTGGACCAGTTAAGATCTCTTCTGGCTTCAATATTTTCTATTTCATGCCCTGAAACTTAACCAGCTCGAGGTAATAAAGTGCATGCAAAGGAAATGATCTCTGGTTTTCCAGTTTGTTCGTCTGGCATGATCCTGGAGGGTCAGCCTTCGCAGGGAGGAGACATGAGCTGCATCTCCAGGATTGGGACAGCAAGCATTCAAGAACTGAGTCATGTCACCAGGCACCACTGCTGAGGGCTAGTCAGGAAGCAAAAAGGACAGCACAAGAGCCCGTACTGACCAAGCCTGTGTAGTAGACTTGAGGCCTCATCAGTCCCATTTATTTCTCCAGGATGTGGCCATATATTGCTGACCTGAATGCCTAGCTATGTGTAGAGCAGTGGCTAAAAACCACAGCCAATATCACTATAGAAACACTAAAATGAGAGCCCTTGAGAAATGAAGCTTTGTATTGTATCTCATGCTGCTTGGAAAAGAAGAAGCCTAATTGAAGTTTCTCATGTGCTTATCTGAGCATTTACAAAGCAAGGCTGCATATTGACTAGGTCATGTGATTCTTCTGAGCTGTTATAGAGTTCTTCATTAATACAAAGGGGAGGTGATAGATGTAGTCTGAGCTGCCTTGCAGAAAGCTTTAATCTTCTCAGAGATATTTCACAAGCTATTCATTCAAGAATTATGCAAAATATAAAAGGCTTTAATTCCCATCTTACTTTTGTGCCATCAGTTCAGGATATATTGAGAATATTTTTCCTTTGTATACCAAGAGAGGTTCGACTGCTCTTTAGGATTCATATTTTCAGTGAATGATGTGAGTGACCAGTAGTGTGATAAAGTTTCCACACTGTTATCACTTACTATGTGCCTGGAGTTTTATGTGCCTTATTTATAATTTATATGACAATGCTGTAATATAAATATTATTACCATTACACACCCTCGTTTTACAGATTTTGAAACTGAGGCCTATAAAAGTTATAAAAGCTTATAACCAATGCTGTAATATAAATATTATTACTATTACACACCCTCATTCTGCAGATTTTGAAACTGAGGCCTATAAAAGTTTTGAGCTTGCCAGATGACAGATGAGTGCTAGGTCTGAGATTCTGGCCAAGATCTGCCTCACTCTAATCCATGCCATTTCCACACGAGCACTTTTCCCTAACCTTCAATCCTGCTCCTTTTAGTCTAAGAAAGAACCTTTCATTAATTCATTCAAACATCTGGTTTGCACATTTAGTATACCAGGTCTTAAACACAGTGCAAGAAGAGGAATAAATAATAAGATATAGTCCCTGGCCCTAGAGAAATAACATTCTTTTCTCTCATGCAACAGCTAATCAATAATAACAGCTGTGTTCTTTGAATATTTAAAATTAATTATATCACTTAAAAATATCTATTTATATTCCATTTTATCTCAAAGGAAAGATTTTAAGAGGCTCTTTTCGAAAGCAGAAACAAATACATTTAGAGACTTTTCATTCCATGAGCTTTACTTTGGGTCTTGTGAAATGATGAATAAACTAACTTTTATCTTACTCAGACTGGGCTATAAGGATACAGTCCATATAATACCTCAAGAAATTCAGGGCAGCAAGTTAGCTTTTGGGAGGCTGAAAACCAAATAATTGGGAAAGGTTCTGGGTAAGTTGCTAAACTATAGAAATATTTCTGTATCTACCATAAAGGACATTACAGCAGCTGAATTAAGTAGTAGATACAACTAATAATATAATTTCTAACATCAACTCATTAATTAAGCTGATTATTATAGAATGTCACTTTGGCCATTAACAAATGAGCCTCCTGTTGCATTAATAACAGAGGTACTGGGTATGTTAACATCTTAGGCAGTCTTTTATGGATGGGCTAGGTAATTTTGTGGTTTTTTGTTTTTTTTTGGTTTTTTTGTCTTTTATCTTTTTAGGGCCACACCCACGGCATATGGAGGGTCCCAGGCTAGGGGTCCAATTGGAGCTATAGCCACTGGCCTATACCACAGCCACAGCAACACAGGATCCAAGCCACGTCTGTGACCTACACCACAGCTCATGGCAATGCCAGATCTTAACCCACTGAGCAAGGCCAGGGATCGAACCCGTGTCTTCATGGATGCTAGTTGGGTTAGTTAACCACTGAGCCACAATAGGAACTCCAGAAATTTTGGGATAGAGTTGCTATTTGATCAGTAGATTCTTGGAGAGGATTCAGCACTTTGGAAGACAAATGCAATTTCATACTTACTGAAACTACAATCCACCTGATAATACTGTCCAACTGCAGTCAGGTAACTGGGCCTGGAGGCAGCCCTTCGCAGGCACAGAAAAGATCAAGGTGACAGTGGCAATAGGGGAGTGGCAGGGCTTGCCTGCTATTCCAGAGCCAGCCAACATTATTGGGGTGGCAGCCAAGACAGAAGGGCTGGTGATGAGGGAAATGGGTGCCATTATTGTCAGAGCTGGAGATGGAGTTTCTCTGAATCAGATTGCATGGACAGCACTGGCATCAAGTGTATAACTAACTGTAATGAGCAGGCAAAGTGCCCAGGGACTTCAAGAACCCCAGGAGGCAGGAACCAGAAGATGCGCCATTTAATGGGCAGTTATTGGAAGAGTTTGATGCAACCCCTTCACCAAATGGTGGCTCAGACAGGAGAACTATTTAGCCAGTGACAGCCAGGTCAGACAAAAGACTATACCTGCCATTTTTAAAATTCAGCAAATCATTTCAACATTATCAGAAGGATTTGATGGATAACTTGCACAATTTATTTGGCTTGGTGAGTACCTGTATGCTACATTACCTAGTTGATTTAGAGACTAGAAGATAATCTTTAAATGTTTGAGTTATATATTAATTTGTATTACCATGCTTATTGTTAAGTAGTTTGAATATCACTCATGGAAAGGCCCCATCCTGGAGCCAGCAAAAGGTCCAGTGGCTGTCTTCACTCCTAAGGAAGCACATTCCTAAACAAGACTGCCCTGAGAGAGCCTATCAGAAGAGGGTTGTCCACCATGCACAGGGCACCTCCTAGAATTGTGGTACCAAGATTGCATCCTTTCTTAATGCATATTACACTGTTGTTAAAGCAAATGGGTCCCTTTCATTGCTAAGGTAATAATTTGCTACTACCTCTTTGAATCTTTGATCCCTTACTTCTAGAATGTTCTGTGACCAGTGAGTCTATGAGATGCTCCAAGGCTTTCTTCTCCAGAAGCTCTTGGGTGTGTGAGCAAACAATTCCTATGCCTTAGACAAATAAGGTGGAAAATTCTACAAAAGGAACTTCACAGAAATAAAGGAAACCAAGCCTCTGAGCAAAGTAGTCTGTCTTGCTGGAAAAATAATAAACCAAACCAAAATATATAGACATTCTTTCCTATACAGGGACCCTTGACAATAACCTATATTAAGAAATAAAGCAGGTTAAGCTGTCTTGAGATTTTTCTTTTTTTTGAGGAAGGCCTGTATTGCTATGAACTTCCCTCTAAGCACTGCTTTTGGGGCATCCCACAGATTTCGAATGGTTGTGTTTTCATTATCATTTGTTTTGAGGTACCTTTTAACTTCCCTTTTGATTTCCTCATTGACCCATTGATTTTTTTTAATAGCAGGTTGTTTAGTCTCCATGTAGTCAATTTTTTTCTCATTTCTTTTCCTATGGTTGATTCCCAGTTTCATGCCATTGTGGTCAGAGAAGATGCTTGAAATAATTTCTATACTCTTAAATTTGTTGAGGTTGGTTTTGTGTCCCAGTGTGGTCAATCCTTGAGACTGTTCCATGTGCACTTGAAAAGAATGTATATTCTGGTTTTGTTGGGCGTAATGTCCTGAAAAATGTCAATTAAGTCAAACTTTTCTATTGTGTCATTTAGGATCTCTGTTGCCTTACTGATTTTTTGTCTAGAGGATCTGTCCACTGATGTGAGTGGGGGGTGTTAAAGTCTCCTACTGTTATTGTATTCCCATCAATTTCTCCTTTTACCTCTGTTAGTATCTGTTGTATGTATCTGGGTGCTCCTATATTTGGGGCATATATACTGACAACTGTAATATCCTCTTCTTGAATGGATCCTTTTATCATTAAAGAGTGTCCTTCTTTGTCTTTCTCTATGGCCTTTATTTTAAAGTCTATTTTGTCTGATATGAGTATTGCAGCTCCTGCTTTCCCGTCTTTTCCATTCACATGAAATATCTTTTTCCATCCACTCACTTTCAATTTGTATGTCTCCTTTGCCCTAAGGTGAGTCTTGTAGACAGCAGATTGTACGTTTTTGCTTTCTTATCCAATCTGCTACTCTGAGTCTTTTGATTGGAACATTTGGTCCACTGACACTGAAGGTAACTATTGGTAAGTATGTATTTATTGCCATTTTAAACCTTGTTTTCCAGTTGATTCTATGTTTCTCATTTGTTCCTTTCTGCTTTTGGTTGGATAATTTCCTTTCATTTAATGTTTGTGTCCTTTTTAGTTTTTGTGAATGTAATGTTTGGTCATTTGTCTCTCATATTCATTTTCTGAAGGAGTTACTTGAAACGCCAACAAATAAAGTCCTCTTTCTTGGATTAAAGAAAAACGTGGCTCACAATCTAAGAAAGTGATTGAGGGACATTCCAGAATTCCTGCTGAAAGACTCAGCCTGGAGAGTGATTAGTCCAGTTGATTAAAAAAAAAAAAAAAAAGGTAGATGATTCTAAGAGGAAGAGGGTTGGAAAAATGGAGAGTTAAGATTTTATATATTCAGAGAATTTGGTACCACATGAAAAGGTGTCACAAGCAATTACTAAAAAAAAAGAAAAGAAAAAAGAAAAGAAAAGTAATGCAATGAACAGAACAAGAAAATAAGGAATATAACTCCCTGAAAGTTTTAATGCAGAGGGGAAGAGAATGAGCTTTGAGCCAGACCCCCTGCACTGGTGAAATCCAGCTCTGGAACTTATCAGCTGTGCGATCTTACATAATCTCTCTATGCCTCAGCTTACTCATCTGTATAATGGGGAAGGCATTAATTCATCAAGGACAGTTGCAAAAATTACATGAATTCATACATGTAAAATCATTAGCACAGTGTCTATCACATAGTAAAAGCTCAGTAAATTTTAGCCATTATTATTATGGTTTTTTTTTTAATAAAGGAATCTATTTGTGAATAAAACCAACCAACCAAATAAAAAACACAGAATTGGGGGAAAAAATAAAGTATTTTTTAGTTACACAGAATTTACTGTAATTTAGAAAAAGAAATAGTTTATCACTAAAGTCTTTATGTTTAAACTTTCCTGATCCTACAACCCTATGGAATAATCACCATAGACACTGATTTGAAGTTGCCTGGCTGAAAATCTGGCTCTGGCACTGAAGGGCTATAACCAATCAAGTTCTGAAAAGAAGTGGCTGATGCAGAGACCAGACAGAACCCACTTCAAGAACCTGATCTGGGAGTTCCCGTGATGGCTCAGTGGAAATGAATCTGACTAGCATGCATGAGGACGCAGGTTTGATCCCTGTCCTTGCTCAGTGGGTTAAGGATCCAGCATTGCTGTGAGCTGTGGTGTAGGTCTCAGTTGCAGCTCAGACCCCAAGTTGCTGTGGCTGTGGTGTACGCCAGTGGCTACAACTCCAATTGGACCCCTAGCCCGGGAACATCCATATGCCGCGGGTGCAGCCCTAAAAAGAGCCCCCCACCAAAAAAAAGAATCTGATCTGATTACAGACCCTGGTTGACGGTTCTACCAGAGCTCTCATTAAAAGATGCCAGATTGAATTCTAAACTGAAATTCTAATTTTTATCTCAAAGCAAACATCACATGGCAAAATTTATCATAATGGACAGCTGCAGGTTAAACTGAATTTTTTTTTTTTTGTCTTTGTGCTATTTCTTTGGGCCGCTCCCGCGGCATATGGAGGTTCCCAGGCTAGGGGTTGAATTGGAGCTGTAGCCACAGGCCTACGCCAGAGCCACAGCAACGCGGGATCCGAGCCGCGTCTGCAACCTACACCACAGCTCACGGCAACGCCGGATCGTTAACCCACTGAGCAAGGGCAGGGACCGAACCCGCAACCTCATGGTTTCTAGTCGGATTCGTTAACCACTGCTCCACGACGGGAACTCCTAAACTGAGTATTTTTAAAGCACATTCTTCTTGGACTTGTGGAGGAGCCACATATTTGTTTACCTGCCCTTGCAATTACATATGCTTACTGAGTAGGGTAGATAAAAGAAATGGCTAGAGACTTTGTAATTGGTGTAAGAGAAGTTGTAGCCTTTTTTTTCCCCCTCCTCTGATAAATAGTTTTTTAACATCATTGTCAGCATTAGAGCTTTCTCATATTCTGATTGAGAAATCACTGTGATGCTTGATAAAATGAAAATTCCTGTGCCCCACCTCGTATATACTGAATGATTCTTGGGAGTGGAGTTGGAGAATCTGCGTTTTAACAGGAACACAGTAATTATTTACAAGTGTGAGATTTGAGAATATCTGTTCTTTAAGATGGAGATTGATGACAGTCATTCATTCATGCTCTTTCATTCATTCGCATGTTCTCCCCATGGCTATTTATTGAGTACATTCTCCTGAGTGCAGGGAATGTAGAAATAAATAGAATACCATTGATGCTCTCCAGCAGCTGAAGGTCTTGATTTAATTTTCACCAGCATTTCTCAGCTGAAAGCAGTGTGGCCCCACAAGGGACATGTGGCAACTTCTGGAAACATTTTTCATTGTTATGACTGGGGGGAAGGGGTGGCATCTTGTGGATAGAGGCCAGGAGGCTGCTAAAAATTCTGCAGTGCACAGGACAGGTCTCTCCTTGGTGAATAAAAATGGTCCACCCCAAAATGTCAGTAGTGCTAAGGGTGAGAAAACCTGATTTTCACTACACTGATTCATTCAACCAGGCCAAGCACTGGAATCCCCTAGAAGCTTAGCAAAATACCCATACCCTCCAAAGTATTATCTGACCAATGTGCATCTATGTTTAAAAATGGATAGAGAACATGACTCTGTGGGCCATAATCATTAGATGTGAAACAAATCTTGCTTTACAGTGGGAACAAGAGAAGAACTTTCATTTGTGCTATAAAAAGGCTCCAGAGAGTCTAGAAACAGACTTACCCAAATATGGAAAACGCTTTTGACAAAAGCATAAAGGCACATCCGTGGAGAAAAGGTAGCCTAGAACAATCTGATAGTCTGGCACTAGAACAACTGGCTATCTACAGCAAAAAATAAACGAAATGTAAAACCTAAAATTGTAAATACTTTTGAAGAAAACAGGAGAAATCCTGTGTGATCTTGGGTCACACAGGATTTCTTAGATATAACACTGAAAGTATATTTCACTAAAAACTCCTGCTTCTAGGGAGCACAGTAAAGAAAACGAAAAAGCAAATGACAAATTGACAGAAAAATATTTTATGGCAAATACGACTGTGCTAGCCTCACCAAGGTTCATCAGCTGGAGGCTGAAAAACAGTAAATGGAAAAAAAAATCTTATTTTGCATACTTCACTGTACCACCTACAGCCTTTTAGTAGCTGAAATATTTTTGAATTTTTTAGATCAATAGTTCTCAATTTTGCCCAACTCACCTGAGGCACATTATCATTTCCAAATGTATTTGGCTTACTTAATTGCCACTTTGGGTGGGTGTGGATGGGATGTCTTACAAAAGAATATATGGGAATCCTGGGCAAGATATGTAGTTTTAAAATTCCTTCTCCACCCACCTCCCACCATCCTGGTTGAAAATCACTGCCTTAGTCATCCATATAAACTTCTGAAAAGTACTGAGTACCTAAACTTAAGTTTCCCAATGTTCATTATTCATTTTGCATCAGTGCATGTTTGGAATGGTCAGGCATGAACAAGCATTAATGCTTTCATTGGCTTCCCCAAAGCCACACAGAAGCTAATGGAGTGATATAGCACATATGGACCATCTGACTTTCATTTTTCTCAACGTGCTATTGAAGAGACAAACTCATGGGTCACCATACTGTATTTCTCCGGGTATCCAGCTGCAAGTATGCATTAACCAGTGTTTCAAATCATGCATGTAGAAATTAATAAGGCCCAATATCTGAATACAGAAAATAAAGACCTGGATTTTTTTTTTTTTTTTGTCAAAAACACAGAATTTTACCAGATGTAATATTTCAGGGAATGTTTTCCTAATACAACCATTCTCTTACAGGGGAGGGATTTCCAATGTGATATGATGCTTAAGGTGTTGGGCAGAGCTTCTAAAAGCTCCGCTTCCTTCTGCCATGGATAAATATCTCAGCACTTTGTGAAAAGGCACTACGCCATCTGAACATATTAGGCTCCTGGCTGTCTTGATCAGACTATCTGTGCACCTCTTTGCTGAATGTTTTCTGGCATAATTCCCAGCCAGAAATGCCCCACAGCCATCTGCTCTATCTCTGGTACCTTGCCTATTTGCCAGGGGGAGAGAAATCGCTCCCCAAGTACTGCTTAGGTGTTTGGACTACTATAAAAAAGCAGTGTAAAAAAAATTATGTGCTCGAGGCATGTGGGCTGTTTCTGTGTTATGATATTTTATTATACTTTGCTTTCCTGTATTTTCAAATTGATTCTACTAGCTGTAAACATGCACAGATGGAGTGTGGAGGGACGAAGGAAAAACAGCTGCCTGAAGGCAGTGATGGGTAAGAGGAAAGCCCTGGATGAGGAGCTGTGTCCTGTCTCTGCTCTACCTTTAACTGAAGGTGCAACGTTGAGAAAATCACTTCCACATTTTACTTTCCTTGTATCAAAAAGGAAAGGTTTCCCCACAAGGCTGAACTTGTAAAACTGGAAAAAAAAATCATAGCAGCAAAAAACAAATCCAAAAGATATATGATTGACTACAAAACAAAAACCAAAACTCCAAGCAACCAAACCATTTGCAATAGTTGTGGAAAAGGGTTAACATCCCTAACAAAGAGCTCCTACAACTTGGTGAAAATTAAAAAACACGGACAACCTATAAAAATAGTCAAAGGACATGATAGGTTTCATAGAGGACATAGAAAGTAAGTGGCCAATAAATAAGTGACAACATGCTCACAAATGGTCAGAAAAATAAAAAAATCAAAGCAACATTGGGACACCATGTTTTTATGCATCTGACTAGAAAATAGGAAAGAAAAAAAAGTTGATAGCTGGTGAGAGTACAGGGACATTCTCTGATGCTGTGATGGGAATGTGGATCTGTACAGGCTCTTGGGATAGTAATTTGACAACACTTACCAACTTCCCCAGCAATCTTGCTTATGGCAATCTACCCTACAGAGACAGAAGCAATGTTATGTAAAAATATGTGTATTGCCATGAGTGTGCCAGGAAAATGCATGTATGGACATTTTAATTGCAGAATGGAAGGGAAAAAAACCTGCAATAATCTGAATCTCCATCAATAAAGAAACGGTTGAATAAATTATTCTATGTCAGTGTTTCTCAACTGGGACTGATTTTGCTCCTGAGGGGACATTGGGCAATATCTGGGGATAAAATTTTTAATTGTCACAACTAGGGGTTAGGTGTTACTGGCATCTAGTGGGTAGAAACCATGGATATCATTAAACATCTTACAATGCACAAGACAGCCACCCCATACAAAGACTTATCTGGCCCTAAATATCAATAATGCCAAGACTAGGAAATTTTATTGTGTGTGTGTGTGTGTGCGCGTGCACACGTGCTCAAGATGATGAGTCCCCAAGGAAATATTAAGTTGAAAAGTTCAAAGTAATTTATAATATTCTATTTAAAAAAAATACTAGGAAGCAACTACACACACAGGTTTATGGGCATGCACGTACATGCATACACACATTTATTTGCATGAGCATGGTGTAAAGTATGGAAATAGTTGTACCAAAATAGTAAACCTGCTTACCTTGGGAAGGACCAGGAGAAGCGGTACAGGAAGAAATATGCCCTCCTCCCTCACACATACAGACTTGGGCTCCTCTCCTCCTGTTTTGGGATGGCTGAATCTGAGTCACACGGGATTTCTTTTAAAAACTTGTATTTCCTGGCCATAGTCAAGATTTCTTAGATCAAACACCATGGGGTCTGAACATTTTTCACAGTTTTTGAGTTTTCCCCTCAAAACCGTCCTTTAGGGAAGAGGTAGCTGACTTCTGTTGAAGTTCTTACCAAGTACCTCCTGCTATGGGGGCTCTCTCTCAATTACTTTATTTTGGCAGCAAAGTAACATTTAGAGGAAAATGTAGTAGTGTGAAAGCCAGGAACAGTGTTTATAGAGGTCATCCGACAGAATCTCATTATATCTACACATGGCAGAGAGTGAGCTCTGGTCCCTTCATTCCCGTATGAGAACCCCTGTCCTATCACAGGGGCTCCACTCCCATGACCTCATCCAAACCCATTACCTCTTAATGGCCCCTTCACCAAATGCCATCACATTAGGGACAGGGCTTCAGTACATGAACTTGAGAGGGACACAAACATTCACTCTACAATAATGGCCCCACAAGGACTGATTACCTCAGGTCATTGCCTTCTGAGAGAAATCGAAGCTTCTCAGCAGAGGATTATATTCTAGCTGGTATAAAGGAAAGACAGGAATTGTTAACGTGATCATTTTGGTGGGTGATACTGTGGAAACCCTGAAATGCTAACTCAACTTTCTGTCATATGTAAGATGGCATGGATAAAAAAGAAATACAGAGCAGCAAGTCAGAGCCTAGGTCTTGTGAGGATGAAGTGTGTACCGTTCTAATCTAGCACCTGCCATTCATGAAAAGTTAGATACTTGGGAAGGTACTTTGGTATTTCAAAGCCAAGAAGGCATTTGTTGATGCATCAGGCATGCTGAGAAAAGCAAATCATCCTTGAGTGCACTGAATGACACCGACGAGTTAATGCAGCTGTTAGGCATTACGCACTAGGGTGAGAGTGGGAGGCAGAGGAGAGCTGTCTGAATGAGCCACAATCTCTCAGTCTGGCCTCACCATGGCTACAAATGGTACGGAGTAAATCATTTTCACCTCGGCTGCAGGTTCTGTTCAATGGGATTGTTAATGCCTGCCTTAAAGAATGAGGACTAGAAATGATCCAAGAAAGGCTTAAGAAGACACGAAGTGGTTTTAATAATTTCAGTGATTTTAATGATGTTTATTTTTATTTTAAGAGCAAAATCAAATAACTTTTATTCACCTACAAGATCTTAATACAATGGAAGACCATTTAAAAGCTTTCAGCCTGATTCAATGTCCATGCACTTTTGAATATTAAATTGTGAAACTAAAAACTTCCAAGGGATTAATGGGATGAAATGAAAGAGGTTTCAAATAAATCATCAGTAAAAATGTCCTTTCAATTATAAAATGACTTTTCCAGCAACAAAACTTCTATTACCAGGACAAACAGAGACCTAAAGAATCTTAAGACTTGTCCTGCATCACTTGTAATTTTATATTTTTCAAATTAATTTTCCTGAATATTAATTAGGCTCTTACCATGTGCAAGGCATCCTGCTTATGCTGAGGATAGTAAGATCGATAAATGTGAAACGACAAAGATGGAACATTAGAGTTGCCACGAAGGCAGCTTAACAGTTGATAAAAACCAATCTGTATTCCAGTAATTGAATAGAAACATGTTGTTACTAATAACAAAAAGCAATTTGTTTCTAGAATGAACATTCATTTGTTATGATCAAACATTTTCTTCTTCTTGTGTTTGGAAATGTTGCTTTAAACTCATACAATTCATATACTCAAGTTTTCATAAACTAGAACGAATCAAGTCATTGAGTATTCATGATAAATGTATGAATTCAATAATTTTACAATTTAACATAAGTTGTATTAAGTAAAGCTCACAAACGAACCTAATTAATTTTCATATTAATCTTATAAAAATACAGCTGCCTTATGCTCTTTTTGGCCAGAACTTAATCAATGGTCTCAGACCATCAGGAAAAAAAAACAAACAAAAAACAAGCAAATCACTGGACTAGACTAATGATTTCTTCATGTATCCACCATACTCGCTGTATTATTTAGATTACCATTAGCTACTGAATAAATAAATCCTAACATTTTAGTGGCATGGCACAACACAATTTTACTTTTGCTTACTTTCCAGTCCAATGTTAGTGCTACTAGTTAGCGATTGCCACCAATATGGTAATTCAGCCATCTGAATTCTTTTTATCATGTGCCTCTGCATCTTCTAGCATCCCAGAATCTGCATTCAGCAGATAATGTGCAAAGAGAGAGGGTGGGAAAAACTTAACTTCTTTCTGAAGCTGTCCTGGCCCAGAAGAGACACTTAGCACTTCAACTCACATTCTACCGGAAAGTCATCACCTGGCCATACCTAAATGCAAGGCATGCTGGGAAATACTGTCTAGCTCATTGCCTAAGAGGAAGAGGAGGAGAGGAATGGGTATTAGTTACAGTTAGCCATATACCACCCTTTGGGTCCTCCCAAAAAGAGAATACGTTAAGTTCCCCTCCAAAAGAGATTAAGTCCCCTTCACAGTCTCTGATGCCAGGGCTAGGTCCAGGTAAGGAACTGCCCCCACCATCTGATCTGTACGTGCTGCCTTTTGATCTTTTTGAACTAAAAAGACAGATTTTATGCCACTCCACACCTCCACCCCCAACATACAATGATTGAGCAGGAACAGAATAACTGTAATCAAACTCTCATCCAGAAAAGTGAAGAATGGAAAACATACCATGGCCTCACATCCATAGAAATGAAGAAATCCTACAGACATTTGTGAGGCATTTTGTGACTTGGGTAGGAGGATTCCCTTGTTTTCACCTGGATACTTCTTTTTGGAAGAAACTCCCTTGTCCACTATTCTTCATGGCCCTGGGATCTTCTCTTTAGGAAGTTTCTCTTTATCTATCATCTACCACGACCACATCTGAAATAGGTGCTGAGGACTATGCCCTCCTAGAAAACCATACAGCCCTGCATCCACTGGGAGCTGGTGCAGGCTTAAGAGACTCAGAGCTTGTTTTAAAACTGTGATAGTCAAAGGTTTTTTTATTCTGAGCTCATAGTTTTTTTGGCAATGCAATTCCCACAAAACCTTAGTAGGCTTTTGATTGTTTTATGCACTAAGCTGTGGGTTGTTACATTGCCTTGTTAACTGGAACACTCTCAGAGACTTAGTTCAATGGCATGGCACGTATGTCCTTATATTCTATGGTCTATTACTAAAAACTTAATGTAATTCCACTATTTACTTGTAGGCAAAGGATTTGTAAGGACATCCAATTCATTATCTATGGCAACATTTCTTAATATCCCTTTCCCTTATATTACACCTTTTAAACTTTCTTCTTTACCCCCCCCTCCACCAATATTCTCTTCGTTCTTCCCATTTGTATGGACTTCTTTGCTTTTCTTCTCCCTCTATAGTTTTTCTCTCATTCATGCATATAAACATAAATCCCTCATCCCAGCTTCTTGGGTTTTCTTACCCAATTAGCCCAACCTACATAATATGGCCCAGATACATTACAGTGGTAAGGATATAAAGCAGGTAACACCCAAACTTGACATTGAAGGTAGACTGAAGAAAAAGAGGTGAATAATACTCTTGCAGAAATATTTTTTTTTCCCTCATGGCCCTTGCAAGTCTATTATCTTTCTCTACTGTGTCTTTTTCCTGAAGGAACATACTCATTTACTTAACAGTGTTTCAGCTACTACCCCATCATTTTTTATTTTATTAACATTATCTTTTTTTTTTCTTTTTCTTTTTATATCTGCGCTTGCAGCATATGGAAGTTCTGGGCCAGGGGTCTAATCTGAGCTGCAGCTGTGGCCTATGCCACAGCAACACTGGATCCTAGCCACATCTGTGGCAACGCCTGACCCTCAATCCACCGAGGCAAGTCAGGGATCAAACTGGCATCCTCACAGAGACAACATCGGGTCCTTAGCCGGCTGAGCCACAATGGGAACTACAATTACCACTGCATTGAAAGGAGGTCATATTCTTCTTTTTTCCATTTCACACCCTCTATTTACTTCTTAACCCATGGCAGTGTAATGTCAGCCCTCACATGTCTATCAAAATTCCTCTAAGATCTCCAAATGGTCATCAAATTGCTACATGCAGTGGTTTCTCTGGACTATAGCATACTGTGATGCTGCGCCCTGGAAATTTTTCTTCTCAACTTCCAGAACCTCATTTCTGCTTTTCGTTCTTTTTCCACAGCTGAAACAGTGATCCAGCTATTGATCGGGTTCTCTAATGCTAGTTGCTTTTTTCTTGTTTTATTAGTCTCCTTTTCCTCAGGGAAATTGGGACAAATTCTGCAGGAGTAGGTGAGAGTATAATTAAGTTGCATCGTCTAATGCCACACTGAAAAGGATCTCTGCTACAGATTGGAAATCCATAAGCGCCTCCAGAATCCTCAACCTTTTCCTATTTCACATCAAGTTTTCTATTTACACAGCACTACACAAAGAATGGTAGTAGTCTTCTCTATCCAGTTTATTTGTGAAGCTTAATCCAGTTTCTGGGGCACCAATAATCAGTTTTAAAAACCTTCTTAGGGTTGATTAGAAATAGGATTTCTCCTTTGAATTTACACTTAGAGTTTTTGCAAAAAAAGAGACATATCAATATCTTTTTTATTTTTTTTTAATTTTTTGTCTTTTTAGGGCAACATCTGTAGCATACGGAGGTTCCCAGGCTACAGGGTGAACAGGAGCTACAGCTGCCAGCCTACACCACAGCCACAACGACACGGGATCCAGGCTGCGTCTGTGACCTACACCACAGCTCACAGTAATGCCGGATCCTTAATCCACTAATCGGGGCCAGGGATCAAACCTGTGTCCTCATAGATACTAGTCTGGTTTGTTACCTTTGTACCACAACAGGAACTCCAACAATGTCTTTCTTTAACACCTTTCCCTGAACTTCCTTATCCTGAACTTTGCCACACTTAATTAACATTAAAATAACCAATTTTAGCATGTATCATATTACCATTAATACATTATTGGAAAGTCAACCATTGGCCTGAAAAATTGATAGATTCATGATTTACATGTTGTGGAATTTGGATTTAAAACCTCTAATACCATAGCAATATGTTAACAGACATCTGCAAGTCTTTTCAGAAACACAGATTTTTCTATTTTTTTCCTTTAAAAACTCCTTTACATTCACATTATCATTAAGAAGTCTACAGAGATCAGACCTTTGGTTAAAATGGAACCATAGGATTAGATGAGAAATTTTTCTTACTCTTCAGTAAAGAGATAGATGAATTCTACTCTCAAGTCATAATCTGATACATGAAGGAACTAGAGATCTAAAGACAAAACTTTAACGTAATTTGAGAGTCAAGTCTCAGAGAACAATCTCCACTGCTTTATTTTTTTTTTTTAAGGGAAGTTCCCAGGCTAGGGGGAACAATCCAAGTTGCAGCTACCGGCCTATGCCATAGCCATAGTAATGCCAAATCTGAACCACATCTGTGACCTACACCACAGCTCATGGCAATGCTGCATCTTCAACCTACTCAGCAAGGGCAGGGATCGAAACTACATCCTCATGGATACTAATCGGATTCATTACCGCTAAGCCACAATGGGAACTCCAGTCTCCACTGTTACTGGCTTAAGCTGAAGGGATTTATTACAATCTAATTAAATGGCTTCAGAATCCCTGGCACAGCTGAAGAGCATACCTCTTGAATGAATTTTCAGGGACAATCCTAAATTCACCTCATAGAATGGGGCCACCCCGGTACTAGCTACCCCTTCTAAAATCAGAAAGCCACGAGTTCCAGAACAATGCCGCCACTGCCACAATCAGGTGGCAATCTAAAGGCGCGAGGCTGCCACACCACGACCACACACATGAGCAAAATGGATGTCTCATGCCCTAACCTCCCAAAACCCACAAGATTTGGGATTGGACACTGGGATCACAAGCCCTACGAACTGCACCTGTCATAGAAACAGCAGAATCAGTGTGGCTTCCGCCTCATTGCCACTTCCCAAATATTGTATGAGCACATCTGATTGGCACCTAAATCACATCCAGAAGCTGAACTGCAAGGAAATCTGAGGGAAGCAGACATCAGTCTTATCCTCTTATCCACCTCAGCAGTATAAGATGGAAATAAATTCCTAAAATGTAGGGCTGTAGTTGGATGTTAAATGGTTTCTGTACTGGCTAAATATGAAATCCACATTATGAAGATTAATGAGGAAATGCTGAAGTACTATTTTTAAAAACTCAGTGACAGAAATTACTTTACAAATATTAACTCATTATTATTATTATTATTGTCTTTTGTCCTTTTGGGGCCGCACCTAAGGCATATGGAGGTTCCCAGGTTAGGGGTCTAATGAGAGCTGTAGCTGCCGGCCTACACCACAGCCACAGCCACACAAGATCCGACCCATGTCTGTGACCTACACCACAGCTCATGGCAATGCTGCATCCTTAACCCACTGAGCAAGGCCAGGGATCAAACCCACAACTTCATAGTTCCTAGTCGGATCTGTTTCCACTGCACCATGATGGAAACTCCAAACTTATTATTATTAATAAAGTATCAGGCCCAGTGAATGCCAAGTTCTGACTAGGGCTCAGATGATGCATTTGGTAGAAAAGCAAAACAATGCTGAAGGTAAAGCCAGCAGCCAATGGAGACACCGGCGGAGCTGAGGTAGTGAGTGCTGCACAGGGCTGATGTCAAGTTCATTTTTCCATGATGAAATTATAGGGGGTATATTTACAATCAAGTGAACTATAACCCTCCACCACTCAATAATGAGTGAGAAATTACTGCAGAAAGGTTGGAGAATTATGATGATAAACACAGCTGCTTTGCTGCAGCTCATGCAGGTGTGTATTTTAGTAATGCTAATGACGCCCACTGCCTCTGCTTACTGAACCAAGGAGATTCCCTGGGGCAATGAGTGGGAAAGAAAGCAAGCCCAGCCCCAAAGCCTTTCTACAACAACAGCCATCATAACTGTCCAGGCTTTCATGTAGTTAGTCAGTACCAACTATAGCAATTCAGGCTGCCCTTTATGGAGTATCTTCCGCAGTCCACACTGAGTGTTGCTTTACTTTGTTTTACTCACTACATCATCACAAGAACCCTGGATGGCTGATGTTATATACCATTTACACTATTTTACAGATGAAAAATCTCAGGTTCAGAAAAGAAAAATCATTTACACAAGGTCAGGGAAGTAATAAGATACTTAAATGTATCTGAATCCACAGTAGAAATGTATTGGTTTTGCTTGTCCAGTATTCTCCCCTTTCTCAGGTTTTGGCTAAATTGACTCTGCCACTCCTGGGATTGGTGTGGGACCCACATATGGTTGATCAGCTCATTGTGTCCTCTTGGGCACAGTGGCCAGAAGTGCCATGTGACATACCCAAAGCCTATTAGAGAGAATTGCATGGCTTTTTCTGGGTAAAATAAAAGAGAGGGACTTTTCTCTCTTCCCTGCTACATTGGGATTTTAAAAGCTGGTGACCTCTTGCTACCAAAAGGAAAGAGCCTACTAAGAATGGAGCCAACACAGTGCAAAGCAGAGAAGAGAGATGGGAGAGAGACTGGTCTTATTGATATCTGTTAAGTGTCTAAAACACAGACATGCCTGAACCCAGAGAACACGTGGACATCTCAGAAATAGATAAGTAGTGCATGCTAACCGACTGTACCACTACAGCTCCTGAGGTATATAGGGAAATTAATTCTTTTACTTCCTAGAGTCCATTTAATACAGACTTTGAAGTTCATTGTCTTTCCACTGGGTCACACTGTTTTTAATATCAGAGAAGAAACAACCTCCTAAAGGAAAAAAAAATTAGGTATAATATAATCATATACACAGTTTTATGATACATTCTCTAGTTTATATATACAAGTGATTATTAAAATCACTGAAAAGATTTTGAGTAAAAAAGATTTGAATGATTTTGCCAAAAGGTAAGTTACTTGAACATATCATGAAATCTTACTGGGAAATCTCTCAAGATTTTCTATTACACATTACTAATAGCTTACCTCTTAAAACTGAACTCTGAGTCAGATGGCCAAAAAGCACAAGAAAAGATACTCAACATCACTAATTATTAGAGAAATGCAAGTCAAAACTACAATGAGGTATTACCTCATACTGGTCAGAACAGCCATCTTCAAAATGTCTACAAACAATAAATGCTGGGAAGGGTGTGAAGAAAAGGGAACCCTCCTACACTGTTGGTGAGAATGTAAATTGGTACAGTCACTATGGAAAACAATATGGAGGTTCCTTAAAAAACTAAAAATAGAACTACCATATGATCCAGAAATCTCACTCCTGGGCATATATCTGCAGAAAACCATAATTCAGAAGATATATGCACCCCAGTGTTCACTGCAGCACTAATTACAATAGCCAAGACATGGAAGAAACCTAAATATCCATCAACAGAGGGTTCGATAAAGAAGATGTGGTACATATATACCATGGAATGCCACTCAGCCATAAAAGAGAACAAAATCATGCCATTTGCAGCAACATGGATGGACCCAGAGATCATCATACTAAGTAAGTCAGAAAGAGAAAGACAAATATCATGTGATACCACATATGTGGAATCTAATAAATAGTATACAAATGAATTTATTTACCAAACAGAAACAGACTCACAGATTTTGAGATCAAACTTACAGTCACCAGGGAGTTCCCACTGTGGCTCAGTGTGTTATGATTCCAACTAGTATCCATGAGGATTCTGGTTTGACCCCAGACCTTGCTCAGTTGGTTAAGGATCCAGAGTTGCCATGAGCTATGGTATAAGTTGAGGATGTGGCTTGGATTTGGTGTTGCTGTGGCTGTGGCTGGCAGCTACGGCTCTGATTTGACCCCCTAGCCTGGGAACTTCCATATGTTGAGGGTGAAGCCCTAAAACGCAAAAAACAAAAACAAAAAAACTTATGGTTACCAAAGGGGAAACACTGAAGGGAGGGATAAATTAGGAGTTTGGGATTAACATATACACACTACTATATACAAAATAGGTAAGTAACAAGGACCTACTACATAGAACAGGGAATTCTACTCAATATTGATAATATGGGAAAAGAATCTGAAAAAGAATATGTATATATACATGTATAACTGATTCACTTTACTGCACATCTGAAACTAACAGCCTGTTATAAATCAACTATATACCCCCAATGAAATTTTTTCTTATAATTTTTTTTATTTTCCCACTGTACAGCAAGGGGGTCAGGTTATCCTTACATGTATACATTACAATTACATTTTTTCCCCCACCCTTTCTTCTGTTGCAACATGAGTATCTAGACAAAGTTCTCAATGCTATTCAGCAGGATCTCCTTGTAAATCTATTCTAAGTTGTGTCTGATAAGCCCAAGCTCCCGATCCCTCCCACTCCCTCCCACTCCCTCCCACTCCCTCCCCCTCCCTCCCCCTCCCATCAGGCAGCCACAAGTCCTTCTCCAAGTCCATGATTTTCTTTTCTGAGGAGATGTTCATTTGTGCTGGATATTAGATTCCAGTTATAAGTGATATCATATGGTATTTGTCTTTGTCTTTCTGGCTCATTTCACTCAGGATGAGATTCTCTAGTTCCCTCCATGTTGCTGCAAATGGCATTATGTCATTCTTTTTGATGGCTGAGTAGTATTCCATTGTGTATATATACCACTTCTTCCGAATCCAATCATCTGTCGATGGACATTTGGGTTGTTTCCATGTTCTGGCTATTGTGACTAGTGCTGTAATGAACATGCGGGTGCACGTGTCTCTTTTAAGTAGAGTTTTGTCCGGATAGATGCCCAAGAGTGGGATTGTGGGGTCATATGGTAGTTCTATGTATAGATTTCTAAGGTATCTCCAAACTGTTCTCCATAGTGGCTGTACCAGTTTACATTCCCACCAACAGTGCAGGAGGGTTCCCTTTTCTCCACAGCCCCTCCAGCACTTGTTATTTGTGGATTTATTAATGATGGCCATTCTGACTGGTGTGAGGTGATATCTCATGGTAGTTTTGATTTGCATTTCTCTTATAATCAGCGATGTTGAGCATTTTTTCATGTGTTTGTTGGCCATCTGTATATCTTCTTTGGAGAAATGTCTATTCAGGTCTTTTGCCCATTTTTCCATTGATTGATTGGCGTTTTGGCTGTTGGGTTGTATAAGTTGTTTATATATTCTAGAGATTAAGCCCTTGTCGGTTGCATCATTTGAAACTGTTTTCTCCCATTCTGTAAGTTGTCTTTTTGTTTTCTTTTGGGTTTCCTTTGCTGTGCAAAAGCTTTTCAGTTTGATGAGGTCCCATGGGTTTATTTTTGCTCTAATTTCGATTGCTTTGGGAGACTGACCTGAGAAAATATTCATGATGTTGATGTCAGAGAGTGTTTTGCCTATGTTTTCTTCTAGGAGTTTGATGGTGTCCTGTCATATATTTAAGTCTTTCAGCCATTTGGAGTTTATTTTTGTGCATGGTGTGAGGGTGTGTTCTAGTTTCATTGCTTTGCATGCAGCTGTCCAGGTTTCCCAGCAATGCTTGCTGAATAGACTTTCTTTTTCCCATTTGATGTTCTTGCCTCCCTTGTCAAAGATGAATTGACCATAGGTGTCAGGGTTTATTTCCGGATTCTCTATTCTGTTCCATTGGTCTGTCTGTCTGTTTTGATACCAGTACCACACTGTTTTGATGACTGTGGCTTTGTAGTATTTCTTGAAGTCTGGGAGAGTTATGCCTCCTGCTTGGTTTTTGTTTCTCAGGATTGCTTTGGCGATTTGGGGTCTTTTGTGGTTCCATATAAATGTTTGGATTGTTTGTTCTACTTCTGTGAAAAATGTCATGGGTAATCTGATAGGGATTGCATTGAATCTGTAGATTGTTTTGGGTAGTATGGCCATTTTTACACTATTGATTTTCCCAATCCAGGAACATGGAATATCTTTCCATTTCTTTACATCTTCTTTGATTTCTTTGATTAAAGATTTTGATTTTGATTAAAGATTTTTGATTTCTTTGATTAAAGATTTTGATTTTCTTTGATTATAGTTCTCGGCATATAGGTCCTTTACCTCCTTGGTCAGGTGTATTCCGAGGTATTTGATTTTGTGAGGTGCAATTTTAAAAGGTATCGTATTTTTGTATTCCTTTTCTAATATTTCATTGCTGGTATACAGAAATGCAACTGACTTCTGAATGTTAATCTTATATCCTGCTACTTTGCTGAATTTATGAATCAGTTCAAGCAGTTTTGGGGTTGGGTCCTTAGGGTTTTCTATGTATAGTATCATGTCATCTGCATACAGTGACAGTTTGATCTCTTCTCTTCCTATATGGATGCCTTTTATTTATTTTGTTTATCTAATTGCTGTGGCTAGGACTTCCAAAACTATGTTGAAGAGCAGTGGTGAGAGTGGGCATCCCTGTCTTGTTCCAGATTTGAGTGAGAAGGCTTTCAGTTTTTCCCCATTGAGTATTATATTTGCTGTGGGTTTATCATAAATGGCTTTGATTATATTCAGGAATGTTCCCTCTATACCCACTTTGGCGAGGGTCTTGATCATGAATGGATGTTGGACTTTGTCAAATTCTTTTTCTGCGTCTATTGAGATGATCATATGATTTTTGACTTTTTTTTTTGTTAATGTGGTGTATGATGCTGACTGATTTGCGTATGATGAACCATCCTTGTGAACCATCCTTGGGGTGAACCCAGCCTGGTCATGGTGTATAATTTTTTTGGTATGTTGTTGGATTCGGTTGGCTAAGATTTTGTTGAGAATTTTTGCATCTATATTCATCAATGATATTGGCCGATAGTTTTCTTTTTTGGTGGTATCTCTGTCTGGTTTTGGAATGAGGGTGATGGTGGCATCATAGAATGTCTTTGGGAGTATTCCTTCTTCTTCAACCTTTTGAAAGAGTTTAAGGAGGATGGGCACCAGTTCCTCTTTATATGTTTGATAAAATTCACTTGTGAAGCCATCTGGTCCTGGACATTTATTTGTAGGGAGTGATTTTATGACCTCTTCAATTTCATTTCCAGTGATCGGTCTGTTCAGTTGGTCTGTTTCTACTTGATTCAGTTTTGGCAGGCTGTAAGATTCTAGAAAATTGTCCATTTCTTCCAGACTGTCAAACCTGTTGCCATATAGTTGTTCATAGTATTCTCTTATGGTTTTTTGTATTTCTGCTGTATCTGTTGTGATTTCTCCTTTTTCATTTCTAATTTTGGGTATTTGGGTTCTTTCTCTCCTCTTTTTAGTGAGTCTGGCCAGAGGTTTGTCAATTTTGTTCACCTTTTCAAAGAACCAGCTCTTGGTTTTATTAATTTTCTCTATTGTTTTTTGAGTCTCTATGTTATTGATTTCTTCTTTGATCTTTATAATTTCCTTCCTTCTGCTGACTTTAGGACTTTTTTGTTCTTCTTTTTCTAATTCATTTAGGTGGAGGGTTAAGTTGTCAATTTGGGATCTTTCTTCTTTTTTGAGAAAGGCCTGTATTGCTATAAATTTCCCTCTGAGCACTGCTTTCGCAGCATCCCATAGATTTTGAGAAGTTGTGTCTTCATTATCATTTGTTTCAAAGTAGTTTTTAATTTCCTTCTTGATTTCCTCATTGACCCATTGGTTTTTTAGTAGCATGTTGTTTAGTCTCCATGTAGTAGGTTTTTTGTCATTTTTTTTCCCATGGTTGATTTCTAATTTCATGACATTGTGGTCAGAGAAGATACTTGAGATAATTTCTATGCTCCTAAATTTATTGAGATTAGCTTTGTTTCCCAATATGTGGTTGATTCTTGAGAATGTTCCATGAGCATTTGAGAAGAATGTGTATTCTGATTTTTTTGGATGTAGTGTCCTGAAGATATCAATGAAGTCTAACTTTTCTATTGTTTCCTTTAGGATCTCTGTTGCTTTATTGGTTTTCTGTCTAGAGGATCTGTCCATTGATGTGAGGGGGGTATTAAGGTCTCCTACTATGATTGTATTCTCATCAATATCTCCCTTTATGTCTGCTAATATTTGTTGTATGTATCTGGGTGCTCCTATATTTGGGGCATATATGTTGATGATAGTAATATCCTCTCCTTGGATGGATCCCTTAATCATTAAGTAGTGTCCTTCTTTGTCTTTCTTTATGTCTTTTGTTTTAAAGTCTATTTTGTCTGATATGAGCGTTGCGACTCCTGCTTTTCTGTCATGTCTATTGGCGTGAAATATTTTTCCCCACCCTTTCACTTTCAATCTATATGTATCTTTTGTCCTAAGGTGAGTTTCTTGTAGGCAGCATATTGAAGGTTTTTGCCTTTTTATCCACTCAGCCACTCTTTGTCTTTTGATTGGGGCGTTTAGTCCATTGACATTTAAGGTGATAATTGATAGATGATTATTTATTGCCATTTGAACCTCGTGTTCCAGTTGATTCTATGGTTCTCCATTCTTCCTTCCTTTTTTTTTTTTTTTTGGGTTGGATGGTCTCCTGTTATTATCTGCTTGAGTGTATTTTTTTTTCATTTTTTGCAAATGCAATATTTGGTTTTGGCTTGTGGTTTCCCTGTTTTTTAAGTATGCTAACCCCTTCCCATAATTGTGTGTTTTAGCCTGATGGTCCTGTAAGTTCAAACACTTCATTACTATATTAAAATTAAGAAGAGAAACATACAAACAAACAAAAAGGGTTATTTACTTCCTAACATCCCTTGCCCACATTTTATGGTTTTGATGACTCTTTTTTATTTTTTTCTTCTTAATTTTATTTTGTTTGAAGAATGTTCATGATTAAATCTGTATGCTGGCTTATTTGAGTGACTGCTCTCTGATTGCGGTTTCCTCAGTCCTAGTTCTTCCTCTTCTTCTTCTTTTTTTTCTTTTCTTTTTTCTTCCCTTTCCTTTCTTTCTTTTTGGTTTAGAGAAGCCCTTTCAATGTTTCCTTTAACCTGGGTTTTGTGTTGCTGTATTCTTTAAGTTTTTGTTTGTTGGAAAAAATTTTTATTTCCCCTTCTATTTTAAATGATATTCTTGCTGGATAGAGTATTCTAGGTTGCATATTTTTTCCTTTTAGCACTTTAAATATCTCTTGCCATTCCCTCCTGGCCTGTAGTGTTTCTGTAGAGAAATCAGCTGATATTCTTATGGGGGTTCCCTTGTAGGTAACATTCTGTTTTTCTCTTGCTGCCTTTAGGATCCTCTCTTTACCACTAACTTTTGCCATTTTTATTATGATGTGTCTTGGTGTGGGTCTGTTTGGGTTCAGTTTGTTTGGGGCCCTCTGTGCTTCTTGTATCTTGAACCCAATATCCTTTAGATTTGGGAAGTTTCCAGTGATAGTTTCTTCAAATATATTTTCCATCCCCTTATCTTTTTCTACTCCTTCTGAAATTCCTATTATGCGTAGATTGGCCCACTTTATATTATCCCATAGGTCTCTTATATTGCTTTCCAGTTTTTTGATTCGGTTTTCTGTCTGTTGACTGGATTGAGTGATTTCCATTATTCTATCTTCCATATCACTGATTCATTCTTCTGCATTATTCATTCTGGTTTTTACTGCCCTTAGTTCAGTTTGCAATCTCTGAAAATGAATGTTCTAGTTTTTCTTGGCTCCTCCTTATATTTCTAGTTCCTTTCTGAGGATATCTGCATTACTGTTCATATCTTCTCTTAATTCCTTCAGTATTTTCACTATTTCTCTTTTGAACTCCAGGTCTGTCTGACTGCAGAGATCTGTTTCATTGTTGACTGTTTTAGGTGAGTTCTCCTGTTGGTTTGACTGGGGGTGGTTTCTCAGCTTCTTCATCTTGCTTGTTGTTTTCTTTCTCCTGAGGGAGTTGTACTCTCTGTTATCGGGCAGTGTTTGCCTTGTCACTGCCGTGGAATATTTCCTGAGGGCTGGCGTTGTTGGTCAATCTTTTTTGAGGCAGTGTGGCTTTTCTGGAGTGTTGATGGGGCTAACAGGGTTTCTTTGAAGCAAAAGAGGACTTCCTGAGGGCAGACAGGACTGGGAGGTCCACACCACGATGGTAGCAGATTTCACTGCAAGTCATGCAGAGCTTGCTCTGGTGTTTTTAGGCTGTGGGGTTCTTTCAGGGGGTTGGCTGTGTTGGGCAGCTGTTCCTCAGGAGTGCAGCACCCCCTGGGGGCTGGAGCAGCTCTCTGGGTCACTGAGAACCTAAGAGGCTCTTCCCTAGGGCCGCCCAACTCAGAAGAATGGCCTGAGAATGTAGGCGGATCTTTTCACAGTCTGGCCGAGCTTGTTGCAGCTTTTCTGGGCTGCAGGGGCTCTTCCAGGGGGCTGGTGGTGCTGAGCAGCTATTCCACGTGAGTGGGGCACCCCCTGGGGGCTTGGGCAGGTAGCAGGGCCGCTGGAAACCCAAGAGGCTCCTCCCCAGGGCAGCCCAACTCAGAAAGACCGTCTGAGATCTTTTCCCGACTCGGCCAGGCTTGTTGCAGCTTTTCTGGGCTGCAGGGGATCCTGCCTGGAGCTGGCAGTCCTATACAGCTGACCCACTAGGGCACCCCCTGGGGGCTTGGGCGGGTAGCAGGGCCGCTGGAAATCCAAGAAGCTCCTCCCCAGGGCAGCCTGACTCAGAAAAACCGTCCGGGAATTAGGCAGATCTATTCACGGCCTGGCTAAGCTTGTTCTAGCTTTTCTGGGCTGCAGGCCTTTTCTCGGGGGCTGATGGTGTTTGGTGCTGCTCTGCGGAAGTGTAGCCCCTCCAAAGGGCAAGCAGGCCTGTGCAGGGACATCCCCTGCGGTGGTAGGCTTCAGGCAATTGTTGAGGCCAGCCCTCCTGGATGGCAGGCAGCCCCAGGTTCAGGGAGAGGGTAGGGGGTGGCGGGGGTGGGGGGAGGGGATGCACTGGGAAGCACAGCTTTCAGCTAGCTAGCGGGCCTGTAAGCTTGCTGTGGTGTGGGGGGTATTCTATGGGGATCCACCCCTTCTTCCCTCCCCTCCCCAGCACGGGCACAGACCAGGCTCTTCTCCCAGGTTCCCTCTGATGCGGCTTTCCACTTCCCCGCCCCTAGAGTATTGCTCCCTTCCTCTGCAACAGCTTTGTTTTCTAGTCTCCCAGGCAGTCTCTGCCCCATCAAATGGTTTCTAGACCTCCCAAGCAGTTTCCGCTCCGGCCCGCCCCCCCAGCCCGATCTCGGGGACTAACCTCTGAAGCCGAGATCTCGGTGCCCAGCCCCCACCCAGTCGTCCCCTGTCCCTTTCCCGGGGACTAACCTCTGGAGCCGAGGTCTCGGTGCCCAACCCCCACCCAGGCGTCCCCCGGCCCTTCCCGCAATGAAATTTAAACAAAGTTGAACTCTACATGCATCCCTCATCATAAGCCAGGAAGAAGTGATATACATGAAAAGGTCTAATAAAATGGAAGAATTAGTCCATAAATATAAAAATATTTCTTTAAGATTATTTTAAAGAATCACATTTATTGGCAATTATGGTATTTCTCCATAGAATGTCACTCAAAGTGTAGACTGTACCAACGTATAGTGGGCAAATGCAGTGAGCACCAGGATGCAGGGAGGAGAGGGCCCAAGATATGAGCTCCTTCTTCTTCTTTTTCTTTTCCTTTTTTTTTTTTTTGTCTTTTTGGGGCCATATCTGTGACACATGGAGGTTTCTAGGCTAGAGGTCGAGTCAGTGCTGTAGCCGCTGGACTACACCACAGTCACAGCAATACCAGATCCGAGCTGTGTCTGCAACCTGCACCGCAGCTCATGGCAATGCTGGATCCTTTAACCCACTGAGCAAGGCCAGAGATCAAACATGCATCCTCATGGATACCAGTCAGATTTGTTTCCACTGAGCCATGACGGGAACTCCATACTAGCTCCTTCTCATTCTAATTGTTAACAAAGTACACATATCAGGTAGGCTAGGCTAGATCAGGCCAGGCAGTTAAATAAAAAGTCCTAAATTCCTAGGTCTTTATCTTTGTTCAGCTCCATGATTTGATCCTGATACGTGTGCAATATGGGTCAGGACTCTGCTCCATGTGGTCCCTCAGAGATGGAGGCCTCCCCAACTTGCAGCCATACCACCTAGAAAATCTAGCTTCCTTATCTGTTCTGGCAGAACAAGAGAGGATGAAGGTCACACACCATTAAGTACTCCTGCTAGAAGTAACACACATCATTTCTGCTCCTAACCTAAGGCAAAATTGGTCACACTGCCTCAACGTTAACTAAAAGAGAGGCTGAAAAAAGGCAGTGAATTACATGAGATAATTGGCAATAACTATCTTCTAAGTGTCCAAGAGCAAAGAAGAATGGAGTGGACCTCAAAATGTTTTGACCAGGCTGTAACTGTATTATGTTTATAGGCAAAATTTTCATTTATTCATTACTTCATTTAGGCTTTTTAAAAAGTGAATTTCTATACCAATTAGATGGTCTGCGGTAAATATAAACATTAAGATAATCAATGACTCCAGAGTTGATGTAATTACATTTGGTAACTTGCCCTGTGGGGTGAATATACCTTTAGTTAAGTAATCAAGTAGCTAAATCCACCTAAACTGATAAAGGACAAGTGTGAGCGTGGTGGGGAGCAGTGTTCAATGTGTGTCCATCTTCAGTCTTAGGAGAATGTGGGTGTGCCTGCTTGGTCTGCCTCATCTTGATGGATGGGAGGAAAGATGGGATATTCAGACCTTAAGAGTGATTCAAGACATGGTATGATGTATTTTTATAGAGCTCCAGAGGGCAGAAATGTTTGTCTTTGTGAAGAAGTCTGAATTCTTCAAACTGGTCTGAATTTCGCCAGTAGTTCATAAAGAAGGTGGTACCACCATTTAGGGAGTGTTTGGGAAACTTGTGGTGGCATGTTTGGTGGAGTTTTTTGTTTTTTTGCCTATTAACATAAATGGGAGGTTGTACAGACATTCAGTTGGTAGGAGTTCTGCATCTCAGGACATTCAAAAGTCTTATCCAGCATTCATGTTTATAATCATCTGAGCCCAGATAACTAAAATATGCTTTACTTACAAACAGAAAAAATATAGGGTGTGTGTGCTTTTATTTCTATTAAGTTTTCCAAGAATGCAACTATTGTATAAATGGAGGGTAGTTTGCACTTTGTTTTGCTGAGTCTTGTCAAAAATTGCTTTCTATTTCAGATTTATGTTACCCCTAGCAACAGTGCTAATGATGTTTGCATTCATAACGATTCTCCAAGTACATGCAAACACCTGATGACATTATTGTATTTTCTAACGCAGTCACGCTTGCTTGTTTAGATATTTGAATATGTATTTTTACAAAATGCTTTTCTTTTCTCCCTCTTTTTTATTGTATCGAGAATATTGGGTATTTTTCAAAATTATAGAGTAGTCAAAAGTTATATCTATGAATTTGATTTTAGAATAATAAAGGAACACATGAAATGTTTGCTATGAAGGGGCTGGATCTGGAAAAGTTGATGAGAAATGTGTTAGACATAATGGCATGATGTTTAAAATCTTGAACTCATGATTCAGAGTTAAATAGATCTGAGTTCAAGCCAAGTTCTATATAACTGCAGGGAAATAGTTTATCTTCTCTAAACCTTAGGTCTTCTCATCTCTAGAATGGGAGCACTATCTGTTACATTAGTTATTTCAAGCGCCAAATGAGATAGTTAGATGATTAGCTTGGAGCCTAGCCCTTAGGAAGCAATAGATAGATTATGGCTATTATTTCTAAGTTATTACTGGTAACATAGCTTAAAACTCAATATACAGAACAAAGAATTCAAAAATTTATATGGAATCATAAAAGACCCAGAATTGCCAAAGAAAACCTGAGGAAAAAACAAAGTGGGAGGCCTCACTCTCCCAGACTTCAGACAATATTACAAAGCTACAGTAATCAAAACAGTGTGATATTGGTACAAAAACAGAAATGGAACAAAAAAATAGATCAATGGAACAAAATAGAGAGCCCAGAAATAAGTTCAGACACTTATGGTCAATTAATCTTTGACAAAGGATGCAAGAATATAAGATTGGGAAAAGACTGCTCTCTTCAGCAGGTGGTGCTGGGAAAACTGGACAGCTGAATAAAAATCAATGAAACTAGAACATACCCTCACCCTGTGCACAAAAATAAACTCAAAATGGCTTAAAGACTTAAACATAAGACATGACACCATAAAACTCCTAGAGGAAAACATAGGAAAAATATTCTCTGAAATAAATCCTAAAATGTTTCATTAGCTCAGTCTCCCAAGGCAACAGAAATAACAACAGAAATAGACAATGGGACCTAATCAAACATACAAGCTTTTGCACAGCAAAGGAAACCATTTAAAAAAAACAAAAAGACAACCTATGGGATGGGATAAAATATTTACAAAGGATACAAGAGACAAGGGCTTAATCTCTAAAATAGATAAACAACTCATACAACTCAACAACAAAAAAACAGATGGCCCAATTGAAAAACGGCAGAAGACCTAAATAGACATTTCTTCAAAGACGACATGTGTGTGATCAGTAGGCACATGAAAAGATGCTTAACATCACTAATTATTAGAGAAATGCAAATCAAAACTACATTGAGGCACATTTCACACCAGTCAGACGGTTCTCATCATAAGGTCTACAAATAAAAAATGCTGGAGAGGGTGTGGAGAAAAGGGAACTCTCCTACACTATTGGTGGGAATGTAAATTGATATAACCACTATGGAAAATGGTATGGAGGTTCCTCAGAACACTAAAACAGAATTACCTTATGATCTAACAATCTCACTCGTGGGCATATATGCACAAAACTATAATTCAAAAAGGTAATGCACCTGTATGTTCCCTACAGCACTATTCACAATAGTCAAGACAGTGAAACAACCTAAATGTCCATCAACTGATGAATGCATTAAGAAGATGTGGTACATATACACAATGGAATACTACTCAGCCATAATAAAAAGAACAAAATAATGCCACTTGCAAGAACATGGAGGCAACTAGAGATTATCATACTAAGTGAAGTAAGGCAGGAAAAGAAAAACAAATACTGTATCACCTATACGTGGAATCTAGAATATGGCACAAATAGGAGTTCCTGTTAGGCTCAGCAGGTTAAGGACTTACATAGTCTCCATGAGAATGTGGGTTCGATCCCTAGCCTCACTCAGTGGGTTTCATATCCGGTGTTCCCACAAGCTGTGGCATAGTTTTCAGATGCGGCTTGGATCTGGTGTGGCTGTCCATGGTGTAGCCCTATAGCTGCAGCTCAGATTCAACCCCTAGTCCGGGAACTTCCATATGCTGCAGGTGCATCCATGGGGAAAAAATATGGCACAAATGAACCTGTCTACAAAATAGAATCAGATTTATGGATATAGAGAATAGATTTGTGGTTGTCAAGGGGGAGGGGGGAGGGAATGGCATAGACTAGGAGTTTGGGGTGAGTAGACATAAACATGATTACATTTAAGCAACAAGTTCCTACTATATAGCACAAGGAGCTATATCCAATCCTTGGGATAAACCATGATGGAAGATAATATAAGAAAAAATATATATATATGTATGTATGTATGCATCTATTTAATGTCTGGGTCATAATACAGCAGAAAATGGCACAGCATTGTAAATCAACTATACTTTAATAATAATAGTAAAAAAACCTCAACATAAAACATATAGAAGCCACCAGAGCCCCAGAATCTTAGAGAACTTAACTAGTAACGTCAAAATGGCTACTTTCTTTTTTCTATATTTTCTCTATTCTAGCTAAGCTGGGTCAAGGCAGCTGTGGGAGGTACAAGTTTTGGTGTATCTAGATAGAACCCCTGGATTTCTTTGTCAGTATTTTTTTGCTTTCTTTTTCCTCTTAAGCCATAGTTACTTTAAGCAACAATGCCCTTTATCAACTAACAATGCATCATCCACCCACAGGCTGCCACCTTAGTGGGTGTTGAAAGGATGGATCCATTGTTACCTGCCTCCAAAAGCTGATTCTTTGAAAACAGACATTTCTGCTCTTTAGGCTGGAAATGTGTTTCCACTTTGCTTTAAGTTCAGAAAAAATACAAGGTTTTAATGATAGCAGTAAAATATGCTTCATGAGATTAGCAATCTAGACTAAATTGGACAATTCTCTTTAGAAACCCTTTCTTCCTAAATTTAGTTTCATAGTATGATTACTAATTGTACAAAAAGAGACATTTCCACCTCCTGTACTGGACCCTTGCAGACTTGAGACATACTATCTGGACTCTCTTCCCCCTCTGCTCACCTAAAAAACTATGTGATGCCAAAGAACATACACTAGAGCTAAAGTTTCTAAGTTTTTACTCAATTTTAGTGTTAGAGTCCAAAATAGTTTTAATGTCATCAAAATCCTTAAAATTGATCTCTTATTGAGATTTACTTTCCTGTTTTTCCCACAAAGGTGACTGAACATTAAGGGGTTAAAAAAAAAATCAAAAGAAGGAATTCCCACTATGGTGCAAGGGACTGGTGGAGTCTCTGGAGCACTGAGACATGGGTTCAATCCCCACTTAGCACAGTGGATTAAGGATTTGGCATTGCTGCAGCTGTGCCATAAGTTGCAACTGCGGCTCCAACCTGATCCCTGGCCCTGGGAACTCCCTAAGCCAAAAAGAAAAAAAAAAATCAAAAGAAGACTCAAAGAAGTAGACAGTCCTGAAAGTTTATATACCATGTTTAACAAAAGGTGATAAACTGTGGAAACATGATAAGACAAAGGTGTTTAGGTTTCCAGGGGCTGCAAACTGTGAGAAGGTAATAGAAGTATCCCCGCCACCCCCACTTTTCAAAAGTTTTCTGTATGCCACTTCGATTTTATGAAAGACTTACTTTAGTACCTGTTTTCACTAACTTCCATCTTTACAAAAAAAGGTGAAAAGCATAGTGTTCAGCATTGGTTTTACAGCTGTCACGGAGGCAGCGGGCACACCAGCCAGAGTCTCCCTACCAAGCTCCTTCCCCAGACCTACCCTCAGCATCAAGCTGCCACAGTTTTGAATGTGTTTGTGTGCATCTGTGCTTCATCTTGATTTATTTTGTGTGTCCATCAGCAAGATGTGTCCTAAGGTAGGATGTGTTCCTGCTTTGGAACAGTGGGGGAAACCTGTATATGGAAGATGAAGGCTATTGTAGCAAGGTTTGTTTGTGCCGGTTCACCTGGGGGCCGGCTTGTCATTTCTTCATGGCCATAAAACTTCCCCAGAAGAGAGGATTTAGGATAATCCTCATTTCTCAGGAGTTTCTCCTTTTAGTCAAGTAAGAGAAGCTCCAAGGACGCTTCTTTCTGCATCTGTTGAATGTCACATGCCTTCAGCTTAAAATAATCCTTCTGCCAAAGTGGCATATTTCTGAGAGGCATATTCTGATCTCTGAGCCTGCATGAGGACAAAGACGGGAACAGAGCCTCATAGGAGTCTCCTACAGACACTCAAGTGGCTCCCGCAGTGACTAGGACCAGTGTGAGAACTGTGGAGGAGATGAGGGAGAGTTGGATTCTGTACACGTTTTGAGGGAAGAGCCAGCAACCCTTCCTGTGGTGTGGAGATGGGGCATGCCGGAGAAGAGTCCAGGATGATGCCAACGCTTTAAGCCTGAATCTCAGGCTAGTTGAGAAGAGTGAGTGGTGTCCAATTTACAGTTATGTGTGTTATTCCTAGAATCCATTGGCTCTGTACATAGAGGTTAAAAATTTCATCTGTCTCCCCTTGAATAGTCTCTGAGCCAACAAGCCAGGTCAGAGCAAATCATGTTCCACACCAGCAATTCAGGATGAAGCCCCTCTGAATTCCACAGATTTCCCTGCTGAGACAGACAGGGGTTCACCCTCAGAAGTCGCTGGTATCTTTATGAGTTCACCCTCAGGGGACATTTCAGTTCAGGCTTCAAATATCCCTTTTTTCTTAAAAAAAAAAAAAAAATCCTGTTTAAAATTCTATTAAAAAAAAAAAAAAAAGGTGGTGGTGAATGAAGCCTTTCCCCTTCATCATTGCTGTGGGAAAGAGTCACATAGCTCTTGACTCTTCCAGAATCTAGAAAGAATCTAGAAGCTTGCCTACCCCTGCATGGAATGGAGCAAATGACAAGAATAGCCTTTTTATGGCCTATGTTTTCTTTTTTGCTTTGTTTTGTGAGCTTGTATTTCCTTAATTATGGGTGATATTTTATTTATTTTCATATATGTATTAGTCATTTACATTATTTTTTGCAAACTATGGTCTGTGTTCATTTTTCTATTAGGCGATCAGTTTATTGTGTTGGAAAAGTTTGTAAAAGGTCTTTTAATATATTATATGTAATATATATACATATAACAATTATATATCTTATTTGTCCCATCATGCGTTTACTCATGTTTTTCAAATTTCTAACCAGTGTGCATTAGGTTTCTTTTCTGGCCTTGACCAAAGCAGGTTCTCTGTTCCTATGTTCCCAGGAAGAGCAATCAAGTCTTAAGAGACTCTCCTTTATCAGCAACAGGCAAGGAAAGGAAAAATACTACTGTTCTAATATTTATGATTCAAACTATTACAGCTAATTTCCATAAGTCACATGAGATGGGAGACCTCTCATCTCATGTGACTTAGAGATGAAGTTGGAGAAGGTCTTTTAAGAATTCCATTAATGAAAACTCTACGGGGGCTGAGACTGTCTTGGTCACTCTTAGATCCCAGCATCTTGCAGAGTGTCCGAAGCACAGTAGATGCTCAATAAATATTTGCTAAATACATGAATGCAAGACAAAATGTTCCTGGTTTTCTTTTAATTTCCCAATTTAATCTAGTAAAGTACCGTTAAGGTGGAAAGAACTCTGCTAAGGTTTACCATGATATAAACACAACGAGGAAGGGAACTAATGCTTACTGAATACCTACCATGTGCCAGAGACCAAGCTCAGAATTTTCCACCTATTTTATTTACTCCTTCTCACAATACTCTGTGAAGTACATATTGTCACTTCCTTTTTACAAACAAAACTGAGACTCAGAAAATTTTAGTAAGTTTTTCAAGCCCACTCTGCGTACTTTCATATTCTATGCACATTTCACTACACTCTGCCCTCAAGGAACTTACAGACTAGGAGATTTGTATGTCTACATACAAATGAAGACATAGAGCATGAGAAGAGTCATGAGAAGTGCAAGTAATATATTATAGGAAATCAGAACAGAGACTTGGAGCCAAATAGCTTAAATTCAAGTCCTTTCTCTATCACTTACTGACTGTGTTGCCTGGGGAAAATTATTTAACTTGTGTGCCTTGATTTTCTCATTTGTGAAATGGGAATAGTAATAGCATTTACCTTGTGGGGTTCTGAGAATAAAGTGAGCATACACACACACACACACAGACACACACAGAGTAAGGGACACATACTTGTTGATGATGATGATGACGTTCAGAAGATGCTTCAAAGGAAGACATGATGGTACTGTAAGAGAGTGGAATTTGGATGGGTAAGAATTCAGAAGTTCCAAACACAGTAAAAATGGAAGGCATAGAAAGTGGACAATATCAGAGGGGCAACAATGAGGGTTTGCCTGGAATGTGGACCAGTGAGTCTCCATGGGGGGCACGCATAAAGGGTTTTGAAGTTCTTTGTCAAACTATAGCCACAGGCCTGAGATGCTGATTTGACCCTTCCCCAAGAAAGTGACCCTGACTCCCAATACGTGAAGTAGCAGTTAGGGGATGGAAGATGGGAAGGTAGATTGGGGTCACATTCTTAACTAAATCCCAGGTTAAAGGATTGAGCCTTATTTTCTGCACACATTTTTTGCCTCTGTGACAGCAAATGCTATTATCAAAGATATTTCCCACATGTGAAAATGCAGAACAATTCCAAAACATTATCAACTGCCTCCATATTAGTCACTATATAAAAAGCCATGTTATGTAATAAAAGCCCATTTTTGCTCCTCATACAGCATCTTCCATTGACAGCAAGGAAAAGGAGAGGGTGGACAAAAATAAATCATGGAAACTTCACATATGTGAAGGCAAGTGGCAAAGATCAGAGCTGAGGACACAGTCACACACAAGTGTCCAGGAGGCTGGCCACTGGGCAGAATTTTCAGAAGATGACACTCACTCTTCCTATTACAAAAAGGCAACATATTCTGTTTTTCCTGAAACTATTACTGTCCTTTGGGGACGTCAAATACTCACTCACTGAGATTCACCAATAGGCTAGAGATGTTGAAGCAACAGCCCCTTCCATGAGGAGCTTGCTTCACGGTTGAGAGAAGAGCTAAGATCAATGTTTAGAATAGGTGAAGGACACTTTTTCACAAGAGCATCATCAACATGCACAAATAAATACTGCACAAAGCTTTGTATGTCAAGGAGACACAGATAAAGCCATCAAGATCAATGGGATTACTCTTGGAAAGCATCCAGGAGGAGATGAAGTTTTTGCTCATCTAAATGGGAAAGTCCAGATATGGAAAAGTTTTAAAGCCCAGCTGGATCCAGGGATTCAAACAATACTATAAGGACTCTGATTTTTCCTCCATTCTCTGCTTTGCTCCTCCCTGCAGGGTTTCATTCATTAGCTAATGCTTTGAAGATTGATCTAGGAAAGGACTCAAACTTGTTCTGCTTCAGCCACATGTCCTTTCCTGGATGAACCAGTTTGCCTGTGGGATGGGATGCTTGATCAGCTGATGCTGGCTAATGAGCCCGCCTAGAAGTAATTGGAATTATTACAGGGAGGTTCTCCAAAGGAAAGCATATTTGTCAAAGAAAATCAACATATGCCTAACACAGGAATTACTCTACCAATCCAAAAGTCATGAAAGAAGTTCAGAACAGAAACAGATAATTATTCATGAAATCTTAGAATGCAAGAACTGAGAAAAGGGGATATTTGGGCAATTTGTTTCAAGACAAAGAAATAGAAGGATTACCAACAATGATTTAAGGCTCTGGTTTTCAAACATTTATATTTTTAGCAGCATAGCTTTTTTTCTTCTTAAACGTATCTTCTTATGTGGATCCCTAAAATAGAAAACAAATAAATGTGCAACAACTCTGAAAGTGAGGTTGGAAATGGTGTCCACTTGGTCTTCTACTCAGAGCTTGAATCAGTCATAGGTCACTGTAGAGAAACCCTGGGGCTATTTAAAAACCTACTGGCTTATGGGAACCATGAAAAAAAATGTTAATATAAAGGTCAGCAGAAGCTGAAAACATAAATGGCTTCCAGAAGGGTTTAGCAATCGTAACAGGCAAAATTGCAGGTCTGTAATGGATTATAAGATTATAAGGAAAGTGAAGGTCACTTACTTGTAGGTCACTAACCTCTGAAAATCTTATCCAAGCATGGCAACTGGCTCAAAGCCCATGATTGTGTGACCCACATCAGATTAGATGTGACTCTTCTTTATTTTGAGATTTATGAGCAACTGGATTATTGATGATACAGATCAGTATGACCAACCTCTCTAGCAAGAGCAACTACTTCGTGACCCCTGCCTGGATAACAAAAAATATAAGATTTGGGTCATGCTCTGCAAGCCCTCCATGTCACCGTGAGAGCAAACACCAGCTTCCTGCTGCTGTGGCTTCTCTTACTCTCAGAAGAGGAGTTTAAAGTTACACAGTCAAGCTTCACTTCCAAACTTATTAGTTGGGTGACCTGAGCAGGTTGCTTCATCTTCTGAGCTTGTGCATGAAATGGGACTGTAAGATGTTATCCCCAATGGTCTCTGTCCTTCTCCCTTACCTTCCATCCTGCCAGTCCAGTTCAGCCCAGTTCACAGTTCCATCCTTTTCATCTGGTCTACAGCAGCTGCTCCAGAATGTTTGCCGTTGCTACTGTGACATCCTAAATGCTTCTTGTGCTTTCCTTTACACCTGCCCTGTTCAGTTTCCAAGGAACCAACCTTCAAGAACCACACCCTAGTGCTGACCACACAACAATCACTTGGCAGGCCAGGAAGTACATTTTCTTGGTTGCCAGTGTTATCAAGAACTCTAAGGACACTGATAACTGCCAGAAAGGAGCCTTTTTTGATTAGCACAAACCTTAGGATATGGGCCTCAGCATGACTAAAAGCAGCACAAAGACGAACACGAATGTGGATTCTGAAGCTGAAAGCAATGTGCCAAGAACTAATCTGCATGCTTCATACACCTTGTCTCACTTAATCTTCCCAATAACCCTATGAGGTAGCCCTATTATGTCCACTTTACAAATGAGAAGATTAACACTTTGTTTCACTGGTTTCTTGCACATTTACCCCATGCACATAGACAGCCCAGCCACTCGGTGGCCAAGGTAAGAAATGGCTTTCACTTGCAGCAACTACACACTTTGAAGGAAGGGAGAATTTTTTGGTAATGAGGGTATAGTTTTTTGATAATGATGTGGCTACCATTCCACAGGTCCTTAAACATTATTATCCTTGAAGGATGTGCTGACTGCCTGGCTGATGGGACCACCTCTGATTTGGTCCTAGGAAGAGCTGAGAGGGAATAGGGAATGAGTGTTTAAGTTTTTGAGCCATGAACGCTTCCTTCCCCATCCTTGTCTCTTCCTCCAATCTGAAAGCACCTTCAGCTCTCCAGAAAGTCCACCTAGGCCACCTCTTAACCCCAACTCCACCCTCTGCTTCAAACCCTCTGTCTCACGTGGTTTCTCTCCTGAGCCTGTGCATTTAATTTTCCCTTCTGGCCTGGCCTCTTCCCATTGTAACTCACTCAAACTATCTGCCTGACTTTTGCTTTGGTTTCTTCCTAAGCAAGGTTCTTTTCAAGGTTCTCTTAGCTCCACTCCCACAGCCCCGGGAAATGGGATGTCTTGACCCAGATTGCCCACCCCGAAATGGCCCCCGCTTTTCCCTGAGGGGAGTCGGACAGGCTGCATTGGCTCACCCCTTGATTCTACTTTTGAGAACTGCAAGGCTGCACAACTCACTACTTGATAGTCTCCTTCTGCTGTTTTTCTACCCCTTTCCCCAATCCCAAGCCCTAAGGTGTTTGGGTGACACTGCTTAAAGAAAAGGCATTACTGTCCCCAAGCCCTATAAGCACAAACAGACCAAAGCAGAGGGTTTTGAGGTCCCTGAAACATTCACTGGCAGCAGGAATACAGGCTAGCAGTCACAGCTGCCTATCTATGAATTTCTGTTTCTGAAAATTCAATTATTATAATAACAGTCCATGAACCGCTCTGCTCATCTCAATCCACCTACATCATCTCAGTGTCGTCTCTTGAAATATGCTTCATATTAAAAAGATCTATGAAGTTTTTACTGAAATGTAGCCCACACTCTCACCTCCTCTTTATGTTCCCTCTGGTTACTTTACCAATGTAAAAACACAGAAGGGGTAGGTGATGCAGAAGAAACAGCTCTTTTTATTATTATCAATTTTATCTATGCTTCTTGAAAACTTCATAATACTCTCCTCTCAACCTGCATAATGACAAGTTTCCTGCAGTTCGCCCTTAGCTTTTCTGATGCTATTGATGCCTCGCCAGAGTCAGATTAAAAGAAACCTCACTCTCTTCTCTTCCTTGTGCCTCTAAATATGTTCAAGAAATTTTAAATATACATACAGTATTACAGCTTTATTGAGATGTAATTCACCTACCATACAGTTCACCCATTTAAAGGGTACAGCTGGGTGGTTTGGGGTATATTCAGAGTTGTGCAGCTACCACTGCAATCAGTCGTAGAACATTTTCATCAACCCCTAAAGAAACCCATATCCACAACCCGTCACTCCATCCTCTTCTTCCCCCAGTGCTCCTTCCGTTGTCACAAGTGAGCAGCAGAGATTATAGAAATGGTCTTGAATTATTGACGATCTCTTTATTCAGATTTCAATCCCATTGGTTCCTGACTGGGCTAAGGGAGTGGTCTTTCTTCCAGGAGGCTCAAGAAGCATTGCATTAAGACAAACTCCAGTGCAAATGACTAAGGGTGATACCTTAGCAGCCACAATGAAGAATGTGCCCATGTGGACCCAATTACTTATAAGGAGAGTATTAAAATTTCCCTTTTTTTCACCAGGAACTATTCCTGAACGAGGAGAGAGGTTTTAAAAACTTCCTCGCCAGAACTCCCCAAAGAGAGTTTTACTATAACTGATTCACAAAAGGGATTTCTAAGGAATCCACTTAAGAAAGAAAGAAAATAATCAAGAAAAAATGTTAAGGATTAAAAAAATGTTAAGGGATTTCTAAGGAATCCACTTAAGAAAGAAAGAAAATAATCAAGAAAAAATGTTAAGGATTAAAAAAATGTTAAGGGATTTCTAAGGAATCCACTTAAGAAAGAAAGAAAATAATCAAGAAAAAATGTTAAGGATTAAAAAAACTGATAAGCAAAGAAAAACAGCAAGCTGGGTGCCAAAGCTATATAATCACTGGCTACATTATAAAACTCATAATGCCATAGATATACAGAGTTCAAACACAATAATATATAATGACAAGGAAAATATGAGGACAGGAAAATGTATGGGTAAGGAAAATGGTATTGTATATGTATAAAATACTAACGTTAGAAACCAGTATATCCATGTTAGTATCAGACAAAGTTGACTTTAAGGCAAAAAAAGCTTTTTAAGTATAAAGAGAGTTATAATATAGTATAAATTTCAAATTCACATGAAGATAAAATTCTAAATCTTTGTGAACTTAATAATAAGGACTGAAAATGCACAAAACAACAACAAAATTCCCTGCCAAAATTGTGTATGCAAAGTTATTTTCCCATATCCTCTGGCCCACCCTTGGCACCCGTTCCTCTCTCTTAGTGCTCTCAAAATTCTGGGCCCTATCATGGCCCCAAGTTTGGTGCACCACCAAGCTCAGACATAGTTCTACTCTTTCCATATGTGCTTTCTGTTTGTCCTTCTTCATCCCCCATCAGAGCTGGAGTGCTCCCTAACTTATTTCCTCTAGGCATTAGTTCTGCTCCTTGCATGGATGGTATTAGGTCAATATGTCCTCATCCTAGTTAATATAAAATCTTAACCCCACGTGACAAAGTCAGTCTGAATGATGATGTTCTTATTTAAACACGACAATCAATGTTCTGAATTGTGTGTGGAGGAACCAGAGTGGAGAGAAGAGGGGAGAAAAGGAATATGTGATTCTTTTGGGAATTAAATGCATTTGAAATGCGTATTTGAGTCAGAGGTCTGTGTCAGAGGCCAAAATACAAATCTTGGGGAATTGCTGTGGATGAAACAGCTCCCTCACTGGGAACGTTTCTTCCCTGGATATGCTGTCACGTTGTTCTCTGAATGTCTTAATTTTTATTTCTAACGTAGTCTGCTTCAAATAATGTCATGCTAAATGCCTTGTAGAAATGGGTCTGCTGGCATGTGGGGGGAGGGGGAATGTGGAGTCAGATGCTGGAACAAGGCTTCTCAAGTGGGGTGTGTAGAAGGACCACAGGGAGCTTGCCAAGATTCCCATCTTTGGGTCCCACCTCCAGAGTTCCAGCAAGTATGGGACAGACCCAGTATTATTCAGGCTCACAAGTGGTTCATAGGCCACACACCACACCAAAGCAATTCCAGACAAGCATAACATTTGCATGATGCAAACTAGGAATTTGAAGGTGTGATGAGCTTCCCTTTGCTTCCATTTTTAAAGTTCTATTGAAGTACAGTTGATTTACAAAGTTGTGGTAATTTCCTCTGTACAACAAAGTGATTAGTGATACATATACATATATGCATTCTTTTTTCAGATTCTTTTTCATATAGGTTATCGCACAATATCTGGTAGAGTTCCCTGTGCTATGCAGCATGTCCTCCGTTGATCATCCATTCCATATGCGGTAGTGTGTTAAATCAATAACATCTGACTGTCATACTCACCTTCTCCCACGTGACCTATGTAGTTGTGCCCCCATTCAGGACCCAGCCAAGACTCATGCATCATATTTAGTTATTATAACTCATTATTGACCCCAATCTGAAACCAAATCTCCACTTTCCTGGGTTCTTCATGACATTCAATTCTCTCTAGGGTCCAGGTCAGCTGTCCTACAGAATACCCCAAATTCTGGAATCTTCTCTTCCCTGGAATCCGACTGAGGTCAGACACTTACGGCAAAGATGCCACACAGCCGATGCTGAGTTCCCTCCATATCATGACTTCAGGGGGCATGTGATGAAAAGTAATCACTTGAAAGGTGATGGCATAGATACAGTGTTCTCAGTATTTCTCCACTCTCAGGGGGGAGACCACCTTTTTATGGGGGGAGATTTTACCCTCACTCCTCCACTGCTGGAGTCTGCCTGAATCTACACTCCAGCATGGCTCTCAAGGTGGCCCTGCTCTTTTCAATTCTCTACTATCTATAAATGGAAGAGCATGGTACCATTTCCTGTCTCCTAGTTATTTTGAAGGGTTGAATTACAGATTTTATTTATTCTCTTTATTGACCTACATGCTTTTTGAAAGATGTGTGGAAAAGTAGAAGTCCTATCATTTTTCAGTGAGAACTTGGAAGTCCTGTTCCAGAAGGTTTTCAGAGCAAGTTTTCTTTTCTTTTCTTTTCTCCTATTACTAGCCCTTTTTAAAATGATTTTTATTTTTTCCATTATAGTTGATTTACAGTGTTCTGTCAATTAAGGGCAAGTTTTCTTAAAGCCTCTAAGAGTTTGATCCAGACACGAGCTATAACAAATTGACTTTGTTTCTAAGAAAATATTTGTAATGACTCAAAGCATGTTTCTTTACCTACATCTGAGATGAAAATAAAGGGTAGCTAGGCAGTGATGGATAGTTCTTAAAATGACTACAAAGTTGGTTATTTTGTGTTTTTATTTCTTCATATTTTGTTTTAAATTATTTGATAGCATTTCTAACTGGCTATTACACGAATAACATCTCTAATATAGCTTATTTCTACAGGAAAATTTTAATCACTGCAGTCATGTGCTAATCTGTGCTTCCAATCAATCTAGGAAGCAATGTAAAATACCCTTGAAAACTTCTGAAACCCCAGATCATGTCTCAGTTTAGTAGAAGGGCTGGGGAAAAAAAGAAGCCTCCTCATATATGCAAGCCAAAGAAATAAAGTAAGGCACCTTAGATCCTTGCTGGAATAAGGCTAGGCTTTTAATTCATTTTAAAAAATTCATTTACTGGCATTCAATGTTCCTTTAATTAAAAGCATTTTCCATGAAGAACTGTAGACAGTCACAAAGCCACTGAACATTTCAGAGATCTCCTTCAATCCTCTCATCTTACAAGTGAAAAGGCCAAGGCTTGAAAAAATAAGTAGCCAGTTCAAGGTCAGAGTGCTCATCCGAGGCAAATCGAGAAAGGCTCTTACGAAGTCCAGATAAGGCAGGAAGTACAGGAATTTACCAAGGACATAGATCCAATGAGACAAGTCTTTGAGTTTCTCAAATTACACCTCAGAGCTGGAAGCAGAACATCTATAAATACAGCTGGTTCTGCCTTTTGTGTACCTTTCCCCTAGGGATGTGGGAATCTTACATCTTTTGTCTAAGATTACAAATTACATCTCACTGTCTATCTGGCTTTCTTCTTAGGACTCTCCCACTAAACTGATCGCATTACAGACATGATTTACCTTTTTTAATTGGCTCATATGTACCACTGCAGACTCCTTTATTGGGCCAAAAATAGTAGCAGTCCCAAGTGAGGCATTAAAATCAAATGACCCCGTTAAGCATAGCCAATCCTTGCTGGCCTTATAAATCACTTTCCCAAAATTGTAGAGCATCACTGGGATTTTAAGGGAAAAATCTTCACTTAGAGCCATTGACAGAAACTGCATTTTTTTTTCCTTCTTGTTTCTTCCTTGGCTTGAAAAATTATTATGCTTTCTTTCTCCTTCTAAACCAGTCCATCAATTCATTTCTGGCTATCAGCCCAGGAAAGATGTGCCTGAACCCATTAGGCTGAAAGGGCTTCATTGTGTCACTGCACCTGAAGATTAAGTGGCCAGGATGACGTCACACACAAAAAAATAGAATAAGAACTATCACCGTCCTGACACTGCAACTAAGACAGTAGATATCTTTGACCTAGACAATCTCGTCTCCTGAAGGAAAGGGAGAGAGGCAGCACTCAGGCAACCAGGGCCAGAAATGCCTACTACTCTTATAAGCAAGAGCTTCAGAGAAAACACATTATATTTAAATAAACTGATTGTGGAGAAGAACCTTCCTTATTTATTTCCATTTTATTGAGATGTAATCAACATAGAGTATAAGTTTAAGGTATACAGCATAATGACTTTACTAACATATATTGGGTTTTTTTTCTTTTTTTTTTCTTTTTCTAGGGCCGAACCCACGGCATTTGGAGGTTCCCAGGCTAGGGGCCTAATAGAAGCTACAGCTGCCAGCCTATGCCAGAGCTACAGCAATGCCAGATCTGAGCTGCCTCTGCGACCTACACCACAGCTCACGGCAACACTGGATCCTTAACCCACTGAGCAAGGCCAGAAATCAAACTTGCAACCTCATGGTTCTTAGTCGGATTTGTTTCCGCTGCACCATGAGGGGAACTACTGTTTTCCTTTTTTGGGTTTTCAAGGTCGCACCACAGCATATGGAAGTTCCCAGGCCATGGGTCAAATCGGAGCTGTAGGCCCCAGCCTATGACACAGCCACAGCAATATAGGCTCCAAACTGCATCTGCAACCTACACCACAGAAATGCCGAATCCTTAACCCACTGAGTGGGGCCAGGGATTGAACCCGAGTCCTCATGGATACTAGTCGGGTTCGTTATTGCTGAGCCACAGTGGGAACTCCAGACTTAAAAACACTGTGACATGATTTCCACAGTAAGTTTAGTTAACATCCCCCATCTCATATGGATACAAAAGAAAAATTTTTTTTTCCTTGTGATGAGAACTGTTAGTATTTACTCTCTTAGCAACTTTTGAATATACTTTCGTACTGTTAAGTATAGTCATCATGTTTACATTATATCCCCAGGACTTATTTATCTTATAACTGGAGGTTTGTACCTTTTGATCACCATCCAATTCCTCCAACACCTACCCCCCACCTCTGGTCAATATACTCTGTTTTCTGTATTTATCGGTTGAGGATTTTTTTGATTCCACATGTAAGTGAGATTATACAGTATTTATTTTTTTCTGTCTGACTTAATTTCATTTAGCATAATACACTCTAGATCCATCCATATTGTCTCATATGGGAAGATTTCCTTCTTTTTAATGGCTGAGTGGTATTCCATTGTAAATACACATACATACACGTACACCACACTTTCTTGACCTATTCATCTACTGATGAACACTTGGGTTGTTTCTGTGTCTTGGTTATTGTAAATAATGTTTCAGGGAATGGGGGGGGAGTACAGCTCTATTTGACACATTGATTTTGTTTGGGGGAAGGACCTTCTTGAGTGTCAGCATGCCCACATAACTCTGTTGTAGCACATTTATCCTCTAGTGGTGGTCTCATGGGTGTTTTCTGAGATGATTTTTTTTTTCTTTTCCTGCCATCTGCTCTGAGCTGTGGGATTTTTCTCTGAGCTTATCTTTCTGGCTCACTCTGCCTTCTTGTTTTCCTTAGTACAAGCTGTGCTCCCCTTGCGTTAGAGTGCATGGTCATAGAAAATGACTGTACAAGCTGAAACCACTCAAAATGATCTTATCAATGGAAAAAAATTACGGTTGTTCTGTGATCCTTACAAATGGTTGTCTGAGAGATAATAGAAAATATATATTGGTCTCTGTCCCTGGTTCTCAGCACAGAGCTCTTGAAAGTCTTGTAATTTTTTAAGTGACAGGAGCACCAGGAACATCTTTTGTTCTATTGAAGTGACTCTGAGTGGGCTCCTGGATGGGGGCTGGTCACCAGAAATACCAAGCCTTGATTAGAAGTTTGCAATTTTCAGCCCTGTCTCCATCCTCCAGAAAGGAGAGAGAAGCTAAGAAGAGAGTTAATAATTGATGATACCTGTGTGAGGAAGACACCATGAAGTCCAAGTGGTGTGCAGCTTGGAGAGTTTGAGGTTAATGAAAACATCCACACTGGGAAGGTGATGCACCCCAGCTCCACAAGGACAGAAGCTCCTGTGCCTTCCAGGCCATAGTACCCTATGTATCGCTTCATTTTGCTATTCATCTATATTCTTAAATAAACTGATAAGCCTATGCAACTGTTTCCCTCAGCTCTAGGACCTGTTTTAGCAAATTAATGGAACCCGTAGAGGAGGTCATTGGAATCTCTGACTTACAGCCAATTTGTCAGAAGCACAGGTGATAACATGGGCTTGTGACTGGCCTCTGAAGGTGTGTGTGTGTGTGTGTGTGTGTGTGTAGAGCTGGGGAGATGGGGGGAAGAAGTCTTATTGGACTGAGCCCTTGGCCTGTGGGATCTGACACTATCTGCAAGTGGATAGTGTCATACTTGAGTTGAATTACAAGACACCCAGGCAAATGTAGGAATTCCAGACAATTGCTTGGTATGGGGAAAAAAACCTCCACACGTTTGGTGACCGGAAGTGTCAGAGGGGAAATGTTTGCGTGACCAGTTCAAGAGACACGGGGAAGAAACTCAGAGCAGGGAAAAACCCAGTTTTCCCTTCCATTTACGGTCCCTATACAGAAAAGCTGAGTTATTCCATTTACCACTGCCCAAGTCTTAAAAACTCTTGCTGTTAGTAATAAGTGTATAAAGAAATAAAGAACAAAATGTAGTACATTGTAATTTGGAACATGAGAAACACAGGATGAAACAGCTTTACTTCCTTTCTCTTTATATTGCAAAGATACTTTCTCCAGAGTAATTTAAACAGTAATCGCCTTCGTGTATGATTTACAATAGGAGCAAGCATCTTTCCATTGCCTTGGCAAATCATCATACTCCTTTTAAAGTTTAGATCCGCTTCCAACGTTTTATCCTTTGCATTTTCAATCGGTGAGATGCTTCCTTTAATATGAAGTTTTTGCCCCGTCACTTCCTGAGACATGTTCCTCGTTTTTGTCACTACCACTTTTTAAATTTATGTCCATTTTGATTTGCTCCTCTGGCTACAGAGTCTCTTGAAGAACAGCAGTGCCAACATTCCTACAGTCACTACTGCTTCTATAATTCTATTTACATTCAATTCACATTTCGCTTTCAGCATTATCGCTTGTTTTTTGCTGCAGCTTCATCTTGATGATGAATATACCCTCTTTCGCTGATCCATTTTTGCAAAACGTCACACAGGTTTATCACTGGGAGACCAGCTTAACGTAACTATGCTTTGCTACTTGTGGTTGAACTAACAGATATGCTGTGACCAAGCAAGAACTGATAGACACTGAAAGAGGAGATGTCATTGGTCACCAGTCAAAGCACTGATCTGTTATGCAGGTAGTAATTTGTAAACAAAAGAGCTAGCAATTATCATAGCTAATGTATTACAGTAACTAAATTTGAACTATGTTGTTGCGAATTGATGCTACCAAACCATGGTAGTATGAAAACCATGTCAAGTGAGGACTGTGTATACAACTTATGTGTGTATGTGTCATATTTCTTATGGTTTTTATGGTCCTGGTATAAAAGGGCTTGTCTTGCTTGGGCAAGATGGAAAAATTAGGTCAATAATCTTCTTGTGCTTCCTCAACCACGAAAGTAATTTATACCCCTATCTCATTGAAAACTAGCCCAAACAAACTGGCCGTATTGACCATGATCTGGATAGGGAAGTTCAGTATTACAAAGATGTCAGTCACTTCTTCAATAAATCCATCCAGCAATAAAATGAAAACACAAACAGATTCACAGACATAGAAAACAAACTTGTGGTGTCCAAAGGGGTAAGGAAAGAAGGGGTAAGTTAGGAGTTTGGGGAAAACATACACATACCACTACAAGTAAAATAGACAACAAAGACCTACTGTATAGAAGAGGGAATTATACTCAACATTTTGTAATAACCTATAAGGGAAAAGAAGAGAATCTGAAAAAAGATAGAGATGTACGTATAACTGAATCATTTTTCTGAAATTAACACAATGTTGTAAATCAACACAAATAGAACCCCTCTGCAAACCCAGGTGAAATCCCAGGGGAATTTTAGGGGGGCGAGGTTTAATTAAGTAATTTTAAAGTTACTGTGGATAAATAAATGCATGAGGAAAGGCAAGAAAAAATTGCCCAAAAATGGGGGAGGTATAATGGTAAAGGCCCTGTCCTATCAAATATTAAAATGAAATCTAAAGCTATAGTAATTAAAATAAGGAATCTGCACCAGAATAGGCAAATTTAATATCTGATAAAGCTGGCATTTTCAATGAGAAGAAGAAAGATGAACTATGAAGTAAATTCTCCATTTAAATAAGTAACGGAAGGGAATTCCATTTCCCTGGTAACCAGTTAAGTATGAATTGAAGGAATCAGACACCATGTTTAAGTACCAGATTGTCAAATATTTAAGAGAACAACAATTCCCAATGTTGATGATGCTGTGTTAAGAGTGTAAACTGTCACATTTCTGAATAGTATTACATATAAAAGCCTTTAAGAGGTACATATTCTTTGGCCCAGCATTTATGAGGAGTCAGGTTCCTGTATAAAACCCCATGTGTGTGTCTTCAGCTTTACCTGGGAGGCTGCTATCCCCATACCAGACTTGCCATGCATCACAGTCTCATGGGAGATGCACTCAAGGATGCAGGTTCCCCCCTTGCTGCTCGAACTCTTCATGTATGTCCACTCCTAGCCCTAGGCCTTCATTGCTGGGTCTCTGGAGCCTGGGTGAAGTCTTTTAAGGGAGCCTGAGGAGGCCTGAAGACCTTCCCCACTCTTGGCTGGGTACCCGTACTCTTCTGCCCCCACCCCTTCTCTCTCGTGCTCCCCACTACCCAGAGTCTATAAAACTGCCAGAGTCTTGTTCAGAGCACTTTGAACATAGAGACAATCCCCCTATCTACACTAATCCTCCTGACCCTCCACCAGTGCACAGCACCACAGGGAAAATTAAAAAGGGGAAGAGTTGGCACTTTCTCCAGCTCTAGCCTTTTACTTCAACTGTTGTGGAAAGTGAGTCAAGCCTTGATTGTAACTTTAATTTTGACTCATTGTTGCTTTAATCCATGCTAACTCTTGATAGCTCAGCTATCTCTCCAGATTGGCTGAACTCCTAGGAAATTATACTGCAAGAAAATACTAAAACAAGTGAGCAAAGATACATAAAGATGTTCAACACAGCATTGTTTACAATAGGGGGAAATTTTAAAACCTAACTTTTCATCAGTAGGGGACTGGTATTTTAATATGTATTAAAATACCAGATAACTGCTAAAAGTCACATCTTGATTTCTATTTTTGGCATGCTTCTATTTTTTGGCATATTTCCTATGGCCCCAAATCACGTTAAATAGAAAAAAAAATGACAACATGGCATGTATAGTAAGGTTCCATCTTGACTTAAATATGTGCATGTGCACATACATATACATATGAGCTCACAGATGAAAATCTTGGAGTTCCCATTGTGGCTCAGCGGAAACAAAGGTTCAAGCCATGGCCTCACTCAATGGGTTAAGGATCGGGCATTGCGTGAGCTGTGGTGTAAGTAACAGACACGGCTTGTATCTGGCGTTGCTGTGGCTGTGGCGTAGGTCAATGGCTACAGCTCCAATTTGACCCCTAGCCTGGGAAACTCCATATGCGGGGGCTGCAGCTCTAAAAAGACCAAAAAATAAATAAATCTTAAAGGATGACAATATTATATTTTGTGTGTCCTTATTCTGTGTAAAGAATTTCTGTGAACATTTTATGTATATTATCCAATATAATTCTCAAAAGGTAGGTGCTTTTGTTATTTTACAGGTCAAAAAAATCTATGGAATATAGAGAACAGACTTGCGGTTGCCAAGGAAAGGTGGTATGAGGGAGGGATGGATTGAGTTTGGGATTAGCAGAGGCATACTATTATGTAGAGGATGGATAGACAACAAGGTCCTGCTGTACAGCAGAGGGAACTATATTCAATAGTCTGTGATAAACCACAGTGGAAAAGTGTATACACACACACACGTATGCAAATATGTATACGTGTGTGTATTAATCAGTTTGTACTGTACATCAGAAATTAACACACTGTAAATTAACTATACTTCAATAAAATAAATTAAAGAGTTTAAAAAATCTATAGACTATTAACAATTTGCCTGAGGTCACAGCTAATAAGAGATGGAGCTAAAATTCTAATACAAGGACCCTCACCCCAGAACCAACCTGTTGTGAGGGTGCTAATAAAGCAGCCTCACCAAGGAGAATTGGCAGCAGATGCTGGTAGTGAGATTGCAGTGGTTTTGTTCTTATGCTTTTATTTATTTATTTATTTATTTAGTCTTTTTGCCTTTTCTGGGGCCACTCCTTCGGCATATGGAGGTTCCCAGGCTAGGAGTCTAATCAGAGCTGTAGCCACCAGCCTATGCCAGAGCACAGCAACACAGGATCCGAGCCGCGTCTGCGACCTACACCACAGCTCATGGCGACATCGGACCCTTAACCCACTGAGGAGAGTCAGGGATTGAACCTGTAACCTCGTGGTTCCTAGTAGGATTTGTTAACCACTGAGCCACGATGGGAACTCCTTACACTTTTAATTATGATTTGAATTTTTCAAAAATGGATTACTTTTAGCACTTATTTTGATTTTGAAAAAGAAAGTGAATACAGCTACAAGTGGCAGAATGTCAACATTAGAGGAAACAAATAGGAGTTTCATTTTCTCACCTAGGGAATCCATCTGGACTGTAATTTTCTGCTCTATCATTGTTAATGTTTTGGCTTTTGGCTTCATGGTTGCAAGATAGGGCACCTTCAAGCATCATGTCTGAGTTGCAGGTAAGAAGGAAAGGGGAGATTGTCGGAATAATCAAGGAAGTGTCTTTAGATGCACACCCAGCAGACTTGTGTTTACATCTCACTGGCCAAAGCTATGGTACATGGCCACCTGCAGCTGGAAGTCATCAAGAACTGGATTTGTGAAGCGTTCCATATTAAAAAAAAAAAAAAAAAAAGAACTGGGAAGACTCAGATTTTACCCTACTTGCAAGCCTACAAATTAGTGTGCCACAGTTTCGTGGATGCCAGCAGAAGGTACAAGATACCTGGGTCAGAGATGAAGGACTTTATCACTTACAGCACAGCAGGCAGCATGAGCTTCCTGTGTGCTTTGATTCCCCTTGCCCCCACCCCATGCCAAGTCCCACAAAGGCAATGCAGAGGCAGACCCAGATTGATGCTGAGAACACAGCGGGCTCATGTCACAAATGAGAAGCACTGAGTTTAAACCCCCATCTTTTAAGAGGGTCGCTGGCCAATATTTCCACCAGAGGAAAACCACCTTTATTATTCTGCCCTCTGCCTCACAGGAAGACATTAGCTCTACCTGCCAAGACACGTCGCCATACAAACATCCTTGGAATGACAGCCCAGAACAAACTCTTGCACAAAACATGAAGAAATGCAAGAGGCTCATGGAGAAAATTGTCTCCCAACAGAGGCCATATCTAGCTAAGGTGGAAGGGCTTATGGATGAAAGTTGTATTGGCCAACCAAAAGCATCTCCCCTTAGAGAACTGTCTTATAACTATCATTAAGCCTAGAACAATTAACTAGCAAACACTTTCTCTACTGATACATTAGTTTCCCATTAAACACTGGGACAAATTACCACAAACTTTGAGGCTTCAAACAAAGTGAATTTACTCCCTTACAGTTCTGGAGGTCAGAAGTCCAAGCTCAGTTTCACCCAGCTGCTGTCAAGGTGTCGGCAGGATTGATTCCTTCTGACTTAAGGGACAATCTGTTCCCTGTCTTTTTCAGCCTCTCATGGACACGTGCATTCCTTGGCTTGTGACCCTTTCCACTATCTTCAAAGCATATCACTCTAGCCTCCACTTCCATCATTACATGAACCTCTGCTCTGATTCCTGCTGGGTCCCTCTTAGAAGGACTGTTGTGATTCCACTGACTCCACCTTGGTAATCCAGGGGCCTCTCCTCTTAGTTTAACGTCCCTTTGTCGTACAAGGTAACATTCACAGATTCAAAGAATTAGAACCTGAACATCTTTGGAAGGTCTTTGTTAAGCAAATTACAACTGACTTTAGCAAATAAAATACTGAGTTATCCTTATAAATGGCATCGGTTGTAAAACAGATTCAGAATCAATTCAAAGATTGATAACAACATATACAAATAGGACAGACTCTAGTTTTCATTTATTTAACAAGTCCTTTATTCTGAGATTCTTCAGATATATATTTTAAATAATGTTTTCAAACTAACAATAAACTGTGTTTAAATGGCCTTAATAAGCTCTATAACTGCACCTGGTTCACACATTGCCCTTTACAAATCATTCTCTTTTAATGTGGGCTCCCAAAGGGCCTCTGCTAAGCAATCTTAGTATCACTGAACCAAAGAACTAATGAATTTCAGTGTTGAAAAGCTCTCTAGTCTAATCTACACCCAGAGCAAGAACACCTTTCCCCATCTCTGACACATGGTTAAGCAGTTTGTTTCATATTGCTGGTAATAGTGAGGACCCAGTTTTTAAGAGGTGGCCCTTCTTTGAGTTTGGGATGAGATGATGTCCTGAAGAGGGCACTTTTTTTGGAGTAAGCTTCCAGGGTTTAAAAGTCAGTTCTGCCACTAAAAGATGGTAGGACTGTGAGAGTGTGATGGTCACTTCTATGTGTCAACTTGGCTACACTACAGATCCTACTTAGGCAAACAGTAACCTAGGTGCTGATGTGAAGACATCTTATAGATGTGATTCAAGTCTGTAATCAGTTTACTTTAAGGAAGATTACCCTAGATAATTTGGGTGAGCTTGATTTAATCATTGCAGAAGAGTGGAACTAAGGCTTCTCTGAAGAAAAAAAATCCACCTGCAGCTATAACTTCAGTTCAAGCCTGCAAGTTCCATCCAGCCTGTCCTTTCTAAGAGCTTTAATAGCCTGCCCTATGGATTTTGGATTTACCTAGCCAGGTCTCACAATTGCGTACGCCAATTCTTTCCTAGATCTCTCTCTCTGTACACATACATTTCTTTTTCTCTTCCACTTCTGGTGGAATCCTGACTGATAACACTGTAAATTACTACTTCTCTGATTTTTTATTTCTTTATCTGTAAAATGGGCATAGTAATAACCTCATGGGCTTGCTGCAGATTTATATTTGATAATTTGTAAGGTAAATCACCTAGCACAGTGACTGGCATAAAGTAGGCCCTTAAGGAATGACAGTCATAATCCCCTCTCCTTTAACTTATTAGATGATTTTCTCTCAGCTGGAAATTAAATCTGCTTTTCTATCACTTATTTCCACTTACTCTGATTCTGCCTCTGCAACCAAATACCAGTATGTCTATCCCATCGTTCATGTATTTCCCCTGAGAATATTTGAACCCAGCCACTTTGCATTTATGTAGCTCTATGTGGGTGGGCGATTTACGAGGGGCTCAGCCAGACATGCTTCTCATCTTGGCCTGCCTCCCTTACATGGATGTGGGCAGATTTAAGACCACTTCAGCTGCAGTAGCTGTGCTGGCTGAGATGGCTGAGACCACTAGGCATTGTAGCTCTCCACTTGTGTCTCTTAATCTCCTCCAGATTAGCATGGGTTTGTTTTTATGGCTTGGATGGAAAACCAGAGTGAACAAGCCAATCATGTAAGATGGAAAGCAGAACGCACAAGTGCTCTTCAACCCTTGGCTTCAATCATATTTGCTAACATTTTGCTGACCAAAGCAAGTCATGAGACCTCTGCTCAGAGGCAGAGAGGGGGCTGCACACTTACAAGGCCCAGGACACAGATACAGGAAAGCCATTCAGTGAGGCTATTAATACAACTCATCTACCACTGTCTGCTCTCTAGACACCACTATTCATGGTGGTGCTCCATGCAAAATATACTCATCACCTGTAAAGGCCTCTTAAAGTCTTATCCACACATGGCAACTGTCTCAAAGCCCATGATTTTGTGCTCCACATCACATTAAATGTGGCTCTTCTTTATCTTGAGACTTATGAACAACTGGATTATTGATAATATAGATCAATATGACCAAGCTCTCTGGCAAGAGCAACTACTTCATGACACCTGCCTGGATGACAAAAATTATAAGACGGCAGCAACTGTAAGACACAGCTCAATTTCAGATACAATAAAATGTGGAAAAGAGTGTGTCTTGGAATTGATGGAATATGGTAAGTTTGAGAGCAATCAGCATGTAGAAGGCATTTGAAGCCATGGGACTATGTGACATGGCCCAGGTATTGAGTGTATATAGAAAAGAGATTGTAGAACTGAGCCCTGAGACACTCCAATATTTAAAAAAGAGGAAGGTGATGTTTATCCAGCAAAGAGCTACAATGTACAGCTAATGAGATAGGAGGAGAACCAAGAGAAATAGTGTCACATGGCAAAGTGAGTACATCATTTCAAGAAGAGGGAACAGCCAGCTGAGTCAGAGGCAGTCGACAGTATAAATCGGGCTGAGCGCTAACTCTTGCTCACCACAGTGTGGGGGTAAAGTGGTAGAGGCAAAAGCTGGCTAGGCGTGAGTTCACAAAAGAATGGGAAGTCAAGAAGTGTGAAAGGTGAGTAAGGTAAACATTTTTCCTTTTTAGGGCTGCACCCGCGGCATATGAAAGTTTCTGGGCTAGTCTATACCACAGCTATAGCAACACCAGATGCAAGCCATGTCTGCGACCTACACTGCAGCTTGCTGCAATGCCGGATCCTCAGCCCACTGAGTGAGGCCAAGGATCAAACCCTCATCCTCCTGGATACTAATTGAGATCTTAACCCACTGATCCACAATGGGTTGGCCAAGTAAGGTAAATTTTAACAGGTGTTTTGCAGGAAAAAAGGGAAAGGGGAGGTAAGCAATAAGGCAGTAGCTGGAAGGTGATGGTAGGCGAAGATGTAGCTTTTTAACATGGAAAATACTGCAGAATGTCTGGGTGCTGGTGGGAATGATTCAGCATGGAGGGCAAATCTGGTAATATTGCAAGGGGGTGGAAAGTGCAAGAATGGTGTCCTTAATTAGGTGAGAAGAAGGTAAGAGCCAGGGCACAGGTAAAGGGGCTAGCCATGTAAAAGCCGGGGCCCCATACCCATGCTAACAGGCGTGAAAGTGATGTGCGTGTTGGTAGATGTGCTAAAGGGAAGGGTTCACTTATGATGACTCTGTTTTCTGAGTGAGGATCCCTTCAGTCTGCTGACAGTGATGTGGGGGCTGTTCTTTGACGAGAACAGAAGACATTTGCTAGAGCCTCCAATAATTTTTTGGTAGATTTTCTCGGGTTTGATAAGTAATCCATATTTGTTACTTATGCAGAATTTGTTTAGACTATAAATAATTTTATTCACCATGCCAATGCCCATTCCTATCATTGCTGTTTCATTTTATTGCTTTGTCCAGAACTGCTATGATAAGGTTTAAATAATAAAGGCTTCTAGCAAGCATCCTAGATTTGTTTCTAAAATTAATGGAAATGCTTCTAGTGTTCCCCACTGAGCATGAGATAGCTGCTCTTTTAGAAGAGAACTACCATTTCAAAACAAGAAAATAGTCTATTTCTAAAGCTGCAAATTGGAAATGTGGGATTTTTATCAACTACTTTCTGAGTATCAATTGATTGTATACTTTTTTAAGTTCCTGATATTCTATACTAATAGATTTTTTTCCCCTTAAATAACTTACTAGACTTTATCTCAAATATTAAGAAGTGCCCATTGAACAGAATGTGGGAGTGGATTTTTAAGTTAAAAAAAAAAAAGCATGGAATTGTCCAATTGGTCAGAATGTTTTCTCCTCTCTGAAAAGACCCCCCCAGGAGGAAGGACTATAACCACTCAGACTGAAATCTGCCTAAAAGCTTGTAAATTGTCATGCAGGCTTCATCCTCTCTGAGCAGCTCATTCCAGTCTCATTCCAGAGAAAATTATGAATTAACAGCAGTTGATGAAGAGTTTAAATTCTATTTTTTTTCCCTTGCCAGCTCTAAAGCATGAAACAACTACATTTGTCCCTCTGAATCCACAGGGGATTTGTTCCAGGACCTCCCACGGATACCAAAATCCATGGATGCTCAAATCCCTTATGTGAAATGGCATAGTATTTGCATATAACCTACACAATCCTCCCATATACTTTAAATCATCTCTAGACTACTTTGAATACCTAATGCAATGTAAATGCTATATAAATAGCTGCCAGCAAGTGGCAATTCAAGCTCTGCTTTTTGGAATTTTCCAGACAAAAATTTTTTCAGAATATTTTCCATTCACTGTTGGTTGAATCCACAGATGCAGAACTCACAGATATAAAGGGTGACTGTATAGGGATTTTTCTGTACTTAGTAAATGGTCTTCACATCTCTTATTCTGTGATTATCCCCACTCCTTCGAGAGAGAAAAAAATCTGAAAACATCTACTTAAAGGAAAAAATGGTATTAGAGGAAATGAAGAGCAACTTGGTATTGATCCTCTACTTTTAAACACATCAATGTTAAACAACATATCAATTCTCTTTTTCTCTCTACATACAATTTTCAATTAAACTATACCTGCCATTCAAATGTGTCTCTTGAAATAGAGCCATTGCACTATTCCTGCACTATTGCAGTAAGCACATGTGCATCCTAGCTCTTTTGCAATGTTGATTTAAAGTTAATGGCTTGAGATTACAGTCACTGATGACATAAAACCCTTCTTTTTGGAACAGGAAAGCATGATTAAGCTTTCCCCCTCTTTGTCGATCTCGCAGGACAGTTTAATTCAGGGCTGTAAGGGACAGAGACTGATGCTGCCTGAGCCTCACTGCTCTTCTGAGTTTATTGTGTCACTGTGTAAAGACAGCTGTGCTCCGAGGCTTTCCCTGGAGCCCCACCAATCCACTTCTCTTTCTGTTTTACAGGGCTTGTGAGCATGCATCCCAAGGCTCTGAATATAAAACATAATTAAAAAGGCTTTCCTCTTAGAAGCCAGAATGTCCTCTCTGTTGCCACTTCTTAGAACCAGAGGGAGAGGTCTCAGGATGATAATCCCGCCAGGAAGAGTCTGTCCTGCTATAATGGAGTCTGAGAATGCTTAAGAGAGTCACATCTAGTACACGACATTATCATCTTCAACAGGAAAAACAGGAAATAAGTCTCAGGCATCCTGTAAGTTTTAGATGAATTCCCATGTGAACTGGAAATAAAATGTGCTTATAGACATGTAGCCAAAGTTCTGATTTATTAGATGAGGTTTTTTATATTCAAATGTAGTTGAAGAATTCACAAAACCAACTTCTCCTTTAATTTCAGGCAGACTTGAAGCGTGACTGTTGCTGCCATCATTTAATAAATATTTCAAACCATCAAAATGTACACAAATAGTGTTTTACCAGACGTACTTCTAGGATCTTACCCAGTAAATTTATGTGCCAGTAAGCCCCTGTTTCTGTATTTGAAAATCACCAACACTGCAAAACTGTGGAAGTGCTGTGGTTTACCTGATTTGGCTTTTAAGTGGCACCACCTCAGGATGAGGTGTTGCACGCTTTGTGGTGGAATGACCCTTACACAAGCTGTTGGAAGTAATGAAATGTCAATGAGAATCCTAAGGGTTTACTGGAGTCAGCAGGGTGCTAGGGTGGTCAAGAGCATACCACGTGGCCTGGATTCCTGCCTCTGTTGCTTTCTGTTGTGTGACTTTGGCAAGTTTCTTAGACGCTTCTTCTTTTTTTTCATCTATACAATGGCTGTAATGATAGTACTCGCTTTGTAGGGTTATGAAGAATATGTCGTATAGTTACAGAGTTATGTAAGTGAGATAGATGATAGACAGAGAGACAAATGGGTAGGATGTCATATAATTATAGAGTTATGAGATATATAGACAGACAGACAGACAGATACAGGGTTATGAGGGGTTTCTTCTATAGTGTGTCTTCTTAGAGTCTGTCACAGAGTACACACTGATGAAGGGCCAGGATGATGATGATAATGATGTCATTGATGATGATGGCTGCACTGATAAGAGTCTTGAAAAGTAGCCTATCTAGGGAAATGCCAATAAAGGAAATCAGGTTCTTTCAAGCTACTCTCATGTTTTTCTTCAAAGATGTATCCCTGGCTGAAGCCATTATATGAGGTTGTTACAAATGGAATAAGCATTCTTCTCATTTGACCCTGAATGACTGCAGCGCCCCATCCATGCTCAGAGGTCTGGCTCTCCACTATTGTGGGAAATTCTTTTACCTGATTTGCAGGAACAGGGAGAACACATATGGTATGAGTGGTATCACACCTCCTATACAAAAGCTATTCTTCCCCTTTTATAAGCTAAATTCGTATATGTGTATAATGATTACTTTTTATATTTTAAACAATTTGAGTTTTGCATGTTGGCATTCCGCTAAGCAAAATATTCAAAAGTGAATCTAAATGACACAGTTCAATATTTATCTCGATTCAAAAACTCAGGCTCTGTAACTGGAAAACTAATATATTATCATTGCCCAGTTAACATAATAAAATATCATTATTTAGATTGCATAGATTTGGAATTTTAAAAAATCCAGAGTACTAAAGCAGGTGTGCAGGCCCAAAAAGCAATAGAAGACTGATTTTTAAATTTTTTGGCACATAGAATATTTATTTTTCCATATGCCTTTTCTCCTCGATCCAAAAGATCTTCCACCAGCCCCGAGAATTTATGGAAGGAGTTTGCTCACATCATAAGTTGAGATTTTCCACTGGGAAGTGGTATTGGGCTTGGGCATGGGGTCTCGTGGAATTTTTCTGAAAAATTTTTCATCATTATCCATGTCTCTAGGGAGAAAGAAGTCATAACTTGGATACTCTGGACTAGGCTCTAATTTGTCTTTGTTCAAAATACTTTTTAAAAACACAGATCATTAAAGTTAAACATGTATAATAAGAGTTTGTAGAATGGAATGTTTACAGTACTTTGCAATAATGCCACTGTTGACCAAAACCCCATGAAACAGGCCCAGGGCAGCTCAGTAACAGATGTCCGTCTAGACCAGAGGTCTAAGAGTTAATTTCCCTAAATCCTACCCTAAAGGTCTTTCTCCGTGCTGGCTGCTTTTATCCCAAAGATCTCTTCTGAGACACAAATGTAGCATATTTACCCTTTCCCTTCAGTGTCTGTATAATCACGCCAATCTTTAAGGTTCTTATTCTTTACTGGCAACAGCAAGTCTCCTATTAATTTGAACTTTTCCTTCTGGAGAGGTTTCACTGAGGTTCAGATTGGTCAGATTTACTTGAAACTGGAGATATCTGTGGTTGACAATCTGATTAGTGTCCTGTTCATTTCATATGAGGTCTTTTGAAAGATTTTCTAAGAATGCTGTCAAACAATTTTGGTGAAATCTACCAATAAATGTATTTGCACAAAAGTTAACTTAGACTAGGATAGTAATATAAGAACACACTCCTATAAAACTCACTTGAATCTAAATAGATGTATTAACAATGGTCTTTCTTAGGTATTTAAAACAAGTCAATGTTCTCAAGGACTTGTACCAGGAAAATTTTTACATGAATCACTTTTCTTGGCCTAGTTTGAGTATACTGTGCTTGAAAATAATGAAAACTGTGTCTTTTCATAAAATTAAAAATTGTCAGCAGTTTATTTAGGCCCTTACTCTGAAAGAAAATCGTTCCTTAAGTCAGACACTATGTTTCCGTTTAAAATATTAGCAAATAAAATTATCAGCTGAACTTGGGGTTTTGCCATGAAGTTCAAAGTTGCAGAAAATTTAAATACATGTAGAAATGTTAAAACCTTATCGTTAACTCAAGATCATTATTGTTGCAATGAAGGCAGAACTTCTTAAAATTAGTTTTAAGAAATTAATAATATAGTATAAAGGATGAATCTTCTCCTTGGATATTAGTATTAAATTTTCAACCACAGCTTATTTTGTCCATGGTTCTCAATTCCTTTAATAATGTTATATTCCCATCTTTCTAAAAAAATTTCTCTCAAAAATAGCGTAAATAAGCAAGAAAGAATCTCTAGAGATTTTCGTTTGGCATCTTTCATAAATATTTTTGATTTCATATGAACTGAAGTCAGTCTATCAATCATCCCCAAATATTTTGAGAGCTCATACTATATGCTAGACACCAAGTATCATTTATTCAAATTAAACATATTCATTCTCTCAATAAGCACTTACTGAGACTCAGTGCCTTCCTCTTTATTTTTTCATTTTTACTTTGTCTTCTTTTTATTATTAAACTATAATTAATTTACAGTGTTGTTTCCATTTCTGCTGTACAGCAAAATAACCCAGTCATACATATACATATATACATTCTTTTTCTCATGCTATCTTCCATCATGTTCTATTGCAAGAGATTGGACATAGTTCCCTGCTTTGTACAGTAGGACCTCATTGCTTATCCATTCTATGTAATAGCTTGCATCCACCAACCCCAAACTCCCCATCCATCCTATCCCCCACCCCCACTTGGCAACCACAAGTCTGTTCTCTGTGTCTGTGAGTCTGTTTCTCTTTTGCTCTTTCGTAGATAGGTTCATTTGTACCATATTTTAGATTCCACATATGTAAGTGATATCATATGGTATTTGTCTCTCTCTTTCTTTTTTTTTAGGGCCGCACCTGCAGCATATGCAGGTTCCCAGCCTAGGAGTTGAATCAGAGTTGTAGCCACCGGCCTAAACGACAGCCACAGCAACACCAGATCCGAGCTGTGTCTGCGACCTACACAACAGCTCACAGAAACGCTGGATCCTTAACCCACTGAGCGAGGCCAGGGATCGAACCCGCGACCTCATGGTTCCTAGTCAGATTCGTTTCCACTGCGCCATAATGGGAATTCCTGTCCTTCTCTTTAAATACAGAACAGCTTCCTATTTTTCAGAATTGTGCCATATAACCTTTTATAATACTGATCTAAGGCTAAATATAAACCAAATCAACTGGACAATGCAGTTATCATATCTCATTCAAAATGTGCATGTACCAAATTTCCATCTTCCCTCTTTCAATTCATAGGCTGACCCTCCTGGAAAATACATTTTTGTAACACCCTCTCAGAAAGCCTTTTCTGGTTGGTTATTTTCACTCTCTAAATGTAGCTCTTCCTCATATCTTCTCTTTTATGATTTTGGAATGTATATTAACCTGAATAATTAATACTTCGCGATGTAAAAACCGTGAACAACCTCAGTGGCCTAATCCAACAAACACCCATTCCTTGCTTATATCATGGACTGATATGGAATTGGTCCTTCTCCAGCCTGTGGCTAATAGATGACAACAACACTGTCTTGGCAGGAGAAAAGATGGCATAGAGAGGACTCCCTACTCTTACCTACTTGGGACTGGAAGCCCCACATTATTTTGTTCACATTCCCTTGGCAAGAATTAATCACATGGCTCCTGTGTAACTACACAGACTTTTCCTGTGTATCTAGGCACAGAAACGGTCTGGTGGATATTGTCTCCACCAGCAATAATGACTTTCATACTTAACATGTTTCCTCTTAGAAAACAAAAAATAGTATCTGACCCTGAGACTGGCATACCCTTTTCTCTGAACTAGCAGTGTACATTCACTCACTCATTCATTCAAAAAATACAGACTGCAGGCTCACCAAACAGCAGAGTGGAGGGGTTAGATCTGTACCCACACCAGGTTGCAAATTCTTTCACGATGGAAATCATGGCTGTTTTATTATTTGCCTATTCTTAGCTCTCAAAAAAGTGTCTACTGTATAAATGCTCATCTATGTGATAATAAGATTTTTATAGACAAAGGAGTTTACTTCTCCATGGTATATTTTTTTAAACCTTTGGGTGTATTTCCTGAGGAGTCAACTCAGCACTTGCCCTAAGTTCCAGAGTAAGTAATTCGCTATCTAGTTTTACACCAGGCCACCACAAATGTCAACATTCAACCCTAGCAAATTTCTAGACTATAAAGAGAAGCAAGAGTGTGGCTGTTTATTTAAAGAAGGCTAAAGAATCAATCATTCATGAAATGGACTTGAAGCCAAACATCACTTTCCATGTTTTCTATGTTTTTTCATGTTTCGGTTATAAACAGCAAACACGTTCCCCTTGCCTTCGCTATTTTTAGTTTGCCCTTCAAAACTGCCCCGTTACCCTCTCCATCTTCCCTGTCCTTTCAGGCCTTGCGTATATCCTAGGCACACCTATGTCAAGCAGGAGAACAGAGGGAAATAGGATGAGTAATAAGACAACATTTCAGGGAGCATTAGTGGTGTGCACGCCATTACTTCTCTTTTCATAAAGTCAGCACTACCAGGGGCAGACCAAGGGCTTTAACTGCAGAGTTTGCTGGGAATGGGAAATCCAGACCTTCATGGAGATGTGCTGCCTGGATCTACTTGCCTCTAGGCACACAAATGTGAAATTACTACTCCATGGTAGTCAGCCTGAAAATGAAAAAAGAATATCTGGCCTCTTGATGTATCTATTCAACCCCTAGCCTTTCCATACCACATTTTCTAAACAACCACTAGAGTACATCTGTAGTTAGTACAGTTTATTCATTCATTCATTCAACAAATATTTATCAAAAGGCCACAAGGTAGCATGGTGAAGATGTTAGAATGCCCATTCTGAAACCAGACAAACTGTCTTTGTATCCCAGTTTTACTAGCTGTGCAATTCCTAGCAAATATCCTTTCCTCTCTGTATCTCACCTTCCTAATCTGTAAAATATAACAGTTCCTGCCTTTGTACCAGCCGTTCTCTCTTCCCCAATATTCCTCCTCCTGAGAATTTCAGGGATAACTCAGTCACCTTCTTCCAGACCTTGATAAACTCCTGTTTCAATGACACCTACTCTGACACCTGATTTAAATTTTCAACCATCTCCTGTCTCCAATTTCAACTTCCCGATCCTCCTTATCCTGACCTTTAAAATTTTTTCCCTAGCACTTAAAACAAGCTAGGTACTATATACAGAAAAGAAACAAACCTATGGACTTGGAGGACAGACTTCTGGTTGTCGAAGGAGAGTGGGATAGACTGGGAGTTTGGGGTTAGCAGACACGAACTATTGAAATCCTGCTGTATGGCACAGGGAACTATTATCTAGTCACTTGTGATGGAACATGATGGGGAATAATGTGAGAAAGTGACTGGGTCACTTTGCTGTATAGCAGAAATCGACAGAACATTGTAAATCAACTATAATAAAAAAATTAGGGAGTTCCCGTGGTGGCACAGTGGTTAACGAATCCGACTAGGAACCATGAGGTTGTGGGTTCGGTCCCTGCCCTTGCTCAGTGGGTTCAGGATCCGGCATTGCCGTGAGCTGTGGTGTAGGTTGCAGACGTGGCTCGGATCTTGCATTGCTGTGGCTCTGGCGTAGGCCGGTGGCTACAGCTGCGATTCGCCCCCTAGCCTGGGAACCTCCCCGTATGCCGCGGGAGCGGCCCAAGAAATAGCTAAAAAGACAAAAAAAAAAATTAGAATCTTGAAAAAAAAAAACGTGCTAGGTACTTACCATATCTGCTGCTTGTTGTGCAATTACCCCTGCTAGGCTAGATGTACATGCAGGCTGGTTGTACCAGTTTACATACAAATACTCTGTATCTCAGTCATCTAGAATAATCTCTAGCACATAGCTGGAGCTTCATGAGTATTTTCCAGTGAAAAAATGTTCTATTATCTAAGGGGAGGGTGGGTTTATCTGCAGAAACATGACCCTTTGGTCATTTGAGTATTAAAAGGTTCATCAAGAAGGAAAAATTTTGTTTTGTTTTTGTTTTTTGCTTTTTTAGGGACACACCTGCAGCATATGGAAGTTCCCAGGCTAGGGGTCGAATTGGAGCTACAGCTGCCGGCCTACGCCACAGCCACAGCAACACAGTGTTGGAGCCAAGTCTGTAACACCACAGTTCCCAGCAACAATGGATTCCCAACCCACTAACACTAGGGATTGAACCTGCATCCTCATAGATACTAGTCAGATTTGTTTCCACTGTGCCACAGTGGAATTCCCAGGATAAATCTTACAAGTTAATCACAGCATATATGCCTTATTCACTCGATTGTCAGTAATCATTTTAATTGTGGAATACATACGTACATACATTTTCCTAAAGAGTTTCAGATACTTAGGGAAAGTCTTGTCATTAGTAATTACCAAAGCTCAGGACCTAAACCTGGGTCTTTGGACTGGGTGCTTTTTTCCATAATATAATGTAGTACAGGAGCAAAATAGTGTGGCTATTTTACTTTTTGACTAATAAAAGTGTGACTCCCCATACAAAACCTTAGTTTAATTGTTTCTTTCTCATCTTAGATGTAGGTTTTGGATTTAATGAGCTATTCCAAACAAAGGCTAAGCATAAGTATCACTCCTAGCTAACCCAGCAGGAACTTAGAATTGGATCGTATAAAACTAGAAATTAGTTCAGTTAGTTATAGACCAGAAACATTTCCTGCTTTGTTACACCTTCCTTCACAACTTGTATTGAAGGTAAGTAATCAATAATATGCAATAAAGAACTACCATAGGACCTAGCAATCCCACTCTTGGGCATATATCCAGACAAAACTTTCCTTGAAAAAGACACATGCACCTGTATGTTCACTGCAGCACTAGTCACAATAGCCAAGATATGAAAATGTCCATCTACAGATGAATGGATTAAGAAGATGTGGTATATACACATGATGGAATATTACTCAGCCAGAAAAAAAAGAACAAAATAATGTCATTTTCAGCAACATGGATGCAACTAGAGACTCTCATACTAACTGAAGTAAGTCAGAAAAAGACAAATATCATATGATATCACTTATATCTGGAATCTAATATATAGCACAAATAAACCTTTCCACAGAAAAGAAAATTATAGACATGGAGAATAGACCTTTTTTTGGTCTTTTTTGTATTTCTTTTTTTTTTTTGGAGAATGGACTTGTGGTTGCCAAGAGGGAGGAGGAGGGAGTGGGATGGACTGGGAATTTGGGGTAAAAAGATGCAAACTATTGCCTTTAGAATGGATAAGCAATGAGATCCTGCTGTATAGCACTGGGAACTTATGATGGATCATGATAATGTGAGAAAAAAGAATGTATATATGTATGTGTGACTGGGCTACCTTGCTGTACAGTAGAAAATTTACAGAACACTGTAAACCAACTATAATGGAAAAAACAAAAATCATTTAAAATTAAAAAAAGAAGTAGAAAATACTTGGCTTTAGGAAGCCAGATCAAGTTCAGTTATAATGGGGTCGTTGCTTCAATAGCTGAACATTGTGTTCAGAAGCTCAACACAGTAACAATTTTAACCTCTTTTTTTAACTGCTCCATGAAGCTAATGATATGGAAAGATTTAATATGGGAATATTAATCTTTTGTCTTTGTGTGTGAACATTTTTGACAGGCAAGGAAAGCTGTGCTAGGTAATTGATTTTTCTTGTTTCTCTGGAAAACTGGAGATAATCTTCCAGCACTTAAAGAAGCTCTAGGACTGGCTCTTCATCTCCCTAACAATAATACAGCAGTTGGTAGAATTCAAAGACTCAGTCTAGAATAAGTGTGTAAAATTATATCAGAAGAACCACCTCACATCCATTAGGATAACTACTATAAAAAAAATAGAAAAGTACAACGTTGGTGAGGATGTGGAGAAATTAGAACACTTCTGCACTGTTTTGGGGAATGTAAAATGGTACAGCTACTGTGGAAAACAGTAGAGTGGTTCCTTAAAAACTTAAAAGCAAAATTACCATATGATCCAGCAATTCTGCTCCTGGGTATGTACTCAAAGGAACTGAAAGAAGATCTCAATGGGATATTTGAAAACCATTATTCCCAAAGCAGCAATATGCCCAATAGCTGAAACACTGGAGTAACCCAAGTGCCTATCAATAGAGGAATATACAAACAAAATATGGTACATACATACAAATGGAATATTATTCAGCCTTAAAAGGGAAGGAAATTCTGACATAGACTACAATGTGGATGAAACTTGAGGACATTATGCTAAGTGAAAGAAGACAGTCACATAAGGACAAACACTGTATGATTCCATTTATGAGTTAGAGTAGTCAGCATCATAAAGACCAAAAGTTAAATGGTGCTTTCCAGGAGCTGGGGAGTGAAGAAATGGGGAGTTATTGTTTAATGGGTATAGAATTTCAGTTTTTGGAAGATGAAAAGGGTTCCAGATAGGGATGGTGGTGATTGCACAATATGAATGTACTCAATACCACTGAACTGCACACTTAAAGGTGGTTAAAGATATTTTATGTTATATGTATTTGCCACAATAAAACTTTAAGAAATTTCTTCCATGGGGAGAGGAATCAACCCATCTACTTTCTTGCTCCACAGTGCTCTGATGAAGGACTATAATTAATGAGTTCACTTTGTGAGTATCTAGTGTCTCTGAGGCCAAGGAGATTGACTTGATTTTCAGATGGGCAATGAGCCCCGTCTCTAATGGCCACTGATGGTGCCCTTCTTCTTAACTCCTGCTCTCACAGTGAGTGTGCCCCTGATCATAAGCAAGAACAAATCAATGTGTCTTATACTCATGATCTCTATATAAAGAGCTCTGTGCACATGTCCCTCTAATACTGTCATCCTAAATTTTAAAAGGAGATTTTTTATATCACATTGGCTCCACCAGTTAATATATTATTGTAATTATGGATTCCACTGGGAAACTAAAGATTTTTAAATCCTCTTCCTATCACTTTTTTTCTTTTAACTAGTTATAAAAATTTCTTTTATTGTTGCAAAAGAAACAGAATCTTCATGAAGACAACTGAATATAGATATTAATTAACCTCCTTCCCCACTCCCAAGCCCCCTTAAAATGATATCAAAAGAATAAAAAAGGAATAAAGGCCTAGTAATAAATAGACTGAAAGAGGACATGGAAACAACCTAAATGTCCATCAACAGATGAATGGATAAAGAAGACGTAGTACCTATATACAATGGAATACTACACAGCTACAAAAAAGAATTAAACAGTACCATCTGCAGCAACATGGGCAGACCCAGAAATTATCATACTAAGTGAAGTAAGTCAGAAAAAGACAAATACCACATGATATCTCTTATATGTGAAAACTAAAATATGACACAAATGAATGTATTTATGAAATAGAAACAGACAGACTCAGACATAGAAAAGAGACTTGTGGTTGCTGGGGGAGTGGGGGGGAGGGATGGAATGGGAGTTTGGGATTAGCAGATGCAAACTATTATACATGAAGGATGGATAAACAACAAGGACCTACTGTGTAGCACAGGGAATTATATTCAATATCTTATAATAAACATAATGGAAAATAATTTAATACATAAATAAATAAAATTGTACAAAGTTAAAAAAAAAAAGAGAGACTAAGAGGGGACCTATGAATAGATTAGAGAGTTCATCAAATTTCTGAAAGACAGAAAGTGGACAAAGTATGTTGGTTGGTAGAACATGGTAGAGAAAGCCTTACCCAAGAAAATTCTGGAAGGGTTTTTGATGGAGGAGGATGCCCAGAGAATATTCAGCCTTAGCTTCAGCAGGGATGAAGGGGGCTGAAAACAAGATGGGGGAAATTTACTGAGAGACTGACAACAAAAGAACTATGCCAATAGCTTCACTTTCCTATCTCATTAATTAGCACAATATTTACAACAGTTGCATTTGGTAGTTAAGAACCATCTCATAATATTAAATGATGTATATTATTTTCAAGTTTATACCTATCTAGAACCAAATATAATATGTATGGAAATGTGTACTAATTTTTTATATTGGCAACTACACAGCTCTTGAAAACTAAAACTTCAAATGGTTTGTTTAAAATAATTGAACATTACCCAAAGTTAACATCATTCTCAATGGTGAAGAACTGAAAGCATTTCCTCTAAGACTGGGAAGAAGACAAGATTCACTTTCACCAGTGTTGTTCAACATAGTTTTGGAAGTCTTAGCCATGGCAATCAGAGAAGAAAAAGAAATAAAAGGAATCCAAATTGTAAAAGAAGTAAAACTATCAGTTTTTGCCGACAACATGATACTATATCCAGAAAATCTTAAAGATACTACCAGAAACTGTTAGAACTCATCAATGAATTTGGTAAAGTTGAAGGATACAAAATTAATACACAGAAATTGATTGCATTTCTATATATTAACAATGAAAGATCAGGAAAGAGAAATTAGGGAGACCATCCCACTTACCATCACATCAAAAGGAATAAAATACCTAGGAATAAACCTACCTAAAGAGACAAAAAAACCTGTACTCTGAAAACTGTAAGACACTGATGAAAGAAATCAAGGATGATACAAACGGATGGAAAGATATACCATGCTCTTAAACTGGAAGAATTAATATACACAAAATGACAATACTACCTAAGGCAATCTACAGATTCAATGCAATCTCTATCAAATTACCAATGACATTCTTTACAGAATTAGAACAAAATATTTTAAAATTTGTATGGAAACACAAAAGACCTTGAATAGCCAAAGCAATATCAAAAAGAAAAAATGGAACTGGAAGAATCAGGCTCCCTGACTTCAGACTCCACTACAAAGCTACAGTCATCAAAACAGTATGGTACTGGCACAGAAACAGAAATACAGATCAATGGAACAGGATAAAAAGCCCAGAAATAAACCTATGGTCAACTAATCTATGAAAAAGGAGGCAAGAATATAGAGTGGAGGAAAGACAATCTCTTCAAAAAGGTGGTACTGGGAAAACTAGATAGTTGCATGTGAAAGAAATCAGAATATTCTCTAACACCATACACAAAAATAAATAAAATGGATTAAAGACCTAAATTTAAGACCAGATACTATAACACTCCTAGAGGAAAACATAGGCAGAACACTCTTTGACATAAATCACAGCAACATTTTGTTTGATCCACCTCCTAGAATAATGACAATAAAAACAAAAATAAATCAATGGGGGTTAATCAAACTCAAAAGCTCTTACACAACAAAGGAAATCATAAAAAAAAGACAACCCACAGGATGGGAGAAAATCTTTGCAAATGATGCAACCAACAAAGGCCTAATCTCCAAAATATATCAACAACCCATAAAACTTAACAGTAAAAAAAACAAACAACCCAATCAAAATATGGGCAGAAGACCTAAATAGACATTTATCCAAATAATACATATAGATGGCCAACAGGCACATGAAAAAATGCTCAACATCACTAATTATTAGAGAAATGCAAATCAAAACTACAGTGAGGTACCACATTACACCAGTTAGAGTGGCCATCATTAACGAGTCAACAAACAACAAATGCTGGAGAGAATGTAGAGAAAAGAGAACCCTCCTTCACTCATGGTGGGAATGTAAACTGATACAACCACTATGAAAAGCAGTATGGAGGTACCTCAGAAAACCAACTATGGAACCACCATATGATCCAGCAATCCCACCCTGGGCATATATCCAGACAAAACTTTCATTGAAAAAGATACATGTACCCACATGTACACTGCAGCACTAGCCACAATAGACAAGACATGGAAACAACCTTAATGTCCATTAACAGATGAATGGATTAAGAAGATGTGGTACAGGAGTTCCCTCTGTGGTGCAGTAGAAACAAACCCGACTAGAATCCATGAGGATGAGGGTTCGATCCCTGGCCTTGCTCAATAGGTCAGGGATCCAGCATTGCCATGAGCTATGGTATAGGTTGCAGATGCAGCTCAGGTCCTGTGTTGCTGTGGCTGTGGTGTAGGCTGGCAGCTGTAGCTCCTATTCAACCCCTAGCCTGGGAACTTCCATATACTGTAGGTGCAGCCCTAAAAAGCAAAAAAAAAAAAAAATGTGGTGTGTACATATATGCAATGGAATACTATTCAGCCATAAAAAGGGCAAAATAATGCCATTTGCAATAACATGGATGGAACTAGAGATTCTCATACTAAGTGAAGTAAATCAGAAAGAGAAAGACAAATGCCATGTATCACTTATATGTCGAGTCTAAAAATATGGCACAAATATTCTATCTACAAAACAGAAACAGATCATGGACATGGGGAAGACCTGTGTTTGCTGGGGGTTGGGGGGAGAAAGAGAGATGGATAGGGAATTTGGGGTAGGTAGATACAGACTGTTACATTAGAGTGGATGGGTGATGGGGTCCTGCTGTACACTTAATATATAACTTCTAATTTAGACATATGGTGTATGATGATGTGAACCATATTCTTGCCTGGAGTCACAGATACTAGCATAAGATAGAGCCCCTTGGAGTCAAGTTAATTCACTTGGATAGTCCAGTGGATGTGGCTATGACTGTGGCGAGTGCAAAGTGGTGTCAGGGCACAAGGGAGGGTGAGGAGAAAGGGCGTGTTTGTCTAATGTGAATGCCCTGGAAATGTTTGGGAATGCATGTAGTACTTATAAGCATCTTATAAGCATAATTACAATAAGAACAATAAATAATAGAAATAACAGAGCAATAAATATTAGAAACAGGCTGTAAAAAGTCATAAAAAGCAGAGCAATAGCCAGTGTCTGGCACTTGACTTAACATGGTTATTATAGAATATACTCATGAATTCTGAGTTTGATGATACTTCAAGGTCACTTAAAAAATAGCAACAGGAAGAATTAGAATTATAGGGGGTCAAGACAGCAAGAAGATTTTTTAATCCCATGGTGCCACTCTTAAGTAAGTTTCATACCTTAAGCTTGAATATCATTTTTCATCATACAGTCTTTTCAGCAAATTCATTCTTCAATAAAAGTGTGACTAGAAGCATTACTGCTAATTTTGTCTGAGGAAGCAGTAATGACGCTCCAAGTCTTTAAAAGAGTATTGATTTTTAGTGCAATTTCTCATTTCTTTGTAAAGAGGACTGGTCTTGTATTTCTTTTACCCTCTACAGGAAAGAACGACATTTGCAAAATCAAGCATTTCTATCTTTGGACTGATAGAAGACAGAGTCAAGGATGCAAACAATGGACCCCACAAACAGTGAAGTAATGTTGTCTGAAGTGTGTATTATTTCATCTCTGTGGGTTTATAGAATTGGTATTTCTCCCGATGATCACAGAAGCTAGATTAAGTCCTTGAGCAGCAGTATAATTCTAAGGATGGGGTGTGTGTGTGTTTGTTTCATTGATAAGCCTGAACCTTAGCAGCATTTTAGAATCACTTGGGGAGCATTTTAAGAGTACCATTGTCATGTTCCCCCACAACAGCGCACACACCTTGCCAAAGATGGAGAGAGTTGAGAACTACTGCATTAAGTAGACAGAAATTATCAGTTCTAAATACTTAATACCCTGTGAGATGTTAAACAGGTTAAGTATTGAGGCAATTGATTGCCTCCAGATTGTATCTAGAATCTAGTTAGGAGAAGCACAGAACAAAGGACCAAAGTTCCTGCTTTGAAGGGCTGTTCTATGCAGGGAGCAGGCAAAGAGAACAGATCTCTAAGGACAGCCTCCACCCAACCAAACAGCAGAAAATTAGAAAACAGGTCCTCTATCTGCTTGTCTTCAAGGCATACTTTGCTCAACTCTGGACTTTAGGTCAGAAACCTTGTCTTCTTTATCCTGCATCACTAGCAGCAACCATGGTGCAAAGAACATGCATTTTATTTTATTTTATTGGCCATGCCCACAGCATGTGGACATTCCAAGCAGGGATCAAACCTGCACCACAGAAGTAACCAGAGCTACAGCAGTGACAACAAGATTGGGTTAAGTGGCTTAACCCAATGAGCCACTAGGGAACTCCCAAGAGCCGGTGTTTAATAAACAGATAAAAGAATATATGCATGAATAAATAAAAACTGATGTATTAAATCTGATGTATGAAGTCTCTCTTATTAGGAGACTCTTTCCATCACAGTTTTTGTGTGAGGTCTCAAAAGGTAGGGGAACAAAAGAATAGGTAGAAATTGGCCAACGTTCGCCAAAGGGCACAGACAGCTCACCTATAAAAGGAAGTGTTTTGGAACTCTTATCCCTATGTGCACTTCATGAGTATCAAAGGGTTAAGGACGAAGAGGTCAGGAAGAGGATTTCCCAGGAAAGTTCTACTATGCTGTGAACACCCCACCCCAGTACAGGAAATGCCTCCCTCTGCTTCAACCATAATGAGAGACGCTTGAGGGAGAACCATACGGACCTTATATACATCCCCTAAGCCTGGGAGGCCAGTGAAATCTGCACCTGAGAAACATCCAAGGCCAGAGGCAGTGACTGGAATATGCTCACTTGAATAGTAAGGACAAATGTCCAAGTCATAGAGGGTCTGCACTCCAGAGTCTGTCAGGGCAACGGATGTAAGAATGTCTTCTAAGTACCAGATGTGGTCCATCTGGGGGCTGCCTTAAGACAACCATGCCCAGAGTTCCCGTCGTGGCTCAGTGGTTAGTGAATTCTACTAGGAACCATGAGGTTGTGGGTTCGATCCCTGGCCTTGCTCAGTGGGTTAAGGATCTGGCTTTGCCATGAGCTGTGGTGTAGGCTGCAGACAAGGCTCGGATCCCGCGTTGCTGTGGCTCTGGTGTAGGCCGGTGGCTACGGCTCTGATTTGACCCCTAGCCTGGGAACCTCCATATGCTGTGGATGCAGCCCAATAAATGGCAAAAAGACCAAAAAAAAAGACAAAAAAAAACAAAAAAACATGCCCAAGAGGGCTTCCTGCCAGAGGCAAGGTTGCCTCAACAGAAGGAAGCAGGAAGAATACCAGCAGGTACAGATATCTGGAGCCTTGACAGTTTGGAGAGAAATCCATTCCCTCATAATCTACAGAACTTTAGATGAAAAATTACCCGTTATGAGGTGTCTCCAAAGAATCCACAAATGTATCGCAAGAAAAGGAGATAGTTTCAAAGATCTTCTAGGCTCAGTGAAACTCAGCTTTGACACCCACTAAACCCAGGGAGTGCCATCTCAGATGATGACAGTTCTGCTAAAGAAGTCCTTCCCTGCTTCCACTTTCCCTGAAAAAACTCAGGTACGATAAGACCTGGAAGAGGATCATCCCAAGGCAGGGAAAGGGAGAAATCATCTCATCCACCTTTCTTACTGCAGGCCCAAACTATGAGAGAAAAGGAGCGTTTAACTTGTGGAGTTTTAATTATTACACACGAGCGGATTTTTTTAATTCCTGAAATAAAACTGTTTCTTTGTGTGCGTATGTGTATGTGTGTGACCAAGGGTAATTGGAAAACTCATTATCTACATACAAGTAAATTTGAGTGAAATTCTTAGGTGTACCAGAGATTGTGTTCAAGGGAGATTGTGTTCCGCGAAGTGGGTTTGATCAGATAAATAAAATTGCTTTATGATTATACTCTATCAAAGGACTCTTATTCCATGTAGGGGTTACACGGGTTAGAGTCTGAGTTCAGAAAGTCACTGGAGACTTAAAGAAAAGGGGTGTTTCTGAATTTTAAGACATATACTACCTAGATAGTCTCAGTGCTTCTCAAACCATTTCCAAGGGTATCCGTGAGTCATCTGCAAGTTATGCAGATTACACATTGATACTTTTCAATTAATGGCAGTGAATGAACAAAGGAGGCCATGAAAAGTTCAAGAATGCTGATTCTGGACCCAGAGTCCAGGATGTGAGATGATGCTTCCCCACCAGCTAGATGACCAGTCTCTTGTTTTATCCGAAGTGATTGACTAGTGATTAGGAGGGGAGTAAGGAAGTGAGGCAGGGAAGGGAAGGCAGCACTCTGGGAAGATGGGAAATGGTGTAAAACACCCACCCTAGGATTATCGCCTTGAAGGATGAGGAAGCTGAGGCTTTCTGAAAAAGGTATTGTCAGTCTTTAGTGAGGGCTGCTCCTGAGTATGTGAATTCCTCTGCCTTTAAGACAGACCTGGTGTGCAGGAGGGTGGACTGGTGTTTGGTGTTTCAGAGAAAGTCCCCAGGCATAGAGATGCAGACCGGGATTGGCAGCCAGCTGCAGCACATGGAAATGGTGAGTCAGAGGCACTGACATCTCTTTCATCACTCAGTTCCCTGCTACCCTATGTTAAGTTCCCTCTTATCCTATCACTGATTCTTCAAGGTGGTAGCTGGTCACAATTTCTTAAAAGAAAGACTAATACCAACAAGAGGAGTAGTAAGACAAGACACAATCCATAACGCTGAAGGTAGTCCTAAGCTGCAAGCGATATCCATCACGTCCTTTTCTCTCACCCTTCCAGACTCACCTCATGCTTGACCAGCACTTCTGCACACACTTTCATCCATGAGAAGTCTGAGCCCTTATGCCCTATCCAGGCTATGGTTGTCACAACCGCCCATTTTTGAACACTGAAGCACAGAGAGGTACCCCAGTGAATCTGCTATAACTCTGAGACTTATCAAAACCCTTTCTGTTTCTCTTAGGAAAAGGGCCCCTCTCTTGTGAATCAGGACTTCTGATCTCACAGAGCCTAAGTCTGCAGGTGTGGGAAGCACAAACTTCCCAAGTGGGCTCCTGAGGGTAATGGTGAGAGGATCCACTCCTACTTTAAACTCTTGGTTCCCAGACCCGGGCCTTCTACCTACTGAAAACACATCAACTGATATTATGCAGAAAGCTTTGGATAATATAAGGTAGTACCAGAAGATACTACAGCTATACATCCATTGTTATACCTCTTTCACCCTTACGTGGGTCCCTGGTTCACAGCATTGTTAATTGGCTCCCATGAGAGATGAGACACTTTGTGTGCTTGGAATGGCTGAGGAACTATGGGGCAAGGAAGGCAAACTCACATCCAGAATAGGAAGAATGAGCTTCCGTCTCCTCCAGGGTGGCAGGGCTCTGATACAATGAAATGGCCACAATGTTCTCCTCAAAGTATGTTAGCATATCAAGGGCTCAGCATCGGTCTCTGCTGTTTACAGGTCAAATATTCAGCAGTGGCAACTGCCAGACCATCTTTGGCAATGCCATGCTGCTGAGCCATGGATAACCTCTATCCATGCCCCCAGAACTTCTAAATTCATCAGCCTGTTATGCAAGCCCTGGGTGACTAGACAGCATAGCTAGCCCTTCCACTGGACAAGCCTTCTTCTCCATCAGGTTGCCCACTCAGTGTTCTTCTGTGAGGGAGGGCCTGTGGGTGGTAGAGCTATGAGATCCAATGGGAAAGAAAAGGGAAAATGTGGGAGAAGAGTATACTGGAAATCAGAGGAAGTGAAGAGATTCAAGTTCAACAATGTCACATGAATTATCTTGGTCAGAGTTATTTCAAATTCCTGTTACTTCAGTCTCACTAAAAGCAAGCTGGGATATCAATCTTTACTCCATTTTCACTGGCTGTACATACTGCACCCCTTAGGTTATAATAAAGACTTGTGGGTTCTTTGGGTTCATGAGTATGATTCCTTATTATTTTTACTACTGCTCAGCAAGCACTTGAAAAGATTATCTTACTTATTGGCGAGGGTTGGGGAGCAGGAGAGATAACAAGTTTTTTATATGCCTTGACTTCCTTTGCTGTAAAATAAGTTACTCGGTAAAAGAAAAGTGTCATGTGGGATACCATAATGGCGTAAAATGTTCTTTCTAAGTCCACAAATGGTGTTGTTGGCAGAAATATGGTGATTGGGGAAGGCTCATCCACATCCATATCCATATCCAGAATGAGTGTCTTTTTCAATCAGAATAAGTCACTGCCCTCTCCTTGATGGAGATGGACATTTTTCGCCTCTGTATGAAGCATCTCCAGATGCTAGATTGAGACAGTTGTATTTAACTGAAATCTCCTTGGTACTTCCTGGTTTGGCAAAAAAATCCCCCATGAATCCCCCATGAGGTTGGGCTTCCTCAGCATGAGATACAATGCGGAAAGGCTCTCCAACCTTGAAAAACTTGGAACTCTTGGATATGAGACAGCCTGCTGAAATAGAATAATTTTTTTTCATTCAGTTTAAGAAGCCCTGGCAGTTCCCATTTCCCAGCAGGCAAAAGCAGAGTGATCAATTCTGAATAGAATCTCAACAGAGAGCATTTTAATCAACCAGAATGAGTACAGAGCAGCTGGCTCACCACCAAAAATTCACAGACATGTTTGCATCCAATTGGAAAAGAGTAAACATCAGGCACCAGGCCAAGTCCATTTGGTATATTAATTTCTTAGTCTAAAACAGATCTTGGTGGCAAACATTTTTTTCTACCCTCATACACAAGAATGCTCATCTTTTTTCTACCATCTAGACTGTCTAAACAGAACTAGCTAAAATCCAGCTTAATAATCAAGATAATTTTAATATCCTATACCATTTTTGTATACAAATCTATAGGCCAAGAATAGAAAAGGAGAGAGGATGGGTGCTGAGAGTCAGCAGAGAGGAATTCAACTTCTCCTCTTTACTATTTTCTCTAATTTTTAAGATAATTAGAATTATTCATTGGACTTTGGACATGTGGCCACAATATAGAGACTTCAGCAGTAAAGCTTATGTATCTAAATGAAGGCAGACACCATGAGAAACATAATTATTCCAGGGATATTGCCATTCTTCAAAAATATTTTTGAATTCCTTCTTTGGAGTGTCTCTCAAGCCATCAGGAAATTCAATCTTACAGACCCAACTCACATTTAAGAGTAAAATATCCCTCAGTTTATTCATCCATTGATATATGGCCTCACTCTGAATGTTTGGCAGTCTTAGAAATTAAAATCCACCCTCAAAAGACACTTTGCCATCTCTAAGGATTCTCAAAGCAATATGTTTATGAAGGATAGTCCAAATGCAAGTTCCAAATGTATCTTAGCCAATTGTAGTTATCATTAGGAAAAGTATTTAGCCATCTAAAGGGAGTACTTCAAAAGAGGAAGTATTCTTCTGAATGTAGAAATTCTCATGATTGTTGAAAATTAGTCATATTACTTTAGTACTGTTTATAAATAATAGTAATATTAGTAAAATTAGAGAAAATTAGTAATATTTGTCACTTTATACCTTATCAAAAATGGGAAATAACTTTCTAATTCGTCCCTTCCATGTGGGGTCTTTTTGAAAACCATAACATATGTGAGTGCTGGTAATTTATGAAACTAACTCATTGGCTATGGCCTACTTCTCAGATATGTTCTTTTTATACCATCTCCCCATTTCATTCAGTTCAGTTCCGTTTATTTCCGAAGCATGCACTGTGAAACACTAGATCCCTAAGACAAAGCACAGCTTCTATAATAGAATACACTGAAGAAACGCAGCCTGCCACATTCCCTCTTAGATAGTCACATTGTATGTCAACACATCAAAGGTGCCCCAGAGCTCAGTTCTGGCTGCATCTACTTCTCAGGTGTCTTCACTCAGACTCAGGCTTTTCTCCCACGTCCTCTCCTCTCCCAGTTCTCTTCTCATTAAATGGCTAAGTTATTCTTCCAATTGCTTGAGTTAAAATCCTTGGATTTGTTCTTAACTGCCCCCTTCTCTTACAGCCATATTCAATCTGTTAAGAAATCCTATTGGGTCTCACCTCCTGCCACATCTACCACTATCACTTTGATTCAAATCATCACCAGGTCAAAGTGTCACACCACCTCCTAATTTGTTTCCCTTTTTTTTTTGCCTTTTGTCTTTTTAGGGTCACACCTGTGGCATATGGAGGCTCCCAGGCTAGCGGTCAAATTGGAGCTACAGCTGCCAGCCTATGCCACAACCACAGCCACGTGGGATGTGAGCCGTGTCTGTGACCTATACCACAGCTCATGGCAATGCCGGATCCTTAACCCACTAAAGGAGGCCAGGAATCAAACCCGTGTCCTCATGGATACTAGTCGGGTTTGCTAACCACTGAGCCACGATGGGAACTCCTGTTTCCCTACTTTTGTCCCTGCTCCCCTCTAGTCTACCATCAACCTAACAGCCCTAGTTACGTCACTCCTCTGCCCATGTCCCATCAATGAGTCCCTAGTGAATTCAGCATGAAAGCCAAAGTTCCAATGATGACTTTCATATGTTCTACCATATATGGTCTGTTTTTCTGCTCCCTCATCCTGCCTCCCATCTCTACTTCATCTCTTTTATCGCCTTTCCTATAACTTTCCTCCTAGATTAATCCACTCCCATCATACAGCTTCTTGGCCATTTCTGGAACCTACCAGGCATACTTATATTAGCTTTTGTATTTACTCTTCCCTTAAATATTCTTTCTCCAGGTATCTGAATAGCTCACTTCCTTCAGTCTTGTACACAAATGTCCTCTTATCAGTGAAGTCTTTCCTGACAACCACCTTATATATTCCCCACCCCCCCCAAACTCCTCACTCCAGACTGTCACTCTCACCCTGCTTTGTTTCTCCTCATGGCGTTTATCACACCTAGAACATGATATCTGCATTTTTATTATGTGTTTCGTTACTAGGATGTAAAGATTCCTTTCAACTCAACTTATATAAATGTATATAAGTTTCTGAGTGATCCTGCAGTAAATAAACCTGTTAATCATCATTCTCAACCATTTGTATATACAAAACCACACCTTAAAGCATCATTCCTGGTAGCAGCATAGTGAACACATTTTAGAATCTCATGAACATAAGATGTAGGCCTGCCTCACATTTGCTGCCAGTCTAGTATAGGAAATGAAACATAAACAGAGAATTCAATGTAATGTGGTAAGTGATGAAACAGATATCTGTGAAGGCTTCTGTGAAAGTATAGGATAAGGATATTTAATCTAAGAGGTCTCTAAGGGGCTTCTAGGAAGAAATTCCTGACTGTGCTTCTGCAACAATGTGCTCTGTAACTGACCATTACACACATCTGCCAGACATTGTTAAATAATGGCTTTCACTGATTATCTATGGGGTAGAATAATACTTCAATCCTTGGTAAAACTTTGGAAAACATTAAGAACATAATTCTAGGCCCCTTTTGATAAAACCAAGATTGAGGAGGAAACAAATATCTTTCAGACGAATAATGCCCAGGATGATTATTTTATAAGAAGTTTTGAAGAAAAGTCAATAAGGGGTTATAACTTTCTCATTTGAGATAGGATGTTTTCGTCACTAGAGAAAAAAATCATGTTTGCTGTAGTCATGCAAACTAGTCAAGTACAGTTTGCCCTTGGGTTACTCAAGACTACATGAGCCATGACTGCCACTGACAGGAAGAGGACACCCATTATCTTCCTTTTACTCTAAAGAACAAAGCACATGCCCTCACCTGCCCATCCCACCCTGTATCCAGCAAGATCCAGGGAGAAGAAATCTTTCAGCATTCAGAGTCTGAGGCACAAGATATTTTAAGACCTGAGGAGAGTCTTAGGACTATGATGCTTCCCTAGTGTGGAAAGGGGTGGGGTTTTCCAAGGCAGGGATGGAGAAAAATTGGTTTTAGGTTGTGGCTTCTGAATTGGGACTGAAGAAAGTGAAAGCCAAGGTGAGATAAAGAGGAACATGGAATGAATGATCACGCCAAAGACAAAACCGAGGGCCTTCTATTCCCACTGGCACCTTCAAATCCTTCCTGTTTAGGTGAAGTTCCCAATTGTATGAAACTTCATGGGAATCCAATTTAAAAAGTCAAGATCAACCAACCTCCCCTCCACTGGAAGTTATGGCATTGTCACCAACCAAACTCAGACAATCAGATTCTCACACTTGGATCTTTCAGTCTTAAGCAAGGTATGCAAAGATAAAAGATTAATAATAAACACTATTTTTAAATCTGTATTTTACTTGAAATACAGTAAATTTTACTTTGTATTATACAGTTCATTTAAGTCTCACAAATGAATAGTCAAGTGTATGACTACAATTAAGACACAGAACAGTTTTATCAACCCCCTCTAAAACTTTTTCATGCTGCCCCTTTGTAGTCAAATCCTTGCCTTATCATCCACTGACCTGATCTCTCTTCCTACAGCATTGTTTTTTTAAAATGTTATATACATGAAATCATATACATGTCTTCTTTCATGTTGGATAATATATTTGAGATCCAAAATTGTATTTTGATAAGTGTATCAACAGCTTACTCGTTTTTATGACTATGTACTATTTCATTGTTATTCATACGGTAATGAAAGGACCTGATTTTAAGACTGACTATAGAGCTACAGTAACCAATATAGTATGGAACTGGTAAAAGGATAGCCCACATAAAGCCACAGAATTTACTAGAGAAATAAACACACATAAATATAGTCAAGTGATTTTTGACAAAGATACAAAGGCAATTCATTTTTTGTTAGAAAAAGGATGGTCTTTCTAACAAAAGTTCTAGAACAAATGGCTATTCTTATGCAGAAAACTACAACCCTTATCTCTGCTTCATATCATATTCTTTTAGCATCTACAGGGTCTGTAGTGATATCGCCTCTTTCATTCCTGGTGTTGGTAATATGTGTCTTCTTTCTTTTTCTCTCTCCCCCTTTTTTTGTCTTTTTAGGGCCACACCTGTGGCATGTAGAAGTTCCTAGGCTCGGCGTCAAATCGGAGCTGTAGCTGCCGGCCTACGCCAGAGCCACAGCAACGCCAGATCCGAGCCGCATCTACAACCTACATCACAGCTCACAGCAACACCAGATCCTTAACCCACTGAGCAAGGCCAGGGATTGAACCCATGGACACTAGCTGGACTCGTTACTGCTGAGCCGCAATGGGAATCCCCTCCCTCTCTTCTGGTAAGTTACCCCATGTGGGGGTTTGTTAATTTTTAAAAGTCTTTACAAATAGTTAGTTTTAATTTATCTGATACTATTGTCTATAATTTTTATTTCTCTTCTCAGGTTCCACTTTTCTGCTTGATTTGGATTTCATTTTTTTTTTCTAGTTTCTTAATGTAGAAGCTCGGATTATTATAACGTTTTTCCTTTTTCCAACATAAACACTGAATGCTATAAGTCCCACCCTAAACATCGCCTTACCTGCCTCCCACAAAGTGTGGTATGTTCTATTTTCCTTTCCACTTTATTCAAAATACAGTCATTTTCTTTGTGACACCTTTTTTGACCTATTCATTATTTAGAAGTTTGTTATTTAATTTCCAAATATTTGATGATTTTTCAGATATTGTTCAGTTATTGATTTCTTATATAATTCATTATGACTAGAGAACATACTTCGTATGATTTCAATTTTTTATGTTCTAAAACTGAAGTATAGTTGATTTACAATGTTGAGTTAATTTCTTGTATACAGCAAAGTACTCAGTTACATATATGTATATACACTTTTTCATATTCTTCTCAATTATGTCATATTACAGGATATTGGATATAGTTCCTTGTGCTATACAGTAGGGCCTTGTTGTTTAACTATTTTACATTTAACAGTTTGTATCAATTCTTTAATTTTTATTTTATTTTATTAAAAATTTTTTTTAATTTTCTTTAATTTTTATTTTATTTTATTAAAAAATTTTTAGGGCTATACCTGCAGCATATGGAAGTTCCCAGTCTAGGAGTCAAATCAGAGCTGTAGCTACTGGCCTATACCACAGCCACACCAACACCAGATCCAAGCCACATCTGCAACCTAGACCACAGCTCATGGCAACACCAGATCCTATATCCACTGAGGGAGGCCAGGGATCGAACCCACATCTTCATGCATGTTAGTCAGGTTTGTTACTGCTGTGCCACCAATGGATCACCAATTCTTTAATTTTTTAAGGTTTATTCTATGGTCTGAGATATGACCTATGTTAGCAAATGTTTTATGTGCACTTAAAAATAACATGTATTTTGTGGTTGTTGCTGAAAATTTTCTATAAAGTATCAATTACATCAAGTTGATTGACTGCTTTGTCTTCAGATACTATATTTTTTAGTTCTAAAATTTCCGTTTGTTTCTTTTTATAATTTCTACTTTTCTACTGAGAATTCCTATCTTTCCATTCACTTAAGAGTGTTCACCATCACTCTATGGAACATATTTATTATAGTGGCTTTAAGTATTTTTCTGATCATTCCAATATCTAGGTCATCTGAATGTTACCTTTTGTTGATTCTGTTCATTATTGTTTCCTGGGTTTCGCTGGGTTGTTTTTGCTTGCATATTAGTCTTTTTTTTTTTTTTTTGCACAATGGGTAATTATGGATTCTATAGCGATCATTTTCAATATTATACTGTGAAATATGGGGTCCTATTAATATCTTCTGTGGACAAGTAAAATATGGGCAGAGAATCTGAATATACATTTTTCCAAAGAAGACATACAGATGGCCAGTGGGTATATGGAAAGATGCTCAACATCACTAATCATCAGGGAAATGAAAATCAAAACCACAGTGAGATATCACCTCATACCACTCAGAATGACTACCATCAAAAAGACAAGAAATAACAAGTGTTGTGAGCACAGCACATGGAGAAAAGGGAACCCTTGAGCACTACTGGTAGGAATATAAATTTGTGCAGCCAATATGGAAAACAGTATGAAGATTCCACACACCCCAATTAAAAACTGATCTACCATATGATCCAGCAATTCTACTTCTGGGTATTTATGTGAAGAAAATTAAAGATATTAATTAGAAAAGATATATTACCCCTATGTTCAATGAAGTATTATCTACAATAGCCAACAGATGGAAACTACCTAAGTGCCTATCATTAGAGGAACAGAAGATGTGTATATATACAATGGAATACCACTCAGCCATTAAAATAGAATGAAATTTTGCCATTTGCAGCTGCATGGATGGACCTAGACGGTATTATGCTCAGTGCAATAAATCAGGCAGAGAGAGAGATATATAATATAATTTAACTTATATGTGGAATCTAAAATACAAGCACAACATTGTAAATCAATTACACCTTAAGAAATAAAAATTTAAAAACCAAGTAAGTGAATAAGCACAACGAAACAGAAACAGACTCATAGATACAGAGAACAAACAGGTGGTTGCAGAGCGGAGAGAAGTGAGGGCATGAGAGAAATAGTTGAGGGAGATTAAGTGGTACAAACTTCCAGCTACAAAATAAATGAGATGAGTCAGGGTATGAGATATACAGGGTGGGGAATGTAGCCACTAACTGTGTAATATCTTTGCATGGTGATGAATGGTAACTAGACTTATTCTGGTGATCATTTTAAAATGTACAGAAACATCAAATCACTATGCACCAGGAACTAACACAGTGTTGGAAGTCAAGTATACTTCAAAAAAAGAAACTCATAGAAAAAGAGATGAAATTTGAGGTAAGCAGATATGGGGTGGCGCGAAGAAAGGGGAAATGGATGAAGGCAGTCAAAAGGTGCAAATTCCCAGTTGTAAGATAAATAAATACTACAAATGTAATATACAACATAGTAATTATAATTAACTCTGCTGTATGTTATATATGAATGTTGCTAAGAGAGCACAAGGAAAAAAATGTTTCTATATCTTTAACATATGAGCTGATGGATGTTCACTAAACTTATGATAACCATTTCATGATGTTATGTTAGTCAAATCATTATGCTGTGTACCTTAAACAGTGCTATATCTCAATTATATCACAGTAAAACTGGAAGAAAAAAAATTCTCCGCAGACGCAGACTTTTTTTTTTTTTTTTTTTTTAGCATACACTCAATCTGGTTTGTTCTGAACAATGAAATCTATCTTACCTTCTGTGGGTGTTAGTTCCAATATCAGTCCAGTTTTAAAGCCTTCACTATGCTATTTGGATCTGGCTTATTAAGACACAGAAGTTAGTCCTGGTCAATTTTTCACAGGGCAGCTTATTTCTTGAAGTCTTTGCTCTGTTTCTTTGGGTCTGGTCTACTTGTCTCCAACTAAGTGGTGAGCCAGGACCTAATGCTGGCTCATGCAAACAGTGAAGGGATCCTCATCTCTAGTCTTTTCTCACTAGTGTTTCGTTCACCCTTTGATTCACAATGACCTGTTTTTCCTAGTTCCCTTGACTAAAAAGATGGGGTGTTGGCTTCCTGTGCTTTTGTGCAGTTTCACATAAATGTTGCTGCCTTTAGAATAAAGACAGTAAGGAAACAAGAGAGAAAAATAAGGGAATTTCCACAAACCCTTTGGACAAGAGGGCCCCCTTTTCCAGTTCCTTTAACCTGGAACTCAGTCCTCTCCTGGGGTAAGAGGCACTTCATCTCACCGGTGGCAGTGCAGTGCCATGCTGAGGCAGGCTCTGAGCCAGGAATAGAAGAGGAAAAAAACCCCATAAAAAATGGAAAAAATAATAATTTTCCTCTGCACTTTCTGAAAAGCAGGGATCCCTTTTCTAGGTCCTCTGGATAGAAAGAGATGATTTCTTTCAGTTTTCCTGTCAACACTTGCTTCCCTTTTGTTCTTGTTAGCCTGTCCCCAGCCCAAAGCAAGCTAGGAATCAAAGGAGAGAAAGGAAAAAAACAAAACAAAAACAAAAACAACCCAAAAACCATGAAACTCTTTCTCGTTACAGGATGTTAATCAAATTTTGACCTCAGTCTCTGTTTCTCATATTATTGTTTACTCTTCAGAGTTCTCCAGTAATTACCTTTTCTATGCTGTCCAGAGTTGTTATGATCAGTGGAATAGACTGTAGTCTACATACTCTATCTTGGCCAGCCAGGGAATTTCAGTAACAAGCATTTATTTGTTCAGTCATCAGGAAGCAATCTAGTTGCTCTCTGACACATATATATCAATGAAGACATTACTAATGACTTGATTATTGAATATTAACTTCCCAGGATATTTGCTTGTAGGCCAAAAAGAGAACATGAATTAAGCTATACTACACGCATAAAGCCACAAAAGTGGATACAAACAAACCATTAGAATAAGTATGTAATTGGTTTCTAAATTCTTAGTCAACAATATGGATTAGTTCTGTTGGGTTTGTTCATTTGTTTTGCAACAATTCGTCTCCTCTCCCTTTTTAAAAAAAAAATAACATTAATACACTGCTGCTCAAATAAGTTAATTCTCCCTTTTCCACAGACCCTTTTTGCATCAATAAAAAGTTCTCTTGCTAAAGCAAATAGAGAAGGGTCGGGTATACATAACCAGCAGGAAGAGGAGGCATTTAATACATGTCAAAATGAATACCATTACCTCCAAATAAGTTTTTAACAAAAAAGGAAGCCCTGGAATTGCTTTTAGGGAAAACACTATTTAGAGAACACCTATTTCCATATTTTAGAACAATAAAACTGAAGTTAAGAGAGGTGAAGTGTTTCATTCAAGGTCAACCATTTCCTTCTTGCCATGTTTCAGAATTTAGCACAGTGGTTACAGATAAAGTAGGTCATTTTGAGAAACAATGCTTTGTGATTTGGAAGTCTGTAGATCATAAATCTTTTGCAATGATGGGCAGACATGATGGAAAAATCAAAGATGGAAAACAGTAGGGATAGAGGAACAAGAAAATGAATGAAATGAAAGAGGATAGAACACTGCAATCTGGGGGTAAAAAAAGGAGGAGGAGGAAGAAATGCAGAAAAACAGAGAGTATCTGTCTTCGTGGAAGCATTATTTTAAGTTTCATGGCCAAGTCTATTGGAAACAAAAAAATTTTTTGGCTGCATCCACGGTATGCAGAACTTCCCAGGCCAGGGACTGAACCCACGCCGGAGCAGTGACCCAAGCCACAGCAGTGACAATGCAGTGACAATTCCTGAGCCACCAGGAAACTCTGGGAACAAATAATTTTTGCCATTCAGGAGTAAAGTCACATAAAAATAATATCCATCAATAACTATACCCACCTAAAAGCCAGTTGCCAATTAAAAAGCATTTATTTTATTTATTTCTCAAGCAGTATACTAAACTCTAGACTTCTTCATCTATACCCCTATGAACTGTTAGCTAAACCCTGTTCCTGAAGGGTTTATTCTTTCAGATTTCTTAATTTGAATAACGTAATGGTAATGTTAACAACAGAATCTTTCTTTAATACAGAGCCCTGAAAAGAGAGAACGAATAAAAGCAATTTGATAAGCTAACTCATGTTAAGAAGTTACTGACAAGAACATTTTTCCCAAAGTAGTTGAGTTTTAAGAGGGAAATCTATATGATATTATGCTTTAGTCTCTATTAATAAATCATGGATGGGAATTTATGCATATTATGTATCAATCAGGACACAGGTTTAGGTCTAGCTGTAGAAAATGGCAAAGAAATAATAGTTTAAACAAGTTACATATCTTTTTCCTGTCACATAACTGACTGAGGTAGGCAACCTGGGCTAATAGAGCTGCTCCCTGGTGCTGGACACCCCAGTCCTTTCTGTCTCATGGCTTGGCCATTCTCAGTACACAGCTTCTATCTAGCTAATGTGGCTGCTTTGGCTCTAGCCGTCATGGCTAAATTCTACCTTGTGGGTAAAGGAGAAAGGGTGGATCACATGCCTATCCTTTTAAAGGAACAACCCAAATGCACATGGGTTCATCAGTTATAACAAACATAACACTCTGGTGCAGGATGTTGATAGTGGGGGAGGCTATGCATGTGTGGGAGCAGGGCGTATACATATGGGAACTCTCTGTATCTTCCCTTAACCTAAAACTGTGAACTTAAAACTGCTCCAAAAAATAAAGTCTATGAAAGAAGGAAGGAGGGGAGGGAGAGAGAGGAGAGAGAGAGAGAGAGAGAGAGAGAGAGAGAGAGAGAGAGAGAGAGAGAGAGAGAGAGAGAGAAAGGAAGGAAGGAAGGAAGACAGAAAGACAACCAGCCACAAAAAAAAAAAAAAAAAAAAAAAAAAAAACAGAAAAAAAGAAAACAGCTGTAGGATCTCAGGGAAGTAATAAACCACAATGTTACATTTAAAAAATATTGACCTAAGGGTAATCCACTTCATTTACCAAATAACAGAAGATGAAGAATCTTCTGCAATTTAAATCCATTTAGTCATTAAACCTTCCAATCTTGTTTTCTCATCAGGAAATAGTTCTGCAACTACTATAAGATTACTTGCCCTTTCCTCTAACTCTCTTTTAATGATTTGGTACAAGGCGACTCTAATAGGCAGGAGGGCAGTCACACTCTGAAGTAAGAAACACATTTATTAAGAAGTAAATCAAGTGTGACAGAGACTCTTGTCTATGACATATTGCAAATTGTGCATGGCTTGCAAATTTTACCGTTCACCAAGAGAGGACCATTTATTGGTAGGAGAAAATGTTAGTCCTGTCAAAGCAAAGGTATCAGATGCTAAGAGAAACAAAACCTGAAGGCACAGATGAATGAAAGCACCAACTATTACTTCAGTGGTGCTTGTTAAATAAACATTTATAGAATGCCTACAATGTGCTAAGCATAGTACTGGTACTAGGAAGCACACAGATGAAGAAAGCAAGGTTCCTCTCCTTAGGGAGCTTACTGTCTTAAAGCGGAGACATTCTGCACATATAATTTCAATATGGGATGATAATCACAGAACTAAAGTTTAGCCCCCAGGGAAGACACCTTAGGTGGAATTAAGGCAGGAGCAAGGGAAGGTTTGCTGGAGAGGTCAGGCTGAATTCAGACTTGAACTAAAAGACAAAGGAAGGCAGGTGAAGAAGAGGAAGGAAGACATTCCAGGTAGGAGGGACAGCTGAGTGAAGGCACGAGCACCTGGAGCAGATACAAGCTGTGTGTGACTATCAGAGGAGGACAGAAGGGGTACATTTGGGTCTGCTGCATTTTAAGTAGTGTGATACTTCTGGGTTCTTGTTTACCTGACTTATCACTGTACAGTTATGGGGGGAGATAGAGGATGGGAAACGTGGCATGTTGTTAGGCTGAGGAAATATGAGATACTCATTTTTCCCCAGTTGGAAGTTAACAGATAATGTCTGGAATGGACTGAACTGTTTCCATCCTCCCTGCACCCCCCCCCCCCCAGTTCACATGTTAAAGCTCTACCATTAATATGACAGCATTTGGAAATGGGGACTTAACTCGGGTTAGATGAAGGCATGAGAGTGGGGCCCTCTTGGTAGGATTACTGATAAAAATAGGAAGAAACAGCTCTCTCTCTACCATATGAGAATACAGCAAGAGAACAACTGTTGGAGTTCCCATCGCAGCACAGTGGAAACAAATCTGACTAGGAACCATGAGGTTGCAGGTTTGATCCCTGGCCTTGCTCAGTGGGTTAAGGATCTGGGGTTGCTGTGAGCTGTGGTGTAGGTCACAGACACAGCTGGGATCTGCCATTGCTGTAGCTGTGGGGTAGGCCAGGAACTGTGTTTCTGACAGACTCCTAGCCTAGGAACTTCCTTATGCTGCAGGTGAAAAGAAAAAAAAAAAAAGCAACTGTCTATAAGCCAGAAAAAAGACCCTCACCAGGAACTAAATTGGCAGGCATGTTGAACTTGGACCTCACAGCTTCCAAAACTGTGAAAAATATATGTCTTTAGTTTAAGCCATCTAGTCTACTTATGCCACCACACAAAGATATTACAGCATTTGTGAGTATAATCCCCACACTGCATATTTCATACCCATGACTTATTTATTTTGTAACTGAAAGTGCGTACCTCTTAATCTCCCTCACCTATTTCTCTCCTCTTCCCACCCATCTCCCTCTGGTGACCACCTGTTCATTCTCTGTATGTGTAAGTCTGTTTCTGTTTAGTTATGTTGGTTCATTTCTTTTGGTTTTTTGGATTCCAATTTTAGGTTAAATCACACAGTATCTATATTTCTCTGTCTGACTTATTTCACTTATACCCTCTCAGTCCATACATGTGTTACAAATGGCGGTATTTCATTATTTTTTATAGCTGAGTAGTATTTCATTGTGTGTGTGTGTGTGTGTATACACACGCACACACACACACATATATATATGAGTTGTCCAGTTTAATTCTTTTGCATGCAGCTGTCCACTTTTCCCAACACCAGTTATTGAAGAGGCTGTCTGTTGCTGATTGTAAATTCTTGCCTCCTTTCTTGGAGATTAAATGCCTGTATACGTGTGGGTTTATTTCTGGGCACTCTCTTACGCCCACTGATCTATGTGTCTGTTTTTGAGCCAGTACCATACAATTTTTTTTTTTGTCTTTTTGCTATTTCTTGGGCCACTCCCACAGCATATGGAGGTTCCCAGGCTAGGGGTCGAATCGGAGCTGTAGCCGCCAGCCTACACCAGAGCCACAGCAACACGGGATCCGAGCCGCGTCTGCAACCTACACCACAGCTCACGGCAACGCCGGATCGTTAACCCACTGAGCAAGGGCAGGGACCGAACCTGCAACCTCACGGTTCCTAGTCGGATTTGTTAACCACTGCGCCACGACGGGAACTCCCATACAATTTTGATTATTGTATGTAGAAGAGTCTGAAGTCAGGGAGCATGATATCTCTAGCTTTGTTCTTATTTCTCAGTATTGTTTTGGCTACTCAAGTTCTTTTTCACAGATATGCTGTGAAAAATAACATTAGCATTTTGATAGGGAGTCCATGCAATTTGTAAATCACTTTAAGCAGTATGGTCATTTTAACAATATTAATTATTCCAACCCATGAGTGTGATGTAGCTTTCCATCTGTTTGTGTCATCTTTAGTTTCTATCATCAGCATCTTACAGTTTCCAACTATAGATCTTTTACCTTTTAGTTAGATTTATTCCTAGGGATATTACTCATTTTTATGTGACTGGAAATGGGACTGTTTTATTAATCTCTTTTTCTGGTAGTCTGTTGTTAGTGTATAGAAATGCAACAGTGTTTTGTGTATTATTTGTACCCTGCAACTTTACCAAATTCACTGATGAGTTCTAGTAGTTTCTTGGTGGCATCTTTAGGATTTTCTTTGTATAGTACCATGTCATCCACAAACAGTGACAGTTTTACTTCTTCCTTTCCAATCTGGTTTCCTTTTATTTCTTTTTCTTGTCTAGTTGCTATGGCTAGGATTTCCAATACTATGTAAAATAAAAGTGGCAAGAGGATGTATACTTGTCTTGTTCCTAATCTCAGAGGAAATGCTTTCAGCTTTCCACCATTGAATATGATGTTAGCTGTGGGCTTGTCATATATGGCCTTTATTATATTAAGGTATGTTCCCTCTATACCTAGTTTCTGGAGCATTTTTATCATAAAAGAATGTGGAACTTTGTTGAAAGCTTTTTCTGCCTCTATTAGGATGATGATATGATTTTTATTCTTTGTTAGTGTGGTGTATCACATTGATTTATCTGCAAATATTGAATCAATCTTGCATCTCTGGGATTAATCCCACTTGATCATGGTATATGATTTTTTAACATATTATTGTATTCAGGTCAATAATATTTTGTTTAGTATTTGTGTATTTATGTTCATCAGTGATATGGTCTGTAATTACTGTGTTATCTTTGGTTTTTGGTATCAGGGTATCAAGCTGATCTTGTAAAATGAGTTAAGAAGTGTCCCTTTCTCTTCAAGTTTTTGGAATAGTTTGATAAGTGTTAATTCTTCTCTATATTTGGTAGAATTTATCTGTGAAACTGTCTGGTCCTGAACTTTTGTTAGTTGGGAGGTTTTTTTCTTAAGTACTGATTCAGTTTCATTATTGGTAATTGGTGTGTTCATATTTTCCATTTCTTCCTGATTCAGTCTTGGGAGGGAATTTTATTAACATGTAACTGTTGTAATCACTTACATTACTTCGTATTTCTGTGCTGTTGATTGCAACATCTCCCTTTTTTGTTTCTGATTTTATTGATTTGGGCCCACTCTCTTTCTTTATTTTTTTAATGCTCTTGGTTTGGGGGCTCTGGGTTGTTGAGTGGGCTGGAGGCAGGCAGCCCGCTCCCATATACCTGGGGCTGAGGGAGGGGCACAGGTTGGGCTACCAGGGCTGAGGCTGGGGCCAGGAAAGTGTGCAGCTGCTGGCTACTGTGTGGCCACTATCGCCTGTACTAGGTAATGCACCCAGCTCTCCTCTCCTATTTTTCTTGATAATATGGATAAAAGTTTATCAATTTTTTTAAGGGCCACAGGTGTGGCATATGGAAGTTCCCAAGCTAGGGTTGAATCAGAGCTACAGCTGTCAGCCTACACCACAGCACAGCAATGCCAGATCTGAGCTATGTCTGCAACCTGTACCACAGCTCATGGCAACACCAGATCCTTAACCTACTGAGCACAGCCGAAGATCAAACCTGAATCCTCATGGATAATAGTCAGGCTTGTAACCCACTGAGCCACAACAGGAACTACCAATTTTTTTTGTCTTTTCTTCCCTTTCCCTCTTTCCTTCTTTCTTGCCTCATCCCACAGCACATGGAGTTTCCCAGGCTAGGGGTTGAACTGGAGCTGTAGCCATTGGCCTACATTACAGCCACAGCAATGCCAGACCCAAGCCATGTCTGACACCTATACAACAGCTCACAGAAATGCCAGGTCCTTAACCCACTGAACAAGGCCAGGGATCAAACCTGTGTCCTCATGGATACTAGTCAGATTCGTTTTCACTGAGCCACAATGGGAACTCCTTTTTTCTTTTTTCTTTTGCTTTTTGGTCTGCACCCTCAGCATATGGAAGTTCCCAGGCTAGGGATCAAATCGAAGCTGCAGCTGCTTGCCTACACCACAGCCACGGCAATGTCAGATCCCAGCTGCATGTGTAAACTACACCACAGCTCATGGCAATGCCAGATCCCCAACTCACTGAGGCCAGGAATTGAACCCACATCCTCATGGATACTAGTCAGATTTGTTTCCACTGCACCACAATGGGAATTCCCCCATTTTTTTTTTAATCTTTCAAAGAATCAGCTCTTAGTTTCATTAATCTTTTCTACTATTTTTCAGTCTCTGTTTTATTTATTTCTGCTCTCATCTTTATTATTTCTTTCCTTTGAATAACTTTGCATTTTATTCTTTTCTAGTTTCTTTTGGTGTAGATAAGGTTGTTTGAGATTGTTCTTATTTCCTGATATAGGCTTTGTATCACTAAACTTCTTCCTTAGAATTGATTTTGTGGCATCTCACAGGCTTTTTTTTTTTCATTTTTTTAATTACTCAAATGAATTTATCACAGCTGTAGTTGTATAATGATCATAACAATCTGATTTCACAGAATTTCCATCCCACAGCCCAAGCACATCCCCCCACCCCCCAAACTGTCTCCTCCGGAGACCATAAGTTTTTCAATGTCTGTGAGTCAGCATCTGTTCTGCAAAGAAGTTCCATCTGTCCTTTTTTCAGATTCCACATGTCAGTGAAAGCATTTGATGTTGGTGTCTCACTGTATGGCTGACTTCACTTAGCATGATAGTTTATAGGTCCATCCATGTTGTTAAAAATGCTGGTATTTCGTTCTTTTTGTGTATATGTACCACATCTTCTGGATCCACTCCTCTGTCAATGGACATTTAGGTTGTTTCCATCACAGACTTTGAATCGTTGTGTTTTCATTTATCTTCAAATTAAAAAGTTTTTATTATAGTTGATTTACACTATTGTGCCAATTTTTGCTGTACAGTAAAGTTACTCAGTTTATATATATATATATATATATATATATACATACATACACACATACATATATATATACACGCACACACACATATGCACACACGCATATATATATATACACACACACATATATATATACACATTCTTTTTTATATTTTATTTTCCATCATACCCATTTTTCAGTTTTTGTTATTGTTGTTTAGTTGTATGAGTTGTTTGTATATTTTGGATTATCTCCAGATATTTTTTATTTCTTCAATTTCTTAAGTGATCTATTGATTGTTTTGTACTACATTATTTAGTCTCCATGTATTTGTGTTTCAGTGGTTTTGTCTTTATAGTTGATTTCTAGTCTCATAGCACTGTGGTTGGAAAAGATGCTTGATATGATTTCAGTTTTCTTAAATTTACTGAGACTTGTTTTGTGGCCTAGCATGTGATCTGTCCTGAAGAATGTTCCACATGCACTTGAAAAGAATGTGTACTCTGCTGCTCTTGGATGAAATGTTTTATATATATATATATATATATATATATATATATATATATATATATATATGTCTGGATTATCTGTCCATTGATGTAAGTGTGGTGTTAAAATTCTGTGCCATTTTAGTATTACAGTCATTTTCTTCTTTTATGTTTGTTAACATTTGCTTTATGTATTTAGGTGTTCCCATGTTGGGTGCATAAATATTTACAATTGTTATATCTTCTTCTTGGATTGACCCCTTGATCATTATGTAACACCCTTCTTTATCTCACATTATAAAGCATTGCTCCCCCAGCTTTCATTTCCACTTGCATGGAGTAACTTTTTCTACCCCCTTTCAATCTGTGTCTTTAAATCTAAAGTGAATCTCTTATAGGCAGCATTGTTTTTGTATCCATTCAGCCACTCTGTATCTTTTGATTGGAGCATTTAGTCCAGTGACATTTATAGTAATTATTAATAGGCATGTACTTATTGCCATTTGTTAATTGTTTTGGAGTTGCTTTGTAGTTCTTTTTTGTTCCTTTCTTCTTTTGCTCTCTTCCCTTGTGCTTTGATGACTATCTTCATTGTTATGTTTGGATTACTTCCTTTTATGTGTGTGTATCTATTAGAGATTTTTGGTTTGTAATTACCATGAGGTTTACGTATAGCAACCTGTATGTTAAAAATTCTAACTTTTCACTCTGTTCATCTTCCCCTGAGTTCTTTAAGCATCTTTAATATCATAACCTTGAGCTCTTAATTGGGTAGTTTGCTTATCTCCCCCTCACTAAGTTCTTCTTCTGAAGTTTTATCTTGTTCCCTTGTTAGAAATATGTTCCTTTGTCACTTCATTTTGCCTAATTTGATATTTTTATTTCTATGTATTTGGTAGGTTGATTATAGTTCCAGACCTTGGAGAAGTGACCTTCTGTAGGTTATGGCCTGTGTCTCAGAAGTGCACTCTCCTCTGGTCACTAGAGTTATAACCCTTATGGACTGCATGGGCCCTTCTGTTCTGGAAGACTGACTATTGTGGCTAGTCTGGTAGGGGTGGCTGGCACCTGCTCCTGCTGGGTGTCAGGCCCTGCCTTGTGCAGGTGCTGCCACCTCCTGGTGGGCTGGGCTTGGTCATGAGGGAGCTGATCCAGTGAGTCCTGGGCCTAGTGCTGTCCCACTGGTGGGTGGAGCCAGGTTTTGCAGTAGGCGGCTGCTGGTCCAGAGGTCCTAAATCTAGTGGCAGCCTGTTGGCAGGTGGCGCCAGTTTCTGACACGGCTGACTGCAGGGTCTTTTGTGTCCCAAAACTGATATCAGCCTGTAGGTGGACCAATACAGATCTTGGGAGGCTGGATATAGTGTCCAAGGTGTCCCCAGAGTTGGTGTAGGTTTGCTGGTGGGTGGGGCCAAGGCCCAGGTGGTTCTAGAGCTTGTATTGGTCTGCTGGTGGGTGGGCTGTGTCCTGATATGACAGATCATGGGGCTATGGTGGTCTTTGGGCACATCGGTGGGCAAAGCCAAGTCCTAGGGTCTCTGGCTGTAGAACCTAGGGGTCCCAGATCTGGTGTGCCAGCCCAGGCCCCTGGAGTTCCAGGGGAATCCTGCCTACTAATGGGTGAGCATGGTCCCAGGGCTGGTGCCAGCCCACTGGTGTGTGAGGCTGGGTCCCCCTGGTAGACAGAACCAGGTCCCAAGGAAGCTGTGGGCTCAGAGACTCTTAAGGCAGACAGCCTGCTGGCATGTGAAGCTGTGTCCCCACTTGGCCAGCCACTTTGCCTGAGACTAAGTACTGCTGCTGATAGGCAGGTAGGCTGGTGGGCAGATCCAGGTTGTGGTGCTAATAAATCCAGTGAGGACTACAAAATTGTGCTTGCAAATACCAATGTCCTTATGGTAGAAAAGCTCCCCAAAATGGCTGCTGCCAGTGTCTGTGGCCCCAGGATGCAATCCAGTTGCCTGCTGCCTCTCCAAAATCTGCAGGTGGGTCTGACCTAAGCTTCTTTCAAATTACTCCTTCTTTCCTGGCTCTTGGAGCATGAGATTTTGTGTGCATCCTTTAAAAGTGGAGGCTCCATTTCCTATACCCCTCTGACCCAAAAGTAAGCTCCACTGGCCTTCAAAGTGAAACATTCTGGGACCTCATCTTCCTGGGGTAGGACCCCAGACTGGGGAACCCTGTATGGGCCTCAGACCCCTCACTCCTTGGGGGCAAACCTTTGCAGTTATAATTGTCTTCCTGTTTTTGAGTTGTCCACCCAGGTATGGATCTTGACTCTACTGCATCTCCACCCCTCCTACCCATTTTGTTGTGGCTCCTTCTTTTTATCTTTTGCTGGAGAAGATCTTTTCTGCTAGTCATCCATTGTTTCTCATCAATAGCTGCTCTATAAAATGCAGTAATTTTGGTGTACCTGTGGGAGGAGGTGAGCTCTGAGTTTCCACACTCACCCATCTTGGCCACTCTTCCCTTCTATAATTATTCTTATGCATATCTTTTGGTGAATACATGTATGCATTTCTGTCCAGCACATATAGGTGGCTCCCAACTTGTGCAATACCAATATACACAAATTTCAGTTGTCACAGTTAACTCCAGTCCTCCAACAACACAATCTGAATTTTAGTTAACACTGTACATTAACTGTGAGCAACTGCAAAAAGACTTCACTACTAAATCTTCAGTCCAGACATCACTATGTAAAAAGGTAAGAGGGGCATCACGACCAGAGATCAATCATGGACTCTGGAAGAAGTCTACACCTCTGTCGTTTTTTTTTTTGTTTTTCTTTTTTTTGTTTCTGTGTGTGTTGCCTCTTTGTTTCCCAGTTATAAACTCAAATGACATTTTATAAAAATGGATAATGGGAAAAAGGAATTGGCCAATGAAGGAAAAAGTGCTAAAAAAAAAAAAGTGGTAATGGTAGAGGTGAAATTTGAATCAAGTATTAATGGAATCATAGATGAAATCATTGATCATGGAATGCTGACACTGCCATTATTTGAGACACTAGATACGCAACCAGAGGAACTTTACAAGGGTAAACTCATCAACATAAATGAAAATAATTATGACGAAAAGGATGTAGATGTCCCAGAAGAAGTGACACCAGCAAAAAAAGTTACAGTAAATGAACTCTCAGAGATATTTCACTATATTGAAAGCACAAAAACTGAAATGTTAGGAGCTGATCCAAACTTAGGAATGAGAATGGCAATCACTAAAACACAGAAAAGATGCTTGCTCCATATTGTATATAACATGACAGAGAAGGCAATTATTCTTCAAACTACATTTGATAACTTTTTTACAAAGAAACAAAATGCTTTCTCAATGTTTCTAATGTAATAATTTACAATATACTACATACATATTAGTTTTATTGTCTTGCTATTTCCCTGTACAAATGTGACAAGAAGAGACTTTTTAATGTTGTGGCAACGTTTTTGAAAGAGCACATAACAATCATCATTTTCCCACTGATTATGAAGGTCATTTTGCATGGTTTCTGCTTGTGTGGTCATGTTTATATCCCACACCACTGTGCAAGGCGAGGAATGCCTCTACTGAGAAGTGTGAATTGCTAGTGTAACAAACATTTGACACCCTGTCCAAATAACAATCAATTCCTGTCATAAACCCCTGTCCTAGTACAACAGCCTTAAAGATTATGTTCCAGTGAACATCAACAGGTGTCTAAGTCGATATATGTCCTTGGAAAATTAGTAAAGGTAAAACAAAATGAAGAGTGAACAGTCATTAGACTTTAGCTTGTTATTTTTTTAATGTATTTTACCTATTATGTAATGGTTTATATACTGATTTTTCTCAGACACATTTTAAAAAAAGGGGGAGATGAGGACACAAGTGCAAATGACCCCACAATGAGCATGGACCCTCCTCCCCAAAGCAGGCTAGGACTTAGAAGCAAAATTAATAAGACAAGGATACACTGAGATTGATTCCTCTAAGGTCTAAGTCATTCTAATTTCCTTTTTCAAGATTTTTTTTTTATGTTTTAAAACAAGAAACAAGAAAAACCAAAGAATTTCAGGAGTTCCTGTTGTGGCGCAGCAGAAACAAATCTAACTAGTAACCATGAGGTTGTGGGTTAGATCCCTGACCTCGCTCAGTGGGTTAAGGATCCAGCATTGCCAGTGAGCTGTGGTGTAGGTCACAGACATGGCTCAGATCCTGCGTTGCTGTGGCTGTAGTGTAGGCCAGCAGCTACAGCTCTGATTTGACCCCTGGCCTGGGAACCTCTATATACCACAGCTGCGGCCCTAAAAAGCCAAAAAAAAAAAAAAAAAGGAAAGAAAGAAAGAAAAAGAAACCAAAGAATTTCAAACAAATTCAATTTATTAGGAAAAAAAGCAAGTCCTTTGGTCTCAATGGAGTGAGTTATATATCCTTATGGTCTAATGAAGAGGAGGATTAAGGTTGGCCCTGGAACTGGACCATTTGAGTTTGAATCCCAATGTCACCTCTTACCTTGAGTAAAACATTTTCATCATATAAGCTTCATAAAATGCAGATAATAATAGTTGGTACTTAATAGACTGGTTGAGATTGAATGAGAATTGAATGCAATCATCCTTGTAAAGTTCTCAGCCACTGTCTAGTATACCACTTAAATGCTAAATAATAGTATCTAAGTTTCAATGAAGTTGAATAATGATGCTGTGTGTTATAGCAAGGCTCTGTGTGGCCTAAGATGAGAGGGTCTCCCCAAAGGGCTATGAAAATATTGGGAAATGAAGTGCCTTTACTGATGCTGGATACAACGGTATATGCAAAGCTAGGCAGGCAAGACAAAAATGTAAGGCATAAAAGGGATCATAGGCAGAAAACTGGAGCAGCCTGCTATAGAAGAAAGGAGGGGAACGAGACAGGAATGTAAGAGAAGGCAGGCATGGCAGCAGTTGGCCTGGAGCCCAGATGGTTTTCCACTAGATGCAAGAGGTACTTACCCATATCAAGACATTCAGCTGAGCAACTGGCTGTGGAGTTGTTGGTCCTGCCTCAGGGTAGCCTTACCCAGTCTAGCTCCCCGAATTGTGATCATTAGGATAAAATGGTCATGAGTTAGAGATATCAGGCCTTCCCTTATACATTCCGCAGTCCATTCACCCATTCAGCCACTATCTGTTGCACATCTACTAGGGGCCGAGTACTGGGATAAATGTTGAGAATACAGTGGGTATAAACTGGTGAACAGATAAGTAAACATATAATCACAAATTGTGAACAGTTTTATGGAGGAAAAGAACAGAATATAATGAGAAAGAATAAAAGGAAAAATGTAATTTATATTGTTAGGTTAATGATGATAGTGGGGGAAGGCCTAGAGAAAGCTTCTCTGAGGAAGTGACATTGAGCTGAAGAACAGATAAGCAAGCATTACACAGTGGTGGAAGAAGAACTTTCATGAAAAGGAAACATCAGGTGCAAAGATCCCAAGAAAGGAAGGAATAATCCAAGGATGGAAAGCAGTCTGGAGTGCAGTGTGCCAAGGCACTAGTGGCACAAGATGAAGGTCGAGAAGCAGGCAATACAGGGCATAAGAGGCCACTGTCACAGGTTGGGTTCTGAGATGGAGTTTGGCTTGCAGGATGTTTACTAAAAAGTTCCCTCTAGATCAACACCTGTAGAAAAGGGGAAGGAAGGAAGCAAGATGTGCAGAGGAGAGAATGAGATGATGTTCAGGGCCAAATGACAGCTGAAGCCAATCCCTCGTGGAGCAAGAATGGTCCTTCAGGCCGAGACAGCCAAGTCTTTATGCCACGGCCTTTGGATGTGGGCCACCCTGGACAAGGCAGCTACCTGCCACTGAAAGGACTGATAGCTGAAGGCATCTACCAACAGCATTCCCAGTAGCCAGAGCAACAGCTCCTTTTGTGAAGGGGGATCTGGGCAGGACACTGCTTTTTCCACAGCTATAGTCCTGGAAGTTGGGATTTTGTTTCTATACAATGGGAAGCTGGGAGAGAAGGATGGGAGTGAAGTGAATGACATGGCTCAGCATACATGACCAATATTGCTGCTGGGTGGAGAATGGATCAGAGAGGGGTAAGCTTGGAAGCAGAGAGACCAGTCAGGAGAGTGCTGTCCAGGTGAAAGATGATGAAGGCTGGGACTAGGGTGGAAGAAATGGAGATGGACAGAAGTGAAGAGATTCAAAATGTATGGAAGAAAGAAAGGAATTGGTGAGGGCTTACATGAATGAGGAAGGACAGTAACAAGAATGGCTGGATGGAGCCTGATTGCTCAGAGGCCTGGGAAGTATCACTGTAGCTCTGCAGCTAGGGATTCTTTCAAGAAGTCATCTGGTGAAGGATTGATATAAGCATTGTCCCTGGGGAAATGAAGTGATAAGTAGCAATGATGTGTTAAATGAAAAAGGAAAGTTAGCACTCAAAGATTTAATTCAGTTTACCTCAGAACAAGTAAACAAAACAAAACAAAACATGGAAAGCCACATTCAGTTCAAACTTAGAAAAATGTTAAAATTAAATTCTTCTATCCAATATGAAATCCACTGATGCATTGTGGGAGAGGTGTGTAAAATGAAAGGTTATGTAAAACCAACCAATTTTCTTCAAAATATACATCCGATTTACCTAAACAGTCTTCACAGGATATTACAAAGAGAATTTGATTGTTTGGCCACATAGCTTTGAACATGATTTCTTTAAATAGAAAATTAGGCTGAATGCAGCCTCAGCCTCCATCTGACATTAATATAATGGGCCAGCAATGTCCTGGTCCTCAAATAAGGGAGCAAAGCAGCATCTGTGGAAAAAGCAAAATTGCCTTTGGAACGAAACTCTGTCAGACAAAGATTTGCCCATGTACTACCGTTTACAAAAGCGAGAACAACATTACATGCTGTTATTGGGGCAATTTCTATCAGCACCACTTTGAGCCACAGCATTTTAGAGTTGGAAGAGACTGGCAAAGAACATATGCTTCAATGACTCCACTGTATAGATGGGAAGATTGACTTACAGCCACATAGGAGATTTGTGACAGAGCATAAAGTAGAATCCAGCTTTCTTACCCTGCATATTTTCTTCTATACCACTGCCATTCAAATGATTATAGGTGGAATAAATGCTGCAGAATAGAGCCTCCCTTAGCCAGTTATGCCTAAAAGGAGGATTCTATATCCCAGTATATGACAAAGAAGTTTTGCTTACTGTGACTCTTCACCAAAAAAAAAAAAAAAAAAAGATTGTCAAATCAACATACACAGACCATAAAATATTTAACATATTAATCTCAAATGAGTCTTTCTCTTGAATGTAGATTCTAGTTTCATTTTTAAATTTTCCTGAAAGCTCCTTGAAGCTTTAAATGTGCCATTAAGAGAGTGCTCACACCCATGAATTTCCAACTTTCATACCATCAATTTCCAGTGTCTTTCATTTTCATAAAGGTCAGTGAACAGAAATTGCATTCTGAAATGCAATCTCTTGGATTACAAACCTTCCAGAGAATTCCATGAGGTGTTCAAGCCACCACACGCAGTGTGGAACCAATTGCTGGCCCATGAAGGAAATAGCATGTCATAGTGACCTTTTGTATGATTCCTTCTGTTAACAGAACCAGTGAGCCACAACTGAATTCAATCTTAAATTTCCAGTGCACGACAGCTGGATGTCCACAGAGGAATATGTGCACTTTCCAGAATATCATAAAATGTAAAACTGGTAACTTTTTTCCCTTTCCAGAATAATGTGAAGATGCATGAAACATTTCTGCTTGCATTTAGATGGTCCTCTTCCCAAATGACTCTACATTTCACCTGAGAATATTTTAATGGGTATTGCCAGACTTCACAGGGAAAGACAAAGTGGAAGGGAGGAGAGAAGATGAGAAGGGAGGGGGAGGAAAGGGGAGAAGAACAGAGGGAGTTGGAGGGACGGGAGAGAGGAGAGGGAGAGGATCAGGGAGAAAGGAGGGAAGAGGGAATGCTTATGAACCAGCTCTCATCAAGCTTTTTTTCTTTCATTGTTTTCTCCTAGAGGCAAAGAATAATTAGGTGACATTACCATAAAATCTGTTTTTACCAGTACGACAGATAAAAACTTTTGACAGCAAAAGTTCTGATAAATACCAAATATACACTAGTCTGTGCTCAGGACTTACAGAGCTTTAGGATGCAGCCAATATTTTACAAAATGTAGTTTGTTTCTCTTAAAATAGAAAAGGCAGACCTTGCTTAATAAGCAACCAGACTGAGAGCAAAGTATGAGACTAAATAATTTATATAAAGTAATTAGCATGGTACCTGCACTTAGAAGGAGCTCAGCAAATATTAACTTACTATTATCATTATTTGTGTAATGGTGCAAACCCATTACACAACAAAATTGTTAATTGTTAACACAAATTACTTGCATACACAAATGGTTGTGCAAGTGATAATTAACCATAAATATGTTCTCATAAACTCTTAGAATTAACGTTACCTTTACAGAACCAGATCTAGTTTTTCTCCTTTCTGTTTTAGAGCTTTGCATCTTTATAATATAACATGGTTTATACTTTCCTTAACTGCAGATTAATCCTCCTTCCACATTTATGATAATCCCATTCCTGGAAGCAAAAGAAGCCAGACAGTATTCTCCTAAGCAGGTGTCCCTGCTTCCCCACCTGGCTCTGGGCAAACATTCCCTGGTTCTCCTATGGCGAGGGCCTGCCCTGGGTACCTGAGGACAAAGGGCTCAAGGCTGCTGACTCTAGAGTGTGGACAGTGCAAAGCAGACAGCAGCATCCCCCCCAAAGAAAGGACAGGTATGAAGGGACAGGCTGGGGGCAGGAAGACTCAGGCAGGGTAAGAAATGTCAGTGAATATTTTAATTTCTCTGCAGAAATATTACAGGCCAGGAGAGAGTGGGATGATATATTCAAAGTTCTGAAAGAAAAAGCTCCAAACAAGAATACCTTAATCAACAGGCTGTCCTTCAGAAATGAAGGAAAGGTAAAGGCTTTTCCCAGACGAACAAAAGCTGGGGGAGTAAATCATCACTAGACCTGCCTTATAGGAAAAGCTTAAAGGAGTTCTTCAAGCTGAAGTGAAAGAACACTAATTAGTAGTACAAAAATACATGAAAATATAAAACACACTGGTAAAACGTAAGTATATAGTCAAATTCAGAATATTCTAATACTGCCATATGATGGTATGTTAATATTTTAACTCTAAAGTAAAGATTAAAGAATAAAAATATTAACAATAACTATAGCTGTGATAATTGGTTAATAGACACAATATAAAAAGACGTAAATTGAAAAAATAAAATGGAGAGGAGTACATGGGTAAAATTTTCATATAAGATTTAAGTTGTTATCAAATTAAAATATACTGTTATAAGATGTTTTAAGTAAGCCTCATGGTAACCACAAAGAAAAAACCTACAATAGGCACACAAAAATTAAAAATAAGGGAGTCAGGAGTTCCCGTCGTGGTGTAGTGGTTAACGAATCCGACCAGGAACCATGAGGTTGCGGGTTCGATCCCTGGCCTTGCTCAGTGGGTTAAGGATCCAGCGTTGCCGCGAGCTGTGGTGTAGGTTGCAGACTTGGCTCGGATCCTGCATTGCTGTGGCTCTGGCGTAGTCCGGCGGCTACAGCTCCAATTCGACCCCTAGCCTGGGAACCTTCATATGCCGCAGGAGCAGCCCAAGAAATGGCAAAAAGACCAAAAAAAAAACAAAAAAAACCAAAAAAAATCAATTAAACTCATCAATTAAAAGATATAAACTGGATGGGTAAAATAACAAGACCCAACTATACATTGGCTACAAGCAACCCATTTCACTTTTAAGGAAAAACACAGGCTGAAAGTTAAGGAAACCTAACTGGAAAAACTATTCTGTGAAAGTGGAAACAAAAAGAGGACAGCAGTAGCAACACTTATTTCAGACAAAATAGACTTTAAGTCAAAAACCATAGCAAGAGAGAAAGAAGGTCATTAAATAATGATAAGGGATCAATTCTTTAAGAGAATATAATAATTATAAACAGAAAATCAATAACAAAATACTAGACATGAAATACATATTAGAAAAGATAGACATAACAAATACAAACAGAACATTTTAAGCAACGGCAACGAAATAGACTTTCTTCTCAAGCATTCACAGAATATTCTCCAGGATACATCACATGTTAGGTCACAAAACAAGGCTCCACAAATTTAAGAAGAATGAAATCATATTAAGCATCTTTTGTGATAACAATGTTACAAAATTACAAATCCATAACAAGAGGAAAACTGGAAAATTTACAAATATGTGCAGATTAAACAAATGCTCCTGAACAAACAAATGGATCAAAAGAGAAATCAAAAAATATCCTGAAACAGGAGTTCCCCTCGTGGCTCAGCAGAAACAAATTGGACTAGCATCCATGAGGATACAGGTTCAATCCCTGGCCTCGATCAGTGGGTTAAGGATCCAGCATTGTCATGAGCTGTGGTGTAGGTCACAGATGCAGCTCAGATCCTGCATTGCTGTGGCTGTGATGAAGGCCAACAGCTACAGCCCTGATTCGACCCTTAGCCTGGGAACCTCCATTTGCCATGGGTGTGGTCCTAAAAAGACAAAAAAAAAAATATCTTGAGGCAAATGAAAAGTAAAGTCACAATGTACCAATACTTACAGGATGCAGAAAAAGCAGTTCTAAGAAAATTTATAGTGATAAGAGCATACACTAAGAAAAAAGAAACGTCTCAATCTAACTTTACACCTCAAAGAACTATAAAAAGAACAAATTAAGACCAAAGTTAGTAGAAGGGAAATTATAAAAATCTGAATGAAAATAAATAAAATAGGAGTTCCCGTCGTGGCTCAGTGGTTAGCAAATCCAACTAGGAACCATGAGGTTGTGGGTTCGATCCCTGGCCTTGCTCAGTGGGTTAAGGATCTGGCGTTGCTGTGAGCTGTGGTGTGGGTCACAGATATGGCTCAGATCCCGCATTGCTGTGGCTGTGGTGTAGGCTGGAGGCTACAGCTCCAATTGGACCCCTAGCCTGGGAACTTCCATATGCCACAGGTGCAGCCCTAAAAAGACCAAAAAAAAAAAAAAGAAAGAAAAAGAAAAGAAATAAAATAGAGACTAGAAAGACAACAGCAAAAAATCAATGAAACTGAAACCTTGTTTTTTGAAAAGATAAACAAAATTGACAAATTTAGCTAGACTAAAAAAAAAAAGAGGACAAGTAAAATCAGAAATGAAAGATGAGACATTACAACTGATACTACAATATACAAATGATTATGAAAGACTACTATAAACAATTACATATCAACAAATTGGATAACTTAAAAGAAATGGTTAACTTCCTAGAAACATACAACCTAGCAAGATTGAATCATAAACAAAAAGAAAATCTGAACAGGCCAATAATGAGTAAAGATACGGAATCAATAATCAAAAATCTTCCAATAAAAAACAGTCTAGGCCCTAATGGCTTCCCTGATGCATTCTATCAAGTATTATTTTAAAAAGAAAGAAAAACTAATACCAATCCTTCTCTAATCTTTTCAAAAAATTGAAGAGGAAGGAATACCTTCAAACAAATTTTTTTTTTCTTCAAACAAATTTTATGAGGCCATGAGTTTGCTAATACCAAAGCTAGACAAGACACTATAGAAAAGAAAATTACTGATGACTATAGATGTGAAAATCCTCAACAAAATATTAGCAAATGAAATGTGAAAGCACATTGAAAGGATCATATACCATGATTAACTGGGAGTTATTCCTGGGATGCTAGGGTGACTCAACACACATAAGTCAATCTACTGTGATACACCACATTAACAAAATAAAGGATAAAAATTGTATAATTATCTCAATAGGCGCAAAAAATCACTTGACAAAATTCAACATTCTTTCATCATAAAAACTCTCAAAAAATGGGTATTGAGGTACATACTTCAAGGGCAAAGGAAACCATTAACAAAATGAAAAGACAATGAAAGTGGTGGGAGGAGACCTCCTTGACAGTGGATATCCAATATTTAACATAATACTGGCAGTTCTAGTCAGAGAAATTAGGCAAGAAAAAGAAATATAAGGCATCCAGCTCAGGAAGAAGTAAAATTGTCTCTTGTAGATGATACGATCTTAAACAAAGAAAACCCTAAAGCCTCCACCAAAAAACTTGCAGAACTAATAAATGAATTCAATAAAGTTACATGATAAGAAATCAATGTATAAAAATCAGTTGCGGAATTCCCGTCATGGCTCAGCAGTTAACGAACCCTACTAGGATCTATGGGAATGCGGGTTTGATCCCTGGCCTCACTCAGTGGGTTAGGGATCCAGCATTGTCATGAGCTGTGGCACAGGCTGGCCTCTGTAGCTCCAATTCAACCCCTAGCCAGGGAACTTCCATATGCTGCGAGTGCAGCCTAAAAAAGCAAAAATGAATAAATAAATAAATAAAATAAAGTAAAATAAAAATCAATTGCATTTTTATACACTAACAATAAACTATTGGAAAGAGAAATTAAGAAAACAACCCCATTTACAGTTATGTTCCATCAAAAAGAATAAAATACTTAGACCAAATTTAGCTGAGGAGGTGAAGACCTATATACTGAAAACCATAAGACATTGATGGAAGAAATTAAGGAAGATACATATAAATGGAAAAATATCCCATGTTTGTGGATTTGAAGAATTAATGTTGTTGAAATGTCCAAACTACTCAAAGGGAGCGATAAAAAAAAAAACCACAATCTCTAAAAATTCCAAAGGCATTTTCTTACAGAAATAGAAAAACAATCCCAAAATTCATATGGAACAACAAAAGACCTCCTAATGGTCAACACAGTCTTGAGAAAGACAAACAAACCTGGAGGCATCACACTCTCCAATTTCAAATTATATTGCAAAGCTATAGTGACCAAAACTAGTACGGTACTGGCATATAAACACATAAATAAACCAGTGGAACAGAACTGAAAGCCCTGAAATAAACCCAAACATATATAGTCAACTAATCTTTGATCTGGACACCAAGAACACACAATGGGAAAATCATATTCTCCTCAGTAAATGATGTTGGACAAATTGGAGAGCCACACATAAAAGAATGAATCCAGGCCTCTATCTTACACCATCTACAAAAATTAACTCAAAGTGGGTTAGCGATTTAAATGTAAGGTCTAAAACTGTAAAACTCCTAAGAAAACACACAGGAAAATGCTCCTTGACATTGTTCTTAAAATGATTTTTATATAACACCAAAAGCACAAGCAGCAAAAGAAAACAAACCGTTGGGACTACATTAAACTAAAAAGCTTCTGCAAAGCAAAAGAAACAATCGAAAAATTAAAAGGCAACACACAGGACTTCCCGTTGTGGCTTAGAGGTAATGAACCCTACTAGTATCAATGAGGGTGCGGGTTTGAGCCCTGGCCTTGCTCAGTGGGTTAAGGATCCATCATCCAGTGTTGCTGAGAGCTGTAGTTGGTGTAGGTCACAGACGTGGCTCGGATCCCACATTGCTGTGGTTGTGGCAGAGGCTGGAAGCTGCAGCTCAGATTCAACCCCAGTCTGAGAATTTATTCCTTTTCTTTTTTTTCCTCTACTGTACCACTCCTTCAGAGAAGAAATGGATGGCTGTGGTCCTCTGTAAACAGAGAAGGTGGGAGGAGCTACAGGGATTAAAAAGAACTATTAAGAGGAATTTTTAAAATGGTTAACATAGTAAAATATCATGCTCTATTCCTCAACTGTGAGGACTGCTTACCAAAGGATTTTGGCCCTTTGTGGCCATGCACACGTGCAGCCTGGCAGGAAAGCAGCTTATGTGTACTGCTCTGGCCCACATCAGCCTTTTTTCCCCTATTTGTTGGCAATATCTGGCTATATACAATGTATCTTCATCAAGAACATTTGGTATCCCATATTATTCAAGTGACTTGGATTCAGAGCCACCAGAAACACGGAAGATGCAGATGAAAAGTAGAGCCAGCCTCAACCACTTAGTATATTCCAGTACTAGCCAGGAAAACTCTGGCACTAAACAGGAAAAACAAAAATGGAAAAGATGTATGTGTTTAAAAGTTATTAACTGATTACAATTCTTTGAAGCAAATATGATTGCAAAAATCATCAGTAGCAAAGCTCGTTAGTTCTTTTAATGGCAACTGAAATGCCAAGAATCCCTTCCATCTTTCCAAGAATGTTCGGTTATACTGGATAATTTTTTTATTGAAAGGAACTAAAATAACTCTGAAAGAAACTTTATAATACAGCTGCAAGTCGTGGATCAGATGTAAATTCAGTGAGAATAATTATATTTGTGTCAAGCTATCCTGGCTTGTAATTCCTTTCCTAAATTATATTCAACTTTGATTAAAGTGAGGACAGCTATTTTCTATCAATCACAATTCAATAGGGCCAATATGGAAGTCATTTCAACCTGAAACTCAAAGAAACCCTGATACCAGTGTTTCAATAATTCAGTGTTCAATAATTTGTAGAGTCTTACTGTCTCTGGCTTAGATATGAGTCAAAGAAAGAAAAGAATACAAGAAACCTAAGTGGTTCATAAATACCTGAGATGAGGAGATGATCTAGTTCATTTGAAGGGTTGCATTTCAAACCACCCCAGGGGATGATAAATCATTCCATTTTATTTTATTTCTAAATTTTTTTTTTTTGGTTGTTTTTAGAGCCAAACCTGCAGCAGGTGGAGGTTCCCAGGCTAGGGACCAAATTGGAGCTGTAGCTGCTAGCCTACACCACAGCCACAGCAACACCAGACCCTTAACCCACTGAGTGAGGCCAGGGATCAAACCTGCATCCTCATGGATATCAGTTGGGTTCGTTAACACTGAGACACGGTGGGAACTCCAAATCATCCTATTTTAAAAAACTATAATCTTCTCAAATTGCTTATTCTCTTTTTCTTTTTTTTTCCTTTTGCTTTTTACAGCCGCACCCATGGCATATGGAAGCTCCCAGGCTAGGGGTTGAATCAGAGCTGTAGCTGCTAGCCTACACCACAGCCACAGGCAATCTGGGATCTGGGCAGCGTCTGCAACCTACACCAGGGCTCACAGCAATGCCAGATCCTTAACCCACTGAGTGAGCCCAGGGATCAAACCCACAATCTCATGGTTACTAGTCAGATTTGTTTCCACTGTGCCACAATGGGAACTCCATCAAATTGCTTATTCTTATAGTCTATGTTCTTCAAGTTTTTTTTTTAATTTTCCCTGTTTATTAAATTAACATGTGAGTTTTTAATGTACATAACATTGCAAATAATGAGGAACTAACTCTCTCTCTCCACCCTCATGGTACTGATACCAGTGCTAATCACTGAAATACAAGCAGAGTTTGAGTTCTTAAATCCATAGGTGACTCAGATGTATCTGGGACTTAGCTGTTCAACTTCAGGGTCTGTCTTTGGGCACCCTATTTGTTGAAAACTGGGAAGCCTTTGGGAGGGACCTCTCCTGGAGGGGTGCCCATGACGAGACTGATCTGCTGAGCAAGTCCTTTGTTGCTGGAGGGAAGGAGGGTTCTGTGCTCTGTACAGGAGGCACTGGACTTGCTACCTCAGCCCTATGAGGGGACGCAACATGCTGTGACTAGGATCTGCAAAAGTGATTTCTCTATACTCTGACACACGGGGGCCAAGACCACACCACCCTGACACTCCTTCACAGGTTATGGCAAAGGAGAGAGAGGCATTCTTTCCTGGGGCCCAAAAATGGCTTAAGTGCATCAATCATGAGCCTGGTGGAACAGAAACAAGCAAGTAACAGAAGCATAAAGTAGGGCAGTACTGTGTAGAATAGAAACAGAGAATCTGAATCACAGACAGTAGAGAGTCAGAAGACCAACTCTTGTTACAGAAAGTATGTGCCCCCACCCCCACCCCATCAGCCTGCCTTGTCCTCAGACAAACTGGGTCATCACGTAGTCCAACCAGTAAGTGGTAGTGTTTTCTTATGCTGAACAAAAAGAATTAACAAATCCAAGATAGAATATTCCATGATAAGCTTTGGGCTCACAAGTTTACATTCTCACAGTTCCATTCAACAAAATTCTGGAGTTGATGAGATACTATCTGGATATGAGAGAGAAAAAATTGCCAAATCAAGAAATTATGGGAGTTGCTGTTGTAGCTCAGCAGTAACGAACCCAACTAGAATCCATGAGGATGCAGTTCAATCCCTGGTCTAACTCAGTGGGTTAAGGATCCAGCATTGCCATTTTGGTATAGGTCACAGACACTGCTCAGATACCACATTGCTGTGGCTGTGGTGTAGGCCAGCAGCTGCAGCTCCCATTCGACCCCTAGCCTGGCAACTTCCATGTGGCATGGGTGTGGCCAAAAAAAGAGAAAAAAAACCATGGATTCTGCTGGCATATTTGGTACTTGCTGGGCATCAAACAGTCAATGTAAGCTCACTACGCAATGAATATCAGACCTCACCATTTGCTTCTTACGCTCACTACCTTGTGAACGGGAACATGTTTATAGCAAAGTACATTTGGTTTCCAGTTACAAACTTGTGTCAGTTCTGTTGGATTTAGGAACTGGAGTTGTACCTTCCCTGCAATATTTACTTTCTAAAGTAATCCATTTCCTCTCTTGTTCTCTGACCTCTGCTTTCTCTTGAAGCATCTATAGCTCCTATCATTCACCACGAGCACCCCAAATTCCATCATTCAAGACACAGACTTTTTAGCTTTGATTAACTGCAATGGTCTGAGTGGTAGATGAGGAGTCAAAAAGAACTACTCAGAAAGAGCAGCCTAGCTCCTCATTTACAAAATGGTACCAAGGGCTGTCATGCACTAGATATGTCTGTGCTGATCAAGTTCTTCCTCTTATTTCTCTGACTCTGTTTTCTTTTTTCTTAGCACCTCCATCTTTCACCAAGATGTAACACTGCCTAATTAAAAAATCACAGTAAATTATATGACAATAACTATGCCACTAACATTCTGTTCCCTTTCCTACAAATTATTTAATACATAAGATAGAGTATAAAATCCCCTGATTTTAATTCTTCTAGATATATGGAGAAGGAATTTGTTGGGGCCCCTGGATATATCAAAGTGGTGGAGTGTTGTTTGGGGCAATTGATAGGTTACCGTTCCTTGAGTAGGATAACGTGATACAAATCCAGCTCGACAGATAACTGGTCTGAGACATTCACGAGCCATTCAAATATCACCTGTTCATTTATTAAACAAATTTTTTTCTAATTTAACTATGTGTTGGGCTGTGAGCTAAGACCTGGATGCAATGACAAGATAAAATCCCTCCTTTCTTTGGCCTCATGGTGTAGTCGTGTCTTTAGATGGGGGGGAAAAAAAGGCAGTAATATCTACTTCCCAAGGAGGTGAGGTATACTATGTGAGGAAAGTTCCTAACACAGTACCAGATCTGTGGTAAATAATTTAATGTTATCTCAATTCTCATTCCTCTTTTAATAACATGCCAGGTATATTTCACTCTGTATGTGGCTCTATACCTAACTTCAGCATTTCAGAGGTTATAGACAGACAGACAGAAATGCTATGCACACAAGTCAGATACTCATGCTACCTTCTAGTGGCTAGATTCCCTATTTTTGTTTTTTCAAATTGTTGTCTGTGTTGGGGAGGGAAGGGAAGCATTGCCCTAGACCCCCTTACAAAAAGAGTCTGCTATTTTTCTTTTTAATCAGATGTTGATGACAAGGATGAACGTGCATATATATAGCTCCACTGGGAGGTTAAAGAAAAACCTGTTTCTCTACTCACAACAGTTCTACACCAAATGTGTGGGTTTTCAACACCATGAAATTTTCTAATTTTCTAACACCCACTGGGTGCCCTGTCATTTAATTCATTCTAATACTAGCTACCTGGTGCAGAGCTCCGTCCCACAAGACTACCCCCCACTTCTGATGCCAACTGCATGTGTGGGCCTTCCATACTTCTGACTGACTGGTTATAAACTGGGGATTCCCGCAACCCCCTCCTCCAGCTCAATGATGTGCTAGCATGGCTCAGGGAACCTGGAAAACACTGTGCTTGTTTGAGCAGTTTATCACGAGAGATGTCTCAGAAACAGCCGGAGGAGATGTATAGGGCAAGGCGTAGTGAAGGGGCACCCATTCTTCACGCCCTCTCCAGGGGCGCCACCTCCCTAGTACCTCCGTGTGTTCACCAGCCTGAAAGCTCCCCCAAACACTGTAATGTAGGGGCTTATGGAGGCTTCATCACAGAGACATGACCAATCATTAACTCAACCTCCTGCCCCTCTCCCCTCCCCAGAGGATGGGGGATAGGGCTAAAAGTTCCAGGCTTCTCATCAAGACTTGGTCTTTCAGGTGACTGGGAGCCCACCAAGACACCTCCTCAAAACAAAAGATGCTTTACACTACAGTAAGATTTCTTTCATGTTGTGTATTTTTTTATATAATGATTTTTATTTGTTTCCATTATAGCTGGTTTATGGTGTTTTGTCAATTTTCTACTGTACAGCAAGGTGACCCAGTTACACATACATGTATACATCCTTTTTTCTCACATTACCATGCTCCATCATAAGTGACCAGACATAGTTCCCAGTGCTACACAGCAGGATCTCAATGCTTATCCATTCCAAAGGCAATAGTTTGCATCTATTAACCACAAGCACCCCATCCATCACACTCCCTCCCTCTCCCCCTGAGCAACCACAAGTCTATTCTGTAAGTTCATGATTTTCTTTTCTCTGGAAAGCTTCCTTTGTGCCATATATTAGATTCCTGATATAAGTGATATCATTTGGTATTTGTCTTTCTCTTTCTGACTTACTTCACTTAGTATGAGAGTCTCTAGTTCCATCCATGTTGCTGCAAATGGCATTATTTCATTCTTTTTTATGGCTGGGTAGTATTTCACTGTGTATATATACCACATCTTCCTAATCCAATCGTCTGTCCATGGACATTTGGGTTGTTTCCATGTCTTGGCTATTGCGAATAGTGCTGCAATGAACATGTGGGTACATGTGTATTTTTCAAGGAAAGTTTTGTCTGGATATATGCCCAAGAGTGGGCTTGCTGGGTCATATGGTAGTTCTATGTATTGTTTTCTAAGGTGCCTCCATACTGTTCTCCATAGTGGTTGTACCAGCTTACATTCCCACTAATAGTGGAGGAGGGTTCCCTTTTCTCCACACCCCCTCCAGCATTTGTTATTTGTGGACTTATTAATGATGACCATTCTGACTGGTGTGAGGTGGTATCTCGTGGTAGTTTTGATTTGCATTTCTCTAATAATCAGTGATGTTGAGCATTTTTTCATGTGCTTTTTGGCCATCTGTAGATCTTCCTTGGAGAAATGTCCATCCAGGTCTTTGCCCATTTTTCAATTGGGTTGTTGGCTTCTTTGCGTTGAGTTGTATAAGTTGTTTGTATATTTTAGAGATAAGCCCTTGTCAGTTGCATCGTTTGAAACTATCTTCTCCATTCTGTAAATGGTCTTTTTGTTTTCTTTTTGGTTTCCTTTGCTGTGCAAAAGCTTATCAGTTTGATTAGGTCCCACTGGTTTATTTTTGCTTTGATTTCTGCTGCTTTGGGAGACTAACCTGAGAAAACATTTGTAAGGTTGACGTCAGAGAATGTTTTGCCTATGTTCAGTTCCAGGAGTCTGATGGTGTCTTGTCTTATATTTAAGTCTTTAAGCCATTTTGAGTTTATTTTCGTGCCTGGTGTGAGGGCATGTTCTAGTTTCATTGATTTGCATGCAGCTGTTCAGTTTTCCCAGCAATGATTGCTGAAAAGACTGTCTTTTTCTCATTTATTTATTTATTGTCTTTTTGCCTTTTCTAGGGCTGCTCCCGTGGCATATGGAGGTTCCCAGGCTAGGGGTCCAGTCGGAGCTGTAGCCACCAGCCTACGCCAGAGCCATAGCAATTTGGGATCTGAGCCACGTCTGCGACCTACACCACAGCTCACGGCAATGCCAGATCCTTAACCCACTGAGCAAGGCCAGGGATCGGACCTGAAACCTCATGGTTCCTGGTCGGATTCGTTAGCTACTGAGCCATGACAGGAACTCCCCCATTTTATGTTCTTGCCTCCTTAGTCAAAGATTAATTAACCATAGGTGTCTGGGTTTATTTCTGGGTTCTCTATTCTGTTCCATTTGTCTGTCTGTTTTGGTACCGGTACCACACTGTCTTGATCACTGTGGCTTTGTAATATTGCCTGAAGTCTGGGAGAGTTGAAAAAGGAGAAGTCACAATGAATGCTACGAAACACAAAAACCATGAGAGAACACTATGAACAATTGTATGCAAACAAATTTGACAACCCAGAAAAAATGGACAACTTGCTAGAGACTCACAGCCTACCAAAACTGTATCAAGAAAAAACAGATCAACTGAACAGACCGATCACTAGAAATGAAATTGAATATGTCACAAAAACACTCCCTACAAATAAAAGTCCAGGACCAGATGGCTTCACAGACGAATTCTACTAAACAAAAAGGAACTTATACCCCTCCTCCTTAAACTTTTTCAAAAGGCTGAAGAAGAAGGAACACTCCCAAAGACATTCTATGATGCCACCATCACCCTAATTCCAAAACCAGACAAAGATACCACCAAAAAAGAAAACTATAGGCCAATAGCTTTGATGAATATAGACTCAAAAATTCTCAACAAAAGTTTAGCCAACTGAATCCAACAACATATAAAAAAAAGATCATACACCACAACCAAGTAGGATTCATCCTAGGTGCACAAGGATGGTTCAACATATGAAAGTCAATCAATATCATATACCACATTAACAAAAGAAATGTCAAAAACCACATGATCATCTCAATACATGCAGAAAAAGCATTTGACAAAGTCCAACATCCATTCATGATAAAAACTCTTACCAAAGTGGGTATAGAGGGAACATACCTTAACATAATCAAAGGCATTTATGACAAACCCACAGCAAATATAATATTCAATGGAGAAAAGCTGAAAGACTTTCCACCAAAATCTGAAACAAGACAAGAATGCCCACTCTCACCAGGGTTATTCAACATAGTACTGGAAGTCCTGGCCACAGCCATCAGACAAACAAAAGAAATAAAAGGCATCCAAAGAGGAAGAGAAGAGGTAAAACTGTCACTGCATGCAGATGACATGATACTATACATAGAAAACCCTAAGGACTCAACCAAAACTAACTGAACTGATGAACAAATTCAGCAAAGTAACAGGATATAAGATTAACATTCAGAAATCAGTCACATTTCTGTATACTAACAATGAAACTTTAGAAAAGGAATACAAAAATACAATACCTTTTAAAATCGCATCCCAAAAAATCAAATACCTGGGAATACCCCTGACCAAGGATGTAAAAGATTTATATGCTGAGAACTATAAAACATTAATTAAGGAAATTAAAGATGTACAGAAATGGAAAGATAATCCATGCTCCTGGGCTGGAATAATTAATATTGTAAAAATAGCCATACTACCCAAAGCAATCAACAGATTCAGTGCAATCCCTATCAAATTACCCATGACATTTTTCACAGAATTAGAACAAACAATCCAAAAATTTATATGGAACCACAAATGACCCAGAATTACCAAAGCAATTCTTAGGAACAAAAATCTTTCTTTTTTTTTTTTTTTTTTTGGTGTATGTGCAGGATATGGAGGTGGCACTTCCAAGGGTTCTGTTCCTGACACACAGGGCAAGGAGGGTTCCCCAGTCTTGGCTTCCTCCCAACTACTTTCCAACACATCCAACCTGCAATCGTGGAGCCTTGTTAAGACTCCAGAAAGTTCAATGGGATCATTCCCACCAGTCTTGCCATCCTACATACAAGGTACATGTAGTGAACTTGGGCACACACAAGCCTTCAAAACTACAGCTCCCCAACCTGCATCCCAAAACTACTTCCATGTCTGCCTAACCCCTTCCAAATCTTTCTAATTATCTTCCCACTTTCCAGCCCCTAGACTTAAGCCCTTTGTGGGCTCACTTGCCTGGGATCCTGAGACAGATCTTGCTCTAATTTATACCATCCAGTGGAGGCTGGATCTTTTCCTCCAAATGCAATGGATCAGGTAGACGCATAATACTAGCACCTATTTCAAGTACTGTCAATTTTAGAGACTCATAATACTAGCACCTATTTCAAGTACTGTCATTTTTGGAGACTCCTACTCACTGAATCAGATACCAGGGACTTCAACACTGACCAAACCCACTTTCACTCTGCTCCTTAAGACACTATCATTTGGGAAATCCTACTGAACTAAATTACTAGGCTGAGGCCAAACACATGACATCCTTCTCTCCCACTGCCCCATTCCTGTGGTCCAGCATGCTTCACAGAAAACCTGGTTTGGAGTGACTAGGAGTGGTCCAGGGCCTGGTTTGGACTGACCTAAAGTGGATCAGGGCCGTTCTTAGATTTTCGCCTTCATGGCTTCCACCGTATCCTAAATCAAATATACTTTCCTGCCATGTAGGAGAGAGAATTTGGTCAGTTCAGAGTTATTCCAGCCCACCTGGCTTGATCTGCTTCTTGGGCAATGGAATCTCAGGCTATAGTCCAAAACCTATTAAGCTAAAGCACAAGGTTTTGGCTTTATTCTGAAATAACTGAAAATATTTTAAAGTTTCTGGGAAACTTTAAAACATTCCCATGTTTCAGTCTGTTTCCTCTTTTACCTGGCTAGCTGTTACTTAAGAGCGAGAGGAAAAATGAGACCTTGCAGAGTTTTCATCCCAGGACTGCCACTAAATAAAGTCCAAAGAAATTTTTCAAGGACAAAAAAATCAAGGTCACAGATGACTGTATCCCACCCATTGGTTACACTTGCTTCAAGTATATCAAAATATTTTAAATTTATAGTGTTCTGTCAATTTCTGCTGTACAGCATGGTGACACAGTCACACCTATATATGTGTGTATGTTTATATACACACTATAATACATATATATACATCCTTTTTCTCATACTTAAGAGTTGCTTGGGCTTAGAGGGAAAAACAGGCTAAAACTAAAGGTCAAAACAGGTATTTGCTGCTATGCATGATCTCCTAGTGTCCTAACAGCAGCTTAATGGAAAGAGACTTAAATCAGAGAGAGTTTTACCACCTGACAGTAATGTTAAACAAAATGCCTCCAAGAATAACCCCCTCCTCTACCTTTAGCCCACTGTTGTCTTGCTCTATGCTGTTGTCTCTCTCCCACAGACTTACCATTTTCCATCCTCACACACCCACAGCACATCAACTGAAACAAGAGTATGCATTTAGCAACTGCAATTAGCTAGTCACTGAGACCAGGCAGATCCATTCACCTCCCCCGTTAAGACTAAGTGACATTATAACAGCATCTGTGGTCCTGAAGGAAGAGCAAGCAGGAACAAGATGCCTCTGCCGCCTCCAGATAGGAAGGGCAGTTCTTAGTATCTGACCAACGTAGCTGGGAGATCACTCAGGGCCCTGACACATGAGGATAGGCTGTCATTTGCAGACCAATTTGGTCTCATCTTGCTGTGGTTAGCACTGCACTGTGGAAATCAGTGTGGGCTCTTAGGAAAGAGGAACAGAGGGTTGGTCAGCAAAAATAATTTTGGAGCCAGTGTTGCTGCCTCCAGCTTCTAAGTCTCAGCCTCTCTGCCAAGTGAGGACAGTAACATCCACCTTCTTACAATTAAAAAAGCATGATGCCTATAGGAAACACTACCATTTTAAAAAGATTTTATTGAGGTATAGTTTAACTTATAGTTGACTTACAATGTTGTGTTAACTTCTGCTATACAGCAAAGTGAAGTGATTCAGTTATACATATCTTCATGTTTTTTCCTTTGTGGTTTATCATAGGATATTGAATTATAGTTCCCTGTGCTATACAGTAGGACCTTGTTGTTTATCCATCCTACATATAATAGTTTGCATCTGCTAACCCAAAACTCCCAATCCTCCCCTCCCCCTTGGTAACTGTAAGTCTGTTCTCTATGTCTGTGAGTCTGTTTCTGTTGCACAGATATGTTCATCTGTGTCATATTTTAGATTACACATGAAAGTGACATCATTATGGTATCTGTCTTTCTCTGACTTAACTTCTTAGTATGATAATACAAGCACCATAACTTAGTATGATAATCTCTAGGTCCATCCATGTTGCTGCAAATGGTGTTGTTTCATTCTTTTTATGGCTGAGTAATATTCTATTGTGTACATATATGTTGAATCTTCTTTATCCATTCATCTGTTGGTGGACATTTAGGCTGAGGAAACACTAACGCTGACTGACACTGTTGAATATCAAAGGGAGTTTTAAGTATAAAATGGGCAACTTCACAGGATTTTATTATAATGGGATGATATTTAAAATCTCTGAGCTGCTGGAGAGTTTATTAAGCACTTGAAGGAGGATTTTCAGAGATGTGGAACCCAAACAACCAGCAATGGTATATCTACAGGGTTGAAGGAACAGACAAAACAGGAACTGACAGAACTGTGGGAAAAGCTGATTCACAATAGCCAAGACATAGAAGCAACCTACATGTCCATCGGCAGATGAATGGATTAAGACGTGGTACCTATACACAATGGAATACTACTCAGCCATAAAAAGAACAAAATAATGCCATTTGCAGCAACATGGATGCAACTAGAGATTTCTCATACTAAGTGAAGTAAGTCAGAAAGAGAAAAACAAATACTGCATGATATCACTACATGTGGAATTTAAACTATGGCACAAATGAACCTATCTACAGAACAAAAACAGACTCATGGACATAGAGAACAGACTTGTGGTTGCCAAAGGGGAGGGGGAGGAAGTGGGATGGATGGGGAGTTTGGGGTTAGTAGATGTCAACTATTATATTTCGAATGGATAAGCAATAAGGTTCTGCTGTACAGCATAGGGAACTAGACCCAGTCACTTGTAATAGAACATGATAAAAGATGAGAAAAAGAATGTATGTACATGTATAATTGGGTCACTTTGCTGTTCAGCAGAAATTGACAAAACACTGTAAATCAACTATAGCTTTAAAAATTTTTTAAAAACCTGTGAGAAAGTATAGGTGGTTGGCATAACCAAATCCAGATATTCACAGAAGAGGAAAGGAAATTGCTGGGACTGAAATGCAATAACAAGCCCTGAGTCACCAGTTGGGGGAGAGATTTCTTCCTAACCCCATAGCCAGAGCAGCTCACAGGTAACCCAACCAAGGTGCAGATTGGGACTCATCATTTTCCTTGCTCATCTGGCACACAACTAATTAATACAAGTTGTTGCTGTAAATAACCCAGATGTCTGCAAACTGATGAATGGATAAATGAAATGTAGAACATCCATACAATGGAATACTATTCAACTATAAAAAGTAAAGAAGCACTGATACATGCTACAGTGTGGTTGAACCTTGAAAATGTTATGCTAACTGAAAGAAGCCAAACCAAAAGGCCACATGTTGTGTGAATCCACCTGTATGAAAAGCCCAGAACAGGCAAATCCACACAAATAGTAGATTAGAGGCTGCTCTGTGCTAGAGGAAGAAGCGAATGGGGAGTGACTGCTAGTGGTGAATCTTCTGGGGGTGATGAAAATTCTCTCAAGACAGTAGCGGTGATGGCTACACATAATCTGTGATATACCAAAAGCTATTGCATTGTATACCTACATGGGTGAATTGTGTGTTAATTCTAAAAAACCACATAAAGCTGTTATAACAGTCATTGTTTCTGACTTATTCCCAACTAATATTGGCATCTTTTAGTCAAGGCCAAGAGCATCACACAAGTTTGTTTTTTGTTTTTTTGTTTGTTTGTCTTTTTTCCTTTTCCTAGGGCTGCTCCTGCAGTATATGGAGGTTCCCTGGCTAGGGGTCGAATAGGAGCTGTAGCAGTCGGCCTACGCCTGAGCCACAGCAACGCCAGATCCAAGCTGCGTCTGCCACCTACACCACAGCTCACAGCAATGCCGGATCCTTAACCCACTGAGCAAAGCCAGGGATTGAACCCGCAACCTCATGGTTCCTAGCTGGATTCGTTAACTACTGCACCACTATGGGAACTCTGAGCATCACACAAGTTAAATCCACCCTTTCCCAGGAATGTGCTTACTAAGAGATGAGAAGGAACAAGGCTGTCCATGCAGGGAAAGGGCTCAGAAACCTCATCAGAGGCCCATGGTGGTGGTTCTGGGTTTTGGCTTCTTCGAGGCATGTTTAATATTTTGTCTTCCCTCAAGTCTCTATTAAATTAGAACTATTTATTTATTTATTTTTCTTTTTACAGCTGTACCTGTGACACATGAAATTTCCCTGGCTAGGGGTTGAATCAGAGCTGCAGCTGCAGGCCTATGCCACAGCCACAGCAACACAGCTGATTCAAGCAGCATCTGTGACCTACACCACAGCTCACAGCAATGCCAGATCCTCTACCCACTGAGCGAGGCCACGGATTGAATCCACATCCTCATGGATCCTAGTTGGGTTACCACTGAGCTACAATGGGAACTCCTAAATTAGAACAATTTAGATATTTTGTTTCATCTGTTTTCTTACTTGGTTACTCAGAATCAGACTAAAGAAACAAAAATTAAACACCAACCTGCCTTTCCAAATCTATGATGGTTTAAAGAGGATCTGTCTCAGTTAGGGTCAACTTTGGTCCCCACCAGCAAACATTAGCTGACGTTTCTGCACAAACCCATAAGTTATGTTACCATTGTTCTCACATATGCCAGATGGCAAGTGTCCCATATACCCACGATAAATCATTGCTATCACACTCTCTCACAGGGCTCTTTTCCTTCTTAGTACTTATCTCAGTTTTATGTAGGTGTTTGCTTATATCCACCCTCCTTCAGTAGCCTACAACTGTTACCACAGTGTAGCAACTTGATAGTGAAGCTCCCTTCCTTGGCCCCTTAGCCCTGCACCTGTACAGAGCCTGGCACAGACCAGGCTTCCTGTGAGCATTTGCTGAAAGAATGAGCCCTGGTGTGCTGTTTTGGAGATGCATCATGATCAAGATCACCCTGTTTCTTTTAATTATTATTTCACAGTGTAAAGAGTAAGAGCTCCTCCACTCACCTCCTTAAAGAGCATGCATTTGCCCCCCAAGCATGCCTTCCTTTGGGTACTACCCCTCCTGTATGTTGTATAATGGGTTAACTATGTGGCCTAGAGTTGTCATAATGGCCACTTCAGTTGGTTCAAAGTTGGGCACATGACCAAACTGGACCAATTGGAACCCCCCTGAAACTTTTCCACCTGCATTTTTGAGAAAGATGCTTTAAGGCAGGTTTTTCAATATCAGCCCTATTCACTTTTTAATGAAGATAACTGTCTTCTTTATGCATTCTAGAATACATATAAGCATTCCTAATAGATTCCAGTAATAAGCTCTAGATATGACAACCTAAACACTTTTCCAGATATTGCCAAAAAATCCCTTGGGGAATGCAAAACTAATTCCAGTTAAGAACCACTGATATAGGAGTTCCCGTTGTGGCTCAGGGGTTAATGACAAACCCAACTAGTATCCATAGCTGGCCTCGTTCAGTGGGTTAAGGATCCAGCGCTGCCATGAGCTATGGTGTAGTTTGCAGAAGCAGCTTGGATCCAGAGTTGCTGTGGCTGTGGTGTAGGCTGGCAGCTACACAGCTTTTGGGACCCCTGGCCTGGGAAGCTCCATATGCCATGGGTGTAGCCCTAAAAAGACCAAAAAAACCAAAAAACCAAAAAACCCACTGCTGTAAGATGTGCCTGTGAAAACAAAATAAACCACTTTTGTCTGAATCCATGTTCCCGGGGGCCCCCTGGAAGGAAGTTTCCATGGAATAGCCATCTGCAGCCAGAGAGAATGAGTCCAACAGAAAAAAAGAAAGCTGAGAGATGGGGAGAAACCTAATAGCATCTTCTAAATCTCACTGGGATGTGATTTTTAGGTTATCTGCAACAAAAGCAGACTCCTGATGAAATAGAGTTTTAACTAAAGAACAAACCCCCCTTGGCTAAGAAGGCAGCTGCAAGCCTTTCCAGCTGTGCTCATCACTATACCACCCTTCTTGTAATAATGTAACAACTGTGTGCTCTCTGTCCAAGCCAGCAGCCCTGCTAATCCCGTACCCAGCATTGCTTATCAGTTCTGCTTCTGTAACCTTGCTTGCTCAGTTTCTTAGGGAGGAACACTGTCTGCTTTGGGATGGGGGGAGGTCCGGGATGCTTACATGGGAAAATCAAGACCTTGTAGTATATAAAAGTTACTGAGAACAAAGACCTGGTGCTCAGACTCTGGAGGTGACTCCTCTGAGCCCGCACCGGTGCTGAATAAACCTTACTTTTCAATATCTCCGAGTGCTGTTTGTCTCTTTCCGTTGCCACGGTTTTTGCGGTTTCTGCAACATTTTGGTGCATTGGCCGGGAAGCCGACAACCGAGCCGGCCTCTTGTGCCACTGTTGTTGGGGAACCGGGGGAGGCCACGGTCGCCGGCCCCGTGACAGGTGGATAGCGCACACCGGCCATTTTGCCGGATCCAGACCCTCACTCGGGCCGTGCTGGCCTTGGCCCACACCGCTTCCTGAACGGACTCAGAAGGAGAGTGGAAACAGGTTCCTGGACAGGACGTCGGACTGGTGAGTGCCCCGGGGACATCTGCCCAAGTCAGGACCCACCATACGGTGGAAGGAGAGACTGATCACCTCTCAGTGACCAAAGGGTCACTCAGGTCAGGGTTTGCTCCCTTGGGATCGGGAGGCTGTCAATTCTGGTGTGTGTGTGTGTGTGTGAGTGACTGGAGAGAACGAGAGCCCGTGCTCCACCGTCTTTGGACTACGGAGCCAGAGTGAGTCCTAACCTGCAGTTCCGCGGCGACCCTCATACGGGTTATGGTGGCCCTCTTCGGGGGGATCCTGACGTTGGGGTTTATACAGTCCCACCTATGCTAAGAGGTGCCTGAAATATCTCCTCCGGGGGAGCGGTCAGGTGGATGAAGCGATTGTTACCTGAGGCCTTGTCCTCACTGTTTGTCTTGCGTCACCGGCACAGGGTGGGACTTCACAATGGGTAAATCGGCTTCCAAGCCCACTGTCTTAGAGTATATGGTTAACAATTTTAAGAAAGGATTTTCTAGAGATTATGGTGTTGAGTCCTGGAAAACTGTGTACCCTCTGTACCCTAGAGTGGCCCTCCTTTGGTGTTGGCTGGCCTCCAGAAGGGACCTTAGATGTGTTCACAGTTACAGCAGTATATAATGTTATAACAGGAGACCCTGGACACCCAGACCAATTTCCGTATATTGATCAATGGTTAGAAATTGCCTATTTGAGGCCCCCATGGGTTTGGTTCTGCACCACTGACCAGGGACAGTGTAGGGTGCTAGTAGCCCAGTCCAAGAAGAAAACCTTGTCTCAAAAGGAGGTGCCACCTATTTATCAAGGGGAACCTGAGGACTCACCCCCTATGCCACCACCTTATGTGCTGCTGGCCCCAGCTCCAGGAGCCGAAGGTCCCCAGATGCCAGATAGCCCACCGCCTTCTGTTTCTCCTCCTCCTTCTGCTTCTGAAGTTCCCGAGGCGATATCACCCCGCAGCCAGATTCCCTAGAACCTTATGAGCAGGCATCTCTGGTCAGCTCAGGGAGCAGCCACTCCAGCAGTGCAAATGCCCTTAAGGGACCATACAAGAGGGGGGACGTTTTTATTATTACCAGCCCTTTTCCACTGCCAATCTCCTCAACTGGAAACACCATACTCCCTCATATTCTGAAAAGCCTCAGGCGCTGATTGATCTCTTAGAATTCATTTTCCAGACATACTGTCCCACCAGGATAGACTGCCGGCAACTCCTTTTTACTCTGTTTGACACTGAAGAGCGCTGGCGAATTGTAACAGAAGCCCCAAAATGGCTTCAGGCCAATGCGGGGGGGTTGAGCAGTCTTGACAAACTGGGTGAGGGAAGCCTTCCCAGAAGAAAACCCCCACTGGGACTATGACACTGAAGAAGGGAAACGTAACCTAGAGAGGTACCGGCAGGCCTTCCTACAGGGGGCAAAAGCTGGGGCTAAAAGGCCCACTAATATAGCTAAGATCAGTGAGATACTACAAGAGCCGAATGAAAGCCCAGCCAAATTCTATGAGAGACTATGTGAGGCTTTCCGAATCTACACCCCTTTAGATCCCAAGGCCCCTGAGAACCAACAAATGATAAATGCTGCCTTTGCGGGACAAGCCCAATCAGATATCCATAAAAAGCTACAGAAATTAGAAGGATTTGCAGGAGAGAATGCCACTAAACTGTTGGAAATAGCCAAAAAGGTTTTTATTAACCAAGACCAGGTGGCCCGCCATGAGGCAGAAAAGAGAATGAAACAAAAAGTGACTCTTCTGGCAGCCGCCCTGTCAAAACTGGTGCCCCCAGTGGGACCACCTTGTAGGGGACAAGGCACAAGGCCAGGGAAAAGGAGTCCCCTGGAACATGACCAATGCGCTTACTGCAAAGAAAAGGGACATTGGAAAAATGAAGGCCCCAACTGTCCTGAGAAAAAGACCAAGGCCCCACCTAGCCGGTACCGATCTGAGCCATTCAGCACCAACCTGATCGGCCTAGCTGAGTCTGATTAGGGGGGACCAGGCTCTCTCCAACTGGGCCCCCGAGAGCCTATGGTCAGAATTCAAGTAGGGGGCCACCCCATAGACTTTATGGTTGACACAGGTGCCGAACTTTCTGTGGTTACACAACCTGTGGCTCCCCTCTTGGGGAAAGAAACCACCATTGTTGGGGCCACAGGTAACCAAACCCACAGGCCCTTCTGCGGTCCTCCAGAACCAGAACCATCCTCCAGATGTCGGTTAGGAGGCCATGAAGTAATACATGAATTTCTTTACCTGCCTGACTGCCCAGTGCCCCTGATGGGAAGAGACCTGCTGGCTAAAATGGGGGCACAAATTTCCTTTTCTACTGATGGATCAGCCCAACTTAAATTGACAGAACCCCCCTCTCCTTTAATCATGGCTCTTGCTGTAAAAAGAGAAGAGGAATGGCGCTTGTACTCTTCCCCTTCAGAAATGGGGACCATTCCCCCAGAACTAGAGACTAAATACCCATTGGTTTGGGCTGAAGGAAACCCACCAGGACTGGCAAAATGCCACGCTCCTGTCTTGATTGATCTAAAACCCAGAGCTCAACCGGTAAAGCTACGGCAATACTCAATTCCCAGAGAAGCTCGACTGGGAATCCAGGTTCACCTGGATAGGCTGCTTCAGCACGGACTGTTAATAAAATGTCAGTCCCCTTGGAACACCCCTTTACTGCCTGTGAAAAAACCCGGGAACACACGACTACCGCCCAGTACAGGACTTGAGAGCCATAAATGAAGCAACAGTCACATTACACCCATCCGTCCCTAACCTGTATACCCTGCTAGGGCTGATCCCCTCCACTGCTAAGTGGTTTAATTGCCTGGACTTAAAAGACGCCTTTTTCTGCCTCCGGGTGGCACCTGCCAGTCAGCCCTTATTTGCTTTTGAATGGGAAAATCCACATATAGGGACAAAGGAACAGCTCACCTGGACTAGACTCCCACAAGGATTCAAAAACTCTCCCACTCCTTTTAGCGGCGACTTAGCTGCTGACCTGGCTGAATTTCCTGGACAAAAACTGGGCTGTTTTGCTACAGTATGTTGACGACTTCTTACTAGCTGGCACCACGGAGGCTCAGTGCTTAGAGGGAACACTGATGGAGACAGGGTATCAGGTATCAAAGAAAAAGGCACAAATCTGCAAAAAACAAGTCAAGTATCTGGGCTTCAACATCATGCAGGGCCAACGAATGCTGGGGACTGAAAGAAAGCAGGCAGTTTGTGCCATTCCTGTCCCTACCACCCGCCGGAAGGTTCGTGAGTTCCTAGGGGCAGCAGGATTCTGCTGGATATGGATCCCCAGGTTTTCAGACCTGGCCAGGCCTCTGTATGAGGCTCTAAAAGGGGAAGAAAAGGCTCCCCTTGACTGGGGACCAAGCCAGGAGACAGCGTTTCAGACAATCAAAACCAAACTCACTGAGGCTCCAGGCTTGGGACTTTCTGATGTAACCAGAGAATTTAACCTTTTTGTTCATGAAAAAAAAAATGGGATGGCTTTGGGAGTCTTAACTCAAGAATTTGGGCCTTGGCAGAGGCCAGTGACATATCTGTCTAAACAAATTGACTCAGTTGCTGCCGGATGGCCTCCCTGCCTCCGAGCGCTGGCAGCTACCACCTTGTTGGTAAGAGAGGCTGACAAGTTGACCCTGGGACAAAATCTCAATGTTAAAGTCCTACACTCAGTTGTAACCCTAATGGATACCAGGGGCCACCATTGGCTCACACATACACAAATAACTCAATATCAAGGGTTACTATGTGAAAATCCGCGGGTAAGACTGGAGGTTGTATGAACTCTGAACCCAGCCACCTTTCTGCCAGATGAAGAGGGACCCCCAGCCCATAACTGCCTGGAGGATGGGTAGAGGCCTTCCCTACCCGAACTGAAAAGACTAAGGGAAGTAACCAAGGCACTCCTGAGAGACATTATTCCCAGACATGGAATGCCTCTGACAATTGGGTCAGATACCAGACCGGCATTTGTGGCCAAAACAGTACAACAGGTGGCTAAAGCTTTACAGATCCGACGGAAACTACATTCTGCTTATCACCCTCAAAGTTCAGGGAAAGTAGAACGCATGAACCGAACCCTTAAACAGACCCTGGCAAAGTTATGTCAGGAAACTGGCTTGCCCTGGGTAGACATGTTGCCGGTGGCCCTCTTAAAAGTGAGATGCTCACCCCGAGCAGGAATAGGATTCTTGCCATTTAAAATCTTATATGGAAGGCCACTTCCACTAATCAGTTTAAAAGGAAACACCAGGGAGTTGGGAGACTTGGAATTACATAAACAATTACAAGGACTGGGGCTCACTATTTCTCCGATACATAAGTGGGTCACAGACAGAATACCTATGTCCTTAGGTATAACAGTACACCCCCACAAGCCGGGGGACCAGGTGTGGATAAAGGACTGGAAAAAGGAGCCTTTGAGGCCAGTATGGAAGGGCCCCTATACTGTAATTCTAACCACCCCCACTGCTCTTAAAGTAATAGGAATAGATGTTTGGATCCATCATCTAGAGTTAAACCGGCTGGTCCAGCTGATGACCGTGGAGAGTGGGAGACTGCCCTCGATCCGGAGAGACCTCTTCGCCTGACAATACAGAGAAGGAGACGATGATCTCAAAGCCCTGCTCTGACCACACCGGAAGCTGGTCAGTCAACGCACGGCTGAAGCTTGAGGAATCAGCAGCCTGTGAGCCCAAATGGAAGGAGGGTTTCAAAATAAGCATTCGCATTAACGAAAAAGGCCTTGACCCTGGAGCTGTGCTACATTTCCAGAGAATCACGTTTGCGCTCCAAGCTGCCTCTCACAGCGTCTTTCATTCCTTTTATGAAGAGATAAGAAACACCCCACCTCCCATTCCGGCCACAACTAAGAACTTGTTCTTAGCCCTGGCAGAAACTATTGCACAAACTCTGAAGGTCTCCTCTTGTTATGTATGCGGGGGAACAAACACAGGAGACCACTGGCCTTGGCAAGCCAGAAAACTGAACCCATTAGAGCCTCATAATGAGACTGCATACCCCCAACTCACCGATGGGGTATGGCTCCTCAAAACTGCTATTATTGGAAGAAATTGTCTTGCGAGGCGGGGAGGATGGTTTAATGTTTCAGTTGGAAACTTAACATGTTTAGGCCTAAGGTATTATAATCTGACTGTCCAAAAGACTCAATGGTGGTCATCCTCCAATCACTCAGAGCCCAAACCTAATCCCTTGTCTAACTTTTCCCACCTTCGACAAGCATGGGAAGATATCAGTACTAATATCCAGTGGCAGACACCAAAGGGATTATGTTGGATTTGTGAAAAAATGGCCTATTCCATACTCCCCCCAAATTGGGCTGGGGCATGTGTACTGGGAACAATCAGACCTTCCTTCTTCCTGCTCCTGCTGTCACTAGAGGAGCAACTGGGAGTTCCTATATATAGGGCACAGGGTGCCCAGAGAGACCGGAGGGCTCTCCAAATTGGAGACTGGAAAGATGATGAATGGCCCCCAGAATGGATAATTCAATGTTATGGGCCTGCCACCTGGGCAGAGGATGGCTCTTGGGGATATTGCACCCCTGTCTATATGCTGAACCACATCATCAGACTACAGACGCTTTTGGAACTTATAACAAATGACACTGCAAGGGCCTTGACTATATTGGCCCAACAACGAACTAAAATGCACAGTGCAATCTACCAAAATCACTTGGCCTTGGATTATTTACTTGCTTCTGAAGGAGGGGTTTGTAAAAAATTTGACTTAAGTAATTGCTGTCTACAAATAGATGACACTGAAAAGGTGGTAGAAGAAATTGCTGACCACATGACTAAACTAGCCCATGTACCTGTACAAACTTGGAAAGGATGGGATGCAGACAGTCTCTTTGGTAAATGGTTCTCTTGGTTGGGAGGAATTAAGACAATAGTCGGAATAATCATGGTTATACTTGCAGGGTGCCTACTTGTTCCCTGCCTTGTACCTCTCCTGATAAATATTATAAAAGGTTTTTATAAAAAACATGGTTGAAAGAAAAACAGCCTCCCACCTGCTACTTATTAGAGGCTACCAAAGGGTTATGACTGATGATGATCTCTAAAGGGTGCAGATGCACCCTGAACATCAAGAGGGAGGAATGAAATAGAGTTTTAACTAAAGAACAACCCCCCCTCCCCCCCCCACCTTGGCTAAGAAGGCAGCTGCAAGGCTTTCCAGCTGTGCTCATCACTATACCACCCTTCTTGTAATAATGTAACAACTGTGTGCTCTCTGTCCAAGCCAGCAGCCCTGCTAATCCCGTACCCAGCATTGCTTATCAGTTCTGCTTCTGTAACCTTGCTTGCTCAGTTTCTTAGGGAGGAACACTGTCTGCTTTGGGATGGGGGGAGGTCCGGGATGCTTACATGGGAAAACCAAGACCTTGTAGTGTATAAAAGTTACTGAGAACAAAGACCTGGTGCTCAGACTCTGGAGGTGACTCCTCTGAGCCCGCACCGGTGCTGAATAAACCTTACTTTTCAATATCTCCGAGTGCTGTTTGTCTCCTTCTGCTGCCACGGTCTTTGCGGTTTCTGCAACACTGACACATATATCCATATATAACTATCTTCTCTGAAACCAAGTGTGACCCCAGTATCTCTTCTAAAGTCACATATGCCTATTCTAACCACAGGTGGACTAGTTAATAAGGCTCATGATTAGCCAAAAACAAGCGAAGAGACACAAAAAATGTGTGCTACCCATGGGGGCATCTTTTATAAATTTCGTATCCTTTCTGTCTTTTTTACAACAGTGTGGAACACAAAGTAGCTATCATCCCAAAGTGGTTGAAGGATAGCTTGTGAGTTAGTTTCATAGGGCTGCTTTCACAAATTGCTACAAACTGAGTGGCTTAAAACAGTGGAAATTGCTTGTCTCACAATTCTAGAGGCCAGACGTCTGAAATCGAGGTGTCAGCAGGATTGCATCCTTCTGCAACTTCTAAGGTAGAATTTGTTCCATGTCTCTTTCCTAGCTTCTGGTGGTTGCCAGCAACCCTGGGAATTCCTGCATTTGTAGCTGTATCACTCCAATCTCTGCCTCACATAATCTTCTTCCCTGCATATCTGCATATATGATGTCCTCTCTTCTTACAAAAACATCAGTCATTGGCTAATACGACCTCATCTTAACTAATTACATCTGCAAAGACCCTAATTCCAAAACGAGTCATATTCAGAGATCCCAGGTGGGTGTGATGTTGTGGGGGACACTATTCAATCCAGTCCAGACGGCGTAACAATACCTTATGTTAGAAAGCTTTATAGCTTTCACAGCATTTTCAAGAAAATAAATAGAGCACGCAGGTATACAAGTCACCTTTTTTCAAGGATGCTCTGAAAAAGAAAACAAAACTCTAAGCTGCAGAGAGTGAGTAAAAAAGGACAAAAAAGAAAGAAAGAAACAGCAACAACAACAACAACGACAAAACACCTTATAGGATCAGCTGGAAAACTAGAAACAAGCAGGACTGCCTGTCTGCAGACCACTCTGTCTCTCTTTCCTACTTTGTCTCAAATTTTATCTGCAGCCTCAGCATGGGGATCTAAATGCTAGTTATATTGTTTCAAGAACCATCTGAATTTTCATTTGGAGCTCTAGCCAAAATGATACAACACCATAGCCAACCAAAGGAGTTGCTGTTTCTTTTTCTAGGTTATGTTGCAAGATGGGTATGTATTTCTAAATGCATGGATTTATCAAACTGCCTACCAGATGATTTGTCCCAGAGGATAAGGACAAGGAGTTAGGAGAGCACTAACAGCCAAAAAGTTCACATTTGATGAGAGTTATTATGTACCAAGGGCCTTTGTTCTCCTATGATCACTACCAGTGGCTCCTGGAGAGAAGCACAGGAGAAAAGAGAGGGCAACTTTGCTTTGTTCTTGGCCAGATTCAAGGATGAAAAGGTTCATCATTACTAGAGATTCCTGGAACACTCAAGAATCTTCAATATAGAGGAATTCTTATTCTTTTATGGTCACAACATCATACTGCAGGACTAAAACCTAAATTGGAACTGAAAGCAGTGCTCCCAGGACACAGTTTGAAGTAGGGTCATGCTTTTGTACCCTCTCCTCTCAGAGACCAGGTGTTTATCCTTCATCCTTCTCTTATCACCTCTTCCGTCATGAAAATGACAAATACGGTCCCTCCTTATTCGTGTGGGTCTGGCCTCTTTCCTTAAGTTCTGTTACCAGCTTGACACCTATGCCTTTGGTCTCTAACCTTTTACCCCAAGAGCTTATCCAGGTATTTTTCCAAATCTAATCCTCTCCTTAAGAGAAATCACTTTGCCAGACAGATTAAGCAAGCACAAGTTTTTTCCCAACTTGTTTCAGGACAAAAGAAAAACAGATATACATCTGACTGTTTAACTCTACCAAAATCACATAAGGAGCCCATAATATGTCCCAGAATAAAAGTAGCTGTCAGCTGTTGACTAGAAATGAGCATATTGGGCATATTCCATTGTTTCATGGAAGAAGGACTACACTGCAGGGTGGATTTAAAACAGTCAACTGTCCAAAAAAAAGGAAGGGAGTTCCCACCGTGGCGTGCGGAAATGAATTCGACTAGGAGCCACGAGGTTACAGGTTTGATCCCTGGCCTCACTCAGTGCGTCAAGGATCTGGGATTGCCGTGGGCTGTGGTGTGGGTTGCAGACACAGCTCAGATCTGGTGTTGCTGTGGCTCTGGCACAGGCCAGAGGCTACAGCTCCGATTGGACCCCTAGCCTGGGAACCTCCATATGCTGAGGGTGCAGCCCTAAAAAAAAAAAAACACTGTCTTATAAACAACATATACACTCAACAGCAAAAAAGCCAACAACCCAGTGGAAAAATGGGCAAAAGACCTGAATAGACATTTCTCCAAGGAAGATCTACAGATGGCCAAAAAGCACATGAAAAAATGCTCCAGATCCCTGATTATTAGAGAAATGCAAATCAAAACTACCACGAGACACCACTTCACACCAGTCAGAATGGCCATCATTAATAAGTCCACAAATAACAAATGCTGGAGGGGATGTGGAGAAAAGGGAACCCTTTTGCACTGTTGACGGGAATGTAAATTGGTACAACCACTATGGAGATCAGTATGGAGATACCGTAGAAATCTATACATAGAACTACCATATGACCCAGCAAGCCCACTCTTGGGCATATATCCGGACAAAACTTTCCTTGAAAAAGACACATGCATCCACATGTTCATTGCAGCACTATTCACAATAGCCAAGACATGGAAACAACCCAAATGTCCATCGGCACATGAATGGATTAAGATGTGGAGATATATATGCATATGCATATATATATATATAGATATATATGCGCACACACACACAATGGAATACTACTCAGCCATGAAAAGAACAAAATAATGCCATTTGGAGCAACATGGATGGAATGAGAGTCTCTTATCCTAAGTGAAATAAGTCTGAAAGAGAAAAACAAGTGCCATATGATATTGTTTATTTCTGGAATCTAATATATGGCACAAATTAACCTTTCCAGAGAAAAGAAAATCATGGACTTGGAGAATAGACTTGTGGCTGCCAAGGGGGAGGGAGTGGGATGGACAGGGAGCTTGGGGTTAATAGACGCAGAATGTTGCCTTTGGAATGGATAAGCAATGAGATCCTACTGTATAGCACTGGGAACTATATATATCTAGTCACTTATGATGGAGCATGACAATGTGAGAAAAAGAATGTATATATGTATGTGTGACTGGGTCACCTTGTTGTACATTATAAAATTGACAGAACACTGTAAATCAGCTGTGATGGGGAAAAAAGCATTTAAAAATAAGTAAAATAAAATAGTCACTATCTGGAGTTCCTGTTGTGGTTCAGCAGGTTAAGAACCCAACATAGTATCCATGAGGACTCTGGTGCAATCCTTGGCCTCACTCAGTGGATTAAGGATTCGGCATTGCCGTGAGCTGTGGTGTAGGGCACAGATGCGGCTCAGATCCTGCATGGCTGTGGCTGTGGCACAGGCCAGCAGCTGCAGCTCCTATTCAACCCCTAGCCTGGGAACTTCCATATGCTGCAGGTGTGGCCCTAAAAAGAAAAAAAAAGTCATTGTATATGGAACCCTCCCCCTGTAAGATCTCAGCTACCCAAGACAGCTCACCACAATTCCACCTGAGCAGACTCTTACAAATCTTCACCTCAAGCAGGTGAATTAATATGGTAGTGACTGACATGACATAAACCATAGCAAGATCTAAATCAGGAACATGGGAAGATAATACCAGAGAAGAAAGAGATCCCATCGGCCCCTGAAGAGATGACTGGTGTTCTAATGCAAGGCCAAAATCAAGTCTGAAGAATAAAAGCAGCTAAAAATACTATAAAAGGAAGGTAAAAGAGTTTTAACTTGGAAATGGAGGACAAAGTTTAGGAATCTGAGGGTCAGATCAAGAGGTAAGAAACAGGTGATCAAATTTTGGTATGGAGGTCAGGGTTTATCGGGCCTCAAGCTATTTTTAATGGACCAGCATGCTAGGCCTGTGCCTTGTTAAAGGTACCTCCTGGCCCCAGATAGATCTTTGCAACACAACACGGGTGGTGCCAGCTCACAGTCTAGACACAGCCCTAATATAGACAAAAAGGGAGGAGGAAATTTATTCTAAAATTCGATTATGCCAGTCAGTGGCACATTTCTTTCCCAAGTCACAAACACATTTACATAGTCTGAGACTGCAAGGCCGATACCTGAAAAATAAACTTCTGCAATGAAAGAAAATGGATTTTAAATTGCAGAGGTAACATTTGTATTTTGTGCCATCTGTTATAACTCAAGTTTCCAGCAAACAGATTATTCACCAGAAATGACGCAAAAAAAAAACCTCAGATCAAAATTACGTTATAAGAAACAAAGATTTTAAAAATGCTAATTTTCAACATGTTGAATCAGTCTCTTTTTAACTTAAAATGCACTTAAAGATTACTGATTATCCATCAGTGTTCTTATATGGACCAAAATGATGATAAATTAAACATTTCCCTGAAGTAAACCTAGACCATGAATGCACATTCAATCTATTTTACAAATCTCCTAGCACTAGTACTACAGTGTGGGCATTTGCCTTAGGAATGTCGTGCTCTGCAGAGTCACTCTGAAGTCTGAGATGGTGGTTAAAGGCAGCTGGCCAAGGGTTAAGATTCCTGGACATTTCTGTCTCTACACTACAGGCACAGGTGAACCCAATGCATGCATCTGATCAATAACCAGAGTCTCCAAGTCCCTAGCTTTCATCACAATCAATACCAGTTACTGATTTGTGTCAGAAAACAATTAGAACTCCCTAAATTAGGGGTGGTGCAAGTACCTCAGAATCAAAAAGAATCAAAGCATTTCAATCCACCTTTCAGTGCGGTTAAGAACAAGAAGAAAAAAAAAAAAGATCCTTTTGTGTAGCACTGGGAACCATGTCTGGTCACTTATGATGGAGCATACTAATGTGAGAAAAAAGAATGTATACATGTATGTGTAACTAGGTCACCATGCTGTACAGCAGAAAATTGACGGAACACTGTAAATCAGCTATAATGGAGAAAAATAAAAATCACTATATTAAAAAAAAAACAGTAAGGTGAGACACCCACCGTTAGCCTCCCCCCTCCTCCACATGGCAGTGTTGTTCAGAAAAGGAAAGAATACTGCAGTCACATCTTGACTCTAATATGTGCACGTGTCCAACATGAAACAAATGGTAGGGGGAGGCTTTCTACATGATAGGGTCACTGGGTGCCTCATTCACCTCTGCTGACATCGATGCAGAAGCATCAATGACAAGTCAATGACCTGCTCGCTATGTTGAGGGGGCCCTCTTCCCGCCCCCACTCCCCCCTCCCCCCCATAGTGAGCAGGTCTCAAAGTTCAGGGAAATAGATAAAAGTGGAACTCTCACTTAGGGCACCTCCTATGCTTGATACATGAAACATCACAGAGCCCTCGACAGGGGAGACCAAGCAAAGAGGTACACACTCGGTAGACCCCCAATCCAGAAGACAACACATACCCTCCTTAGAGAAGGGGATCAACCTGTTGGCCTCTAAGTGTTGTCATCATGCCATCACTTTTTTCTGCCTTTTCCCTTTCCCTTTGTTTTCTCAGTGGTGGAATAGTGGGAATTTGTAGAAATAAGAAGTGTGAGTATTTGGGAATTGTGTACAGGTAAGCATCAGCTTTCAAGGCTGCTAGGCTATTGCCATACACTCTCAAAAGCAAGAGCTAGCACTCTTCCCCACTCTGTCCAACCCAGGAGGAGAACAAAGGCACACTATCCTATAACCACCACTGAATTCTGTACATAATACAGATTTGCTGCAGTGGGAGGAGTTTTGCTAATACCCATGTGTCCTCTGAATAAGTGCACTTGCTTTGCAAAACACTGCCCTAGGCAAATGAAGGAACAGTGGCATATTGCTTAAATGCTGACTTTGTTTTCATACATAACTTCAGGTTTGACTTGTGGATGACTTTAGCATTAGCCAGGAAAATATGGCTCTCTTTAAACACAATGCACTGGAAAGTGCCTAAGATACCAGATATCTCAGTTTATGTATAAATCTCAACTACTTAATTGCATGATCTTGAACACATTTTTAATTCTTCAAAATTAGGGGGACTAGTGAGTTGCTGTTGTGGCTCAACGGTAACAAACTCGACTGGTAACCATGAGGATGAAGGTCCAGTCTCTGGCCTCGCTCAGTGGGTTAAGGACCCAGCATTGCTGTGAGCAGTGGAGTAGGTTGCAGACATGGCTCAGATCCCACATTGCTCAAATCCTGCATTGCTGTAGCTGTGGCATAGGCTGGCAGCTACAGCTCCAATTCAACCCCTAGCCTGGGAACTTCCATATGCCCCAAGTGTGTCCCTAAAAAGCCAAAAGAAAAAAAAATTAGGAGGACTAGAATGGATTAGTGATACTTAAGACTAACATGCATTAGGAGGAACTGTTCAGCCTATAGAAACACAGATGCCATTAGCCATTCCAAGCACTTAACCCAGCATCTCTACAGTAGGACCCTCAGACAAGCAGCAAGATTCCCTTCTGTTTTACAGCCTTTGGATGTTACGATAATTGCGAAATCATTTATTCATTCGGTGTATATATATGCAAAGTTTGCTATGTGCCAGAGTTTTATTGGCCAAATCGTGTTGCCACAAAAGTTGTTATGTTGAAGTCTTAGAATGTGATTATATTTGCAGAACGGGTCTTTAAAGAGGTACTTAAGTTAAAATTAGGTCCTGAGAGTGAGCCCTAACCCAATATGACCGGTGTCCTTATAAGAAGAGGAGACTGGGACACAGACATGCACAAAGAGAAGACTGGGTGAAGACACAGGGAGAAGACAGCCATCTAGGAGCCAAGGGGAGAAGCCTCAAAAGAAACCAACCCTGATGACACCTTGATCTCAGACTTCCACCCTCCAGGACTGGGAGGAAAGAAATTTGTGTTGTTTAAGCCACCTGATCTGTGGTACTCTCTTACAGCAGACACAGGACGATTTGTAAGATTCTGGGTTCCACACAGGACAAAGCACAGAAATGGCTCCAGTCCCACGTGTTTACAGTTTGGTGAAGGGTCAGAGAAGAAATAATTCCATGTTACAGTGGGTCCTATGAAGCTCACACCTTGGTTGCTATAATCAAGAAAAAGACTTTAGATGAAATCGACAGAGATGAATGCCCTGAAGCCCTGACACTGAGGCTGTCAAGCTGACACATGCAGGAGGAGATTGAGGTGGCCATGTGAAAGCTAAGAGGAGAGGCTTCCACTCTAAGGAAGCAGCAGATGTAGAGACTCAGAGGAGAGAAAGAAAAATGCTAATTTGGGGAAATAAATGCCTTGTGGCCAAAATGGAATTTGTGAGGAAGGAAGTGACATGAAAAGGTAATTTGGCTGGGGGTGGGCAGTGCATTCAAGTCATGGGAGGAATCTTGGATTTTTATTCAAGTACAAAAGAACAAAGCACAACTGAATTTTTAAAAAATCTAAGTGCAAAGCAGTTTAGAGCTCAGCCTCAGAAAAACCATGCCCACAGGATAATCTTATTTTTTTGGAGTCACAAGGTTGTGACCAAAGCATCACTACCCTGTCTGCACTGTACTTAAGTGGCCCTTTAGTTCTGTGGAGGGGTAAATAATCCTCCCTTGACAGTCTTAAAAGGTACACAATGGCCTTAGGTGAAATGTTAAAAGTAAAAACATGTTACTTCTTAAATTTGCTATAGTCAAAAACAATTTTGAGATCCTTTATTCAGTGACAGTAGAATAAAAATTTCTTCTCATTTCTTTAAAAAAAAAAAAAATTGAATGGGAGTTCCCATTGTAGCTCAGTGGTTACCGAATCCAACTAGGAACCATGACATTGTGGGTTCGATCCCTGGCCTTGCTCAGTGGGTTAAGGATCCGGCGTTGCTGTGAGTTGTGGTGTAGGCTGGTGGCTACAGCTCCGATTAGACCCCTAGCCTGGGAACCTCCATATGCCATGGGTGCGGCCCAAGAAATGGCAAACAAACAAACAAACAAACAAAAAAATTGAATGAAGTTCCCTTGTGGTACAGCAGATTAAGGATATGGTGTTGTCAGTGCAATCGGGGGTGGGTTGCTACTGTGGCGAGGGTTCAATCCTTGACCCCGGAACTTCCTATGCCACAAGTATGTCCTCCTGCCAAAAAAAACCAACCAACCCACAACAACTGAATGCTTTTAAGCAGGGAATTAACATTTATGGAATGTGAAATGAGGCTCTTGTTAGCTTTGGTTGCAGCATGAATATAAGAAATATTATATTCTCTTTAACAATGAATTTTATTACATTTTTAGTTGTACATCATCACCAAACTCAAATTTTTTTTTTTTTTTTTTTTGCTTTTGAGGGCCACACCCAAGTCATATGGAAGTTCCCAGGATAGGGGTCAAATCAGAGCTGTAGCCACCAGCCCACACCTACACCTACATCTACAGCAGTGCCAGGTTTGAGCCATGTCTGTGACCTACACCAGAGCTCATGGCAATGCCAGATCTTTAACCCAATGACTGAGGCCAGGGATCAAACCCACAACTTCATGGTTCCTAGTTAGATTTATTTCCGCTGAGCCACTAGAAGAAGGAACTCCTATCACAACTCAATTTTATAGTATTTCCATCTCAAACCCCCAGCCCATCCCCCCACCCCCAACCTGAAGAAACACTATATTGCGAAATCAGACCCATGCTGGTATTTCAAAGAAGGTGTCTAAAAACTTGTTAAATGGCACGTAAGCTCTTCTGCAACATTTTGTCGATAAAAAGGTTAAGATCTGGACATTAAAGAAGAGGGTTTCCTACAGAACTGTAAGAATGACCTAAGTCCCATCATCCATTGCTGAGAACACCCATTAATGATATCATCTGTATTAATGATATCACTTTGACTAGATGAGCAAGAAGCAACAAGTACATCAGAGGCCTTCTTAAAGCACCAAATTCCAAAGGATGAGACATAAACTGAGAAGATGGAGGATCCTGCCCCACCTGTGAAGATTTTAGGGTTCCGGTGGGCTGGGGTATCCCAGGATATCCCCTCTACAATGCAGGACAAATTACTGCATCTTGTCATTCCCACCACAAAGGAAGAAGCACCATGCCTGGTAAGCTTAGGCTCACTAACCATCTTGGTTTGTTCAGTTCTGGGGCATTTTATGGGGTGCAGAATTTCCAGTGCTGAACCTGAACAGTCCCAGGCAAACTTGGATGGGTAGTCAGCCTAGCAGGCCTAGACTAGGGGTCGAATTGGAGCTATAGCTGCTGGCCTATACCACAGCCACAGCAACAGCAATGCAGGATACAAGCCTCGTTAAGTGACCTATACCACAGCTCACAGCACCGCCAGATTCCCGACCCACTGGGCGAGGCTAGGGATCATACCTGAATCCTCATGGATACTAGTCGGATTCATTTCCGATTATCCATGATGGGAACTCTGACCTCTTTTTTTTTTTTTTTTTTAAAGCCACCCTGAGTCAGGTCTTTGTTTCTGCAGTACAAGCATTCTAACTTATACTACCCCAGAGTTTCAAAGAGACCCTGGCACCAAGTAGGAGCTCTGTAATGTCTCCCAATTGAATTGAGCTCTGAGTTGAACTGTCACCAAGCAAACAAGTAGAGTATCTCTATTAGATCCAAGTGTCTGGCACAGTCCTTAGACCATTGAAGGTGTTTGTTTGGCAAATATCTGCCTAAAGCCAGAATGGCTTTAGGATCTTAGCAAGCAAAAGAGAAACCTGAGTCTGCAAGGAAGTGATAAAAATTTGTTCACTGAAAACTCAAGTTCTGGAAGAATCTTTCCACTCAAAAGGAGAGGGAAGGAGTTGCCCCAGGCAGGGTCAGGAAAGGAGAAGCTGAGGAGGTCTCTAACTTCCTCTGGTGGTTCAGAGGGGAAGGCAGCATGCCACATCTGTAAGAGGGTGGAGATGGGGAGGGGAGAAGAAATGCCCACAAGAGACAACCCCTGGTAAAAAGAGGCAGAGTCTGATGTCTGGCAACTTCCTTAGAAAGGAGAGAGATGAACCAAGGAAAACTCCAAGTTATCCTGCCCATACCCATTCCATTAGCTAGCTGGAGTGATGGCAGCTGAGAGCTTTCAGCCAATCCATCTCCTGGACTTGCTCTCAGCTAACTAGGGCTGACTTACCCAAGAGCTGTGTGACTACAAAGACTCATCCATGCAAACAGCATCTGGGTAGAAGCCTCTCTCTCCAACTGGGAACAACTCTGAAAAGCCATCCTGGCTTCAGAACTGCCTGTGGGCATGGCTGAGGCTAGAGGCTGCACTGCAGTACAACAGCTTAACTTTTCCCTCAGCCCAGCCCCCTCTCCTTTGTTCCCACGGTGGTGCAGCTCTCAAGGGCATCTCCCATTGACTTTGTGCATGCAAATCTCCTCCTAGTCTGCTTCTCCAGTCAAAAACTGAAGGAAGAGTCTGAGATTTTTACTCTGCCTATAAATTTAACAAGTTAATCTGCCATAGGCTCACAGATTCTGGCAGAAGACATGAGACTCCTGGGTCAAGGACAAAGAATGTTATTATTCATGGTTCAATAACTAGCATGAACTTCATGTTCGAAATGATTTTCCTTGTTCCCCAAATGCCACAGGGTGTTGCAGAGCACAGAGTAGGTCTGCATCACAGTCAACGAAACCTGAGCTTAGGAAATGCTATCTTTTAAGTGGGGCAGCTAGCAAATCTGCCTACCCTTAACCCTGGAGGCAGATCTTATATTTATTCTACCGGTCAAGAAACAAATGTCTTCTTTCCTGGAAGCAAATACTCTCTCTGCTGAGACCAGCTCAGCAGGATGGGGCTGAAGAACTGGTGCTGTGAAACCTAAGGAAAAAAGTTAACCTAAAACAAGACACAGAGACATTTATCTTAAGTAAAAGTCGGAACCCGGGGTGGGGGGGGGGGGTGGGGGAGGCCTCAAGGTCTCAGGGACCAAGAGCACCACACTGCTTTTATTGTGTTTTTTAGGATTACGTCAAGTGAGAAGGGGGTTGTAGATGCAGGATATAGGGGTTTTTTTAAGTTATTTTAAGAGTCACATAGCCGGTTGCTGATTAAGCTTTTACTCAGACCTTTAGGCATTTAACAATCATTAGCATTTGAGAAAGCTTGGCATGTGCTTCTGCAGACTGCGTGCCTATCTGCAGCAACCTGGTGTGCCTAGGTTTGCACCTCGGTTCTAATGCATATGCATATCCTGCTAACGACCCCTCATAAACCCCTTGGGGCCATAGGGCTCTTCTTTTATTCTTAAGAGGACGTATCATGCTGTGCAAACGGCGTGCCAAGCTGCACAGGTCCGGCGTGCCTAGACCAATGCATTAAGTCCTCATTCAGCTGACCCTATGAATAACTTATGCCTTTAGGTCTTTGTTCTTAAGCTTAAATCATTTACCAGCACTGTGACTGTTTTCCAAGCAGGAAGATGGGGTAAAGTAAAACAGGACAAGATAGAGTTTTCAGCAAAGAGGCTAAGAAAATATTGTAGAAACATGTCTCGCGACATCTCTCTAGCTTCTAAGTTCGTTTGCCATATAAATATCCCTGAATAGATAGCTTAGAACACAAACTCATAGAAGACGTGCAGAAATAGGAGGTAACCATTGACATTTGTCTCCCAACACTTGGGAAGCCCAGCCTGTGCTACACACACGTGTAGACACCTCACAAAACTATGATGATTTCAGCATTCGTGTAAATGTTGTCTCTATTAATTTTCAGAATAGTGTTTTTTCATTTTCAATTATATATCTGAGAGCTACCACAGGTTTTTTCTTTTTAATCTTTACTTTTGTCAATTAAATATATATGTAATTTTTAAAATAAAACAGAACAAAAGAATTCAGAATGGAAAACAGTAGTCCCCTACACAATCCCCCTCACTACTAAAAAAACAACAAAACCCTCTAAAATTTCCTATCCCCCAAAGGTAACAACTTGCAATTACCATAGCCAATTACTCTGATATTTACTTTCATATTTATAAATTTAAAAATAATGATCACGTCATTGTTGTCTGTTTCTCATAAATAGAATCTGTCGCCTTCCGAAAGAAGTCAAGAAATTAACTCCTATCGTCATATACACACATTTTTCTGCCTTCCTCCTCTCAGTATGAGTCTTTTAAGTCATATTTTTAGTTAAATACACATTCACTTTCCCCATTTTTATGATTACATATTATTCACCAAGGAATCAAGAATATACTATGATCATATTTTCTTCCTTATTCACTTCTTTCCTGGAATTAATTGCCTTTTCCCCCAATTCAGTTTAAATCTCCAAGTGCTTCCACTGCCTTCAAACAACTCTATAAAATGTCTCTCGATTCAATTTTCCATATAGTCAGAGATGCCTGGTAATCTACAAGTCCAGTTTCTCCTGACGGCATCCTTCCTATAATATCCTTTTCCAGCCTGGGCAAGCTGCTTTCTAGGCCAGCTTCGCCACTGTTGTTCTTGGATTTCCAGGGGTATTATCTAGGAGAATTTCCTCTACTTCTCTCCCTCATTTTGGTAAAGCAATTACCCTCCAGTATTTGTGTGAAAAATGGTACCAGAAGGTAAAATTTGTAGACCCTGGAGACATCAACATGGCTTTTATCTCTTCCTATTCTTGAATAAATTTGCATATAAAATTTTGAAGAAATTACTACATCAATTTCAAGCTTCCAGAGTTTAGGAAATCTGGACTCTAATATACAGCACAAAAGAACCTTTCCACAGAAGAGAAAACCATGGACTTTGAGAATAGACTTGTGATTGCCAAAAGGGAGGAGGAGGGAGCGGGATGGATTGGGAGCTTAGGGTTAATGTATGCGGAGTATTGCCTTTGGAATGGATTAGCAATGAGATCCTGCTGTGTAGCCCTGGGAACTATGTCTAGTCACTTATGATGGAGCATGACAATGTGAGAAAAAAGAATGTATACACGTATGTGTAACTGGGTCACCATGCTGTACAGTTAGAAAAAAAAAAGTATTGGGGAAATTTTTTAAAAAATGAAGAAAAAAGAAATGTTTTCTTTCTACTTCTACATCTTTCGTGTGCCATCTGTTTTATATCTCTGGGAGAATTCAGCATCTCTCTTCTATCTGAAGAGCATCTTCAATCACTCAGTGGGACGTTGCAATATGAAAATATGTCTTTCAGTTCCAAGAAATTCACCTTGATCATTTTCTCCATGTCATTGTCTCTCTTCTCTGGTTCTGAAATTCTATTCATTGAATACTGTAGCTCCTGAACACACCCTCTAGTTTTCTTATCTTTTTTCACTATTTGGTATATTCTGTCTTTTGCTCTTTTATTCTTTCCAGAAATATCTTCATCTTCCTATCCCTCTCCTGAAGTTAAAATTTTCATTCTTATATTTTTAAGTGACAAGAGTTTTCATTTTCCTTATTCTCTGTTCTCTGACAATGTTTTTTTTTTTTTCTAAAAAAAGCATCTTTTGTTTTTTGTTTTTGTTGTTTTGCTTTTTATGGCTGAATCTGCAGTATATGGAAGTTCCCAGGCTAGGGGTCAAATCAGAGCTGCAGCCACAGCAACACAGGATCTGAGCCACGCCTGTGACCTACACCACAGCTCACTGTAACACCGGACTCTTAACCCACTGAGTGAGACCGGGGATCGAACCTGAATCCTCATGGGTACTAGTCGGCTTCATTATTGCTGAGCCACAGTGGGAATGCCAAAAAAGCATCTTTTTCTTATTCATGAATCATTATCTGTAATCTTTCTGGGATGATTATCAGTTGTAGGTGTTTGATAATCCCTCCTGAATTTACACTGTCTCTTTCCAGTGTGTTAGTTTTGGCTTTGTATTTTTGTTTTGTTTTGTTTTGTTTTTTGTCTTTTGAGGTCTGCACCAGTGGCATATAGAGGTTCCCAGGCTAGGGGTTGAATCAGAGCTGCAGCTGCCAGCCACAGCCACAGCAACATAAGATCCAAGCTGCCTCTGCGACCTACACCACAGCTCATGGCAACACCGGATCCTTAACCCACTGAGCAAGGCCAGGGATCGAACCTGCAACCTCATGGTTTCTAGTCAGATTCGTTTCCACTGCACCATGATGGGAACTCCAGCTTTGTATTTCATGTTAAAGGATATCTTCAAAAGTTAGATCATCTATACATAGAACTATCACATGACCCAGCAATCTGACTCTTAGTCATATATCCGGACAAAACTTTCCTTGAAAAAGACACATGCACCCACATGTTCACTGCAGCACTATTCACAATAGCCAAAACATGGAAACAATCCAAGTGTCCACTGACAGATGATTGGATTAGGAAGATGTAGTACATAGACACAATGGAATACTACTCAGCCATAAAAAAGAACAAAATAATGCCATTTGGAGCAACATGGATGGAATTAGAGACTCTCATACTGAGTGAAGTAAATCAGAAAGAGAAAGACATATACCACATGATACCATTTATATCTGGAATCTAACACACGGCACAGATGAACCTTTCCAGAGAAAAGAAAATCATGGACTTGGAGAAGAGACTTGTGGTTGCCAAGGGGGAGGGGAAGGGATGAATTGGGAGCTTGGGGTCAAGAGATGCAGACTATTGCCTTTGGAATGGATAAGCATTGAGATCCTGCTGTGTAAACTGGGAACTATGTCTGGTCACTTATGATGGAGCATGATAATGTGACAAAAAAGAATGTATACATGTATGTGGAACTGGGTCACCATTCCGTACAGCAGACAATTGGCAGACACTGTAAACCAGCTACAACAACAACAAAAAAATTATAAAAAAATAAAGAAGAAATTCCCTGAAAGCTTAAAAAAAAAAGATCCCACCTACCCATTACGATTAATAGTGAGAATTAAGACACCAGTTGGAAGCTTTATATGAATGAGCCAGACATTTAAAGGAGAGAGTTTTAATACTATTGCATGGTGGGGAGGGGGTCCTAGCTTTTCTTGGGAAGAACTCCCAAATGTCAGTACATGTAGGTATTTTTTGTCTTTGCACGCTGACGAGTTTCTTCAAATGGATTGGCTCCAATCTCCCGCCTGAATGGCTCAGCATTCTCAGAACCAAGCAGAGGAAGGGACTTGTGGGTGCCAGGGAGACGTGTTTCCTCTTCAGGTTATGGACTTTTACATAATGTCCTCACCCTATTTATACGACCAGTGCCACACTATCGTACCCATCTGCGTCTGGTATCCCAGAGACCTGACCTCACATAGCTCAGTCTCTCTAAACAGTGAATGAACACCCAGCCTTCCACTTTCGGCTGAGTTGAATGAGTGTGCTTGTTGATTGGCTGAGTGGGCTAGGAGAAGAAACCTGGAAATCCAGCTGACTCTTCTAAAGGCTTTCTACCAGTTTTCTGTTTGGGGTTCTGCTCTGTAATTTTGCCTTTAGGAGTAGCTGGTGTTTCCGATGCCTGACCAGTTCTAGGGTTCTGTGATGCAAAAATTACTTTCTCTTGGAGTTCCCATCATGGCACAGCGGAAACGAATCCTACTAGGAACTATGAGGTTGCGGGTTCGATTCCTGGCCTTACTCAGTGGGTTAAGGATCCAGCATTGCCATGAACAGTGGTGTAGGTCACAGGCGTGGCTCAGATCTGGCGTTGCTGTGGCTGTGGCATAGGCCAGTAGCTGTAACTCGGATTCAACCTCTAGCCTGGGAACCTCCCTATGCCATGGGTGCGGCCCTAAAAAAGATAAAAGACAAAAAAAAATTACTTTCTCTTTATGGACTTCTCCTCTACAGGCATTTGAGTTTCAGCTCTCTCTGGTATGCTAACATATTCACATTTATCCATTTGCTTTCCATATTCTAAATTTGTATTCATTATCTCTCATCTGCCACCACCCTTTCTTCCATTCTCCATGCCTTTGTGGCTTTTCACCTTTATTTATCCTTTGACTGTTATTTTAATAGCGTTGGGGAGGGAGTTGAGAAGAACTAATACGTTCATTCTATCATGTTTAATAGGAAGGCTTAAGACACCATCATCTTTTCAAACCTTAGGATCTCTAAGGCGTGTGATCTAGCCTTGGGGAGATTACAAGGCAAAAAACTACTCATTAAACACCTATAGCCTACCAAAGATTCCAAACAGTTTTGTCTGGTTCAGAACACATACCTATTCATGGCTTATAAAAAGGAAACAACTAAAGATTATATAAGTGAGGAAATAATAACATATTCAACTGCATGATACAAACAAAGACAAGACCAAGGGCCTTTCCTATTCTATAACTCTCAGTGGAGAGCAAGGTGTAGTACTTGTGCTGATTTTGGTGCAGGTGGTAGGGGAGCAGCTCTGAAGAACCTTGGAGCAGACTTAGAAGCTCTGTCTTACTGGGGGATGTCTGGGAAATGAAATAAATTTGAAGAGTTAAACATCTTAGAAAACTTAGAAGCAGAAACTTATAAGATAACCCACTTATGTAAATGTTTTAATTCACAAACCAAATAAATAGTATAACTGTAGAAATGCTGGTCCCCTGTAGAAGGAAGGCCTTTAGCAATAAATTTTCATCTTCAAGCAAAGATCTGCTTATTTTAAATCTGTCTTTTTTTTCCTGTTTCACTAACTTATAGAACTCTATTCTCTCTCTCCTCAGCACAGTGTCACCAAAGAAAATCATGTTTCTTTAAATATGTTGTCTTACTCAGACTGCTTGTTAGTTTCTGCTCTTCCATTTCCTGCCAGATAATAAGCTTAAAGCCAGAAACAGAAATGGAATTGCCAGGGGCAGAGGGTAAAGGTACAACAGTAGGAAAAAGTAGGCTCAGAAATTGAGAAGGACACATGGAATAAAAAAGAGCTCAGAAGGTGACTGATAAGGGGGGAGAAAGTGGGAGCTACAAAAGAAAAGGAATACAAGGACAGGAGTGGAATGAACAGAGAGACCTCACAATAGATAGGCAGGGAGCTGGTACAATGAAAGCTTCCCCTGCAAAGGGAAGATCTCAGAGCAGTTCTCAGATGGAAGGCAAATATGCCAAGCTCCATCTGTCCTCTGAGAATACATCTGTGGACTGCAAGGGTTCCAGAAATTCAGATTGTGAATTTATGAACCTCAAGTCTTAAGAAAATGCCTCTTAATCCTGAATTATCTTTGCAAAAAAGAGGCTTTGCCTTTTATCTGTTTTTTTTAAAAAGTTTTAGACTTACATAAAAATTAAATACCACATTTAAAGAACCTTATAGAACTTGAGGACCCAAACATTAGTTTGAGAGATGTTGCTGTAGAAGTCCAGGGAGAGGGTTGCCTAAGGAAGGCTCAGGTGTGATGGGCAGAGGACACAGCACACACTGACATTTCAATAAAAATAGATCACTGATCACTGGTATTACCTGCCTGAATTGTTATTTTTAAAAAATAGGAGTGGAGTTCCCTGGTGGCCTAGCAATTAAGAACTCAGGGTTCCTCACTGCTGTGGCTCAAGTTCAATCCCTGGCCTGGGAACTTCCACATGCCAAGGGTGCAGCCAAAAATAAAATAATGAAATAAAATGAAATAAAATAAAATACAGTGGTGATAAGAGCCAAGGCAGGGAACAGTAGCACACAGAGAAAAGGAATATTACTTTCTCTCATGATTTAGCAAAGCCTCCAAAAAAATTGTCACTAATCTCTAGAGTCATAGGCCAGAAAGGACTCTATAAAATCATTTAAGTTGGCGCTTTACTTCAGATAACCTGGTAACCAATCTCTCAAGGAAAAAAAAAAGTCAAGTCACAATGAAGATTCAACATTTCTTGGGCTGGCAATGAAAAAAACAGTTGTCACAGATTGTCAGTTATCCAAATGGGAAATTCAGCTTTCTTTGCCACTGAGCAAATGTTATTATAAATACAGCTTGTCTTGCAGCCCAGGGCACTGAGTCAGAATTTGTATGCTGTACTATCTAACTGTAACTAGAAGCAAGACTGAGAGTTGCAGTACTGTTTGTCCACCAACCAATCCTGTAGCCACACTCATACCTGCTTTGGTCACGGAGCAGAGAACACTCACTACACATAGATGACCATGGGTCAATGGCTCTAGGATGAAATGAACCTGAGATCCATGTCTAGAGTCTGGCAGGCCCTTTCTTGAGCTCTGACTCTGCAACTTAGAGCTTTGTGAGTCCAGAGAAAGTAGGAAGTGAGAGGAGAGAGTAATAGGTAGGAAATAATAATGCCTGCAGAACTACTGTAAGACTGAAATGAAGAAATATATGTAAAATAATTAGAAAAATGCCTGGCAACTCCTCCAAAAAAAAAAAAAAGTCAACTTCCATCAGTATTAGCAGCACCAATATCAGGAGTGGTTCTAGAATCCCCATTTTCTATATTTTTACAAGGAAAAGAAGGGAATTGGTGGAATGGGGTCTTAAACGGTCCTTGTGTAGTAAAGAAGACTCATAATGCATGTTCATTTGGAATGGTTTAGCAGAGAGGCAAGCCTCTTTGGACACTGCCACTTACCATTATTATTATCACTTTGTCCTTGTAATTACTATGGTAACTACTGCAATGTTTGATATCTGAAGAAGCATATCTGGGTACCATGTCTGGGGAGAAAGGGCTCTTGAAGATTGGTGCCTTACATCAAAGTCCTCCATGGTCACTGGTGGTACATAGAGCAAGAGAACTAAAAGGAATTAATAATTGGGCACTGCACTGCACACCAACAGAAAAATCATAGAGCAGAAATAGGGTGGCATTAGAATAAACCCAGTTGATAGGACTCCCATTGGAATCCTAGAGATTTCCATAGGATATCTTATTTAATTCTCATAACAATTCTGTGATATAAGTATATTTAACCCAATCTTTAGAGAGCCAGACTTCCTATCTCTGCTACCTATTAGCCATTTGACCTCAGCAAGACTTTCTGCCTCAGTTTCATCATATTTAATATGGGGACAAAAATTTACCCATTTTGTAGGTTTCTCAGGAGGACTAAATGAGTTAATGAATGTAAAGCATCCAAATAGTGTCTGACACATAGTCAATGCTATAAAAGTTGAGGTGCATATTCTCTGACAGATGAGTGAGTTGACACAAAGAAGTTGTTTTACCCCGTTAGTGTAAAACATTAGGCATTCCTAGACTCTAATTAGGGGTGGAGGACAGGGGTGATGGGATGATGAGAGGGGAGTATTTACTAGGTAATCCCTATAATTTGTTTCGCCATAAAGAACTACACTTTGGAACAATGAGCACTAAATTTCTTGCATGTGTCATATCTCTGGGATAAACAAGATCTGTAAAGTTTCTACAGGTTGAATCATGAATGCATTACATGCACTCAAAATAGCCTTTATTCTACTGTTTACTTCCTCTGCGGCCTTGAATTTCAAGTATTATTTAGCATCTTAAATGTTACAAAGGTTTTTATTATTATCACTAATTGTACTGTGAAGATCCGATACAGTTTACAAACTAGTATGAAGTACATTGTCTTTGTGTTCTATAGAACATGTTTTAAATTCATAAGTCTGCAACATAGTCATCAAGCATATCTCAACCCAGTCTCACATGGTGAAATAAGAATAACCAAGTCCATTAACTCTCTCTATAAACAATCAGAAAAATGATTGAAAGGACATGTTGAGCCATTATTCTATGATATAAGAACGTTGCTTCCATAGGATATTATTTAGCCATGTAAAAACAAAGTGTTTTATTTATTTGTAGAGTTAAAATAGTCTCTAATTAGGCACAGTTTGAAATCAATGACATAAAAGCAATTATGGTACAATCAAGCAAAATGGTATTGTTGGCAGGTTCCACTTATCATTCCAAAATTACCACATTAGCAAAAGTCAAGCATTTATTAGTGCTACTGCAAAGCCAATCAGATAGTCCATTCACACGGGCCCCTTTGGTGTTTCTAAAGTTGTGCCTACTCCTGAGGAGCATGATTAATTCACGGTGTTATTTTTCTGTTTGCCCTCCCCAAGAAAACCCTCTAAGACTGGAGTTTATCTTCCCAAGTTTCATGGAACCCAAACTCACTTTTGCTGAGCCCCAGTCTTTGTTAGTTTTTGTTAGTTTCTTCATTAATCAGAATTTGCACTTTCTTGCATCTTCTTCAATCATCACAAAGACTGGTAAACAATACCATTGCAGAAACGTCACTGAATAGAATGTTCAGACAATGGTCAGTTTAGTTATTTCCAAGTTAACAAGAAAAACCAGAAATATACCCAGAAGAATTGTTGAAAACCTTGCTAAAATATATATTTTCAAGATTTAATAAGTATACTAATAAGAATAGTAGCTAACACTATCTAGTACTTACCATGGACCAGTCACTGTGCTTTATATATATTAACTCATTTAATTTTCACTGTAAACAAAGAGGAAGCTACTACTTTTCATTTTACTGAGAAAATGATTAGCTGGCTTACCCAATGTGAGATAAACAGTAAATTCAAGTAAAGATTTGAACCCAGCCTTCTGTCTCCATTCAAACACTACTGTATATGGTATGGCCAGTACAGGGTTTATGTTTGTGTGTAACAGCTTCTTAAGGATTTAATATCTTATATTGTGTTGAGTCCACCATTATGAACATGAATTCCCATTGAGGACCGTAAAGTAGGTTTAAGACTTGTGTAAAAAGTGGGTGCTGGGAAAAGAGAGAAGGTGGTTTAGAGCCTGAGCTCAGTTAATTTGGGGGCTTTAAAAATTGTTGCAGCTGTCCCTCTAAAACAATACCAATTCATATTAAATGGCAGAAATAATTTTAAAAAATTAAAATTTTTTTGCCATTAGTAATATTTTAAAGGCTGTTTTATTAATCTTTTTCTATACCATAAAGATGCACTTACAGAAATCAAAGGCAATTTATAGTATAGTGGTAAAGTGGATTCTCAAAAAGACCTGTAAACCTCACAACTCTAGACTTCAGCTTCCTCATCTGCAAAATGGATCTAAGACTAGAATTTACACTCACTGGAGAAGATGCAGATGTTCCATGTAAAACACTAAATATGACACTTAGCATACAGCAAACACTCAACAGAAGTTAGATATTGATATTAGTATCAGAAATACATTGCATTTTCAATTTGCCCTCCTATTCAAGTCTAGATTGTTTTCTTACTTTATCAAATATTATTCAAAAACATTTTAAAATATGCATTAGAGATTTGTTTCCTTTTTTTTTTTGTAATTTCAAATATGCTGCAATGAATGTCCTCACCAATAACTGCTTTGTGATTGTCTGATTTTTTTTCCTTAAGATAAAATTCCAGAAGTGAAATGTCTGTTTCCAAGAATAGAAAATGTAAATATTTTGAGACTTTTAATACATATTTCCAAGTTCATGTCCAGAAACAGTATGGCACTTAAAATTATTATCTGCAGTATGAGAACATATAACTCTGTGGGATTAAAGTTTTGATTATTTCTGCAAACGGCATAATCTAAAATATGGCACAAACGAACCTATCTACAAAACAGAAACAGACTCACAGACATAAAAGAACAGACTTGTGGGTGCCAAGGGGGAGGGGGAAGCAGTGGGATCAATGAGGAGTTTGGGGTTGGTAGATGCAAACTACTACATAGACCAGAAGGGAAGATAAAATGAGGAAAAGAATGTATATATATGTATGATTTAGTTACTATGCTGTACAGCAGAAACTGATTCAATACTATAAATCAGCTACATCCTAATAAAAAATAATTTTTTAAAAAAGAAAGAAAATGTGTATTATATTTGAAAAAGTATTATGATTATTTCTAATATTTACAAATTTAATTAGTTTTAAAATGGTGACAGATTTATTTTATACTAGTGAAACTGAATTTTTTATGTTATGTTGAATACTTTTGTGAAATTGCTATTCATGCCCTTTGTCCTTGTTTCCACTGGTGCTTTTGTTTCTTTCTCATTGTTTCATAAGAGCTTTTCATTTTCACTTACTGATTCATGTATTCAACGAATATTTATATTGGCACCTACTCTAGGCCAGTTTTATAAACTTTGTTTCACAGATTATGACATTTTGTTTTCATTTGCTTTCATGTTTTTTACATAATTACTTTGATGTACGGATAATTTTAATTTTTAGGTATCTTAAATCTATTAATGTTCTCCTCTGGCTTCTGACTTTGGTACTAAAAGACCTTGCCTAGAGTTGTATTATATATTCATCTATGTCTTTCTAATTTTTTTAATTACTATTTTTCATATTTAAATATTTTAACTATCTGGAATTTATTTATGTAAGTTATGAAGTAGGAATCTAACATAATCATTTTTCTTTTCAAATAGCCAGTTCTCTGAAATCTAGGAGCTTTCTCTCTCTAAAATACTTAATCAAATACGATATTCTTCCATTTATTGGACTATTTTTCTAGTTTGCAAATTCTCTTTGAACCTATCAATACCTCCTTGTTCCAGTGCCCTACTGTTTTAATTATTTTATTTTAAAACTCTATTTCAGGAGTTCCTGTCATGGCTCAGCAGAAATGAATCTGACTAGCATCCATGAGGATGCAGGTTCAATCCCTGGCCTTGCTCAGTGAATTAAGGATCCGGCATTGCTGTGTGCTGTGGTGTAGGTTGCAGACACAGTTTGGATCTGGCATTGATGTGGCTGTGGCATAGGCCAGCAGCTACAGCTCTGATTCAGCCCCTAGCCTGGGAACCTCCATATGCCACAGGTGCAGCCCTAAAAAGACAAAAATAAATAAATAAATAAATAAATAAATAAATCTCTATTTCAGTATCAGTTTTTCCTAAAAGATACTCTTCCAGGGGAAATTTAGAATAATTTTGTCTGTGTATAAAGATACAAATTACGGTTTTAACTGGAATTGCAAAAAGTTATAAATTAATTTGTGAAGAATACATATGTTCATAATTTTTATCTTTGCCAATATTAAACATGATGTCTCTTCATAATTTTTATCTTTCCCAATATTAAACGGTATCTCTTTATTCATATTTTTTCACTTTATCTAATAAATTTAGCAAATGTTCTCATATTGGCCCTACACATTTTTTGTTAAAAATTTTCCAAGTTATTTAGTGTTTCTGTTCTATCATGAATGAGATTTTCCCTTTGTAATTTCTTACTGGTTGTTTGCAGTATATAACAGAACAACCTTATTTTTGTACTTATTTTTAACAGGCAACCATGAGTAGTTTTTTTTCTTACTTTTTGTTTTTTCTAGGTAAGCAGTCTTGTTATTTGAAAATAAAAGTAATTCTTATTTCTCTTTTCCAATATTTATACTTCTTGATTCTTATCCTCATGTAATTATTTAAAAAATCTTTTTTTTTTTTTTTGTCTTTTCTAGGGCCTCTCCCGCGGCATATGGAGGTTCCCAGGCTAGGGGTTGAATCGGAGCTGTAGCCACCGGCCTACGCCAGAGCCACAGCAATGCGGGATCCGAGCCGCGTCTGCAACCTACACCACAGCTCACGGCAACGACGGATCGTTAACCCATTGAGCAAGGGCAGGGACCGAACCCGCAACCTCATGGTTCCTAGTTGGATTCGTTAACCACTGCGCCACGACGGGAACTCCCCTAAAAAATCTTTCTAAAACCAACAGTGGTAATATCAAGAATTCCTGTCTTCTTCTTTGTATTAACTGCAATACCTTAATTGCTTCAGTACTGAGCATGATAGATTTGGGTTTTTTAATTAAAAAATAGCTTCCTTACATTTCCACTTTCATTAAAAACATTTTAAAAGCAGAACAGATACTGACTCACAGACTTTGAAAAATTATGGTCTCCAAAGGAGACAGTTTGGGGAGTTGGGGGATACAGTGCGGTTGTGGGATGGAAATCCTATAAAATTGGATTGTGATGATGATTGTACAACTATAATTGTAATAAATTCATTGAGTAATTTAAAAAATAAAATAAAATTAGAAATTGGAACTGAATTATATACAATGACTTTTTTGTATAGCTAGATGATCATATACCTTTTTTCCTTTGGCTCCTGATAGCATATTGCATGAATAGATTTCCAATATTAAACCATCCTTTCAATTCTCAAATAAACTCCATCTAATCTTGGCATATTATTTTCATATGATGCTACTGAAATAATTTACTTTTTTCTCACATTTAAAAATCTATATTATATGAATTTTTCTCATATCATATTCACCCGATTTTGACATTAGGCTGATGCTAAGCTTATTTAAATAAATGCAAAATTTTTTTCATTTTTTCTGTGCCCTACCACAACATTAACAGAAAAAAATTAACTGTTCTCTAGATTTTAATAGAATTTTCTAATAATATTTATGCACATGTGACCTTTCTATCTTCTTAAAATGTAAAACTTTATTTTTAAATTTTTCTCTCAATGCCTATGTTGTAAATAAAATTTTTGGGTCACAATCTTTTTCCTCAGAAGTCTATAATGGTTACTCCTTTATCTTCAGGTGTTTGATAGTAGAGAAAACCCGGTGTTTTTCCTTCCTGGTAGATAACTTTTTAAAATGCCTGAATATATATATAGATTTTCTTTTAATCTCTGAAATTCAAAATATTTGCCAGGATATGTCCAGGTGTTGATCTTATTTAATTTTACCAGAACTTGTTAACCACTTAATCTGAAAATTAATTTGAATTAATGTTTAATATTTGTTCAGCTCCAGAAACTTTCTTTTAATCTTTTAAACAATTTTTTAAAATCTTTTTATTTCCTGATTAGTTCTTTTCCTATGTCTACTCTGTTCTCTCTTCCTGAGATTCCTATTACAAGTATTATTAGATCTTGTGGTTCAGTCCTCCAATATTTATCTTACAAAAATTTTTTGTTCTTTTTTCTTTTGATGGCCACACCTGCGGCATATGGAATTCCCCAGGCTTGGGGATGAATCAGAGCTGCAGGTGCAGGCCTATGCCACAGCCGCAGCAACACCAGAGCCGCATCTGCAAGCTACGTACCCCACAGCTTATGGCAACGCTGGATCCTTAACCCACTGAAAAGTCAGGGATCAAACCCACATCCTCAAGGACACTACGTTGGGGTCTTAACCCTCTAAGTCACAACAGGAACTCCCTAAACATTTTCCATACTGTTTTCACTTCTTTATTCCTTTGAATCTGGATAGTTTCCAAGGCTTATCATTTACTTTATTGGCTAAATCTTCTGCAACTGCAAATCTGATCTTCATTTAGGCTTTAAATATGACATCAACTGTTGTTCTTCTATGCTTCTTTTCTGACCTCAGATTGATCTTCGTGACCACCTTGCTTTTCTAGAGTCAACAACCTCATCTCTATCATGTTAAGATCACAAATTTAAAACTTGAACTTTTCCCCTCTATTTTAAACAGTAATTGCAGTTCATAGGAATTTGCTCTGGTTCTACAGCACGGCCCCCGCTTTTTAAACAGCAATATCTTTTCATATGATTTCATGTGATTTTGACTGTTGGCTCATCTTAAAGAGGTATCTGTACTTGTTCAGTTTTGGAAAGTGAGATGGATTCTATCAAAGATTACCTGGATCTCTGTCCAAATCTTTCAGACTGGATAAAAAGTGAAGCAAAAGGTTGGGATTTAATGCAATTTTCCATTTAGAGTATAAATACTAAACCACCTGGGTCACTAAGCCAGAGCTAAAGCTAGAGGCAGTCACAGCAGGAAGAAGAGTCTTCATGCTGGCTCTGAGCTTCTGGATTTATTGAGCAACTGTAATTAACTGCAGCAATGCCCTGATTCCTTGTTTGGCATGTTTGTCCTCATGAGGAGCCAGATGAGGCTCTTTGTCTGGGACAGGTGCCTGTGCTTAGTGTAAGCCAGAAACAAAATCACTAAATATGGCCATGGTTTTTGAGCTGTTTTGCATATACTGAAACCCTCACCAGGTGGAAGAAGTTAACTGTATGCTGTCCGCAGACCCCAGACCAGTTGGAACCAGAAAGTTGATTAATTAATGCTGACTCCAATTACCTCACCACCAACCAACATATAAGAAGGATGTCCATGAGCTCATCATGCTCTGCTCCTAGAACATTATAAGACTCCTCACTATCCCCTCCAGGGAGAGGCACAGTTTTAAGCGCATTTTTAGCCTGCCATGGCCCCCTTTGCCTGGCAAAGCAATAAAACTAATCTTTTCTACTTCACCCCAAACTCTATCTCTGTGATTCAATCCAGTGCCAGTTACAAAGTACAAGTTGCAGAAACATTACATCTGACAAGCTTCCTGTCAAATGGGCCACCCTTTCATATTGTCCATCATCAGTTTCTAGTATTTCTTTTTTTTTTAAATCTTATTGGAATATAATTGACTTATAAAGCTGTGTTAATTTCAGGCGTACAGCCAAGTAAATCACATATGCCTTTACATAAAGCCATGCCTTTTCAGATTCTTTTCCCATGTAGGTTATTGCACAGTATTCAGTAAATTTCTCTGTGTTAAACAACAGGTCCTTGTTACACATCTATTTTATATACAGTAGTGTGTATATATTTAACATTTCTATTTCACTATTTTATAGGTGTGTAAGTGGAAATTTACAGAAGCAGTAGACTCCTTGTCTGAGCTCCACTTGTTTTTTATTTGAGAATCCCTCAGTTCTTTTCTAACCTGCACTTAGGAAAAGTGCTACTGCACATTATTCATGGGAATGGAGAGAAAGCCACATCAATTCTCCTCAAGAACATAAGAGAAAATTACCTTCTTAACAAAACTAGCCACAGAATTTTTCTGCTTTCACCACGGTGATCTTCATAAGCTGTTTGTTTTTCTTTCCCTTTTCTTGATTGAGAGAAATAATGTAGAAAAGCTCAGATATAGGGTGTAATGGGAACTGCACAGACTTCTAATTCACTGAACTGGCTAAAGATCGAAACTTAATTCATTTCTTCAGCCTAAGCCAGTAGAACATTTTTCCTCTGGCTGAGACAATAAGTTACCATCAGGTACTAAAAATACACAAATCCGACTTTTAATAGAATTCAGGCTGAATTAAAAAGAAATATTATTAAAGTAGTCCAAGTACAAAATTATTAAAGACATGAAATAATATGGAGGAACATACCCAAACATGTTTGACATTTCTAACTAAAACTTGCAAGAAAACATGTACTTGCCTGCTTGGCTGCTCTTTTTTTAGGTTTAATTGTCTTAATAAAATATTCTTTCAGGTAAAGAAAGAAGAAAACTCAGGATTGTGAAAGAAATATCTCAGGCAAAGCCTGTGCCTTGCATTTCATGCCAGGAACCACAGAGAGGGTTTTCAGGAGAGTGCTGCCAACAGCGGTGGCCATGGAATAGTTGCGGGAAGCAAGCACGGTGGGTGGACAAAGATGCTGTCTTAGTTCCTGGTCTGACTTTCCTTTGATGGTGCCATCTCCCAGCCCTGAGATTCTGTATCTTCACCTCGAATTCCCTTCTCAACTCTGAGCATCATGACTCAACTCTCAACTCATGACATAGCAGCTTTTTGTGGTGGACACAGTGAAGAGATGGTTTTGAAGTGAGTCTTGATGAGCAAACTGTTTCAGTTAGTTCACCATCTTCTCTTCCAGGAGCAAATATTTCCTGAAGCCAGGAGCTAAGTTTTTTAAGTCTGGTCCCAGCACTGTTTAACACAGAGACTCCCTCCCTCCAGTCCTGCCCTTTTCCAAACCACCTCACAAACAAAATGCTTACCTCAGAGAACAAATGTGTTCATATTACTCTCTTGCTTTTGCTTTTAAATTCTCTGTCATAAATAGCAGAGGAAAAAAAAATCTAATCCCTAAAGAAGTTCAAATTCAAGTGTTTTATGAATTGGCTCCAACTTCATCACTCCCAGGGGGACTTCCATGGGCCCTGCTGGTACATGCTGGCTAATTCTTGCTCCTCCTTCAAAGTGTTGTTTTTACCCCATTAACATACCCAGCACATTCCCCAGCTAGGTTCTACTGGGATTGAACCCCAGTTATCAGCCTGGCAGCCAGTAGAGAAGGTGGGTGGGCTCTTAAAGAAACTACTTGCCACCATGCTGGGTGGGACTCCAAGAGTGTGGACTGACTGTGAAATCAGATTGTTATGATCATTATACAACTACAGATGTGATAAATTCATTTGAGTAATAAAAAAAATGAAAAAAAAAAAGAGTGTGGACTGAGACTTCAGGGGAGCCCACAGAGCTAAATTCCCTGTGGACATCCACCCAAAGACCCTCATCCTATGTCAAAGTCCCAGTTTTGTTTTGTTTTTTTTGTCTTTTGTCTTTGTTGTTGTTGTTGTTGCTATTTCTTGGGCGGCTCCCGCGGCATATGGAGGTTCCCAGGCTAGGGGTCGAATTGGAGCTGTAGCTACTGGCCTACGCCAGAGCCACAGCAACGCGGGATCCGAGCCGCGTCTGCAACCTACACCACAGCTCACGGCAACGCCGGATCGTTAACCCACTGAGCAAGGCCAGGGATCGAACTCGCAACCTCATGGTTCCTAGTCGGATTCGTTAACCACTGCGCCACGAAGAACTCCCAAAGTCCCAGTTTTTGAGCCAGGGAAAGTCAATATAATAAGTCTGCCTTGGCTAGAAATTTCCATCTCTTTTAGGAACTTGATTCTAACAGGCCTGGCATCTACCCCTCACCTGTGTCATCTTTCACTGCAGCAGCTCAGGGTGGATACACAGTATGAACTATTTGGTAAATAAATGAATAAGTGACCCATTGCCTCCAAAAAACCCCAATGGGACCCTATTGTACAGCACAGGGAAATGTGTGTGACTGGGTCACTTTGCTGTATGACAGAATTTGATAAAACACTCTAAATCAACTATACTTTAATAATAAAAAAATTAAAATTAAAAATAAATGCATAAGTGAATGGCACTGAACAAGCAGTGGTTTGGAAATCCATAGAGGCTAATTAAAAACTCAGTTTTGTATTATTTCTAAACAAAGGAGAAATTCATATAGATGAGAGTATCAGAATCAATTTTTCTAGAAGAGCCTTTTGCCCTTTATTTTCTCTCATCTGATAAAACATAACCATGAATTATTAAATAGAACATGTTTATATGTCACTTCTCATGTCTTCTGTAAAACAAGAAACTATAAATAGGATGTAGAGAATATTACATTAAAATTATTTCACATAGAATATAAGATTAGGGAAATTCAAATTTATATTGTTTAGGCTAATTATAGACTGCTTTCGTTATGTAATGGACAAAAAAATGAACACGGCCAAATTTATATTTGTCATGTATTGAAAACTAAATGCTTGATACATTTTAAAGATTCTTTAGTAAGCAAAGTGAATAAGGAGAATAAATCAAAAGAAAAACATAATCTGGGGTTCTGAAAAGCAAAAGAAAGAAGTGACATATAACCTGCTCAGAATTATATTTGAGCACAAAATCTTGTTTGATAAATGAATTACAATTTCACTCTCAGAATGTTAGTCTTTAAAAATATCTCAGGCATTAATATCACCAAGTGAGTCAGAACCAAATAGTTGAGCAAAACCTCAAAATGTGAAGCCATGACAATGCATAAAAACACTTCTGAACACAGCGGCTGAAGGTAAAAAGGACAACTGAAAAAGCCACAATTAAGGCTAAACAGTCCCAAAACCTCTTAAATGTTCTATATGAATAATCAGAATATTTGCAAACAATAAACCCTTTATCTCTACATTTCCAATATTAAAAGCAAAAGCAATAAATACTCAAAAGTCATAATTTCCAGAGTTCCCGTCGTGGCTCAGTGGTTAACGAATCCAACTAGGAACCATGAAGTTGCGGGTTCCATCCCTGGCCTTGCTCACTGGGTTAAGGATCTGGCATTGCCATGAGCTGTGGTGCAGGTCACAGATGCAGCTCAGATCCAATGTTGCTGTGGCTGTGGCATAGGCTGGTGGCTACAGCTCTGATTGGACCCCTAGCCTAGGAACCTCCATATGCCATAGGTGCAGCCCTAGAAAAGACAAAGAGACAAAAAAAAAAATCATAACTTCCTAATTTTATAGTTTTCTGTTCTCTAGGCCCTTAAGATTATATCTGTTATTTAAAGTGGCTTAAACACTTCAATATAAGACATGACAACATAAAACTCTTAGAAGAGTACATAGGCAAAACACTCTCTGACATAATTGTACCATGTCTTCTGAAGTCAGTCTCCCATGAAAATGGAAATAAAAGCAAAAATAAACAAATGGGACCTGAACAAACTTAAAAACTTTTATACAGCAAAGGAAACCATAAAAAAAATGAAAAGAAATATCTTCTTCTATAGACTAGAAGAAAATATTTGCAAATGATGGACCCAACAAGGGATTAATTTCCAAAAAATACAAACAGCTCATACAACTCAGTAACAAAAAAACCCAAACAACCCCATCAAAAACAGGAACATGAAAAGAGGCTCAATATCATTAATTATTAGAGAAATGCAAATCAAAACTAAAGTGAGGTACCACCTCACACCGGTCAGAATGGCCATCATTAGAAAGTCTACAAATAACAAATGATAGAGAGGGTGTGGAGAAAAGGGAATCCCTTCCACACAGTTGGTGAGAATGTAAATTGGTGCTGCCACTATGGAAAACATATATATGTTTACAACTGGGTCACTTTGCTGTATAGTAGAAATTGATAGAACACTGTAAATCAACTATAATGGAAAAAATAAAAATCACATAAACTTAAAAAAAATGGAAATATTAATTTTTTTAAAAAATGGAGATTCCTTAAAAAACTAAACATTGAGTATAATCCTGAAATCCCATTCCTGGGCATATATCCAGAGAAAACCATAATTTGAAGAGAGACATGTACCTCAATGTTCACTGCATCAGTATTTACAATAGCCAAGATATGGAAACAACCTAAATGTCCTTTGAAAAATGAATGGATAAAGAAGATGTGGCATATGTATACAATGGAATACTACTCAGCCATAAAAAAGAATGAAATAATGCCATATGCAGCAACATGGATGGACCAAGAGATTATGATACTAAGTGCAATAAGTCAGAAAGAGAAAGACAAATATCACATAATATCACTTATATGTGTAATCTAAAATAGGACACAAATGAACTTATCTATAAAACAGAAACAGACTCACAAACATAGAGAACAGACTTGTGGTTGCTAAGGGAGGAAGGGATGAATTGGGAATTTGGGATAGCAGCTGCAAACTATTACATAAATATACATATATATATAATGGATAAACAAAAAGGTCCTACTGTACAGCACAGGGAACTATATTCAATAACCTGTGATAAACCACAATGAAAAAGAATATAAGAAAAAGTATATATACACATGTGTGTATATACTGAATCACTTTGCTGTATAGTAGATATTAATACAACACTGTAAATCAACTATACTTCAATAAATTTTAGAAAGATTCTGTCTCTGTGGTGGAAATGCTACCTAAGGTTGATCTACTATGCATCTCTACCCAACCTCGAGTTCAGTAACGTCACATTGGTAGCTTGAAACCGGCCATAGTGGGAGTATCTACAACAGAAACTGGTGAACTTACTGTAAATTGGAGTTTTTCTTTGTTCAGAGACCAGGTTGTTAAACATTTACCAGCACACCCTGGCAATATTATTTCAGGCCCTAAAAATTTGAGAACGGTCTCAGTCTTTCTGGACCAAGGACTTAAATACTAAATATTTCTGAATCCACATCAGCTGACAGACGATGTCTGAGTTCATGCTAACAGTGCTTGATATGCCCCCTCTCCCACAATTCCTGGAACCAAGCACTGCACATAAAGAGAGAAAATTCTGGTCGAGCAATTCCACTTCTGGGTATTTTTCTGAAGGAAATAAAAGATATCCGTATCCCTATGTGTACCGCAACATTAGTTACAATAGCCAAGACCTGGAAATAACTTGTCTATCAATAAATGAATGGATAATGAAAAATGTGGTATATATAAGAATATTATTTAGACATGAAAAAGAAGGGACTCTTGTCATTTTCAACAATTTGGATGGATCCTAAGGGCATTATGCTAAGTAAAACAAATGAGGAGAGAAAGACAAATACTATATAATCTCACTTACATGTGGAATTAAAAAAAAAAAAGAAATAAAGAAAAATCAGGAGTTCCTGCTGTGGCGTAATGGGGATTGGCAGCGTCTCTACAGCTCCCAGATGCAGGTTCAATCCCCAGCCTGGCATAGTGGGTTAAAGGATCCAGTGTTGCAGCAACTGTGGCACAGGTCACAACTGGCTCAGATCTGATCCCTGGCACAGGAAATCCATATCTTATGGGATGGGCAAAAAAGAAAAAAAAAAGGAGAAGAAAAAGAAGAAGAAGAAAAGAAGAAGAAGAAAAAAAAGAAGAAGAAGAAGAAGAATCAAATTTATGAATACAGAGAACAGATTAGTGGTTGCCAGAAGCAGGGGTAGGGAGTAAGCAAAATGGATGAAGATGTTCAAAAGGTAGAAACTTCTAGTTGTAAGATAAATAAATCCTGGGGATGTAATGTACAGCATGGTGACTGTAGTTAATAATACTATAGCACATAATTCAAAGTTGCTAAGAAAATAAATCTTAAAAGTTCTCATCACACACGCAAAAAATTACAACTGTGTGGTGCCCTCATATATGGAGAGACCCAGACAGATATCAGGATTCTAATTCTTTAATCTGAGTATCATTCAAGTGATAAATAAGAATTTTAGTGAAACAACAAAAGCAAATCTCATATCCTTAGTCATGTGTATTCAGTCCAGAAATTGCTATTTCATCTTGAACATACATGGACAATTTCTGATTCATGACAATTCATCCAATATTAGGCTTTGTATAAAAAAAAAGGAATCAATACATTTGACATTTGTACAAACATTATCAAATATAGGATAGAAACATGTACTAGAATAAATGGATCCTGGAGCTTATACAACTTGCTATTATTAATAGCAAGATGACCTCATTACAAAAGTTGTTTATTTTCAAATTACTGCTAATACCACATGTAATGGGGAAAGATTACATACATTTCTTTTAAAAGTGGAAGGACGACTAGACTCTTTAACTACTTCTATTCAACATTGTACTAGAGGTCCAAGACTCTAGTACAACAAAGCAAGGCAATAAAGCCAGAAGAAAAGTAAAAGGTGCACAAATTACAAAAGAAAGAGTAAAATTGTCCTTATTCACAGATGACGTGATTGTATACATAGAAACTTTGTAGGAATCTACAACAAAAGTTGGTAAAAGTATTTGTTAATTTAGTAAGGTCACAGGATACAAGGTCAAAATATAAAAATTAACTGCATTTATCTCAGCCAGTAATTAAACTGGAAATTGAAATTTAAATATTCAATGCCATTTACAATAGAAAAACATGGAGTATTTAGGAATAAATTTAATAAAATATCTGCAAGATCAATAAATGGAAAACTACAAAATACTGCTGAGAGAAATTAAAGAAGAACTAAAGAAATGAAGAGATATACTGTGGAAAACCCAATGCTGTTGAAGTATCAAATATCTTCAAATTTACATATAGATTCAATGCAATTCCACTCAAAATTCAAGCAGGATTTCTCTTAATGAAACTGACAAGCAGACTTTAAAATTATGTGAAAATGCAAAAGACATAAAGGAGCCAAAATAATTTTGAAAAAGAACAAATTTGGAGGATTTAGAGCACTGTTAATTAGTCACCAAAGACTTCCTTACATTCGACACACTTCAAAAGTCTCCTAGACAAGTATGAGTTTTATGTTGTTTAGATTTTTTGTAGTATTAAAAAAAATTACAAGAAAAGCTAATTAAAAAAAAAAAATCTCCCATGCCCTTCTTAACGGTTCTGAGCACTCAATCTCAGTATGTGTGGGCTTTTATCCACATATCCAAAAAATTTCCCAACACCAGCTGGGTGCCCTACAATTCAACTCAGCTGTAACACCATGTCTCAGAGACAGCATCAAATTCCACAAAGTGAGCGGCCAGTCCCATAGACTGCCTTCTACTTCAGATGTTAATCACAAGTCCAGGTTGTTCCCTGGACTTCTGACTAACAGGCTATCGACTGGAAGGTCTAATGACCCTTCCATGGGTTCAATTAATTTGCCAGACCTCAGAAAAACATTTTACTTAATGAATTACCAGTCTATTATAAAAAGATATTATTCAGGAATAGGCAGGTGGAAGGGTTTCACAGAGCAAGATATGGGCGAAGGGCTCAGACCTTCCATGCCCTCTGCCAGTACATCATTCTTCCTGTATCTCCATGTGTTCAACACCCTGGAAGCTCTCTAAACCCATCCTTTGGGTCTTTTATGGAGGCTGCATTACATAGGTATGACTAGTCACTGGCAGCTGAACAGTCTCCAGCCTCTTCCCTCCCAGCAGGTGGAGCAGAAGGATAACTGAAAGTTCCAACTCTCCAATCTCATGGCTGGCTCCCCTGGCAACCAGCCCCCATCCTTCAGCAAGGGTCCAAAAGTCACCTCATTAACACGCAGTTTTGGTGGAAAGAGGCTTTCTATGATGAACATGATCCCATTTCACCTTTAGGGCTCTGAAATGATTTCAGAAATTGAGGACGAGAGACGAAATGGTACGACCAAGATGCTCCTATTTGCTCTCCTCACTCGGAAAATTCCATGCATTTGGGGAGCTGTGAGCCAGAAACCATGGGCTAAGACTGAATTTACAACTCTTATGAAACACAATATCACACTTTCACATCCTAGCCTGAGGTAGAACTGCCTACACCAGTTATTATTTTATTTTTAATTGTGCTCTAATGAGAAGATGGTGTTTTTGATTCAGATAGATATGAATTTAAAACTTAAAAGTTTTTAATTCAAAACCACACTTACTAGAAGAATAAACTTCAGCTGGTAGTTAATGTATAAACTATCATGTAGTTGGTAAAAACCTTTTAAAATATCCCACTGAAGCAACCTTTCACAATGTACACATACATCAAATCATCACGCTGTATACTTTCAATATACTCCAATTTTGTTAATGATACCTCAATAAAGCTGAAAAAAGTAAACTTTGGAAGATTAAGAAACAGATATTCCACACAAGAAGAATGAGCTATGGTTAGATAATAATTTTTGCTGAAATTTCCTGGGTCACCTTACAAAGCTAGAACCAGAGCTAGTGACCTGACCAAAACTGAATACCAATCTGTGTGCTAACCTGGGATTTAACAATTAAATTCTGACCAGTGTTAGGTAGTCATAGTAAGAAACTGGTCCTTTTTTTCTCAGAAATGAAAAGTAATGGTCTACTCAAAGTTAATTTCATATCATTGATTAAAAAAAAATGATACTGCAGTTTCCAAGCCTATCTTTAAAAGCCTAATAAAAGCATAAGTATTTTGTGGTTATTAAAATGAGTACTTTCCAGAAAGTGTCATCTTTCTTTGCATGTGAATAACACAAATTGACAGAAAATCAACTTGCCTCAGAAGTGAAATTATGATCACACCAATTACTGGAGCTGATATTGCTTGAATATATTTATAAAACATATATTTTTGATTCAGGCATCTAATTTGGTAAATCATTTTGCAGAGAAAGAAGTACTTAAAAATCATTTGTTGGCCTACTTCTCACATCTGATTTTATCTATTAAATCTGCTTAGTAAAAATCTGCAGTCAATGGAGAAACAACAAACACTCTCCCCAGAACTGTGATTTCTAAACCTCTAATTCTACCATAGGGCAAGTCTAAACTTCCATTCTTTTACATGTTTTTCAAATACCTATTATGCATCAGCCAGGAAGAAGAATTTTGTAGCCCCTGTCCTTTAAAAATGTATAATGTTCCAGAAAGACATTAGGCGATCATTAGAATGGTGATGAATGTCCCAAGGAAGTACAGACAGCCATGAGAGTATTACAATAAAGGCTAACCTAATCTGGAAGCTCTCATCCAGGAAATGAAGTTTAACCTGAAGCTTGAGGATACCTAGGAGTTAACAAGCTCTGTGAGAATAGAACAGTCATGGCAGCAGAAACTATCAGAAAGGAGAGAAAGCAATTCAGCTTGCTTATTAATTTCATTCTTGCTCATCTTCAGACATCCTAAACAGTTTGATGATCTAAATGGACTGCATTCAGTGGTTCCATTGTGGTACAGCGGAAACAAATTTGATTAGTATCCATGAGGATGCGGGTTTGATCCCTGGCCTCACTCAGTAGCTCAGGGATCCGGGGTTACCTTAAACAGTGGTATAGGTCACAGATGCAGCTCGGATCCCAAGTTGTTGTAGCTGTGGCGTCGGCTGGCAGCCGTAGCTCCCATTCGACCCCCCAGGCTGGTAACTTCCATATGCCATGGGTGTGGCCCTAAAAAAAAATTTCTTAATAAAATAAATGTATTTCATTCAACTGTTTTATGAAATATCCTGGACTTTATTTTTCTTTCATTTAACCTTCTTACAGCATCTACTAAATCAGTGCTATTCATCACAGTCCACTTACAGGACCATCAGCTTGTAGGAAATGCAGGTTCTTGGTCTGCACCTGTAATTGTATCCTAGGGATGCTCTAACAAATTACAATAGGCTAGGTTGCTTAAAGTAACAAAAACGTATTGTCGGAGTTCCCGTTGTGGCGCAGTGGTTAACGAATCCAACTAGGAACCATGAGGTTGCGGGTTCGGTCCCTGCCCTTGCTCAGTGGGTTAACGATCCGGCGTTGCCGTGAGCTGTGGTGTAGGTTGCAGACGCGGCTCGGATCCCGCGTTGCTGTGGCTCTGGTGTAGGCTGGAGACTACAGCTCCGATTGGACCCCTAGCCTGGGAACCTCCATATGCCGTGGGAACGGCCCAAGAAATAGCAAAAAGACAAAAAAAAAATGTATTGTCTTACAGTCTGGGAGCCAGAAGTTGGAAACAACTGAGGTGTCAGTAGGACTGTGCTTCTTTCCAAGTCTCAAGGGAAGAGTCACTCTTTACCCTCTTCCAGCGTCTAGTGGTTCCAGGTGCTCTTTGGCTTGTGGCTACAAAACTTCAAGCTCTGGCTGTTTCCCCTGTGTGTCTTTTCCTCTTCTCTGTATCTCTCATAGAGAAATTTATCATTGGATTTAGGGCCTACCCCAGTAATCCAGGATGACTAAATAAGGTCACATTCAAATATTCCATGTGATAGAAGTGAATATATTGTTTTGGAGGCCACCATTCTATCAACTACATCACCCACTAAATAAAAATCTCTGACTACAGGACCCAGAGACTTGTGGTTTAACAAATTCTTCAGGTGATCCTTAAAATGCTAAAGTTTGAGAATTGCTAGGCCAACTCCTTCCTACTCAGCTGGATTCTATTATCTTTTCCTAAACAACTCTTTCCTGCTGCTGGTCTCAGAGAATAATCTTTATGGGAAGCATGAAATGTTTGTTCTGCATTACTGAGTTAGAGAAAGGACAAGGAAATTAGAAACAATGTAATGACTTCATACCCAAATGTGTCTTCACCCTCTCAAACCTTTCTTACATCTCAAGATCCCAGGAGGAAAGTCCCAGGTGAACTCTACGTTCCTCCTACAGGAGAAAGATCAATTATGGAACAACAAGCCTCCAAGAGAAATCCCTCCATCCATGCTATCTCAGCAAAATGACAGAAGGGTATATAGATGGAGAAGAGCAGAAGAGAGACACTCCTTCTCACGCCCACCCCCTAAACACACCACTTTTCCCAGGGATCCTGAGACCCAGATATCCCTGGAGCCCAGCTAACACGGAATCTGGCTATGAGTAAGCACTGATAAACCACCTGTCAGGAGGTCACCTAACAGGATTGAGAAGATCTTCATCAAAAGAATGCTGTTAGCTCTTTCAGCCAGGGACAAGATGGGGTGCAGAAGTGAACCCAGAGGACTGGCAACATGAGAAATCAGAGAAGGAGCTCTGAGCTCTGCTTGACAAAGTGCTGAACATCTTAAACCAAGAGGACAGACAAGTTACAGCCCCAGAGGACACCAGCAGAGACAAATGTACAAAAAAAAAATGAAAAGATACACAGAAAAAGAGTGGGGAAAATGACAATGTACAGATAATCATTTGGAAGTCTAGCTTTGTTCAAAGACAAATAATGATCATAACAAAGGTGGCTTACCTTAACAGAACTTAAAAAGGCAAATAATTGGAAATTAAAGGCACGGGGGTGTTTAATATGTTGAGTTGCTTAGAGAGTGGTTCAATGCAAATTAGCTGGATCAATGTTTCCCTGGCAGAGAGGCAATTACATTTAAGAAAGTTTTAAAAGGTGGTTACTAAGCAACTACATTCAGCCTACACACATTGTTCATCATCTCTGGTAAATTATAGAAAATGACAGCCTGTCATTATAGAACAGAGACATGCAAAATTAGAGCACTGTTACTCTACGTTCCTCCTACAGGAGAAAGATCAATTATATCTTTGGCAAATCATTAGGTTAAATAACTACAATAAGTATTAAATGTTAGTGTGTCATGGTAAAAATGTGTAAAAAGCCAGGAGTTTTTCAAAGAATGACCCTTGTCAGCAGGGACTACCCTCCCCTGACCTAAATTCATATCATACAACATATATTAGTATAATTCATAACTCAGAACTCTCTATTGTCTCTAATAAGAAGATGATATTCTTAAAAAAAAGAGATGATTTCTTGGAGTCAATGCTATATCAAGAGTGGTACCTTATTCACTGCCTTAACTATTGATGTGAATAATATTAATACGTCTTTCTCTTACAGATCTCTTCTACCAAAGACTCACTTAAAATTCTACCAATCGAGTTGCATGTTTCAAACTGCTCTCACTATGACCGGAAAGACATAATGTGAAGTCAGGTCAGGGAGGGTTGTACCTGCTGACAAAGGTCATTCTTTGAAAAACTCCTGGGCTTTTTACATATTTTCATCACGACACACTAACACTTGATACTTATTATCGTTTTTAACCTAATCATTGATCCTAACTATCCTTTAAGATGAGAAGATCAGGATATAGCAGTAAATGAAATCCAAACACCCCATTCTAAAATACTGGGAAAACATCTAGTTTCTTGGATAACAAAGTATTTCTTCTAAAAGTGTATGCCACTGGGAGTTCCTCTGTAGTGCAGTGGGTTAAAGATCCAGCATTGACACTACAGTGGCCTGGCTTACTGCAAAGGTAAGGGTTCGATCTCTGACCTGGAAACTTCCACATGCTGCGGATGTGGCCAAAAAAAAAAAAAGTATATGCCACTGAATTAGGTAATCATGTGACCAATATACAGTATATACCAGATAATGTAAATGTTCTCAAATTTCAGGGAAAACCTACTGAATAAGTGCATTTTGAAGGGTTTTTTTTTTTTCTTTTCCAATTTACAAAAATAATTCCTGTGGTTGAATAAAACCAGATCTCTACTAAGTTATTTATCACCATTTCAAAATGCATTCTAAAAAAATACATCTTTAGAAATAATGCCTTATTTTCTCATGCCCACTTCCCACTCCTCTTCCCAGGCTATAGCGGTAACGCTCAGATGGAAATAATGAGCAGAGTGGCTTTCTCACTACTCAGCTGCAAGCATTTCACACAGTTATTTCTCTCTAATGGTGGCTCTCACAATCATGTCAGTAAAAACTCTTAGGAAAGAAGAAACTTGTTTCCCAACTTCATTTCAGCACATCTTATTGCCAGCTAGGACATTGTTATTAACTGTGACCTAGAAAACCAGGTAAGCCCAGCGTCACAATGAATGAACAGGAACTGCCAGATGGCGGCCATTCAAGAGGCCCTCCGTCTTATTATGGTCCCTCTCCATAACCAGATGAATTTTCTTTTCATTTCTCCTTCTCTCTTCATGGTATCTCTGCTCAGTAGATATGCTGCTTTCTCATAGTTTCTGCTTCATAACCTTGGTTTATCCATGGCCTTATCAATAGGTCATGTTAAACTTTCATCTTTACCTCCAACTTCTAGGTGGATAATTCCAGTGCATTACTTATGAAAAATTTTCAAAAAAGAAAAAATAATTAACCCAGTTCGTCTTTTTGAGCCAGATCATGTTATTATAGACCATCCCTAGTCTATGGGTTGTGGTTATGGTATTTTAATGTATCCAAAATTCTTGGACAAGCCTTTCATCCAGAGATGAGGGCATAAATCTAGGCTGTGAAGTGACACTGTGCAGGTTTCCAGGGCCAGGTCTTTAAAAACCATTAGCTTGCTCTTGGAACCCAGCCACTAACTGTGAGGAAGCTCCAGGCCATATAGAGGAGACAGGTAGGTGCTTCAGCTGAGGTGCAGGCAACAACCAACATCAACCACCACACGTGTGAGTAAGCTGCTTCCAAATGATGGGAATCGCCAGCCATTCAATCACTCCTACCCTTTGAGTCTTTCTAGCTGATATATCAGATGTGCAGCTACAAACCACCCTTACTATGCCCTGTCTGAACTCTTGATTGACAGTGTCCATGCACATAATAAAACAGATGCCTTATACCACCAAGATTTGGAGTAGCTCGTTATGTACCAATAAATAATTGGAAAATACTTTGGGACTCTAAGTAAATTATCTAATAAGCTATGTCAGTTAACAATATACTTTAATGACTTAAATAACAACAATCATTTTCTTTCATGGATATGGGGGTCAACCATTTAAGAACTGAGCTGGGGACTTGTGGCTCAGGGTGTCCCATGCAGTTATAATTAGATGAAGGCTGACCCTAGAAGACCATTAGCGATGAAGCAGTTGGTGGCTGGCCAGGCACCTCTCCTTGTCCTGAGGTTTCAGGGGCTCTCTGTGTGGTGTCTCCATGTGGGCTAGTTTGAGCTTCACTGCAGAAGGGCAGCCTCAGAGTGATGAAAGTCTTACATGGTGGTCGAAGTGTGACTGTTCCAGTCAACCAGGTGAAAGATATATGGCCTTTTTTGATCTAGCTTCCTAAGTCACACAGTGTCATTTCTACCATACTCTGTTGGCTAACTGGTCACTAAGTTCAGCTTAAACTCAAGGAGAGGGGACACAGTCTCCACCTTTCAAAGAAAAAAAAGTTTCAAAGAATGTACTAACATCTATTAAACCTCCACAGTTTAGCTCTGGGTTAAAGCTAATTCCTATTCCAATGAGCTATGCCCAGGGTGTACCTACTGCTGCTCTTGTTGTTCGGGGCTAGAGGCAGAGTGTCTCCCTTAGAAGGTGCCGCACTGGCCTATTTAGAGCACGAACCCCTTTCCTGCCTGGCACCTAGGATCCTTCTTCCTCTTCTAAATGCCCTATGCCCTCAGCATGCAGTTGCTCCCATCTGTTGGAAATCTGAACTTCTCTTCAATGGCACTCATAGTCTTTACACAAAATTTGAAGAATACTGAAAACTAATGCAGAGAAAATACTTCATTCCACATATTACAGCTCCTGAGATATTCATCCCTAACATAATCTGACTGTTTACAACCACAAATATGCTAATCTTCTGATAAAAGGAAGACAGTCCAGAGTCATGACCAGTATTAACATCCAGAAAAAAATGTCAAGGACTGCTTTAAAAGCTGCTTGCCTATCTCAGAACCCAGCATCTTCAATGATATGTAGCCTTTTTTCCTAACTTGTTCTCCTTTGGCTCTGCTCCTGCCCAGATGTTATTTCTTACCCTTTATGGACTTAAACTAATAGTAAACATCAAAGCACTCTGATATTTATAATGACAATTTTTATTTAAGCACAGAGGGAAGATAAAGAACCATCTTTTGATCCTGAAATTCTAGGTTTACATATCTGTGACCAAGCAATAGCTACAAATTTGTATTGTGCATTTTCTCTTAGTATTATAATTTTTTGGTACTATTATAATCTCAACTTATGGTTCCCCTCTTTATTTTCTATGACAAAAATTAGTCCAATGAAGAAAAATATTATGTATCTAGTAATTTTAGCAACTCACTATTTCTGTTTTACTTCACTAACTTACTATTAATAACAAAACACGTTATTTTTAAGTTAAATGAGAAAACTAATTCGCCTATTATAATTCTATCAATATATAACCACTTCTTTAAGTTTTTTTATAATTTAAAATGTAATTTTTTTCATAATTTAAAATGTAAACAAGGAAAAATTATATTGAATCCAAGTTTACTTATAAATTTATATAAATAAAATTATAATTTTATTATAATAAATTTTATATAATTTATATAGACTATTTAAATAAATATATTTAAATATAATAAATAATATAAATATATATTTATATAAATTTATAAGTAAACTTGGATTCAATATAATTTTTCCTTGTTTCCTCTGAAATTCCACTAAAATGAGAGGAAAAGGAATTTAAAACTATAAATCCACAGTGGGAAAAAAAACCCAAAGAAATAATTATAGCCTATAAGAGACATCAACAAAAGCTGGAAACTAAAAAATAATAAATGAAAATATCCTAATAGACCAGAGAAAATATAATCTTTAATGAGAAATCCAAAAATAAGTAAGCTTATTATGTCAAAAACTTGATAAGTTACTGAACCTTGGGAATTTTCAAAAACTGGATAAACCAGGTATCACTGAGTCCAACAATTAATTTTGGGCTGAAAGCAAGAGCACTGGTTGAAAATCTTTATGAAAAGCTAGGACCCTGATGCTCCAAGTGCTCCACCAGCCCATTCAGGCAGGACGTGAGGAAGAACAAAAGACCGGAAATCAGAAGAGCCCTCTGAGATGGCCAAAAAGCACATGAAAAGGTGCTCAACATCACTAATTATTAGAGAAATGCAAATCAAAACCACAGTGAGGTATCACCTCACACCAGTCAGAATGGTCATCATCAAAAAGTCTTCAAACAATAAATGCCAGAAAGAGTATGGAGAAGAGAGAACCCTCCTATACTGTTGATGGGAAGAAAATTGACATAACCACTCTGGAGAACAGTATGGAGGTTTTTTAAAAAGCTAAAAATAGAGCTACCATATGACCCAGCAATCCAACTCCTGGGCTTATAGCCATAAAAAACTGTAACTCAAAAATATACATGAACCCCAATGTTCACTGAAGTGCTATTTCCAATAACCAAGATATGGAAACAACCTAAATATCCATAAAAAGAAGAAGGGATAAAGACAATGTAGCACATATATGCAATGGAATATTAGTCATAAAAAAGAACAAAATAATGCCACGTGCTGCAACATGGATGGACCTACAGATAATCATTCTAAGTGAAGTAAGTCAAAGAAAGACAAGTATCATATGATATCAGTTATACATGCAATCTAATTAAGAAATGATACAAATAAATTTATTTACAAAACAGAAACAGACTCATAGATTTTGAAAATAAATTTATGGTTACCAAAGGGGAAATGTGGCCAGGAAAGGATAAATTAGGAGTTTGGGATTAATGTGTACACACTACCACTATATACAAAATAGATAACCAAAAAGGACCTACTATATAACACAGGGAACTCTACTCAACAGTCTGTAATAACCTATATGGGAAAAGAATCTGAAAAAGAATGGATATATGCATATCTATAACTGAATCACTTTGCTGTACATTTGAAACTAATACAGCATTGTAAATCAACTATAATAAATTTTTTTAAAAATGAGGCTCTGACCTGGGCAACATCAATCACAGCTGAGTGCAGGGATGGAGCGACTTATTGAGAAAGCAATATTGTTAAAATGTCAATACTACCCAAAACAATCTATGGATTTAATGCAGTCTAAATCTAAATCCCAAAGGTGTTTTTTGGCAGAAATAAAAAAAAAAATCTGTCCTAAAATATAGAAATATTTTAAAGATTCATATGGAATCTCAAGGAATTCTGAATAGCCAAAACAACCCTGAAAAAGAAGAATAAAATTGGAACTCTCACCTTCTAGACTTCAAAACTTATTACAGAGTCACAGTAATCAAAACACTGTGGTACTGGCATAAAGACAGATATATAGATAAGTGGAACAAAATAGAGATCCCCAAAACAAACCCTCACATATAGGGGCAAATGATTTTTGATAAGAGTACCAAGACTATTCAATGGGGAAAGGACAGCATTTTCAATAAATGGTATGGAAAACTGGATACCCACAAGCAAAAAATGGATTTGGACCTTTAAACTACATGCAAAAATAAATTCAAAATGGATCAAAGACCTAAATGTAAGACCTAAAACTACAAAATCCTTAGAAGAAAACATAGGGGAAAGGTTTCATGATATTGGACTTGGCAAAGATATTTTGGATATGATTTGAAAAACATAAGCAATAAAAGCAAAAATAGATCACTGGACTACATCAAAATAAAAAGCCTCTCTGTGTCAAAGGACACAACCAACAAAGTGAAATGGTAAGCTATGGAATGGAGTAAAATATTTGTAAATCATGTATCTGATAAGAGATTAATATACAGAATATGTAAAGAAATCCTACAACTCAACAACAAAAAACAGGGCAAAGGATTTGAACAGAGATTTCTTCAAAGATATATAACAGCCTATAAAAAGATGCTCAAAATTACTTATCATTAGAGAAATGCAAATCAGAGTGACAATGAGATATCACCTCATATCCAAAAGGATGGCTGCTATAAAAAAATACAAGAGCAAGTAACAAGTATTGGGAAGGATGTGGAGAAATTAGAACCTTTGTGCACTGTTGGTGAGAATGTAAAATAGTGCAGCCACTATGGAAAACAATATAATGGTTCCTCAAAAAACTAAAAATAGAAATACTGTATGAACCCACAATTTCACTTCTGGGTATATATCCAAAAGAATTGAAATCAGGGCCTCAAAGAGATATTTTTACACCCCTATTCATGGCGGCATTATTCTGTATAGCAAATGTGGAAGCAACCTCCAAAAACAATGGTGAATGAATGAATGAATAAACAAGACATGATATATACATACACTACAATATTACTCAGTCTTAAAAAGGAAGGAAATTCTGACACATGCTACGACATGCATGAACCTTGAGGACGTTATGCTGAAATGAAACATTATACTGTATAATTCCACTTGCATGAGGTATCTGGAGTAGTCAAACTCGTAGAAACAGAAAGTAGAATAGTGGATGCCAGGGACCAGGGGGAGGGAAAAATGAGATTTTGATAATGAAAAGTTCTGGAAATTGGTTACACAACAATTTGAATATACTTACCACTACTGACCTGTTTGGTTACACAATTTGAATATACTTAACACTACTGACCTGACCTGTACACTTAAAAGTCAGTGAGATGATAAATTTTATGCTATGTGTATTTAATCACAATTTAAAAAAACAACTTTAATCGAAATGTAATCATAACAATGTGTGGCTCAACTGTGGACATATACATATTCCTAATAGTGTAGCACTCATTTATTTAGACAAAAATTACAATATAACTATATTTCCAAGCAAGAGGAAGCTTAGTATGCAGGCAGGTATATTTCGCCTTTCTCTACTTCATTCTTCACCTATTCTGTTCTAATAAGGGAGGTATTGGAAACCTGCAGGCTACATTCTCCATGCTGCCAGATCAGTTGAAAACAGCTGGCCTGACCTATCAGTGGCATTGTCGGAAAACTGCATGGCAAGAGAAAAAGACAGTGTTTTTTTTTTTTCTCCTTCTGTGTCACAAGAGCCTTTTCTTTTTTTTTCTTTTTAGGGCCGCACCCATGGCATACAGAAGTTCCCAGGCTAGAGGTAGAATTGGAGCTGCAGCTGCCAGCCTACGCCACAGCTTTAGCAACATGGCTTTAGCAACATGGGATCCAAGCAGTGTCTGTGACCTACACCACAGCTCATAGCAACACTGGATCCTTAACCCACTGAGCAAGGCCAGGGATCAAACCTGCATCCTCATGGATACCAGTTGGATTCGTTAACGCTAAGCCACAAAGGGAACTTCGTAAGTGCAGTTTTAAGCCGTGTCTGTGTTCCTCCTATGGCTCCAGCTCCCCTCAGCAGTTCCAAATTCTGCTTGGTTACCCTAGCTACTGGGCTGAAAAGCACCTCCTCCCTTCATCTCCCAGCCTAGGCTTCCTGATGTTACAAATCTTTGATTTGCTCACCAACCCCTATTCAGCTTCTCAGCTTTTCCATGACTAATTCCTGAATTCAAATTCCTCTATTGTGAGAATTTTGTTTCTGCTGATCATGTAGCTGGGAAAGTATCATTCCCCTCCCAAGCATCAAAGAAAAAAAAAAAAGATAGATAAATTAGTAATTCACAACTTTTCTTTAGCCCATCAGAGAGCTGAGATCAAAGGCGAATGAAGTAGATTAAAAGCCAGAGAAAGACCAGAGCCTCCAAGGAGACAGAAGCTTTGGTTTACTTGTGGCAGAGTATGAAAGAAGGAAACACTGGACACCATGCAAGTAGGCAAGAAGAATTCAGTTAAAATTCGTAACAACTTGGAGATCCTGCTGTATCACAATGGGATCAGCAGTGTCTCTGCAGCACCAGACTCAGGTTCTACCCGTGGCCAGGTATAGTGGGTTAAGGATCCAGCTTCGGCATAGGTCACAGCTGTGGCTTGGACCTGATCCCTGGCCTGGGAACGCCCTATGCCATGGGGCAGCCAAAAAGAAAAAGGGAAAGGAAAAGAAAGTTCTTAACAACTTGCTACAGGCCCAGTGTGGACTAGTGTGATATCATAGAACCCCCGGGAGCTTCAGACATGAGTAGAGTTCATATTCACTTGTGGTTCTTCTATACAGACCTCCAAAGGGTGCTCACAAGAAAGATGAGGCAGGGTGAACGACAGGAGAAGGCTTCCCTCAGTGGAGTGTGAAGGCACAAAACCCACCTGAATCTTATTTTTCTTCAGACGTCACTGAGGGAAGGGCAGTAGAAGGTGATACACAAAGCACACACATTCAGAAAACAACCTCTCAGAATGAATAAACAGACAAACTAAGGATAGCTAATAAGTCAAGAGTGAAAATTCATGAAATATTATAAAATACTCATTTAACCCCCCAAAAGAGGGAATGATCAGAATTAGAAAGCAGGATGTTTATTATTATATTGAATTCAGTTTAACTTAATTCAGTAATCATATATTTGCACCTATTTGCACCAGACAAGGTGCTAATATTTGTGAGAAGACACAGATGAACAAGCCCTGGGCACTGCTGTCAAGGATCTTCTGCAGTATGATGGTGGCAGCCACATAAACCAAAAAGCTTCATGGAAGGCAAAACATCCTCAGGGAGCAGAGAGGCTGTGTGGGCAGAGGAGAGATTTCCTCTTTAAGAGAAGAAACAACACGATAATGTAATGTTCTATGTAAAGATAATGATTCAATTTCTCGTGTCTTCTTTCTAACAAACCCCAAGGCCTAGAAATGTGCCGAACCTGGTGCTTTGGTGACTGAGTCCAATTTACTTTACTATTCTTCCAACTGCAAGGTTGAGAACATCCTGAGCTTGTATTTTGTTTTGCAATCATATTCCTTACTTGCTCAGGTGATCATTCTTTTTGAGCTAAGAACAGAACATGCCAAAGAAATTAAACAGAGATATTAAGTAGAAATGAATGGTGGGGCACGTCTCCATTCAACATTTTATTGTTAATTATAAATTTGCTGCATAATTTCAGTTCCTAAGGAGGCTTAAATTTTGTTCTAATTACGGAAGACAAGTGGTGTGTATCAGAAGCAGCTGCTCCAGAGAGTTTTTGCTAACAGTCATTTCCAAATTATATACACGCAAATGATTCAGCTTTGTTTCTTTCCATTTCAGCCTTGATATGTGTGGGTTTGTAATTTCTTCACGCATAATGCAAAGAAAAATCAGTTAATCTCTCAGGATTTTATTATGCCTATTCACTTCATTTTCTCAAATCTAGGAATAGCTGTGAAGGATAACTCAGCTAAAATCATTTTTTAAAGTATAGGGATAGAAGAAAGGAGAGGGGGAGGGAGAAAGGGACTGAGGGAGAAAGGGAAGGAAGGAAGAGAAAAGACAGAAGAAGGAAACAAAGAAAGGATTAAAAAATAAATGAATGGAAAGAAGTTTGAGCAGAGGGTAGAGTCCTGGAAGAGTACAGAACAAAGAGAAAAATGCAACTTCTTGCATTGTTTTTTATTTAATAGCACATGCTGGCCTAACAGTAAAGTGTCAGATAAAACCTTATCCCTTGGAGTTAGGTTCTCCAAGACCATTCCTGACTTCCTGTTCCCTACTAACTGTGAAGCCTTGGAAAAATTATTCACTAAGCTTTAGATTCCCCTTCTATAAAATCTAATTAATAATACCACCTGCCGGGAGTTCCCGTCGTGGCTCAGTGGTTAAAGAATCCGACTAGGAACCATAAGGTTGTGGATTCAATCCCTGACTCTCCTCAGTGGGTTAAGGATCTGGTGTTGCCATGAGCTGTGGTGTAGGTCGCAGATGCGGCTTGGATCCCGCGTTGCTGTGGCTGTGGTGTAGGCCAGCAGCTACAGCTCCAACTGGACCCATAGCCTGGGAACCTCCATATGGCAAGGGAGCAGCCCTAGAAAAAGGCAAAAAAGACAATAAATAAATAAATAATAATAATAATAATACCGGCCACCTAAGTTTGACATAAGCAAGAGGAAAATAAGAACTATAATTCTGTGGTACCATCACACTCATCAGAGAAGCAAAACAGTTGATATCCGATAAGTGTAGTAGAGGAGGTCAGGAAATAAAATTCTCATACAGTTGAGGGGTACATAAAGTAGGAAGCAATTTAACAATAGAAAAAGTTAGAAATGCGCATACTCTGACTCTGCTATTCCTCTTCTAGAAAGTCCCCTAGAAAAACTCATACATTGTGAACAAAAACACATACACAAGAATGTTTACTGCTGTTATTATTTATAATTGTTGAAAACAGAAAAATTCAAATATCCCTTAACAGAAAATGGGTAAATCATAACATATTCACAGTGAAAAGGAATGATGTAGAGTCACATGTATCAGTATAGAAATCTCTCCCACACAAATTAAGTAAGAAAAAAAGAATCAATTTTGAGGTTTTAGAATGTTAAGGCAGAATCAGAACGGAACTAGAAGAGGAGCGAACTTCACCCAGAGAGCCTGAACCTAAAGCTGTATACAATAACCAATGTGTTCGTGATCATACATAAAATAGGTATTTCTTTACTGGCTGAACTCCTAGCAGGTGGAAGTTCCCAGGCCAGGGATCTAACCTGCACCACAGCTTTGACCCAAACCACAGCAGTAACAAGGAAAGATCCTTAACCCACTGAGCCACAAGAGAACTCCTAGGAGATATATATATATATATATATATATATATATATTGTTTGTTTTGCTTTTTTAGGGTCGTACCTGAGGCATATGGAAGCTCCGAGGGTAGGGGTCCAATTGGAACTACAGCTGCCAGCCTACACCACAGCCATAGCAATGCAGGATCCAAGCCACATCTGTAAACTACACCACAGCTCACGGCAATGCCCAATTCCCGACCCACTGAGCGAGGACAGGGATCAAACCCGCATCCTCATGGATATTAGTTGGATTTGTTTCCGCTGCAACACAAAAGGAATTCTGATAGATTTCCTTTTTCTGATAGATGAGGCATTTAAAATTTTGCATGGGGAGTTCTCCAGTAGTGCAACAAGTTAAAGATCTGGCGTTGTCACCATCACTCTAATTCCAAAACCAGACAAAGATACCACCAAAAAAGAAAACTATAGGCCAATAGCTTTGATGAATATAGACTCAAAAATTCTCAACAAAAGTTTAGCCAACTGAATCCAACAACATATAAAAAGGATCATACACCACAACCAGGTGGGATTCATCCCAGGTGCACAAGGATGGTTCAACATATGCAAATTAATCGTCATACACCACATTAACAAAGAAAGGCCAAAAACCACATGACCATCTCAATACATGCAGAAAAAGCATTTGACAAAGTCCAACATCCATTCATGATAAAAACTCTTACCAAAGTGGGTATAGAGGGAACATACCTTAACATAATCAAAGGCATTTATGACAAACCCACAGCAAATATAATACTCAATGGAGAAAAGCTGAAAGACTTTACACTAAAATCTGAAACAAGACAAGAATGCCCACTCTCACCAGGGTTATTCAACATAGTACTGGAAGTCCTGGCCACAGCCATCAGACAAACAAAAGAAATAAAAGGCATCCAAAGAGGAAGAGAAGAGGTAAAACTGTCACTGCATGCAGATGACATGGTATTATACATAGAAAACCCTAAGGACTCAACCAAAACTAACTGAACTGATGAACAAATTCAACAAAGTAACAGGATATAAGATTAACATTCAGAAATCAGTCGCATTTCTCTATACTAACAATGAAATATTAGAAAAGGAATAAAAAAATACAGTACCTTTTAAAATTGCACCCCAAAAAATCAAATACCTGGGAATACACTTGACCAAGGAGGTAAAAGACTTATATGCTGAGAACTATAAAATATTAAGGAAATTAAAGAAGATGTACAGAAATGGAAAGATAATCCATGCTCCTGGGTTGGAAGAATTAATGATATAAAAATGGCCATACTGCCCAAAGCAATCTACAGAGTCAATGCAATCACTATCAAATTACCCATGACATTTTTCACAGAATTAGAACAAACAATCCAAAAATTTACACGGAACCACAAAAGACCCAGAATTGCCAAAGCAATTCTGAGGAACAAAAACCAAGCAGGAGGCATAACTCTCCCAGACTTCAGGCAATATTACAAAGCCACAGTCATCAAGACAGTGTGGTACTGGTACCAAAACAGACATACAGACCAATGGAACGGAACAGAGGAACGCAGAAATAAACCCAGACACCTATGGTCAATTAATCTTTGACAAAGGAGGCAAGAACATAAAATGGGAAAAAGATAGTCTTTTCAGCAAGTATTGCTGGGGAACCCGGACAGCTGCATGTAAATCAATGAAACTAGAACACACCTTCACACCATGCACGAAAATAAACTCAAAATGGCTTAAAGACTTAAATATAAGACAAGACACCATCAGACTCCTGGAATAGAACATACGCAAAACATTCTCTGACGTCAACCCTACAAATGTTTTCTTAGGTCAGTCTCCCAAAGCAGCAGAAATCAAAGCAAAAATAAACCAGTGGGACCTAATCAAACTGATAAGCTTTTGCACAGCAAAGGAAACCAAAAAGAAAACAAAAAGACCATTTACAGAATGGGAGAAGATAGTTTCAAACAAGGCAACTGACAAGGGCTTCATCTCTAAAATATACAAACAACTTATACAACTAAATGCAAAGAAGCCAACAACCCAACTGAAAAATGGGCAAAGACCTGGATAGACATTTCTCCAAGGAAGATCTACAGATGGCCAACAAGCACATGAAAAAATGCTCAACATCACTGATTATTAGAGAAATGCAAATCAAAATTACCGCGAGATATCACCTCGCACCAGTCAGAGTGGCCATCATTAATAAATTCACAAATAACAAATGCTGGAGGGGGTGTGGAGAAAAGGGAACCCTCCTGCACTCTTGGTGGGAATGTAAGCTGGTACAACCACTATGGAGAACAGTATGGAGGGACCTTAGAAATCTATACATAGAACTACTGTATGACCCAGCAATCTCATTCTTGGGCATATATCCGGACAAAACCTCCCTTAAAAAAGACACATGCACCCACATATTCATTGCAGCACTATTCACAATAGCCAAGACATGGAAACAACCCAAATGTCCATCGACAGACGACTGGATTAGGAAGATGATATATATACAGTGGAATACTACCCAGCCATAGAAAGGAACAAAATAATGCCATTTGCAGCAACATGGATGGAACTAGAGACTCTCATCCTGAGTGAAGTCAGAAAGAGAAAGACAAATACCATATGATATCACTTACATCCAGAATCTAATATACGGCACAAAGGAAGCTTTCCAGAGAAAAGAAAATCATGGACTTGGAGAATAGACTTGTGGTTGCTAAGGGGGAAGGAATGGGGTGGTTGGGGAACTTGGGGTTAATAGATGCAGCCTTTGGAATGGATTAGCATTGAGATCCTGCTGTGTAGCACTGGGAACTATGTCTGGTCACTTATGATGGAGCATGATAATGTGCGAAGATAGAATGTGTACATGTATGTGTAACTGGGTCACCATGCTGTACAGCAGGAAAAAAAATGTATTGGGGAAATAACGATTAAAAAAAAAAACCTGGCATTGCTTTTTCTGCAGCTCGGGTCACTGCTGTGGTGCAGGTTAGATCCCTGGCCTGGGAACATCCACATGCCTCGGTGTGGCCAAAAATAAATAAATAAAACAAAACTCTTCATGAAAATCTGTGTGTGATGCAGGGGTGGGGGGTGGTAGTGATCCTCAAAATGATAGTATGTGGCATTTGTTCTTTTTGTCTGCCTACCATCCCTAACCTTTTATTTGCTAACAATACTTTATGTTCCTGTCAATCATAATCCCCCTTAAACCTCCATTCCTGACCAGTGATCAGATAAATTTAGGTAAATCAGGTGCCCTCTCTCTCCTGGAAATTTAAACCTTGGGTATAACTGCAAAAAGATGAAAAGTGATGCCAGTATCCCCAAAGAGCTGACAACTGATCTGGTCACAGGTTGATCACATTGGATCCTCTCCTTTATGAAAAGCATAGCAATTCAAATCACTATAATTGATACTTACTTTGCATCTGGATTTGCCATCCCTACCTGCTATGCTTTGCCAGGGAAAGCATCCATGGTCTAATTCACCATTCTGGTGTTCCATTAAATGTTGCTTCTAGTCAAGGAATTCCATTTACAAGGGGGGAGGGGCAATAGGATTCACTATTTTGGGGGTGGGGAAAGGGAGCATGCCAAGTGTGGGTAATCTGGCATTATAGGAGAGAGACTGCAGAACACTGATGTAGGGCTGTGCAGAGCTAGTTGGAGCTGGATTTGGAAATGTAGTGCTAACTGAGGAGATGTGGCCTACCTTTGGCAAGGCACAAGTATGCTTTCAGCTGTCTGAAGAAAGAGTTGCATTAAGCAATATAAGGAAGGAATATTTTTCCTTTCTTGCCTTTTTTTTTTTTTTTGTCTTTTTGCCATTTCTTGGGCCACTCCCGCGGCATATGGAGATTCCCAGGCTAGGGGTCGAATCGGAGCTGTAGCTGCCAGCGTCACAGCAACTCGGGATCCAAGCCACATCTGCAACCTACACTACAGCTCACAGCAACACCGGATCTTTAACCCACTAAGCAAGGCCAGGGATCAAACCCGCAACCTCATGGTTCCTAGTCGGATTCGTTAACCACTGCGCCATGATGGGAACTCCAGCCTTCTTAGACAAGGGAAGTAAAGTGTGCTTTAGTGTTGGGCAGCCAATAAAATAGACTGCAGTCAAGTCCTTTTGGCTGCCAAACATTATCCCCTTCCTAATGGGTCTCAGCGGGAGGCACATCACCTAGAACATTTGACCTAAGGGAAAGGAATCAGATACAGAAACTAAAATTTTGGATGTGAAGCTAGGCATGCAATACTCGCCAGTGTTCAAATTTAGATGGTGGCGATGGCAACAATATGCCCTAAAATCCAAGGCCAGCAGAAATTGGAAAGTCATCACTTATGTTAAATCACGGACCCTACTGTGGTATCTTCAAATCATCTTGCCTAGGATTGATAGATGTTTCTTCTAAAACTAGGCATAAGACCATCGGTTTAAAAAATAAATAAAAAAGCACTTGATTGAAGAACAGTAATGGAAGAACCTGAGACCTATTATTTCCCTAAGTTAAATCATATTTGTTTAACCTGATCAGGACCATGAGGAAACCTCAGGTGTAACACTTTAAGCTGGGCCCAGAGGTTGAGCTGTATGGCACTCTCACTGTCCTCCTGGCTACAGCTTAGCAACTCTGACCCCTACTCCCTCAGTTCTGCACAAAAGAACCAGTTATGTGACCTCTGCAAAGTTCTCTCTTTTTTTTTTTTTTTGGTTTGGCTACACCCATGAAATGTACAAGTTCCCTGGCCAGGGATGGAACCGTTACCTCAGCAGTGACCCGAGCCACAGTAGTGACAATACCAGATCTTTAACTTGCTGAGGCAAGAGGGAACTCCAGCTTTCTATTTTTATAATGGACATAATTGGCTGTGTGGAGCATTCGTAGGGAAGATGTCACAGCCATGCTTAATGGTTTCTTTAGTACCATGGTTTCTCTGGAATAGTCCGTAAGGAGACAATAATGGCACAAGGACAGATGGAGGCTCACCATTTATCTCAAAAAAACACACTGTCTCCCCACCTCAACCCACTGCCTGTGGTCAAATTTGGCTGTGGCAAGGGTCAGGGTGCAAGGTGTTCGCTGTGTATGTTACTAGGTAATAAAAGGTAAAATTTTACATGTTGACTCAGTGACTCTGACTCTATGCTTCCAAACAGCTGTATCATGATGGTGTCATCAAAATGTCTCCTGGGTCAAAATAGCGGAACCAAAACCACAGGTCAAGCCAGCTGCTTTGCTTCCCTGTCAGTGTGGCTATATGAACATTAGAAGCAGTTTCTTGACTCTGCCTTAAGTTATCCTCAGGGAGGGTAGTTTCAAGGACTTTGTCCTTCAGTCACTGGATTGTTACTTGAAGGAGATGACCTTGCTGTCTAGTGACCCACACAGGGATGTGACTGCAATCAATTATTAGGTTTCTCCATTAAAGTTACTCTCTTCTCCCACCACTTTTCATTCTGTACTCTTTGGAAGGAAGTCACTATGCACAACCCACACTTAACGAGTGGGGAGTTATGCTCCCTCTTTTTTATTTATTTTATTTTATTTTATTTTTATCTTTTTAGGGCCGCACGGCGGCATTTGGAAGTTCCCAGGTTAAAATCGGAGCTGCCAGTCTACAGCCACAGGAATGCCAGATACGAGCCGCATCTGCAACCTACATCACAGCTCATAGAAACACTGGATCCTTAAACCCACTGAGTGAGGCCAAGGATCAAGCCTGTGTCATTGGATTCATTATCACTGAGCCACAACGGGAACTTGGCTCCCTCTTTTTCAGAGGAAAGTACTTACAAAAATTTTTGGAATTATTTTGCATGGAAGATATTTAATCATCCAGTTCCAGTACACATGCATAATTGTATTAGAATTCTTAGCCTGCACCCTCATGAGAAACAACTGCATCCACCAACCTAAGTGCTCATATACAGTTCCTTCAGTCATTAGTCTTACAAACTCCTCTCATTTCCAGGGTTATTTGGGTCTGCATATCACCCTTTACCCAGTTGGGTGAGATTGTTTAAAACATCTGTAATATATTTAGATTCTCTTGTCCTAGTCTGCATTCCATGCTGGGATCCCCTGACCTCCTAAACAATTTTTTTCTGCTTCTCACATACTAAGGTTCACTCCTTGTTCTGCAAAGTTTAATGGATTTTGACAAATGCATAAGGTCAAATATCCACTATTACAGTATCATACAGAACAGCACTTCACCTACTTATCTTCCATTCTCCCCTTAAATCCCTGGCAACCACTAATCTTTTCACTATTTGTAGAGTTCTGTCTTTCCAAAATTTGGAATCATATAGGATGTAACCTTTTCAAACTGGCTTCCTTCACTTGGCAATATGCATTTAACTTTCCTCCACGTTTTTTTACGGCTTAATAGCTTATTTCTTTTCATCACTGAATACATAATACTCAATTGTATGAATCTACCACAGTTTGTTTACCCATTTATCTACTGAAGGGCATCTCAGTTGCCCATAGTTTTTAGAAACTATGAATAAACTGTTATAAACATTCATGTGCAGGTTTCTGTGTGGAGAGAAATTTTCAACTCATTTGGATAAATATCTACAAGTGTGATTTCCAGATCATACAGTAAGACTGTGTTTAGCTTTGTAAGAAACTGCCATTGTCTTCCATTTTGCATTCCTACCAGCAATAAGTGAGAGTTTCAATAACAGATTTATTTATTTGTTATTTATTTTATTTTGCTTTTTAGGGCCACACACACAGCAAATGGAGGTTCCCAGGCTAGGGGTGCAATGGGAGCTACAGCTGCTGGCCTACACCGCAGCTCTCATCAATGCTGGATCCTTAACCCACTAAGCAAGGCCAGGGATCAAACCCACATCTTCATGGATCCTAGATGGGTTTGTTAACTGCTGAGCCATGATGGGAACTCCTAACAGATTTTTTTTAACTGCAATAATAAGCAAACTTTCAATTACACAGAATCTCACTGATATAAAACACCTCTGTTGTGCGAATTAGATAAACACCTAGTTTCTATATTTCATACCTTCTTGAGGGTAAACTATGAGCTTCCATAATTGTGTGGACTTACGTATGAGGGAACAGAGAAGTATAATGCTTTTCCTTCCCTGCACAGAAAACATATTCTATGCACACTCACATTCATAGTTTTCCCCAAAATTGCCATGGCAATATGCTCTGGCTAGCTTCCTACCATGAAAGGATACTGAGAGAACTGAGCAAATAAATCTACACTTAATCCCATCCATACTGATACTTTATCAAGAAGAGAGATTATTCACCATTAACATCACCATTTTAATTACAAGGAATTTCAGTAATTAAAGACTAAGTGATTATATCCAGAAGACTAAATGTGAGACAAGCAGAAAAGGGTGTTATAATTATGGGCCTTTACCTGAGCCCTGGTTCAAAATCTGCCTTTGCTATACACTAGCCATGTACCACTAAGCAATTTTTTTTTTGTCTTTTTTTTTTGCTATTTCTTGGGCCGCCCAGGCGGCATGTGGAGGTTTCCCAGGCTAGGGGTCGAATCGGAGCCATAGCCACTGGCCTACGCCAGAGCCACAGCAACGCGGGATCTGAGCCGCGTCTGCAACCTACACCACAGCTCACGGCAACGCTGGATCGTTAACCCACTGAGCAAGGGCAGGGACCGAACCCGCAACCTCATGGTTCCTAGTCGGATTCGTTAACCACTGCGCCACGACGGGAACTCCAAAGCAATTTTCTTAATCTCACTGGGCCCTGATTCCCTAACTGTAAAATGGGAATAACAATAGTAGTACTTTTCTCATAGGGTAGCTGGAGTCAACCACTACATAATTACTATCAATGCCTAGCCCCCTTAATCAATTCAGGACAACTCTGAAGGGTCTTCCCAGCTCCTGAGCTCCAGTTAGAATCAGCACAATCTTCTGCTGTAACTGCATCCTTTTTAATGATAAATTGTATTTTATTACCTTGAACTGACAGGTTTTCTAGATCTTAGGTATATACAAACAACTCATACAACTCAAAAACAAAAAAAAAAACAACAACAAACAAATAACCCAATTGAAAATGGGTAAAAGATGTAAATAGACATTTCCTCAGAGAAGACATACAGATGGCCAGTAGGCACATGAAAAACTGTTCCACATCACTAATTATTAGAGAAATACAAATCAAAGCTACAATGAGGTAACACCTCTCATCAGTCAGAATGGCCATCATCAGTTAAGTCTACAAATAGCAAATGCTGGAGAGGGTGTGGAGAAAAGGGAACCCTCCTACACCGTTAGTGCAACCACTGTGTAAAACAGTATGGTGGTTTCTCAGAAAACTAAATACAAAACTACCACATGATCCAGCAATCCCACCCCTGGGCATATATCTGGACAGATCTTTCATGAAATTGTATCTTATTTCAACTTTTCTTTCTGTCCAATCCTGCCTCCCTCAAGCCTTTACACTTGTAATTCTCGAGAGCTCTTCCTAATGAAATTCCTGCATACAAACTTCCATCTAAGGAGATCTGACCTAAGCAGCTAGCATGACCATCATAACCACTATCATTATTGCTGTTATTTATTCCAGGGCCTCAAGTCTATGGGTATTATGTGTACAGCAGCAATACATGCCTCAGACCTTCACCTGAAGGACAACTTCTTTCCAGTGGACAGAGCAGTCCTTAAACTCTCCAAAGTGATGACCTACCAGAATTGTTCAGCCTAGTCGTTAAGTATTGTACATCTCCTTAGGCTAGCTGGTAATGGTGGAGGATGATGGGCAAGGGTGAGCAAAGAGGACAGGAAAGAGACTAAATCAATAAATAAAGGAGTTCCTGTTATGGCACAGTGGAAACAAATCTGACTAGGAACAAAGAGATTGTGGGTTCGATCCCTGGCCTCGCTCAGTGGGTTAAGGATCCGGTGTTGCTGTGAGCTGTGGTGTAGGTCACAGACACAGTTTGGATCTGGTGTTGCTGTGGTGTAGGCCAGTGGCTACAGCTCTGATTTGACCCCTAGCCTAGGAACCTCCATGTGCCATGGGTGCAGCCCTCGGGAGTGGGGGTGGGGGAATCAGGAGCTTAGGGTTAGTGGATGCAAACTATTGCTCTTGGAATGGATTTACAATGAGATCCTGCTGTGTAGCATTGAGAACTATGTCCAGATACTTATATCGCAACACAACAATGGGAGGAAAAAAATATATATACATGTATGTGTAACTTGGTCCCCATGCTGTACAGTGGAAAAAAAAAATAAGACAAAAGAAAAAAGATAAAATGTGAGATGTCAAAGTTTAATGGCAGAAGGCAATTTTTTAGAAACAAGTCCCTTACCAGGAAAGCTGAGATGACTAGGCTAGTTATACAAGGAGAGATTTAATAATCAACACCAGAAGTGAGATTTTCAGGGCTGTGTTGCTTTGCACACAGCCAAAGACCCACAGGAGAATCCCAGAGTATAGGTCCCACCCTTGGAATGGCAGCAACCCTAAGCAGGAAGCAAAATAATACCTAATGGCACTGCAGTCCAACAGGGCCATACAGAGAGGAAATTGGGTTATTAAGCATCAGAGTTCAGTGATTCTCTTTCCATCTAGCAGTTTACAGAATAAATAAATAAATATATACACACACACACACATATACAAATATGCAGAACAGGTATGTTTTCTTGAAGAACATTCAGAGATATTTACAGTAAACTTATCCATGGCCATCCTGTTTTGTGCCCCAAAACTATGGGTACTCACTATTCCTGACAACTTAAAACTTGGGTCTTTAAGAACAATAATAAAAGAGGCCTCAACATTAGCAGTCGACCTGTCAAGAAATCTTCCTTATTAAAACAGGGATGTCAGCCTCTCCTTTCAGCAGACAGCCTTAATTATCTGAGATTATGGTTTCCAGAATTACTCTAAACAGCTTTCTGGAACAGTAGCTATAAGGGCACAAATAGTGGGCCCCGGGAAAAGTTGTCTATCAAAATGAACATATTTGGTGACCTCTAGGAGGGCAGTGAACCAATCCCAAATTTATAAAGCATGCTCTCTCATTTCAAATTTTCATCTCAAAAGCTCACTGCAAAAGACACTTATGTTTAAAGTACTTATGAACAAAAGAATTACAAGAAAATGTAGGGACAGATAAGAGATCAATTAAGCCAACTCTGCTACCCTTGAATTCACCAAGACATGAAAACTGTCATTTCTTAACTAGCCCATGTGCTTAAGGCTTAGCTCAAAAATTGGGTCGTTGCTACTAATGAACCAAACCTACTTTTGCTAAGGTCTAGTATCCCTATAGAAACCAAGAGGAGGGCCATAGCTAAGGACAACCAGAGATCCAAAGGGTCTGTTCACTGGGCACCTAGGGACCTAGCAGAAGTAATGAATGTCCCATTCCTTGAATGTCAAGGGGGATAGTGAGATAAATGGATGACGGGGCGTGATGCTGAGCTTGAGACCATCCAGAGGCACAGGCAGAACACTGGTTACCATAGGTGAAAACCAGATTGGAATCTGATGCGACCCAATGTTGAGAGGAAAAGTACTGAAGACCTTTGTGACACACAATAATATCTGGTATCCACCATGCAAAAAACAACCAAAAAAGAGAATAAATATTAAATAACTTGCTTGCAACTTAAAGAAACAGCTAGAAATTTTTATCTTTATGACACCTCTTCCACTGATGAGGTCAGAAGAATTAACACACCTAGTGAGTCTCATAGTTTGCGTTTCCTCATAATTGACAAGATTTTCCAGGGATGCTATTTATGATTCACATAAGAGATTCTAAAGGAAGATTTTTTTTTTAAATGAAAGAAATATTTATAAGTCTAATCAGGTCAGTTCTGCCCACTTTCTGGGAGAAATATGGTCAGTCTGGAGTTGTGGTGAGTACTCTCATGTGCAACACACATGAGAACTGGGGTGGAAATCCTCTTGAGCTCTGTCCCTCATTTGGCAGAAGCCATGGGAATTTCTGTATTGAGAGGCATTCAGAGACCCATTCAGAGGCATTCAGAGACCTAGTCCCGATCCTAGTAGGGAAGGATGCTGTGACAGATTTATGTCTCACACGAACAGAGGAGCACAACAAATATTTGACAGCAAGCTTGCCCTAAGAGGTTCTGCTAGACTGTAATTACAGAATGGACCAACTCTTCATGTTGCCAAGCTGTCAATGAGAGCAGATTAGACAGTAATGGTGCATGACCCTTACCTGGCTCCCAGAAACTGGGTCAGGAACAACTCGAATGTTCAGAAGTGCCATGGGATGATAGGCATCAGGCTCACCTCGGGACAGGGTGTTTTCAGGCCCCTTCACCTGTCTCATTCCTTCCCAGGGAGTTGGAAGTCTTTTAATAAAACTATTAAGCCATGAAGATTAATCTTTACTAACAAGAGAAAAGTTTGCTTGTGTTTTGGGTGGTCCTGTTCAATAAAGGATCTGAAGAAGCTGTGGACTCCAAGAGCCTACGACTGCCTGTTTAGGAAATGACCGGTGGATTCACAAATCACCACAAATTGGTGGCTCAAAGCAACACTCACTTACTCTCTTGGAGCTTACCATTCTGGAGGTCAAAATTCTATAATCAGTTTCACTGGGCTGCTCTCCCTGCAGAAGCTCTAAGGAAGACCGCATTTCCTTGCCTTTTCTAGCCTCTAGAGCTGCATTCCTTGCACTTCTTGGCTCAGGGCCTTCATCTTCAAAGCCAGCAGAGTAGTGTCTTGCTTCAGTATTCACACTGCCACCTTCTGCACTCAAATCTCTCCCGGCCTCTCTCTTATAAGAATATTTGTAATGACACGTAGGGCCCACCAAATAATCCAGGATAATCTCCCCCATCTCAACATCCTTAACTTAATCACATCTGCAAAATCCTACCCCAGCCAGGAATCATGACTCCTCAGCTTTTAGCAAAGCAAAACAAAGCTGGGTATGCGGGGGTAGTGTGAGGACAGGAAAGGAAAAAGGAAATGCACTAGGGCAGGGGATAGTCATATGAGACTGACTCTTTAGGACCCAGAAAAAGCAAAGAATGTCTCTTATCTATCTCTGGGCTCCCACTTGTTCTCTTTCTGTAATGTACACTTGCCCTTATATATAGTATGCTGCCATTTGTATAAAAGGGAGAAAAAAGAAATAGAAATATGAATGTGATTTTACGTGGTTGTAATATCTCTGCAAGTACAAACCACCATATGAGTCCACTGACCTCAGACTAAGTCCATGGGACATTTCAAGTTCAGTGTTGTCAAGAAATCCCTACTCAGAAAATCAGAGACAATCTTTCAATATGTAATTTTAGAATTAAAACACCAAGATAATAAAGAAGTGATTCATCTAGAATCATTCATTAGATTCAAAAATAAAGTGAGGAGTTCCCGTCGTGGCGCAGTGGTTAACGAATCCGACTAGGAACCATGAGGTTGCGGGTTCGGTCCCTGCCCTTGCTCAGTGGGTTAACGATCCGGCGTTGCCGTGAGCGGTGGTGTAGGTTGCAGACGCGGCTCGGATCCCGCATTGCTGTGGCTCTGGCGTAGGCCGGTGGCTATGGCTTCAATTCGACCCCTAGCCTGGGAACCTCCATATGCCGCAGGGGCGGCCGAAGAAATGGCAAAAAGACAAAAAAATTAAAAAATTTAAAAGAAATAAACAGTGAGACTTCATCCTCTTCCTACTAGTTATCATCAAAAGCCTTTTTGGTATTCCATATGCAATTAAACACATGCGAATTCTTAGTCAATGATTCATTTGTTATACACGATGATACATCAACATTTTGACCATTTTTTCCCCAATTCATAAATCAATATCTTCCTTTCTCTAGTCAGAGGCTCCACTGCTATTACAAATCATAAACTGGAATACAAATTGATCAATTATTTAGCCTATCAAATCTCTAAGAGAGACGTGAGAATAGCCTTAGGCAATTATTTTTGTTGTTGTTGAGCATGCTTTTGATGGTGAGAAAACTAACAGGTGTTTTTCTTCAATGTTAGTTGATTTGAATCTCACCCACAAATAAGTAAAATCAGCTTTAGTTATTAGACAACAAATCAATAATGATAGTGCTGTTAGACTTGAGGGTGGTTTTTTTCTTTTTTTCCTTTATTGACCTAAAGAAGACTCACAAAGAAAGACAGCTTAATGAGCCTGAAAATGAAGCCATTCATTTGAACTGGAGAGACCAACACATTCTCTCCTCACCTCATATTAACCCACTGTTCCCGTCATGAAGAAAACTAGAGGAACCAAAAACACAGAGGGCCAAGTACAAAGACTCAGAGTGCAATACCTGGTCTTCAGCACTGCTGCATAACCACTGAGCAAGTTTTTCTTCAATGATTCCTCACTTTCCAGCCTTTTCAGAGATACATTTCAGTACAGGTGGGCCTCCGTGAATTACTGTCTTATCCATCTTACTTCATTGAGTGTAATTCTGATCAGTATAACAGTCCTGATCAGACTGTCAGGATTTAGATATTCCCAAACTGGATTCAGACATGGGCTACCAAGCAACAGCCAGCTATAATGGGCATTAAAAACAGCTCTGGAGTAATAAAATGCCTCCAACTCAGGTTTCCTAGATGGATCCTTTACATAATTGGCAAAATGCAATTTGGTCCTACTTCCTCTGAAGTAGAAAGTAGCCTTGAGTGATGGAAAAAATGCACTTTGCTAAAGCCAATCCATGTTCCTTGAGTATTTTTGTGACATACAAGTTATGTAGCCTAACAGTCTATGGCAGCAACACTGAGACTAGTCATCGAACAAAAGCCCAGAGGTTGGTGAAACTACTGAGCTAAATAACGCACAGAATCATGCAGTTATTGAGAAGAAAGAAGTTTTAAGTTCTATAATTCCTTCTAAGAATTTGTTTGATTTCTTGTTTACCCAAGAAAACAGAAGAGAGGACAAGATGCACAGAGATGTGAGAAAAAATAAAGACTTTCTCACCAAATCTTCTATTACCTCTATCATTAGAGGACTGGTTATAAGGCTCAATAGGAAAAAAAAAAATTGAGAACAGAAGAGTGAATTGTTAAGGTGTTAAGAAAAAGTATGACTAAGCAGTGAAAAAATTATAGTTTCTTTGTGGTGATAGGACATCCCTGTATCTCTCCTATGGTAACGGTTCCTTAAATCTAAACATGCAACAAAATGTTATAGAATTATACACCCAAAAAATGCATATGAAATTGCTGAAATTTAAATGTGGTCTGTACCTGAGTTAATGGTATTGTACCAACATCCATTTCCTGGTTATGACAATATACTATGCTTATGACATTACCACTTAGGAAAGCTGAGTAAAGAATATACAGGATCTGTACCACTAGTTTTGCAAATTCTTGTGAGTTAAACTCTTTCAAAATAAGGAAGCTAACTCTCAAGTTAAACCCAATCTCTACTATACTTTGGGGGAACTGAGGAGAAAGAACTGTCCTATTCATGGAATGAAGTAAACAAGAAGTTGAGATTTCAGTACAAATTGGCTAATGCGACTACCATTTTATTGAGCCTATTAAAAACATACACATATAAATTTCTCCGAGAGTATGGCAACTATATATGGCCACCTGACAAAGAGTTCTGGCCAAAACTACATCGTCTATTGGTGCTAACTCTTTCCCTTTTGTCTGGTTCCTGCAGAGAGTGGATGTGACATGGAGGTGCAAGCAACCAATTTGCAATCATGAGGATAAAACCCATGGGCTAACAAGCATGGTGGCACAAAAGGAGTCTGAACTATACCTCCGAACTTGTTTTGCAACAAAAAATAGATCTGTATCTGTTTAAGTCAGTATTGTTCAGTCAATGTTAAATGCCATTTCTATGGGGAGAAAAATATACCTGTTCTCCTAAAGCAGTGGGGCTCATCAGCACCAGTGGAGGGAGAGTGGTGCCATGCAAAGTATGAGGGCCATCAGCCATACAGGTACCACTGTGCAGGTGTGACAGGAGAATGGAAAACAAGAGGATGAGGAAGTGGGGTTTATCACATACAAGGCAGCACTGTAGGACCTCCCCCAACATATCTGAGTACACCTTGAGGAGGATAAAGACAGTGGGCCTTGGGCCTTTGTGATCTGAGTAATCTCTGGGCAATCTAGTTTCCTTGCAGGCCCTCAGGATCACCACTCTGGGAAGGGTAGGCTGAGACCAAGGAGAAACCACTCACTACACACCAAGCTAAGTCCATCTCAGAAGCTCATTCCTTCCCTAGATATCGAAGGAGACAAGGTCCTTTCTCCTGGGGTTCTGACATTAAGATCCACCTGCAATCCAGGAGTTCCCATCGTGGCGCAGTGGTTAACGAATCCGATTAGGAACCATGAGGTTGCGGGTTCGGTCCCTGCCCTTGCTCAGTGGGTTAACGATCCGGCGTTGCCGTGAGCTGTGGTGTAGGTTGCAGACGTGGCTCGGATCCCGCATTGCTGTGGCTCTGGCGTGGGATGGCGGCTACAGCTCCGATTTGGCCCCTAGCCTGGGAACCTCCATATGCCGCGAGAGCGGCCCAAGAAATAGCAAAAAGACAAAAAAAAAAAAAAAAACATCCACCTGCAATCCAAGCATCAGTAAACAGCCTAGTCCTGCTCACCACTGGCATCCTCTGAATATTTTCCCTCTTGCCTTGAAGTGGGAGAAGCGACTCTGTTGTATCCAGTGTGGCCTCTTCTCATCACTTTCTACCAGCTTTGAAAACTTTTAGGACATTATTTCACACTTTGTCTACCTACGGGCTTTGAGTTTTTTATTTGTCTTTTTTCAGGTGTGGTTTCTTCAAGCTCTTTAACATGCTCTTATAATATTCCTGCATTCCCTTGAAATCATGCTTCAGACTCTCAGGGACCAGAGCAACACTTCCTGTGGCTGTCCTATCTATCATATGAGCCACAGGTCAGCAAATGTCAGCCCTCCTGCCCTCCTGTTTTGTTGGTTCACTGCCAAACTCACTGTTTACTCATTGCTTACGGCTGCTTTTGCAGTAAAATGGAAGAGTTGAGCTGAGCAGTTGCAACAGAGACCCAATGGTCCCACAAAACCTAAAATGTCTACTATTGGCCCTTTACTAAAAAAGTTTTGTCAATCCCTGACATAGGCTATCAAATATTCTGAATCAATATAAAATATCAGCTTACCCAAACTCCAATGTGTACTGTTCATACACTAGCCAGTTGGAGAAAACCCTTAATCTACTTATTTGGTGATTGATTTTTGCCATATTTTCTATAAAAGAACACTTATTTTCTTACTCATTACTCTCAATTGCTACATAATATCATGAATTAAGAACTTGATATTAAAATATAGTTTATAGTGGATAGTTATACGTGGGAGAGGGAAGGAGGGAGGGGCAATAGAGGGGTAGGAGATTAAGCAGTACAACTATTAGGTTTAAAATGAGGTACAAGGATAACAACACAGGGAATATAACCAATATTTTATAATAACTATAAATGGAGTATGACCTTTAAAAATTTGAATCACTGCATCGTACACCTATAACTTATGTGTTATTGTACAGCAACCACACTTCAATTAAAAAAAGAAAAATAGGGAGTTTCCATCGTGGCACAGCAGAAATCAATCTGACTAGGAACCATGAAGTTGCGGGTTCAATTCCCGGCCTCGCTCAAGGGGTAAAGGATCCGGTGTTGCCGTAAGCTGTGGTATAGGTCGCAGACGCAGCTCAGATCCTGGGTTGCTGTGGCTGTGGCATAGGCCAGCAGTTGTAGCTCCGACTGGACCCCTAGCCTGGGAACCTCCATATGATGTGAGTGTGGCCCTAAAAAGCAAAAATTTTAAAAAGAAAAAAGAAAAATATATAACTTATTATTTGCAATATATGATATGGCTTTCACACGTAAAGCATGAAATAAATGTAAAATATCATTTGTGGACCTTCTAGAGTATTTTTTTGAATTGCTACTGTTGATACTGGTTTATTGTTAGATGCATTTTTTGTTTTGACAGAAGGAATCCTCCTAAATTATTTACATAAGATACATTATCACCCTTTAGTTGGATCAGTGAACCAGATGACAGCTCAATTTGAGGCATTAAAAAACCTTTTGGGGAATCATTTATGGTTTGGGGAAAAAAAATGCCTTTCAGAACAGAGACTGTGTGATACTGAATAAGAAAACCATACAAGAATAAATAATTGTGGACATGCCTATTCCCTGATATGAGATTTTTTTTTAATAAGTAGTTAACAGAGAAAAATAAAAAGGGAATGCAAATACAGTTTCAATCAATTCAAAATAAAGTTGCCAAATTTAGGAAGTCTGAAAATAATGCCCCTCAAATTTAACTGCTTCCTTGTCATAATACAGAAAGACCACACTAATGGTATGAGCTGAAATTGGAACAATTGCTACAAAACAATTTTGCAATATATATATATATATTGAGAGTCTTGAAAATATTCGTACCTTTTAAATCCAATTAGTTTCCTAAGGAAATAACCTGAAATGTGGATAGAGATAAGTGCACAATGGTGTTAACTGCAGCACTACTCATTAGCAAAAATAGGAATTATATATATTAATTAAATGTCTACTGTATCTCAAGCACTGTGCTAGATGCTGGCGATTGAATACAACAGGCTTTGATAAGGAAGTGCTATTTGATCTGAGACCCAAAAGAACTGAAAATCAACCACCCAAGAGAGTTGGACAATGTATGTCTTTGTGGAGCATGGAAGGGGAAGGAGAGAGAGAAGGGAGAGGCTGGGAAATGGTGACAGTCATGATGATGCGGGCAGGGGAGTATCTTGTAGGAATATTCCAGACAAAGACCAGGAATATTTGGAATATAAATACCAAACTAGAGGCATTTCCTGGTGGCCTAGAAGGTTAAGGATCCAGTGTTGTCATCGTTGTGGCTCAGGTCACTGCTGTGGCATGGGTTTGATCCCTGACCCAGGAACTTCTGCATGCCTCAGGCGCAGCCAAAAAAATATGAATTAATTAAATTCCAAACTACAGAGTTAAAGTGCAGAAATCCAATATAGCAGACATCTGCATATTGGTCTAATCTTTTTTAAAAATACTTGATTTTTATTGCCTCCACAATGGGTGAAGATGTAGTATGCAGACATCTCTCCTAGATATAGCCCTGGGAGGAGGGATGGACTGTTGTATTTTGTAAAATTATTTAACTAAAACCCTAAAGTATTTTCTGAACTAAATCTACACCTAGAGTTATTTTTTGAGCTAAAATTTGAGAACAAATTGTAATTGTCTCTTATTTTTAGACTGAAGAGCAATGCAAGAACCAGGGGAAAAAATATACCTTGTGTTCAAATCACATAAAAACTAACCATCAGTAATATTAATCCTGACTTTTTTAAAAAAGAGACTTGAAGGAATGGGACTATCTGGGAATATAAGATACCTTTTTTAAAGATGCTTTACTTAATTATACCTGCCCTACCCCCAAGGCTTGCTGCTTCTCTCCAGTATAGGTAGGTCTGATTAGTGTATTTGGAAATTCAGCAAGTTTGATAATTAGTCTGTTATATAAGATGTTAACATGGAGGAAGCTCAGTGAAAATTATAGGGAAGCTCTGTACTATTTTCGCAACTCTGCCGTAAGTCTAAAATTAACTCAGAATAAGTTTAAAAACAAACAATGAAAAACTTCTTGGATAGTATGCTGCTATTTGTATAAAAGGGGGAAAAAAGTCATAGAAACATGAATGAGATTTTACATGGTTAGAATGTCTCTGAAAGTACACACACAGAACTGGTAACCTAGGTTAACCCTGGAGAAGGAATCTGGGGGCTGAGGGTGGAGAATAAAATTCCTCTGGACATTCTTTTTTGAATATTCTGAATTTTCTACCGTGATTAATAAAAATGAAAAACTGGTCAACTTAGAAAGGCCATTCTAGTTCCAGAAGTTCTTAACTTCTCTTTCTGCCCAGTCCTATTCTCTTCCATTTTCATCTGCAGGTTTTGACCCAAAGGACACTTGCTAATAAATATGGTGTCTGCTAAACTTCTCAGAGTGTGCTTCCCAGGAAAGGATTTTACATTTACTCTTCCAAATCTGTAAATTTGCAAAAGTAAGATATTTTAGCCATAACTGGTTAAGATTACTGACTCCTGGTCTCGTTTTTTAAAATTTTTTTTCATTTATTTTTGCTGTGCCAGCTCCATGCCAAAGTTCCTGGGCAAGGGATCAAACCCAAGCCACAGCAGTGACAAAGCTGAATCCTTAACCACTAGGCCACCAGGGAACTCCTCCATCTCAACTTCTCCTCCTTCAAGTTTCCCATCATGTTGTGTGGTGCTGGGGTGTCTATGGCTTTTGCGGATCCAGTTAAGTATACGTTCAGTTGGGAATAAATTTCATCTAAGTTAGTAGAATAATTTGTGTAGTCCATGGGACACTGTATAAACAAGTTATGGGAATTCACTGTCAGGATACAATGGTGCAAAGAGATGTCATACTGAGATGTCAATGTTTCCTATGGTACTTGGCACTGAAATTTGGTGGGTAGTGATGGGAAAACAGCATGATATGTAAGGAGCGAGATGTTTGTGGAAAATCCTTTTAAAAACAGACATACAAAATTATAGGTAAAATGTCTGATTCTCATCAATGCCTACGAATTGGAATTTCTCTCCTGTCAGATAAAATAAAACTCATAATATGCCAAGACACTGAGGACAATCCATAATGGCCTGGTAAATGACTGTCATCAGTTCATAAAGTACTTAAGATTAGTCACTGCACAAGAAAACTTGAAATGCCCTGAGATCTTATATCTCATATATATATGAAATATAACAGAGATTTTCCAAAACTTAATGAGAACCCTAAAATTATATGATACTACCAATAAGTAGTCAAACTGAAATACAGTTATTATAAAATAATTTTGGATAAACTACTATAGAGGAAACATTAAGTTATCTTTCTAGTCTCTCCATGGAAAACATTACAAAATCATTTTCATATGAAGAGTATGATCAAATACTGTACAGCCAAAAAATAAAAGTAGGGATAAAAAGTACTAGAGAGGTAAGTCAAGCAATTAATGTTTTAATTGTTATGTTACTTTTCTGGATTTTTATGAGGCTTGTGTATTTGCCAGCATTTTAAATTTATCATTTATTTTGATTATCTTCTCTCATTCTAAGTACGTTTTCATATTTGTGTCTGCTTTGTACTCTCTTCTTGAAGAAAACCTAAAAATTTGATTAAGTTTCAGGCCCTACAAAACCTAGGTCCACCCATGAGAGCCATACTTTGAAACCACCTTTTTTAAAAAATAAGTAACATAGCATTACTACTATGTTAGAATTCTATAATGGCTCTCCGCTAGAGTGTCTTTCAAAACAAATCCTGGTAGTGAGAAATGCATATACTCCCAGGAGGAAACTATGGAGGAAAATAACTAAGCACTTCCTTGAATATTAGCACACATCACTGCAATCAGTACGGGCAACATAATGCTCACTAGAGAAATTATTAATATTTTTAACACCATTTATTTTCTTCCTCCCTCCCTCCCTCTCTCTTTCTTTCCTTCTTTCTTTCATCTTTTTAGGGTCACACGCAGCATGTGGAGGTTCCCAGGCGAGGGGTCAAATCAGAGCTGCAGCTGCCGGCCCATGCCGCAGCCACAGCGACGCCAGATCCAAGCTGCATCTGCAACCTACACAGCTCATCGCAATACCGGATCTTTAACCAGCTGAGTGAGGTCAGAGATTGAACCCACATCTTCACGGATACTAGTTGGGTTCATTACCGCTGAGCCACAACAGGAACTCCATTCATTTTATTTTTCAACCATACCTTATGGTCAAAGCATTGGGCAGTAAGGCACCAACCAGTCCTGTTTAACTGTTAAATGCTGGTGTGCATCCTTTATAGATTTCCCTTATTATTCCCATTTCCTTTGCCCCATTCTCATTTCTATCGAATTCATAATCTCCAACTCATGCACATCAACAAGAATAACAGACACATGCACCAATACCCCTTGGTAAAATGTGAAAAAGAGAGAAAAGTTTGTTGTTGCCCAATGATTGTTTGTACCCAAGGTAAATAGATAATATCATTCTTATTGGGAGGGGTCATATGCTTCAGCTCACATTATTTGCATATGAATTGGCCCCAACCAAAATGGATGGTGGTGTGACTTAAAGAGTGTGAACATACACTGATACTACACTGAACAAGAAAAAAGGATGTCTCTGGGTCTATCATTGCAAAAATGACTAAGAATGGGAAAGTGGCAAACACTGCTGGGTGTATGTTGATATCCTTTCTCCTTCCTCACCAATGTGCCCAACTAATAAACTACATTTCCCAATCTTCTTGAAACCAGAAATAACTATGTGATAAGAGTTCCGGCCAATGAGACAAAAGTGAGGCTCCCAGGAATGCTTGGTAAAGGGACCCCAGTCAACCAACAACATCTTTTGCCATTTTTCTTACTTCTACCTGGAATTCAGAGGTGATACAGTAGTAAAGGCAGTCATCTGACAACAAAAGGGGCACCAAAAATGATGTTTAAAAGCTACATGAGGAATTCCCGTGGTGGCACAGCAGAAACAATCCAACTAGGAACCATGAGGTTTCGGGTTTGATCCCTGACCTCGCTCAGTGGGTTAAGGATCAGGCATTGCTGTGAGCTGTGGTGCAGGTCGCAGACGCGGCTAGGATCTGATGTTGCTGTGGCAGTGACACAGGCTGGCAGCAACAGCTCCGATTACACCCTTAGCCTGGGAACCTCCACATGCCCTAGGTACGGCCCTAAAAAGACAAAAATTAAAAAAAAAAAAAAAAAACCTACATGACCTGCAGCTATGAAGGCAGAAGGAAGCATTACTTACCTTTCCTGATTGCCTACTTCTAGACTTCTTGTTGGGTTTAAAATGTAAATCCTGGAGTTCCCGTCATGGCGCAGTGGTTAACGAATCCAACTAGGAACCATGAGGTTGCGGGTTCGGTCCCTGCCCTTGCTCAGTGGGTTAACGATCCGGCGTTGCCGTGAGCTGTGGTGTAGGTTGCAGACGCGGATCGGATCCTGCGTTGCTGTGGCTCTAGCGTAGGCCGGTGGCTACAGCTCCGATTCAACCCCTAGCCTGGGAACCTCCATATGCCGCGGGAGCGGCCCAAGAAATGGCAACAACAACAACAACAACAAAAAAGAAAAAGAAATCATCATAAAAAAAAAATGTAAATCCTTATTTATTTAAGTCAGCTGTAGTCCAGTTCTGTTATATGCAACTATAGTCAGCTCTCCATGTCTATGGATTCTACATGCACAAATTCAATCAATCATGAATCAAAAATCATTTTTCTAAAAATTAAAAAAAATTTCCAGAAAGTCTGAAAAAGCAAACTTGAATTTGCTGCAGGCTGACAACTCTAGTATTTACATTTTATTAGGTATTATATGTAATCTAGAGATGATTTAACAATAAAAGAGGACATGCATAGGCTACATGCAAACCCTACTCCATTTTATGCAAGAAACTTGAGTATCTGCAAATGTTGATGTCCACAGGGGTCCTGGAACCAATCTCCATGGATACAGAGGATTGACTGTATACACAAATTCCCACCTGATACAAGAATACTTGAGATCTCTTTTTCAATTTTCCTTACACTATTTATGAATACTTAACTATTCTTAAAAAGCTAAGATATTTACAGGGAGAGGGAGGGTAAGGAGAGGAGAAATAGGAAGATGAGTAGAAAGCTGTTAAATGTGGAGGCATTTTGGTCGTGAAGAATGGTGTGTCTGGAGCCAGGCTAATTATGTTAGATTCCAAGCCATGCTGCTCAGATTCAATTCATTTATTCATTCAACAAATATTAACCAAACATGAACTATGCACCACACACAGTGTCTGAAGTACTTGGAGGTAAAATTAACCGTTTGGTGCCTGTTTCCTCATTAGTCAAATGGAGATACTGACAATATCTACCTTGTGGGGTGATTTATAATGAAGATTAAATTAACTACTATTTGTAAATATCTAGAACAGTAAGTGGCATCTGGTAAGTGTTCAATAAATATCAGCTCTTGATATTAAAAGTAATTTTGTAAAAATAATAACATGTAAAAGACAAATTTACTTGTATTATGTGAAAAATATTAAGTCATGAAATGGTATTATCTCATTGTCAACTTGGAAAAGACATATAGATATTTAACAAGACTGAAGGGATATATAAGACGTAAACACAGGTTATCTCTGAGTGGTAAGATTATAATACCTTTAATATACTCCTTTGTACCTCTTTATATTGTCTAAATTTTCACAGCAAGCAAGCATTCTTCTTTCAATAAGACTAATAAAGTTGTGCTTAAGTTATGTGCACAATTCCTATAGGAAATAGTGCTTTATAAGGTCAAGGATCCTGACCCTTGTCATGTAATTAGTGCTTCCTCCTAAAGCAAGTGGCCATTCCCATCACCAGTTATACTAGAAGTCATACATGTGCTCAGCTCAAATCCACAGTGTCTATTACTGAAGGAGCAGGGGAGTAGATATTGAGGGATAACATATTCTCCACCACGAGTGGAAAGTAAACCAACAAGAATTCACCCACAGGATAGCTGGGCCAGTTGAAGGCCTCTATGGCGCCGCCCGTCAACCAATTTGAGAGAGCTGAAAAGAAAGAGCATGATAACAATAAGACAGTTTACAAAATAAGGAGGGAAAAAAAGAGAAAGGAGAATAAAGTAAAATATAGCATAAAACACATACATAATCCATGAGAAAGAAGATTACTTCAAGAAACAGAACAAATTTCAGGACAATAAATTTTTCTTACCCTTAAAGAAATTCCCCACAGTTGAAGAAGTTAAAAAAAAAAATGAAGACATTAGGATTTAATTTTTAAGTGAGATTTCAGAACTCAGGAAAAAAATAGGAGTAAAAACAATACCACAAAGGACCTAGCAATAAGCTAAAGGCAGAATGGAACACAATCAAAATGGGGAAAACTAAGCGACTGATTTATATTCATACAATGAAGAAATAAAGATAAAGAGACAAAACCACCCTAAGGACAGTAATAAATATGAGGAACAAATAAAGGAGACCCAACATGTGTTTTTGCTATCACTGACGCAGAACACAAAATAATGGAAGTGCCACTTTTCAAAAAGTACTAAACAATAGATTCCAAAGAAGACTTTTCTAAAAAGAGGAAGAGCATTACAGTCCTGAACATTTTAAAGAGAAAAGTAAGCTTTTCATAAAATTCAACATTTCTTTTTCATTAAGAAAAACTTAGTGAAATAGATATTAATATAAAGCCCAAAAAATCTAGCTTCATACTTAATGGTGAAAGACCACATATATTCCCAGTAAGTTCAAGAATATGATAAAGATTCCTAGTAGAACCACTGAAATTACTACTTAAAGATTGTATTAGTACATATTTTGAAAACCCCCAAAAAATCAACTAAAAAATATACCAGAGACACTTAAAAGATCAGTAGGGTAGCTAGGTATAAGTAATATTTACTTACTTTTAAGAACCACAAGTAGTGGAGTTCCTATTGTGACACAGTGGAAACAAATCTGACTAGCATCCATGAGGATGCAGGTTCAATCCCTGGCCTCACTCAGTGAGTTAACGATCCGGCGTTGCCATGAGCTGTGGTGTAGGTTACAGACTCGGCTCGGATCCTGCATTGCTGTGGCTGTGGCATAGCCTGGCAGCTGTAGCTCCCATTCAACCCCTAGCCTGGGAACCTCCACATGCCAAGGAGAGGTCCTAAAAAGAAAAAAAGAAAAAGAAAAAGAATCACAAGTAGTTTATAAATATTAACTTCAATTTGAATATTAAAATGCCTTGGAGTAAACTTAACAACAATTATGCGACTTAAAAAAAAAAACCTAAATGGGAGTTCCCTCATAGCACAGTGGAAACTAACCCAACTAGGAACCATGAGGTTGCAGGTTTGATCCCTGGCCTCTCCTAGTGGGTTAAGGATCTGGCGTTGCTGTGGCTATGGTGTAGGCCAGCAGCTGTGGCTCCAATTAGACTCCTAGCCTGGGAACCTCCATATGCCGTGGATGCAGCCCTAAAAACAAACAAACAAACAAACAAGTAAATAAAGATAATTTTTCAACTCAGAGACAATAAAAGAAGATTGGAAGATGATTTACATTTTTAAAAATACCTTTTCCTTAGATAGGAAGATGCACTTGTGGTCGATTCTCCTTACTGAATTCATAAATTCAACATGATGGCAATACAAATACCAGAAAACTGTATTTTGTGGGGAAATAGGAAAATTTGATGAAATGATCTAAAAAATAGACCAGAGAGATATTTGGAAAGCCCTGAAAAAAGAGATACTAATTGAAATGTAGCACCTCCACAACTAAAACATCATAATGTTCCACTAATTTATAAAATATGAACATTCCAGATTAAAAAACATCAGCTAATGGCACAGATCAGAATATAGACCTAAACAGAAGTACATATAAGACTTTAGTTTATGATAAAAGGTGGCACTTCAATTCTATGGGGCAAAAAATAGATTGTGGTGATGATTTCAAAACTATGAATCACTCAAAGTTATTGCATTATTCACTTAAAATGGGTGAATTTGGTGGTATGTAAATTTTACCTCAGTAAAGCTGCTAAAAAACTTAATTGTAATAGAAGATGAAACCATAGAGGGACTAGAAGAAAATACGGTTGAATATTTTTAATCTTGGATTGAAAGCTTTTCCAAACATGATACCTTGCCCAGAAGACAACACAAATTTAAAATGTATATGTGGATAAAGACACTAAACATCAAAAGAAAAAGGCAAACTGTGAAAAATGCGGAATAGGACTATTTTCTTTTGTACAATCAATAACAACAAAGCTAACACAATACAAATATAATTCCTATATCTACCCTGTCTCCACACATGATAAATTAATTATTATCAATATATTATCACCAATTCATACCAAATATCACCAGTCTGATAGCCCTCGAAATCCTTCTGCCTCGTCATGCTGCACTGGACAAAAAAAAGCAAAATTACTAGTTTAAGTTCAGTTACATGATGTCTTCAGTCATTTCTGCAGTCAGTTTATAGCTGGGAAGAATGTGATTGACTTTTCATCTCTCACATGTCCCACATGTGAGCAAAATGTACTGACTGGACACATGGATCACAGAAAAAGAGGAAGTCCTACGACTGTAAAAATACAGAAAGTTTGACTGGTCAAATGCTTGTTCAACAATATAATGGAGCTGTTCAGTGCATTCCTATTTTGTCTCTAATCTATCCCCAAGGGCTTATTTTAGTTGTAACTGGTTGTGTCACCACAGTTCTACAATACAAACCTTGTGTTAGATGATCATGACTATGCAGATACAGCATGTCCCTACGTGAATTTCTTCTTCTGAAATTTTCATTTTATGTGGGATAGCCTCTCTACTTTATAGACAGTGGCATAGCATCATTAAGTATTTCCAGAACTATCAATTGAGGACTTCTCACATATAAATCAGTCACCTAAAAGGATCAGAAATGTACTATTTCCATTGCCAAGAAATGGATTCCAAAACTGTTTCCAAATTATTTATAAGAAATACTTGTTTCAATAGGTCTTGTTCTTATCACTGTCCACTGGCAGCTACTCATGCTGACCTTGCCTTATTCGGCTGGCAGCCACAAGAGTTACAAGGGTGAGAAACGGAGGAGAAATTTAACTTTAAATGGTGTGTGACCATTCAGCTGCACCTCCAAATAGTACATCAGTGTGCTTCTGTGTGAAATATATATACTACTCTCCTTGTGTTTCCATATATGCCCCCAAAGAGGAAAGCTTTTCAGATATCTTAGAACCCCAGTGTGGTCCGTGACCCATCAGCATCACCCAGAAATTTGTGAGAAATGCAGAACCTCAGGCCCTGTCCCTGCCCTTCTCAACCGGAATCTACATTTTCACAAGATTCCAGGCAATTCATGGGTAAGTTAAAGTTTTGGAAGCACTGCCTTAAAGTATCACACTCCTTTTCTGCCTGACAATTTCTTCTTCAGAGGCAAAATTCTCATCTGACAGTCTTTGGGGTCTTTTATTTATTTTACTTATTTTATTTTATTTTATTTTTTTAGGGCCGCACCCATGGCATATGGAAGTTCCCAGGCTAGGGGTCAAATTGCAGCTATAGCTGCTGGCCTGTACCATATACACCACAGCTCATAGCAACACCATATCCTTAACCCACTGAGCGAGGCTAGGGATCGAACCTGCATCCTCATGGACACTAGTCAGATTTATTACCGCTGAGCCCCGAGGGGAACTCCAATTTTGTTTTTTGTTTTTGTTTTTGTTGTTTTTTGGTTTGGGGGGGGGTCTTGTGAGCTAGGTTTGTTGCCTTGGCATTAATTCTCATAAGTAAAAAGTCACCAGGAAAAACATTACATGTGAAGTTACTTTAACAGCCTACCAAATATACATTCTTCTCTGCTGAGTTAGACCAAGAAATCTTCATGGTAAAATGAGTTTACCTTGCAGAAACAATCTAGATTTTTGGAGTTTTTTTAAAGTTCCAATCCAATCAACTTACTGTAGCCATCACAACCCTGAATAATTACTGGCTGCATCACTGTGATTATACAGTTGTTTCTGACTATGGAACCGTAATTTCTTAGCTGAATCTAAGGAAACTATAGACAGTTACCTTATCAGAACCATCACACTCATGCTCCATCACCGTCAAGTAAACAGTCAGGTTAGCCATTAGAATGGTGCAGATGTCTAAAGATGCTCAGGAGCAGACTGTTGGAATAGATTTCCCAGTAATAGTTGCCAGGTTTCTCTGCCCATAAATGCTATTCTTTCAATAATGAGTCATTTCTATAAGAATACTAAAGAGCAGTTTAGTCTGTACCTCCCTAGATGAAATCCAGTACTGGGCTGGCCTATAAGAATCTCCAGGAAAACATTTTTTAAGTATGATTCTAAGGCCCTATTCTCTTGATTCAGATTTCTTAGATTAGGGGTAAGATCTGAAATGTTTTTTTTTTTTTATTTTTTACAGACTTCACCAATTGATCCTGATGTACAACTAGGGTTGGATATATACACAAGAACTCAAAAGGCCATTTATTGGGGTATGATATCCAATTCTCCATATTTCTTTACTAATAACCATTACCATAGCATTTCCATACTATATTCAACAGGACACACTTTCCTGTAGATATCAATAATCAATACTTAGGGAGTTCCCGTTGTAGCGCAGTGGTTAACGAATCCAACTAGGAACCATGAGGTTGTGGGTTCGATTCCTGGCCTTGCTCAACGGGTTAAAGATCCAGCATTGCCGTGAGCTGTGGTGTAGGTTGCAGACATGGCTCGGATCCCGTGTTGCTGTAGCTCTGGTGTAGGCTGGAGACTACAGCTCCGATTTGACCCCTAGCCTGGGAACCTCCATATGCTGTGGGAAGTGGTCCTAGAAAAGGCAAAAAGACAAAAAAAAATCAATACTTAAGTAAATAGAAATAAGGTTTTATATTCAAAAAGTTTGGAGCAGCACTGAGCTTAAATAAAGTTAGACTGCTTTCTTTACTTCATATGACTATAATTACACATCTCCACCTAGCATGCTAGGTAGCATTTCCTAATTTATTTGACTATGGAAACCTCTTTTCAGTGTGTTCTATCTAAACATCTTTCAGAACTGGTGTTCTACAGGACACAGCTCAGAAACTGTCTCAACTAGAGTGCCAGGGAAACAGTATCTGGGCTGCTGCTGTCTGGATCCTTTGCTGTGAGCCCAGTAGTTCCTACTCCTCGTTCATCTTTGCCTACAATGCTGTGCTGTCTCCTTTCCTCAGAGCCCCTTGTGTCTGGTTACAGATATCTCTCACTCTTGGTCCATGCACTTGTTCATTCACAGTCACTGAGGATTAAATCAGAGCCACTGATCAGCACGAAAGGTTTTGCTTCCCTCTAGTCAGCTCTGCAGTATTGTCATGGCTATGATGGTTGGAGTGCTCTGTCTCTCTCTGTCTGCATCTCGCCCTCTCTCTGTCTCACTGGGGCATAGTTTCTTTCTGCAGGTATCCCCATTCTTGCTGAAAAGGTAGTTGAAAAGTAACCCTTCACTTGGGCGTTCCATCACAACTCTTGCCTGACACCAATTAGACACTCTCGAACCACCCCAAGATAGTTTTCATTCTTCCTGCCAAATGTTGTATGGGTGAAACCAAACAGTATTAAAATGTAAGAACCTATTCCCTATCAACCACAGCCACTAAAATCCTAGGAGGACTACTAGGAGCATGCTAGGAGACTTTTTAGACAGGTGGTATCCTCTTCACATAATAGGTAACAATCCATGTTCAAATCAGAAAAGAATGTTCACATGGATTTTATGAGCTTTGAATATTACAAGTTCTAGTTCTCTCCCAATTCTATCCCCCTCCTATCACCATGGCACTCCATAAGACAGAATAAGAATCAGGAGGAGTTTCTGATTATCTCTTAATCAGAGGCCCTTACATTCCTTTGATAATGATACAGGTGTTCACTGTACATGAAAAAATGTATACTTTTGTGTTTCCTAACCCATACGCCACTTCAAAAAGACCTCCGAGTAATCTAAAGGGAAGCATCAGGAAAGAATAAAATACAAAACCATCATGCAATTATACAGCCACTCAAAACCAGGCTGCCCTGGGGAAGGAGTGTCAGATAATAAGAGAGAGAGCAAATTTGAAAGTTTTTTACCCCAATACTATTTTAATATTAGACCTCTGTATGAGGAGTATTAGCACTCTATGTGATTGATTCATAATTACATATCTCCTAAAGAGGACAGAGCTGGCCTAAAATTAAGGTCTGTGAAGTCTGCGTCATGGAAGAGTGAGAGGGTAAATTGATCCATGGGGCATTACCATGGTGACCACACTTAAAATCGTCCCTCCAAGGGTGACTCAACAAAGGGTAGTTGCAGGGCCATTAACAAAACTCCTTTACAGGCAAATGGAACTGATGGTATAGTTATAACTACCAAGTACAGATGAAGCCCCAAAAAGACAGAAGCTGGTTTTCTCTGGCCTTTACAAGTGCTAAGATATTATCACCAAGGTCTTTGTACTTCTCCAAAGTGGAACTCACTGCCAGGTAATGGTTACAAGCTTTCGGAATTGGAAGTGCTTTTATAATTAAATATTTCTGAATTTCTGTTCCTCTGAATTCCTATTTGTTACAATATTTTGGAAGCGGTTATGCCAGAGAACTTTAACAACAGTGAAGACCTACCTTTATTCCTAAAAGTCCTACCTTTATTCCTTGTTTTTTATTGTTCTTTAACCCAACGCTGGGAAAACCAATGACCAACCTGTCAGTTCCAAGTGGTAAATGGACCAGAGGTCATAAAGAAGTGAGATCTATATCATCTGGAATATGCATTAAGCTGACAGCAAACAGAAGTTAGGCCAGGAAGCTTGGCGGCATGGACTGAATGAGTCCATTCAAATTCATGGGGGCAAATATAGCTCATTAATTACAAGCTGAAAATCAGAGACTATAAGCCCTGCTCCCAGTGACCTGATAGATAAGTTAGAATTTGGTAGCATAGATGATACATTTCTTAGGTTCTGGGTGTGGATGCCATGAGAATGCACCACTCAGCTTTCCTGTTGGCAGGAGCAGAATGGATCAACAGCTCCAGCTGCATCCCTTGGGATCCACAACCATGTCTGCACCAAGTCCACACTTTCTCCCTCTAGACTTCCCCAAGTCTTGGCTCTGTGTGGCAAGGGTGCTACTGTAGGTCTATCTTGTAGGATGTGAGACTCCTCTAATAAGCGATTTAGGCTGGAGAACTCTTTATTGATCTGACACATTCTTAGAACTGTACTACAGTCTGAGACCCTTCCTCCCAAATCCTCCTTCCTTTTCCGTCTCCTTCAAAATTGTCTTAATTGCACTGAGTTGCAACTTTGGAGTTGAACCCCAAGTGTTTTTCTGAGATCTTTCATGAATAGAGAAGTCCTTTTTTCTTAAATGAGTAATAATACTCTGCAAGTATCTGTGACCACACATGGCTATTAAGACTAAGTTGTATTGTTCATCCATTCATTCGTTCAACAAATTCATTCCATTCAACAAATTCTAAGTCACTTCTGTGCACCCACTGACAAAGATCCTATGCTTGACCAAACTTTAGTCAGACTCCTGAACTTTTCCAAGGCCCATGTGTACATCCTTGTAAAATCCAGTTTTAACAACAACTCTGCCAAGTCAATTTAGCAAGAATCCCCCACCACCACCTCCATATCTGATCAGGTTCTGCATCCTCTACCAACCCCCAGGTGATATCTGATCACCCGGGACTATCTTCTGTAAGAGTCTTCTTATATAGGTTTAGCCAGAATTCCACTCTAATCCTGTTATTTTCCTCAGTAATTTTTTATCCACTGGCCCCCAACCTAAATTCCCCTGCTGTCTTCAGAGTTGAACCCAGTATCTTTCCCCACTGCAAATTCTATCAAGGTGGTCCCTCTACAGAGTTCCCACTGTAGCACAATGGGATGGGCAGCATTTTGGGAATGCTGGATGCAGGTTGGATCGCCGGCACAGTGGAGTAAGAATCCAGTGTTTCCACAGCTGCAGCTTAGGCTGCAACCATGGCTGGGATATGCTCCCTAACCCGGAACTCCATATGCCCTGGAGCTGCCAAAAAAGGAAAAAAAAAGTCCCTATACTTACCACAACATACTGAAAAAAGCCTGCCTTAGCATCTTTCACAAAGGCCATGAATAATTTCTTTTCACCAGCTCTGTGCTGGACTCTCTTGGGGATATAGCAGCAGGAAAAACAGAGTTGGCACCTGCCCTTATGGGGCTCACAGTAAAAACACACATATTATTAAAAATAAATAAATATATATATAATCAATTTATTACATCATAATTGGGATAAGAGATACACTTGAAAAGATCAAGGTGTCATGTCATTGGGAGGAGTCTAGGGAACCTACTTTTGGTAAATGGCTTGGGGGAGGCGTCCCTAAGACCTAACACTGAAGCTTGGTTCAGAAGCATGAGTAGACATCATCTGGTAAAGGGTGGCTTGGTTAGTGCTCAAGGCTGAGTGGTACCACTGAGCAGATGGGGAAGAGGGAAAAGACCTTAGGCAAGAAGCAACCTGTAGCATCCAGAGAACTAAAAAAGGACCAGGGTACCTTGGAAGTAGAGAACAAATAAGAAAGAAGTCCCTGATAAGACCAGAGAGGCAGGCAGAGGCTACAACACCACTACTTCTTGGCCAGAGGAGTTTCCAAGATTTCCTTATATATTCCCCTAAAATAATTATGAAAAATTAGGTACCCATTCACACAGTGTTAATTCACACCTAAATTATTTCATTTAAAATGTACATGGCTGCAAAGGATTTGATTTATGGTATGTTGTAAAATTTACATTTTAAAGTAACAGCATAATATACCCACAAATATTTGTATATAAATATGTTATTACTACCCAATATCATCCATTGAAATACATGTGAGTATGTGAATGAGCAGATCTTCAACTCTTAGAAATTTTATGTTATTATTTTTTCTCCTTGAACTTCTATTTCCATTCCACCTTTCCTCAGGAATATCTTCAAATAAGCTATTTTCATTCTTGAAAATCTTTCACTGATGTCATTTCATCCTTCCAGATAACTTTTGTCTTCTGGATTGCATTATTATTACAATTAATATATTGTTTATCAAAAGCACTATATTATTAATTTAAAACATAAAAAATTTGGAAATTCTTCCATTAATGGAGTAGATGAGGATTCTTTATTTCATGTTTCAGTGGACGAACATTACTTATTGCTACAATGAGACTGGGTTCGGTATCAATTCAAAAGTGTTTTTTGTGAGCTCTGAGAATCTTTGTTCACATGTATAAAGAGATGGAGTCGGAGCAAAATTTGCTACAGAAATGTCATTCAACCATTTGAACTTCGTCCACTTTATATTCCAAAACCACACAGTGGCATATCTTCAAATATTATTTTTGTAATCCATCAGCTAACAACTCTATTAGAGTTTCCTCAATTTTGTTGAAAGCAAAGAAATGAAAATCAGTCTGAATTGTGAAGAGATTTGTTACCCATCATCAGAGACATCAATTTCTCAATTTCTAGGAAATATATCAAAAAGTCTTTTCCAAGACCGATCAAATAACTATTAACTATACCTCTTACCCTTTCATTTAGATGCAGCTTCTTTACCTTAATATACTCAGAACAAGTTGGGAGAACTAAGATATTGCTAATCATATTCAATATTGTTAACATGCTTTCAATAAATTGAGTAAATCTTCAGCTTGCATATTTTTTAAAAGATATTAGCAATATTAAAAATACTGATCAAATAACCTAACGAAGTTATTTCTCATTGTCAGACCAATAACCAATCAGAATTCAGACTCCATTTTTTATTCCAAATAATCCTACAACCTGAATTCAATTATAGATATACAGGTAGTTAAGATGCAGAGTCCTGCTTGACACTGTCATCTGGATATGGACAGCCTCTGCTCTAGGAACAGATATGGCTTTTGGTGAATCTTACTAATTTTTGAAAAGGAATCATATTCATTGTCCTATGTAAGTAAAAAGACATTTATTGGAGTTCCTGTCATGACTCAGCAGAAACAAATCTGACTAGGGTCCATGAGGACGCAGATTGGATCCCTGGCCTTGCTTAGTGCATTAATGATCTGGCATTGCCGTGGGCTGTGGCGTAGGTCACAGACTCGGCTTGGATCTGGCATTGCTGTGGCTGTGGTGTAGGCCAGAGACTACAGCTCCAATTTGACCCTTAGCCTGGGAACCTCCATATGCTCTGGGTGTGGCCCTAAAAAGACCAAAAAAAAAAAAAAAGATATTTATTGAAAATATAGAAAGAGAAACAGGTATTCGGAATAAAACATTTACATTATTAGTATTATTGACATGTTTATATTCAATTAGAGTTGTTTAATGATTAGGTTGATGGCATAGTTACAGGATATGATCAAATAGAAAATCTCATTAGATCTAATTGTTGTGGTAGGAAAGGAAAATGGATGGAATGTTCATCATTCCAAATACGAAAAATGCTTCAATGGAGATCCCACCATGGTGCAGCAGAAACGAATCTGACTAGGAACCATGAGGTTGTGGGTTCGATCCCTGGCTTTGCTCAGCAGATTAAGGATCTGGCATTGCCATGAGCTGTGGTGTAGGTCACAGACGTGGCTTGGATCTGGCGTTGCTGTGGCTCTGGCATAGGCCAGCAGCTGTAGCTCCAATTAGACCCCTAGCCTGGGAACCTCCATATGCCAAAGGTGCGGCCCTAAAAAGACAAAAAAAAAAAAAATGCTTCAGTGGATCTTTGCATGATAGCCAAGAGCAGAGAGAGTTTTCCATCACCTCAGTCCAATTTAATTCACTCACAAAACACAGTTGGTGTTCACACAGCACTACGTCAGCATTGCATTCAAAATAAGGCATACTTCATGTCCCAGCTGAACTTATATTTTTCTGATGAAACAATACTTATTCTTACGTATGTGAAATTTAAAAGCCAAAAATGGTACAGAATACATTCCTCCAAAAAACAAAAGGGATAACTTCTATAGTCAGAGCAGGCTTCAAGGATCTCAATCTGAGCCTTGAAGGATGAGTTCAAAGGAAAGTTAGAATTCCAGGTAGAGGGAAGAGTCTAAGGAAATTCTTGGAGATGATTCAAGGATTGATGAAGAAACCAAATAGGCTGGCGCAGTGGATTTAAAGTGGGGAAGAATGTAAGAAAAAGCTTAGATTATGAAGAGCCTAAAATGAACCTAAAAAGACTGGGACCTGTGTACATAGGCAACAGAGCCAAAAGGGCCTGTTGTACAGAGGAGAGATACAAAGAACACAAAACACCTTACATTCTGTAAATGAGGATGTGTGAGAGGAGAAACCAGACATGGCTAAGAATGTATTGTAATTAAGCCAGGACTCAGGAGGTGATCGTGGTGGTATGGGTGATGGACCCAGAGGGCACTAAACTTTAACTTGACATCTAGTCCCATCTCTGCACTAACTGTCCTAATGATCTTGGAGAAGACACCTACTTTCTCAATATTTGTTTCCTCCACTCCCAGGATCCCTTGGGATTCAAAAACGTTTTTGAAGGTGACAGCAAGCCAACAAAAATGGACCAAACAGAGTCTGTGACCTTCCTGTCTACCCTCACTTCATCCAAATTAGATTCAGTAATAGTTATAGGAGTAAGAGCGTAGCCATTTGGAGACTTCTAAGTATCATTTGGAGGAAAGGTTCTGCTACTTTAAGTTTTGAAAATTTTTATAGGAGCTTACATTAAACACATAAAAATCTGAGATTCAATGGAGGAGAGTGGTTTTAAAATAGAAGACTTGGAACTATACTCAATATCTTGTAGGAGTTCCCGTCATGGCTCAGCGGAAATGAATCTGACTAGCATCCATGAGGACGCAGGTTCGATACCTAGTCTCACTCAGTGGATTAAGGATCCCAAGTTGCCATGAGCTGTGGTGTAGGTAGCACATGTGGCTTAGATCTGGCATTGCTGTAGTTGTGACTGTGGTGTGGGCTGGCAGCTGTACCTCCGCTTTGACCCCTAGCCTGGGAATCTCCATATGCCACAGGTTCAGCCCTAAACCAAAAAAGAAAAAAAAAATCTTGTGATAAACTATAATGGAAAAGAATCTGAAAAATTGTGTGTGTGCATGTGTGTATATAACTGAAACACTCTGCTGTACACCAGAAACTGATGCAACGTTGTAAATCAACTATAACTTCAATTAAAAAAAAATTTTAAGAGAAGACTTGGTAGGACTTGGTAACTGATAGAACTGAGAGTGTGAAAGATTTCGAAGAAAATCAAATGACTGAAAGACATGAAGCAATGATGATCATAAGGAGCAGGAGTTGGTTCCTGGGAGACAACACTGTCTTCCCTAAAGTTTGAAGGGATAAACTAGTATAAAAGGATGTGTTTTCTCCTCATTATTTTCTAATCATCTCAATATACATATTTCTCTTTAATCTGCAATATCCAAAAAGAGAATACTTACATTCCAAACATAATCTAAAATATTAGGTATGATGCCATTATTAACTAAAAATCAATACAACATCCAATTAAAGATAAATCTTCTTTAATGTGTACTTAGGCAAAATACTTTTGCTTCAGTGATGTAGGTATTTGTAGTAAACCTTTTGGGCTTAAATAATAGGCTTGTTTCCCACATTTAAACTAACCCACAATCTCAAAAAGTATTTTTCTCCTAAGATACTTATTTTAACAAAAAGGGAATATTAATTTGATATATCCTCTTTTGAAATGTTACCTTTGTCCTGGATTTTCATACAAGATTCTAGAAGGTATATTCAAGAATTCTTTGAACAAGCAAAACTATAATCCTTCCATATGTAAAGTCAGCATATATTTTAAATTTTCTTTCACAATCACAGTATCACAGGCAACTCAGAACAAAAGCTACAGGGAACAAAGTGTAATGGATTGTGATGACTGTTTTAGAACAGCTTGAACCTCCTTACAGCATACAAGAAGGCAATGTGAGCTGAATTCAGAAATGCTGAAAATGGATTTTATTGCAAGCTACACAGTTTCAGGGGCAAATATGCTTTTTTATAACTTATAAATAGAGAAGGATTCTCAGGTAAAAGGATCATGCCAACAAAAGATGTGTTATCCCTCAAATCATTCCATTTTGTGTATTTTTTCTTAATACAAAGCACATACATAATCACACACAGAATTGTTTCTAAACTAATATATCTTGTTCCAATTGCTTGTCACTAATGCAACAAATTGCATTTTTTATCACTTTACTAGTGTTATTATTCTTATCTCTTGTGAAAGAAATTATTACTGTTACAGCAAATAAATTGGATTCTAATGTTTTGAAGCAAAAGAGAGGCCAAAGAGTGATTTTGGATTCACTGTCTCCATCTTCTAATGCATCATACTTACATTTGAAATAGCTGTATTAAACACAGAAAGAAGGAGAAAAGTGCCCACTCCTGGGCATCTATCCAGAGAAAATCATGACCTGAAAAGATACGTAAACTCCAATGTTCACTGCAGCAAAACATACAATAGCCAAGACATGCAAGCAAACTAAATGTTCATCAACAGAGAAGTACATAAAGAAGATGTGGTACATGTACACAATGGAATATTACTCGGCCGTAAAAAGGAAAGAAATAATGGCATTTGCAGCAACATGGATGGAGCTAGAAATTATCATGCTAAGTGAAGTTAGTCAGACAATGTCATATGCTATCACTTACATGTGGAATCTAAAAAAGGATACAATGAACTTCTTTGAAGAACAGATACCGACTCACAGATCTGAAAAACATATGGTGTCCAAAGGAGACAGGTTGGGGGTCAGGGGATGGGCTGGAGGTTTGGGACAGAAATGCTATAAAATTGGGTTGTGATGATCATTGTACAACTATAAATGTAATAAAATTCACTGAGTTAAAAAGAAGGAAAAAAGGAGAAAAATTTATCACATTTCATTCTATTTCATCTTTTACTATCCTCAAAGTAGACTGCCCTTGTCCTAATCTCCTTGGAAGTAACTCTCACTGAGTTCAGGGCCATTTTGTTCAGATTAAATTTTTCAAGCTATGTTCAGCTTCAGCTTAATGAACAGAAGCCTCCCACATCCTGGAAAATCACATCAGTTCAGTGTGCCTGGGATGACATCCTTCAATTCCCCACTGAGGGATTACAAGTAAATGTGAATGGTGAAGAATAATGGCCAAGGAGATCTAACATTTGGTATGCTGTTCTGCCGCTAAGGTGATCCCACCTCCACCACAGACCCCCTGCCTGGGAACCTGTCATGTCCGAATGGCATCTTTTATCAGGAGGGAATGCCATTGTTAAATAGCTCTTTGGTTGCTTGAAAATCATGACACACAGAGAAATTCAGCTGCCTATCAAGCACGTTAGTCCATTATTTTTTTCCTAGGAAAAAAAAAAGAAAACTCTCTCATTAATCCCATTTCTACTAATGTAAGTCCTTCCAGGCAGAATCCTCCCACTCCCATTTTTTTCCCCTGTGTTGTGACTCTCCAAACTATTTCTGATAGGAAGACTCCAGCAAACATTTAATGGTGCAGAACAAGCGAGGCAGCTCTCTCTGCAGTGAACCCCATCACAATGAGCGTGTGCTCCCCATGACTCAGAATGAATCAGATGGAAAGGAAAAAATAACAGCACAAAACTGCAGCTTAAGAAAGAAATGGCAACGTGTGATCCTGAGAAAGAAGACTGCACTGCTGATCATGATTACCGAAGAACTAGTTGCCCTGGCTGCTGCATTCTCCAAAGAACAAGTAGAAAGTAGAGCAGGTTTTTCTTCCAGAGGAAATCAAAGCATTCTATTGTTTAAACACACTCGGGAAAAATAAATCTTTTATCTCTGTTCTCCCAAGCTACACTGTATCAAAACCAGAGATACATGTCAAAAACCTCTTCTTTGCATTTACATTTTTTATTGAAGCTTCGTGTGTGTGTGTGTGTGTGTGTGTGTGTGTGTGTGTGTAATGCAAAATTGTATGTATGTGTGTATGTAAATTCTTTGGGTTATGCCTATCTCCTTTTTCAGCATTTCTAATTGAAACTCAAAAGGTCCTTCACCAGGAATAGCCAGCAAATTTGCTATTGTGTAAGAGCAGCTAACCCATGCTGACCCAGACCTGCTCTCTTTCTACTTGCTACTGGAATTTTCCTTCCTTCCCTCCTCTCTTAGTGACTTTCATTTGCATTTCTCTAATGGCTAATGATGTTAAGAATCTTTTCAGGTACTTATTTGCCATGCTTTGTTCAAGTATCTGTTCAAATCCCTTTTTCATTTTTAAATTGAATTTTTTTTTGGTTTTTTTGTCTTTTGTCTTCTGTCTTTTTAGGATCACACTCGTAGCATCTGGACGTTCCCAGGCTCGGGGTCTAATCAGAGCTGTAGCTGCCAGCCTACTCCAGAGCCACAGCAATGCCAGATCCAAGCCGCATCTGCAACCTACACCACAGCTCACAGCAATGCCGGATCCTTAACCCACTGAGTGAGGCCAGGGATTGAACCAGCAACCTCATGGTTCCTAGTCAGATTTGTTTCCGCTGCACCACAACAGGAACTCCTGTTTGTTTTCTTTCTGTTGAGTATAAAATTTATTAAAACATATTCTGGATAGAACTCTTTTGTGGTATATGTGATTTGCAAGTAATTTCCATACTATGACTTTAGTTTTTATTCCTTTAATGGTACCTTTCACGAAACAAATATTTTAAATTTTGATGAAATCCAATATATTGGTTTTTTTCATTTCTAGGTCATGCTTCTTGTGTTATGTTTAAGAACCTTTTCCTACCCATAGGTTATGAAGATTTACTTCTATGTTTTCCTCTAAAAGTTTTATAGTTTTACACCTAGACCTATGGTAAGTTTTGAGTTAATTTTTCTATAAGAAATACATTCTCTTTTCAGTTACTCAGGTCAAAAATTTTGAAGTTATTTATGACTTCTCTCCATCTCTTACACCCACATCAAACCATTAAGAAGTTCTACGGATTCTCCCTTCTCATTAGGTCCACATCTATAATTCTGGCCTGACCCACCATTATCTCATCTAGATGACTATATATGCCTCTTAATTAACCTCTGTTTTCTTACTTTGTCCTACACAGTTTAATCCTCAAAACTGCAACAAAAAATAACCTTTTTCTACAATGGACATCACAGAAATACAAAGGATCATAAGAGACTACAAGCAACTATCTGTCAACAAAATGGACAACCTAGAAGAAATGGACAAATTCTTAGAATGGTACAATCTTCCAAGACTAAACCAAGAAGAAATAGAAAAGATGAAGGGACCAACCACAAATACTAAAACTGAAACCATGATTTTAAAAAATTCCAACAAATAGTCCAGGACCAGATGGCTTTATAGACAAATTCTAGCAAAAATTTAGACAAGAGTTAACATCTATCCTCCTGAAACTATTCCAAAAAATTTCAGAGGAAGGAATACTCCCAAACTCATTCTATGAGGCCACCATCACCCCGATACCAAAACCAGACAAAGATACCACACAAAAAAAGAAAATTACAGGTCCATATCACTGATGAACATAGATACAAAATTCCTCAACAAAATACTAGCAAACCACATCCAACAATACATTAAAAGGATTGTACATCATGATCAAGGGGGATTTACCCCAGGGATGCAAGGATTTCTCAATATCCATAAATCAATCAGTATGATATACCACATTAACAAACTGAAAAATTAAAAATCATATAATCCTCTCAATAGATGCTGAAAAGATTTCTGACAAAATCCAACACCCATCACTGATTAAAAAAAAAAACCCCTCCAGAAAGTGGGGCATGGAGGGAACCTACCTCATCATAATAAAGGCCTTATATGACAAACCAACAGTTAACATCATTCTTAATGTTAAAAAGCAGAGAGAACTCCCACTAAAGATCACAAACAAGAATAGCATGTCTGCTCTTGCCACTTTTATTCAATGTAGTTTTGGAAGTCTTAGCCATGGCAATTAGAGAAGAAAAAGAAATAAAAGGAATCCAAATTGGAAAGGAAAAAGTAAAATTATCACTGTTTGAAGATGACATGTTACTTACTATACCTAGAAAATCCTAAAGATGCTGCCAGAAAACTGTTAGAGTTCATCAATGAATTTGGTAAAGTTTCAGGACGCAAAATTAACAAAGAGAAATATGTTGCATTTCTATATATTTATAATGAAAGATTATAAAGAGAAATTACAGAAACAATCCCATTTACCATCACATCAAAAAGAATAAAATACCTAGGAATAAACCTACCTAAAGAGACAAAAGACCTGTATCCTGAAAATTATAAGATGCTGATAAAAGAAATCAAAGATGACACAAATAAATGGAAAGATATACCATGTTCTTGTTTTGGAAGAATCAATACTGTCAAAATGACTGTACTACTCAAGGCAATCTACAGATTCAATGCAATCCCTTTCAAATTACCAATGGCATTTTTCATGGAACTAGAACAAAATATTTTAAAATTTGTTTGAAACCACAAAAGACCCCAAAGAGCCAAAGCAATCCCGAGAAAGAAAAATGGAGCTGGAAGAATCAGGCCCCCTGATTTCAGACTATACTACAAAGCTACAATCAGCAAAACAGTATGTTACTGGCACAAAAATAGACACAGATAAACAGAACAGGATAGAAAGCCCAGAAAGAAACTGACACACCTATGGGCAACTAATATATGATGAAGGAAGCAAGAATATATACAATGGAGAAAAGACAGTCTCTTCAATAGGTGATGCTGGGAAAACTGGGCAGCTACATGTAAAAGAATGAAATCAGAATACTCTCCAACACCACACACAAAAATAAACTAAAAATGGATTAAAGACCTAAATATAAGACTGGATAAAACCATTAGAACAAAACATAAGCTAAACAGTTTGTGACATAAACTGAAGCAATATCTTCTTAGATACACCTCCTAGAGTAATGACAACAGAAACAAAAATAAACAAATGGGACCTAATTAAACATAAGAGTTATTGCACAGCAAAGGAAACTATAAATAACATGAAGAGACAACCCACAGAATGGAATAAAATATTTGTAAATGAAGCAACTGACCAGGGATTAACTGCCAAAATATAAAAACACTTTCTGCAGCTCAATATTAAAAAAAAAAAACATCAAAAAATGGGCAGAAGATCCAAACAGACATTCTCCAAAGAAAACATACAGATGTCCAATAGGAACATGAAAAGATGCTAACCATCTCTAATTATTAGAGAAATTCAAATCAAAACTATGAGATACCACATTACACCAACCAGACTGGCCATCATCAAAATTCTACAAACGGTAAATGCTGGAGAGTGTACAGAGGAAAAAGAACACTCTTAAACTGTTGGTGGGAATGTAAATGGGTGCAACCACAAAGGAAAACAGTATGGAAGTTCCTCAAAAAACTAAAAACTAAAAATAGAATGGAGTTCTCATTATGGAGCAGCAGAAACAAATCTGACTAGTATCCATGAGGATGTGGGTTCAATCCCTGGTCTTGCTCAGTGGGTCAGCCATCTGGCATTGCCTTGAGGCTATAGGCTGGAGCTATAACTCTGATTCAGCCCCTATCCTGGGAACTTCCATATGCTGTGAGTTAAGCCCTAAAAAGAAATAAAGAAATAAAGAAATAAAAAAAGAATTTCCATATGATCCAGTAATCCCACTCTTGGGCATCTATCCAGAGAAAACCATGACTTGAAAAGCTACATGTACCCCAATTATCACTGCAGCACTACATACAATAGCCAAGGCATGGGAGCAATCTAAATGTCCATAAACAGAGGAGTCACTAAAGAAGATATGGTATGTATATACAATGGAATATTACTCAACCATAAAAAGAATGAAATAATGGCATCTGCAACATAGATGGACCTAGTCTCTGCCATACTAAGTGAAGTTATACAGTGAGGTACGAACATCATATGCTATCACTTACGTGTGGAATCTTAAAAAAGCATACAAATGAACTTATCTGCAGAACAGAAACAGTCACAGACATTGAAAAAACTTATGATAATCAAAGAAGATGGGGTGGGGGGGGACTTGGGGTTTGGGATGGAAATGTTCTAAAATTAGGTTGTGATGATGGTTGTACAACTATAAACCTAATAAAATTCACTGAATTAAAAAAGAAAAAAATGAACCTTTTCAAGCATAAGAGATCAAGTCACTCTTCTGCTAAAAACCCTCCAGTAGCTCCCATTTCTATACAATCCACTCCCTCCTTTTCTTTTCTGACCACACTATCCTTGGCTTTTTACCATTCAGTCCCTCCACTCCCTTTTCACAGGCTTCCTTGTGCTTTTTTTTTATTTTTTATTTTTTTGGTCTTTTTATCTTTATAGGTCCACACACCTGTGGCATATGGAGATTCCCAGGTTATTGGTCGAATCAGAGCTGTAGCCACTGGCCTACATCACAGCCACAGCAATGCAGGATCCAATGAGCGTCTGCAACCTACACCACAGCTCAAGGCAACGCTGGATCCTTAACCTGTTGAGCAAGGCCAGGGATCGAACACGTGTCCTCATGGATGCCAGTTGGGTTTGCTAACTGCTGAGCCATGACAGGAATACCCTCTGGTGCTTTTTTGACCTTGCCAAGCATACTCCAATTTAGTCATCATGCAGCTCTTCCCTTGATTGAAATGCTCCTCTACCAGACTGCCACGTGACAAATTCCCTCACTTCCTGTATGATTCTGCTCATGGATCACCTTTTGGAAATCAGCCTGCTTCTTGCCACCTACCAGCACTCCCAATCACCCTACTTTTTATCTTCCCAGAGCACTTATCATCTTCGAATGCATCTCCTAATACACCTACTGATTGTATACTGCTTTATTATTTGTCGCCACCTCTGCTAGAAAATAATCTCCACAAAGGCAGAGCACCTTGTTTTGTCCACTGACCCAACCCATGTCTTCAGAAATGCCTGGCAGTGGTAGGTACTCAATAAGTCTTTTTTCAAATGATAGAATGACAGCATTTCTTAAACCAGTGATTCTCAAAGTATGGTCTGCCAACCTGTGGTGGTTCCCAAATCCTTTCAAGGGATCCACAAGGTGAAAACTATTTGCTCAATACTCCTCAAATGATATTTGCCTTTTTCACTGCATTGACATTTGCACTGATGGTGCAAAAGCAATGTGGGTAAAGCTTCCGTTGCCTTAGCACCAAGCAAGGCAGGGTCACCAAACTATTCTAGCAGTTGCTGTATAATTCACTGTCATGGACTACAGTTAAAAAAAGAAAAATCCAGGTTCACTTAAGAATGTCCTTGAAAAAGCACTAAAAACTGTTAGTTGTCAAGCCTGGAGTACACTGCTTTTCAATATCTTATGTTGCAAAATGGAAAGTACTCATACAGCACTTTTGCTATATACCAAAGTGGCGTGAGGAAAACAATTTGTGTATTTAAGTTGCAGGCTGAACTAGACACTTTTTTCATGGAACTTCGAATTCTCTTGAAAAAACACTGACAAAGTATGGTTATTCGGACTTTGCTATTGGTGGACATTTTCACTTTACATTCTAGTCACTTTAAGGAAAAGGACACAGTATTTTTTGCCAACTCTAAACTTTCATAATAAGTTAGAATACTGGAAACTCATATCCTCCACTTTGAGCTTGTAAGCTTCTCCATGCTTGTAGGCTTTTCTTATTTATCTTCTAATGTGGTAAATATAAATAAATGTAACACACTGCAAAAGCTCTTTTGAGTTTGTTTGGCTTTTTATTTAGAGCCACACCTGCAGCATATGGAAGTTTCCAGGTTAGGGGTCGAATTGAAGCTGTAGGTGCCAGCCTATGCCACAGCCAGAGCAATGCACAGGATCGAGTCTACGACCTAGACCACAGCTCACAGCAACGTCCGATCTTTAACCTGAAATAGAGTTTTAACTAAAGAACAACCCCCCCCCCCTTGGCTAAGAAGGCAGCTGCAAGCCTTTCCAGCTATGCTCTTCACTATACTGCTTCTTGTAATAATGTAACAACTGTGTGCCCTATGTCCAAGCCAGCAGCCCTGCTAATCATGTACCCAACACTGCTTATCAGTTCTGCTTCTGTAACCTTGCTTGCTCAGTTACTTAGGGAGGAACTCTGTCTGCTTGGGGATGGGGGGAGGTCCGGGATGCTTACATGGGAAAACCAAGACCTTGTAGTGTATAAAAGTTACTGAGAACAAAGACCTGGTGCTCAGACTCTGGAGGTGACTCCTCTGAGCCTGCACCGGTGCTGAATAAACCTTACTTTTCCATATCTCCGAGTGCTGTTTGTCTCCTTCCACTGCCACGGTTTTTGCGGTTTCAGCAACAAACCCACTGAGCAAGGCCAGGTATCAAACCTGAGTCCTCATGGATACTAGTAGGGTTCGTTACCACTGAGCCATGATGGTAACTCCCTCTTCGAGTTCTTCAATAATTTTTAAGGGGTCCTGAAAACAAAAAGTTTGAGAACAGATGATTTGTCCCAATTGTCAGGGAGCTTCTTATAATCGTAGCGATTTCCATGAATATCTGACAGGACAGAACAAACTTAGCTCTGGACTTAGACACTGAGAGGTCCACTGCCCCTCTGTAACTCATTTTTTTTGTTGGATAAATTTTAAGGTCACTTTTGAGGTAGGGCATCTACAGCTGAAATCATTGCTCGGTGATCAGGAGAAAGGATCTGGCATAAGGCTCACCATCCCAAAACAAATTTTTGAGATTTCCAAGGCCCGAGAGGAGCTGAGATCTCATGGTTTTCAGATGAATTCTCAAAGGAATTGCAAATGTTAGGTAGGATAGGATAAGGACTTGGACCCAGGTGATTCAAAATAGGCCATTTATTGATTGCCAAAAACAGGAGGCCTGCAATCAAACAATGAAGACACAGGCAGATACCAGAGGCTTGCTCTTCTGAGCACCTCTCTATAACCTTTTTTCCATGCAAATAAGGCATCCTCTCCCAGAACCAATCAGAAGATCGAAACATGCCCCTCCCTCACAATACAAAGATCAAAACTTCACTCAGCTCTCACTCCCAGGAACCCTGCAGGGGATTGGGACAGGAAATTAGTGGGTGTGGGGTAAGAGAACAGGAGTCCTCAAAAAGGTCCGAGAGATATAGGGCTATAAAGAAAGACCCAGTTGCAGCAGGCACCAGTCCCTGCCCAGGACGGCCCACTTTCTCTGAGGGTGTTAAAAAAAAACTTGCTGTACACTGCTACCTGCACATCAAGGAGTGCTTTTCACGCTAGGGATTCACCTCATACCCTAATTTCTGAGCCCTGTAAATAGCTGCATATAGGAATTAAAATCCTAAGAGAATATATATTTACTCATCAACTTTAACAAACTTGTTTGGAATTGGCAGCTAGGAGACAAAAATATCTGTCATGGGGAAGGGAGGCAGCGGGGGGAGGTGGAGGGGGGCTTTGGGAGACGTATAAGAGGGAATCTAGGTGAGAAGGTCTAATCTCTTTTTTTGTGTTTAGTCGTTTCACTTACCTATAGGGAACCAGGTACGGAGGCGGGCACACCTAACACTTCGGATTAGATTTCCCAGGGCAGAACCGAGGCGAGGACTCTCCAGCTTGGCAGACCTTGTGCAGAAAAGCTGCTCGGGACACCTCAATTCAAGATGGCGGTGGTGGCGAGCTGAGTGCAGAGGAGCGGCTCCGTCCCAGAGCAACATGCGCATGCGCTGCACAGGCAAGGGCAACCCTCCTCCACCCCACAAGAACCCTGCAAAGCGGAACCGTCCACAGGCCGTGGGGACAGCGTGAGCTCCCTCCCATTCTCTGATCAAAGATTAAAACTTTCCTTTGCTTTGGAACCAAACTGGATCTTGTTCAATCGGAGTGAGCGACACTGGGCAGGAGGCCCCTTGTTGGGGCCTGACTCCAACGGGTCGATAACATCCAGGAGTAATTTTCTTTTACATAAGTTTGCATAAATATTAGCCATCTTTCCTCTCAGAAGTTTTGTAATGCAGCAGCTACCGAAAACCTCTCTTACATAAAGAAACTGGTCCACAAAAAGAGCTTCCCCACAATATAAGACAGAACCACTGCTAATTTGTACTCTCTGTTCCCACAGTTGAACATACTGTAAAGATAGTGTTAAGTTTTTATAAATAGATGGTTTTGGACTTGTACTATTTTTCAGAATTATTACTCTATAATTTTAAGAGCTGTCTGATTTGAGGGAGTGTGGTAAACTGACACTAGGAAATCAATCACCTTTCACTCATCCTACTACATCTGACTATTCAAGAGAGAAATTCAAATTAGTAATAGTTAAAGTATTATAAAAGTGGAGACAGGATTGAGTTAGACAATTCATTGAACAATTTATTTGGGAAATAAACCAGAAGAGGCTACATAGATAAGTAGAATGTGGACCTACTGAATAGTGAAATTTTTTTTCTCCAGAAACACTGCAGATCAATGTTTCTACATATTAATGTAACTTAAAGCCATAATTGCCTCTTAATTTTGTGAAAGGATTTCAATCCAAAATGGAATTGGAGTATATGAAATGGAGAATCTCATGTATGTGCCCTCAAGAAAATGAAAGATAGGAACTGAGAAAATGATTTCCCCTAAATACTTGATTTAAAGAAGACTGGTAACTTATCTCCTAACCAATAAACATCCACCAACAATCTCTCCCAATCCTCAAGTCAGAGAACTTGCTGCTTGAACTCCGGCTGGACATCAGGCTCTTTGTACTTCTTTTCCATAAATATAGTTCACCCTAAACCCTTAATGGACTCTCCTGTAGCTTGCTACAGTTAGCACGCTCGAATTACAATTCCTCTGCTATTCCAGAGTAAACTCAATTTCCAGTCATTTAAACTTGCCTCAGTTTACCTCTTTATTTGGGTTGAAAATTTGTTCTCAAAATGCAAGTCTACAAATCACAGGCTTATAAGTAGCTGCCATTCTCATGTCAAGGTCTCCAGCTGCAATGGACACCATTGGTGGCCCACCCACATCTCCTTGCCATGGTCACTTCAGTGCATGCAGCCTGTCGAACTGATTAAACAAAGAGGCCGTCAGACTAAGGTGGCTTTAATGCCACGGTGGCCGACATAAGCAAACCAAAATCTAAGCCTATTAGTGCTGCAAGGCTACACAATCCAAACCTAAGAACAACCAATCACGAACAGCCAACTAGGCTTTAAGCCACAGCCAATCAATAATGTCCTTATAAAAGTCTCTCCGCCAGCGCCTGCCAGTGGTGGAACACTGCTTACCACTTTCATTCGTCATTGCCTGATTCATACCGATTTTTGCTCAAATAAATTGTTAAAAATTTTAACATGCGTTAGTTTTTCTATTGACATGCCTTATTTCTATCTTACCAGGACCCACATTTCTTTACTTGAGGGCTTTCTCTGGCCACCCAAGCACACAGCACCCCTTGTAGGCAGGTAGAAAATGCACAGACACTAACACTCTGTCAACTTCCCACTGACAATCCAGATCGAGGGGGGTCTGCGGGCATGGGTGCCACTGTGGACCTGTGAGCAGTGGAGTGATGCTTAGCTGCCCATAGTGGGAGCTGGCCCACCTCTTCGGGCTGCCTTGACTTCCTCTTCAAGCCCCCACCTTCATCTGCCAAATAAACTACAGTTTATAAGGGGATTGGTTCCCAGAACTCTGCAGATACCAAATTGCACAGATGCTCAAGTCCTTTATACAAAATGACATCTTATTTTCATATAACCCACACACAGCCTCCTGTGTACTTTACATCTTCTTTAGATTGTCTATAATACCTAATACAGTGTAAATACTATGTAAACAGCCGTCAGTCAGCAGCAGATTCAAGCTTTGCTTTTTTGGAACCTTCTCGATTGTTTTCAAATATTTTCCACCCAGAAAAATATTGAGCAGGTCAGATCTACATGCTCATTCAATCCTAGGTTGATTGAATCAGAGGATGCAGAAGCCATGGATGCAGAGGAATGTCTGTATTCTCATTTGAATCACTGTCTCAGGATCTGCTTCTAAAATAAGAGATGAAAAGAAAAGAGTAGAAAAGCCGAGTTTTGAGTGAGCCCACCATGATTTTCCAATACTCTGAAGTACACATAACACCCCCTGCATCTTTATTGAGACATAATTGAGAAATAACAGTTGTATATATTTAAGGTATACAATGTGATGATTTAATGTTTATATACACTTTGAAATGATTACCCCAATCAAGTTAGTTAACATATCCTTCACCTCACAGTTACCATTTGTGTGTGTGTAGTAAGAACATGTGAGATCTATATGCTCGTCAAATTTCAAGTATATAATATAGTATTTATTATTTATTAACTATAGTCCCCATGTCACTGTGCTGTACATTAGCTACCCAGAATTTACTCTTCTTAGAACTGAAAGTTCATGATGTACACAGACCTCTCCAGCAGTCACTCTTTTGCAAACTTTAATAAACTGGGAGACCTATAGGAAAAAAAAAAAAGGCCTGTGAATATGAACACTTGACTCCTGCATGAAACCATTTAGAGTCCTTCCTGGGTCCCTCTTCAAAACAAAAAAGTAAAAGAATATAAAACAAAGTTAGTGAGGGAATAAAGTTATTTTGTTCCCTGTATCAATCCTCAGTCTTCCGGGGTTGAAAGGAATAGGTTAGAAGTGAATGGGTGCGGCAGGGGGGAGGGAGGCGGTCAGAAGGAGATGGGAGGTGGACTCGCCATCGACTATATGGCCCCAAACTGCTATGCTGCTTCCTCCTCTGACTTCCTTTGCATCTATGAACTTTTAATAAACCTCTAGGGAAACACCCCTTGGTGAAGTGATGTGCATGGTTGTCTTGTATATATTGATTATATTGTATATATTCTGCTAAAATGGCAGGAAAACAAGCTTTTTTTTTTTTTTTTTTTTTTTTACTTTTTAGGGCTGCACTTGCACCATATGAAAGTTCCCAGGCTAGGGCTTGAATAGGAGCTGCAGCTGCCAGCCTACACCACAGCCACAGCAATGCCAGATCTGAGCTGCCTCTGTGACCTACATCACAGCTCACAGCATTGCCAGATCCTTAACCCCCTGAGCAGCACCAGGGATCAAACCCACATCCTTGTGGATACTAGTTGGTTTCGTTGCTGCTGAGCCACAACGGGAACTTCCAAGCATTACGCTTTTTTTTACAGAAGTGTAGTTGGTTCATAACATTATATTGGTTTCAGGAGTTCCCATCGTGGCGCAGTGGTTAACGAATCCAACTAGGAACCATGAGGTTGCGGGTTCGGTCCCTGCCCTTGCTCAGTGGGTTAACGATCCGGCGTTGCCGTGAGCTGTGGTGTAGGTCGCAGATGTGGCTCGGATCCCGCATTGCTGTGGCTCTGGTGTAGGCCGGTGGCTACAGCTCCGATTCGACCCCTAGCCTGGGAACCTCCATATGCCGCGGGAGCGGCCCAAGAAATAGCTAAAAAGACAAAAAAAAAAAAATTATATTGGTTTCAGGTGTACAACATAGTGATTTAATACTTTTATAGATTATACTCCATTTACAGTAATTATAAAACTTTGGCTGTATTTCCTGTGCTATACAGTATATCCCTTTAGCTTATTTATTTTATACGTAGTAGTTTGTACCTCTTAATCTCCTATCACTATCTTGGCCTCCTTCCTAAGTATTACATTTTGAAAGAATATTATTTAATTGGTTAAAAGAAAAAAGGCAGCTCTGGAAGATGTAAGCTTTAGGTGTTCAAAAAACTTACTGTAACAGATCCTTCCCCAACAAAGGCATATACTTTTTTTTTTAATTACTCAATGAATTTATTACATTTAGCGGTAGAGTGGCGGAGCAGTCTAAGGTGCTGGATGGATTAAGGCATATGCTCTTTTTTTTTTTTGTCTTTTTTTTTGCTGTTTCTTTGGGCCACTCCCGCGGCATATGGAGGTTCCCAGGTTAGGGGTCTAATCGGAGCTGTAGCCGCCAGCCTACGCCAGAGCCACAGCAATGCCAGATCTGAGCCACATCTGCGACCTACACCACAGCTCACGGCAACGCCGGATCCTTAACCCACTGAGCTAGGGCAGGGATCAAACCCGCAACCTCATGGTTCCTAGTCGGATTCGTTAACCACTGCGTCACGACGGGAACTCCAGCATATGCTCTTTTTATATTGTGCTCCATTTTTAATTTCCTCCCCTCAAATAACCATTCTAAAGGCAAGTCATTAAAGCGTCTGTGTTTCACATATAACAAGTATTCATTTAAGTGACGTGTGGCAAAAACTATAGCAAAGGAAAAATTTTAAAACAGAAGTATTTTACCCACAATTGCTCATACAATATTGGTATAAATATAAATATACAAACAAAAGCCTACAAATTCTGTACTCTTGTCACAAATAATCACAGACTTTAAAACATCGATTTACCTTAATAGTCCCAGGACCTCATGAAAATTCATTGTCGGGGAGAAGTGAAATGAGTCCGGAGAACAATGTGTTCTTTGTCTTTCACTTCAATTATCTTTAATAATTTCCAATTTAGTGATGAGACATTTTGGAATCTTGATTGCTTTCTTTAAAATCTACTGATTGCCTCAATACATGCCAGAGGTTCAGTCGAGTATTTGAGAAGTATGCAGGAGAGAGAAGTTCCAGTAAATTAATTGTAGATCTCAACTTGCAAATGGAAAAATTTTCTGTGGAATAAATGTTTCTTACTTTTGGGAAACCTGATGATTTTTAAAGCAATGAACACTGCAAAGACATTTCACACTTGGGGAAGAGGACATTTAATCCATCTGTATCAATAGCTGTAATTCCACGGATCCAGGGTGACTGCTCCTCTCTGGACTCACCTTTGGGTACAGTGGTTTAGTGGTTACATTGCTACACCTGAATACAGTCTGCCTCATAATGACATTTTAAATTATACCACTAGTCCCCCAAAAAGTACAGTGCCCCTTTCGGGAGTCTGTGTCTATGATGCCATCAGAAGATCATCAACTTAAGGACTGGATGCTTAAGAATATGGATACATAGAGGCCCAAAAAACAAAGACTAGAAGGAAGGTAGGGTGAATTTACTCACTTATGAGGATGGAGTGTCATAGCCTCTGAATTTCTGCGTGATTCCTCATTGCCACGGCCCAATTACTCATTTCTTATGCCTTTCTTGCTGTGGTGATGGATGATTTCATCTGACTTAATATGTGTTCTGGTCCTATTTACCATTGTTTAGTCTTTTCTTTTTTTCTTTTCCTTTTTTTTTTTTTGGCATTTCTTGGGCCACTCCCACGGCATATGGAGGTTCCCAGGCTAGGGGTCGAATCGGAGCTGTAGCCACCGGCCTACGCCAGAGCCAGAGCCACAGCCGCTCAGGATCTGAGCCTCGTCTGTGACTTACACCACAGCTCACGGCAACGCCGGATCTTTAACCCACTGAGCAAGGCCAGGGATCGAACCCGCAACCTCATTGGTTTTTAGTTGGACTCATTAACCACTGAGCCACAACAGGAACTCCTTACCATTGTTTAGGATCAGGGGACTATTGCTGTGATGGTTCCAACACAGGATAAGGAGCCAAAGGGTAAGTTTCATGTCAACTTCTTAGCAAAGGACTAAATGCATCCCTCTTGGACAGTTATTGTGAATTCCTTGGCCCTGTGAATGTAAACATGAAAACAATTTTTTTTTCTGCTTTTTAGGGTCGCACCCACAGCATATGGAGGTTCCCAGGTTAGGGGTCTAATCGGAGCTACAGTTGCCAGCCTATGCCACAGCAACACCAGATCCAAGCCGTGTCTGCAACCTACGCCACAGCTCACAGCAACACTGAATCCTTAACCTGCTGAGCAAGGCCAGGAATCGAACCTGCAACCTCATGGTTCCTAGTCAGATTCATTTCCATTGCACCACAACGGGAACTCCCAACATGAAAATTCTAAATAAAATATTAGCAAATCAAATCCAACAATATGTAAAAACAGATAATACACAACAGCAACTACAATCTCAGATATCTACCCAAGAGAATGAAAACATGCCTATAAAAAGACTTGTCTATAAACATTAATAACAGCTCAAACTGGAAACAATACAAATGGCTACCTACAGGTGAATAGATAAACAAGTTGCAAATTTTTACAATGGAATAAGACTGAGCAATAAAAAAAGGAATAAATTACTGATAAAGACATGGATGAATTTCATAAACATTACATTGGCCAGGCATAAAAAGAGGGCATACCAGTTCCCATAGTGGTGCAGCAGAAACAAATCCAACTAGGAACCATGAGGTTGCAGGTTTGATCCCTGGCCTCACTCAGTAGGTTAAGGATCCAGTGTTGCTGTGAGTTGCGGTGTAGGTCTCAGACGCGGCTCAGATCTGGAGTTGCTGTGGCTGTGGTGTAGGCTGGCAGCTACAGCTCTGATTGGACCCCTTGCCTGGGAACCTCCATATGCTGCAGGTGCGGCCCTAAAAAGACAAAAAAATAAATAAATAAAAATGAGACCAATATTTCACTGAGGGGGTGGGTGGATAGTGTTTAGTGCATTGTGGCACTGAGGCTACTACAACAAAAGTACCATAAAAGTTATGATGGCTTTAACAGCAGGCATTTAGTTCTCACAGTTCTGGAGGCTGAGAAGTCCAAGATCGAGGTGCTGGCAGAGTCAGTTGTCTGGTGAGGACCTGTTTCTTGGTTCACAGACAGCTGTCTTCTTGCTGTGTTTCACATGGTGAGGGGGGTTAGTTCTCTGGCCTTTGTTTTAACTTAGTGCACTAATGCAATTCCTGATGGCTCCATCCTGGGAAAGCTACTTTTCTGTTTCAACCTGGCTAAGTTGAACTCATAAAACAGGACATATTCTAAACATTAGAGAAGTGTCAGGCAACCAGAAATGCCCTAAATGACAAATGTCCACAATAACCCCTAAAGGAGAGATTTATCTCTGTTGGCAAGTGCTTCTTCTATCTTTCAGTTACAACACATACTCAGAAAACCAACTGAAATGTACAAGTGATGATACCTACCTAGTATTGTAGAGTGTGCTACTTCATGGAGGAATATGGTACTCATAACAAAATTATGTAATTATCCCTTATTTACCATAAACCAAACTCAGAGGGACTTCAGTTACAATCCCAACTTTAAGACAATAATACATGGAAAACATTTTGCAGAAATCACTCACCTGCACCAAAAACTCAACCATTTTATAACTCCAAAAATAATGCTTCTTGAGAATCAGATTAATCTCTTAATTTTTGCTAGGTAGGATAGTCTGACCATTTGAATTACAAGGAATAATGGTGCCATTTACAGCTATTCTCATATTCAGAAAATCATTTAAAACCATAACTTTCAATATAATCATCTCTATTCCTTTATATAATGCAAATATTTACTCCTGTCTGCCAAGATACATATTTATTTCTCTGTGTACCTGTTGACAGCGCAAATAATAAGACTTCCTTTTTTTCACTTTTCCCTGTCAGCAGCTGTCATATAAATCACACAAATCTTAGAATCTCTGGTTAAAATTGAGAAACAGAAAATTGAGTTCATTTATCGCTTTTGGGTTAAATTATTTTCAAAGTTTTCTTTGTAGAATCACTGCATTGTTTTTCCTCATACACTTGCCTTAGTGGCCATGCAGGCATGGGTCACACTGCCACCTGGTGTGGCTGGGACAAACTTCCTTCCATTCTGTAGAAGCTACCAAGGCAGGGCATTGCTGAGTCACACCACAGGCCTGACTTCATTCTGGAGGGATTTACAGGCCAACATAAAATGAGGAGAGAGGCCTGCATCAAAGAAACACAAATTATTTCATAGAGGATGGAAAAATCCTAAGTATTCAGCATTTTTAATTCAGCGAATGGGCCCATTGTACGTAAGGTCTGTGCTTGGCCCCATAGGTGACACAGAAATGAGGAAGGCACAAACCTTGTCGCAGAGGATTTAACATTGTATGACAGAATACAATATGAGCTAAACATACAAAATGCACAAGGCCAGAAGAGATCACAAGAAATAGTACAAAAATAAAACAAGACTTCTTAGAGGCATGATATCTGGAACAGGCCTTGAAGATTTGGGATTTTTTAGGCTGAGGATTTTATAACTGAGGAGGAAGAGGAAAAATACACACACAAAAACAATAAAATAATGAATTAAAACCTCTTAGTTCACTCCTTTTTGTTTGTTTGCTTTTGTTTTTTAGGGCTATGCCCGTGGCATATGGAGATTCCCAGGCTAGGGGTCAAATTGGAGCTACAGCCACTGGCCTATGCCACAGCCACAGCAACAGCAATGCCAGATCCGAGCCATGTCTGCAACCACAATTCACGGCAATGCCAGATCCTTAACCAGCAAGGCCAGGGATTGAACCCGCATCCTCATGGATCCTAGTCAGTCAATTAACTGCTGGGTCACAAAGTGAACCCCTACTCCTTTAAAAAAAAAAAAAGTACTATTTTTATCTTGCCATTTTATCATAAGCAAAGTGTAGAAGAGGAATTCACAGTCACTTGTGATTGGAGTTTTACTATTAAGAGAATGAAATATATTTAATTAGAAATACTGACAAAGTTTGCTTTCTCTGAAAAGTAATTCCTAAACAATAGCGTTAGACAGCAACACTTCCATTATGTTTTCTTCAAATTTTCTTTTCCTCTTCCTCAAAAAAAAAGACAAAAACTTTCTCATTTAGATGTTCCATACTTTTCTTAAGACAGGATTATTTATCATTTAAAATAATCTCAGTTACATATTCATACTATACTCACATATATTATATATTCACCAACCAGAAATGAATTAATAGCTGTTCACTTTTAGAGATTTTTTTATTATTATTAAAAGAAAAAAAAGATGTTGGAGTTCCCGTTGTGGTGCAGCAGAAAGGAATCTGACTAGTAACTAAGAGGTTATGGGTTCAATACCTGGCCTTGATCAGCGGGTTAAGGATCCGGTGTTGCCATGAGCTGTGTTATAAGTTGCACGCAGGACTCGGATCCTGCGCTGCTGTGGCTGTGGTATAGGCCACCAGCTGTAGCTCCCATTCAACCCCTAGCCTGGGAACCTCCATAAGCCACAAGTGTGGCCCTACAAAGAAAAAAAAAAAAAAATGCTTGGATAGTCTATGTGACTTCATTCTTGGAATTCAGCAAGTTAACTTCATCCCTTCATTTACCCTTGTGGTAAAATTAATACTTTTATACTGTTACATGTTTCTTTCAAAATCTGCAACTAATTTCAATTACTTGAATTATAGTCTAGACAGAGCTGTCATATTATTTTGCAAACTTGAATTTAAATTTTGATTTTATAGAAGAGCATGTTCTCAGCATTCTTTTTTTAGAATTCTGAGGTGTTTACATAATTTTTAAGGGTTCATTATCATGGAAATAAACCAATGACTTTTGAATTTTCATTAGAATAGTCTTCAAATACATGCCCACTAATCTTGAGAAAATAATGATTTCTCTAAGTTGAATAATAACTAAAATAAAATGCTTTTTAAATATAAAATTTTATCCACTCATAACCTTTAAAATGAACTTTCTATTCTTTCATAGTAACAGAATTATATATATATTTAAAGGTATATAATAGAGCATGCTTTATATAATATTAGGATTATGTATCATATATCTTAAACAGATACAGGTGACAATTGAGGAGGATTGCAAAATCTCATAGTTTTTAATGTTATTTTTCTTCTGAAATAGAAATAATATTTAACTGATCTGGTTTTATCTATTTGCCTTTTTCTTATTAATAAAAATTCTAAAGCACAAATAATATTCTAAAAGTAATTCTACATTTTAGAGATAAATATACAATACAGTATTGCAATATGTAGGAATAGTTAATATTGCATCATGATTCCTCATTTCATCAAATTAAATTTTTCTGGTGAATGTATTCTTCTTGTCCAGTGGTTTAATTATGAAGAATTTTGTAATGACAAGTAGCAAAATATACGTGAAATGGCCTGGCACATTGCTTGATACATAACAGATACTCAAGGACCTTTGGAGTTAAGACTCCAAAAGATAAGGATCTGCCCTTTCTCTCTCTGTGAAAATTAGATCTATTATTAATATGACATTTGACTATTTCGTAGGAATGAGCTCAGCTCAAATTTAAATTATTTCCCAAGATTCACCCATGTGTAAGTAGGACTGGAGGGGCTATAAGGTACATTATCAATAGTAGCAGAGTTAACACAGGTAGCAGGTATGTGTACTCCAGGCAGGTTTGCGTATTCAGTATCTTTTGACTCATGGATCCTCACAAGAACTTTTGAAGGTAAGTGATGTTATTGCCCCATTTGCAGTTAAGACAATGGAGACACACAGAGGGTGAGTAACTTGCCTAGGGTCACACAGCTAGAAAGGGAAGGAGCTGGGGTTCAGAGCCAGGCAACTTGTCTCTGGGGTCTTGTCCCTGGGGTTAGGGTTAGGGTTAGGAAAGGACAAGTTATATAATATATATATATATATATATATATAACTATATAATTATAGTTATATAATATGTAACTATTTATGAAATAGTTGTTTTAATAAATATACAACTATTCTATAATTAAAAGAGTCTGTTTCTAGAAAGGTCTTTAAAGCAGTGTTAAGGGGGTCCAGACACAGAAAGACTTCCCAAGGACGAAGGGCCAATGTGAAAAGGGAGGAGGAATTTTGAGTGCTGCTTCTATTGCACTCTGGGTGTGCCTTGTACCAGAGTTCTGGGAAACGAAGCCTAAAATAGAACAAACTTGGGGAGCTGAGAAACAATCAGGATAACATTAGCTGCTGTACAAATAAACCTCAAATTTTCAGCCACTTATCTCTGTAGAAATAGGTTTTTTAATTGAAGTAAACTATATGTGACATGCAACTTACTGTTTTAATCATTTTAAGTGCATAGAAAATACATTTCTTGCTTATAGAAGAGTCTATAGTGGATGTCCTGGTTCCTTCCATCCTATATTCTGATATTCCCTGAGGTCTTTGAGCCAGACAGAGAGGAAAGAAAGACCAGAAAGGAGGTACATGTACTTCTTAAACTCCTTGGCCTGGAAATGATACACATCAGCTCTGTTCACATTGTGGGAAACTAGGTCCCTACCTCTGCATTCAGAGGTAGGGTGGAGGGCTCAGAATGTTTTTTAAGCACATGCACAGCTACTTCTCAGCACTAATTCTATGTAACAGAGATCAGGAAGGCAGCTAACCAAAGGTTCCTTAACTAAATTCTCTCTAGTCAGTGGCAACACCAGGAAGGTCTGTCCTGGAACCCAGTTAAAAAGCTTAAGACAAAAGACATAAACAGATCCTTCCCACTTCAGCACTGACCCTATTGTGCTGTGAAGTCTTTATCACATCAGTGCCACCAGCAGTGTCCACATTGATAGGCAGGACTCTAGCAATTCTGCCAGCAGCAGGGGCCAATGCATTCAGCAGAGACATTAGTGTCTCTGACCGGGGAGGTTTCACCCTGATGTAGCAGGACCACCAGTGGCAGTGCCTTCGGCAGGGGTCTGGGAGTGCAGAGCTGCACAGAGAGCAGGGCAGTAGGAGAGGTGAAGCCATCTTGGGCACCTGCAGTGTCTCTGGGGGAATCTGAGGTCTCAGCAACAGGTCACCTGAGGACATGCTGAGAAAGGAAGAAATCCTGAGTCAGAAAGGGAGAAAATGGCAAGCACTTCACAGTACCTGAGAGGATGCTCCTTGCGACTGTATGTGAGCAAGCTCCTCTGATTCACAGAAACCAATTAAGGGTAAGGCTTTGTTGTGAGGCTGGTGGGGACCAAACAAAAGAAATATTATAGAGATCTCGGCTTTACCCCAAGGCTGCTGTGGGCTTGAAACTGCAGTTCTGTAAAACCACTTTCCTGAGAGAACACGTGAGAGATGAGATGGTACCTGGAAAGTATCTGAACTTATGTGGGAGCCAAAGCTATGGAACTTTGTTCCTAGAAGCCACTTCACAGCTTTCATGACAGCAGCTCTGAGACAGGGGATGGAGAATTGCCAAAAGCTATTGGAGGGAAGAGGTGTGACACTGATTGGCTTTCAGGATCACATATCCACCATAAACAGGATGAGTTAAGACTTGGTGCTACTTAGAAGAGGTGGTGAAAAGCTAAGCCTCAGCAGGGTTGATTTGCTGGGGGTGAGACATGCTGCAGGCAACCAAAAAAGAAGGAAATGGGATGAAGAGAGATTGAGATTTCCAAGACCCAGAACCCTAGGGATTTCCAATGTGGACAGTTGTCAGAACAGGGATCCACAGTCTTTAGTCTGCAAAGTATCTTTGGGGCTTGGGAAGGAAATGGACCTCAACCTCCAGAGGACCAGATATGAAGCTTGGAATGTTCAGGGCAGAGCCACAGGCATGCCTGATTGTGACAGGGTGGGGAGGGCTGAAGCCTACAGCCAGGCACTATGCTGCTCACAACGACGGTGCAGTGTGGTGCCAAGACCAGCAGCATCAGTATCACCTGGAAACTTGTTTGAAATTGAATTCTTGGGCCCCATCCCCACCCTACTGAATTAGAAGACCTGAGGGTGGAACCCAGCAGCTTGTGTTTTAGTAAACCATTCAGGTGATTTTGATGCAGGCTAGGGGACCTAGGAGACCCAGGGGATGGAATGGAAGGGGGATGTATAATGGAGATTAATATCAGACCCCAAATGATAAGCAATATGATGGAGCCTATGATCTGGGAATCCCCATCTCCTTTTACCTATCCACCCACACATTCTGAAATAGGAGATGCATTAAAAGACATATACAGCCATTGGAGTTCCCGTCATGGCTCAGTGGTTAAGGAATCTGACTAGCATCCATGAGGACACAGGTTCGATCCCTGGCCTTGCTTAGTGGGTTAAGGATCCTGCGTTGCCGTAGCTACAGTGTAGGCTGGCAGCTAAAGCTCTGATTCAACTCCTAGCCTGGGAACCTCCATATGCCCCAGGTGCAGCCCTAAAAAAGGAAAAAAAAACAAACAAACATATGCAGCCACAAAAGACTTGTGGTTGCCAAGTGGGAAGGAGGAGGGAGTGGGATGGGCTGGGAATTTGGGGTTTTAGATGCAAACTATTACATTTAAAGTGGATAATCAATGATTTCCTGTTGTATAGCACAGGGAACTCTGTCCAATCTCTTGGGATAGAACATGATGGGGGATGATATAAGAAAAAGTACACACACAAACATACACACACACAATTGGGTCACTCTGCTGTACAGCAGAAATTGGCAAAATGTAAATCAACTATACTTTAATACAAAGTTGATAATTAAAAAATTTTAAAAGAAGAAGTAAAAAAGAAAACAAAAAACAAAATATATATATATATACACAGGCAGTATATAGTGAGGTTAGTATTTTAACTCAACATATCTTGTGTGACACTGGCAGGCACAGATGCTCACAAGGGCTAAGAGCACAGTAGTCCCAGGTAATACTACAGCATAGATCTGTTTCATACTAATGTTTTTTGTTTGTTTTTTAGGGCCACACCTGCAGCATATGGAAGTTCCCAGGCTAGGAGTTGAATTGGAGCTGCAGCTGCCAGCCCACGCCACAGCCACAGCCACGGCAATGTGGAATCTGCGACCCACACCACAGCTCATGGCAAGGCTGGATCCTTAACCCATTGAGCGAGGCCTGGGATCAAACCTGCATCCTCCTGGACATTGGCTTGTTTCCACTGCACCACAAGAACTCCCTGTTTCATACTAATCTTTCCATGTTTTCTCCTTTCCTGCCATCCTGCCATCAATTCTCTATGTATTCAACAACATGCAGCCTCCTCTGAATAAACAGCATTTCCTCACTCCCACCATATCACCCTTTTTTCTTTTTTCATCAGCATTTAAGAAAAATATACCATAAAAACTTATTCAGTATTATATATTCTGTTTATTATATCTACCAGCATTGCAACAGTATTGTTTTTTACTTCTTTTTCTTGCTTGTAACAGCATTTTAACCCCATAATGGACTCATAATGGAGCTAACCTTGGAAATAAAACATTTTCATTTTTTGGTAGAAAAATGTATTTCAACCTACAAACAATAATTTTGCGATTGAACTTTAGGACATGTTCATATATGAGAGTGGGTAGATTGACTGGCACGACCCCTCATATACAAACCAGAACAAAATATCTATTCAGATGGTACCATCAAGGAGATAAAACAAAGCATACTACAACAGTATTCACATTTGTTTTGAAATGCTGGATCTAGCGTCTCTTCTTTTTCCTTCATTTAAAAAAAAAAAAAGAGGGAGGAAAAAAGGAATGAAGACAGGAGAGAGGGAGGGAAGAAGGAAAGAGTCATAATTTAGAATTGTATAGATTCTCTGAAGACCTAAATAAACATTTCTCCAAAGGAGACAAACAGATGGCCAACAGGCACATGAAAAGATGCTCAGCATCTCTAATTATATGAGGTATTAACTCACACCGGTCAGAATAGCCATAATCAAAAAACCTATAAAACATAGGAGTTCCCATCATGGCTCAGTGGTTAATGAACCCAACTAGCATCCATGAGGACATGGGTTCAATCCCTGGCCTCGCTCAGTGGGTTAAGGATCCGGTGAGCTGTGGTGTAGGTCACAGATATGGTTCAGATCCCACGTTACTGTGGCTGTGGCATAGGTCAGCAGCCACAGCTCTGATTCGACCCCTAGCCTGGGAACCTCTATAGGCTGTGGGAGTGGCGCCCCCTGAAAAAAAGACGAAAAAATGCTAGAAATGGGTGTGGAGAACAGGGAACCTACTTATACTCTTAGTGGGAACGTAAATTGGTGCAGCCACTATGGGAAACAGCATGGAAGTTTTTTAAAAAACTAGAGATAGAGTTACTATATGATCCAGCAGCCCCACTCTTGGGCATATATCTGAAAAGAGGACACTCTAACTGGAAAAGATATATGCAACCCAATGTTCACAGCAGCACTGTTTACAATGGCCAAGATATGGAAGCAACCTAAATGTCCACTGACAGGTGAATGGGTAAAGAAGACATGGTATACATGCATAATGGAATATTACTCAGCTGTAAAAAGAATGAAATAATGCCATTTGCAGCAACATGGATGGACAAAGAGATTATCATATAAATGAAGTTAGACGTATTTCTCATATGGTATCACTTACATGTGGAATCTTTAACAGTACAAATTAATTCATTTACAAAACAGAAACAGGTTCACAGACATAGAAAACAAACATATGGGTACCAAGGGGGGGGAGAGAGGGATAAATTAGGAATATAGAATTAACAGATATATATTAGCGTATATAAAACAGATAAACAACAAGGATTTCTGCATAGCACAGGAAACTATATTCAATACCTTATAACCTTAACAAAAAAGAATTTTTAAAAAGACTGTATAGATGTATAACAAAATCATTTCGCTGTACATCTGAAACTAACATTATATTGTTAATCAACTATACTTTAGTAAAATATACATATATATATAGATGAAAAAAAGCATTGCATAGATTGTTATCACTGAGCTGAATTACCCTCATCTGCAAACCCACCCTCAGAAGCCCTAATGACCCAAGAATACAGCATTTGTATAGTACTCAAAACATCAGTGGGACTCAGTAATATTGTTCTGAAAAACTAATTAATCCTGCTTCTCACAGCTAGTCCTATGTTGTTTTATCAGGCGAAAGAAATGCTAAGGGTAAGTGAGTTTTAATATGGCTGGAGGATGCTAACAGAGAGGTTCAAGGGCATATCTCTCATTAGGAAGAACAGAAGGCTGATGATGAAAGCTAAGAAATGAACTCCCTTCTGCCATAAAAGGGCCATGGAATGCTGTGCTGCAAAATGCAGCTGTGGATTCCAGGGAATCCAAATATTCTGAATAAGCTCTTATTCCACTACAAATACTGGCCCCTGCGAAGGGCTGCCACACTGCCTTGTCGGCAAACTGCTGTGCCCACAGCGTTCATCACCACCCTCTGTCTTTGCTTTAGACAAACTTTCTCTCTCTGTTCTCCCTTGGCTAAATATGCTCAATGAATCCGTCGTTTTGGCTTTCAGTGTGTGGAGGGATTCTAAGAGACTATGCAGTCTAGCTATAGAAGTGCTATGTGGGAATTCCCATAGCAACTCAGTGGTTAAGGAACCCAACTAGCATCCATGAGGACACGGGTTTGATCCCTGGCATTGCCATGAGCTGTGGTGTAGGTCACAGACGAGGCTCTGATCTGGCGTTACCGTGGCTGTGGTGTAGGCCGGCAGTTACAGCTCCGATTCAACCCCTAGCCTGGGAACCTCCATATGCTTCGGGGGAGGCCCTAAAAAGACAAAAGAAAAAAAAAAAGAAGTTCTATGTGGGGACACGCATTGTGAGCCACTTGCCCCCAAGTAATCTACCATGTTCTTTGCATACTTTCTTGCTGAAACTCAGGTTTCACCATCAAGTCATTTTTCTGATGTAGAAAAACCAGAACACTATTTCCAGAAAGCTATAGTTGATCAGCACTAGTACATAATTCCCAAGGAAATGGACCTCTCTGGAGGCTTGTGCTTCTCTCAGCTGCAGAGGTTAAATTACTACGTCAGCCACCTGTAACCTGGAGAAACAAATTCCAGCCTGAGAGGCTGTGACAAAGACCGAGGAATAGACGCTGAAAAGGAAGGAAAGGAAAATCTGTGAGTTTAGCAGTCTTGTGGAAAAACATCCATGGGGCTGGCTGTAATGCATAAAGACCTCAGGGCACATCAAGGCAGCCTAACTAGATATGGCCCTAGCTAGGGCTCTGACCCTGAAATCTCTCCCATCTCCACCCCTATTCCTTTTCTCTGGACTTCTCTTTATTTGCCACTCTTCTCTCGCTCACTCTCTCTCTCCAGATGTGCAACTCAAAGAAAGCAAACAGTTCTCTCTAGATCTAATTTATTCCTCCATAAAATGAAAGTGATAGAGTAGATTATGCTTGCTACCCTAGGACAAGAATCATCAGTGATAAAGATTTCTTGGTCAAGCAATGTTCCCTTACAGTCCTAGCTAAACAAATAATAGGGTAAGGAGACAGAAGGCTTTTTAGATGAATCAGAGATGACCTGGAAAAGAAACCAGTTTCAAACCATTCCCCTAACTCAGGCCTAGCAATAATAACATGGGTTTCAAATCTCTCTACCAAAAATAACCCAGAGATGCTCCCAACAGGTACCCAGAGCTATCTGAGCTTCATGCCTGAAGAAGATAAAACACCAGATCTTAAGAAAGTGAACTGCGAAGTGCTTTCACGTACATTGCTTCCCAACAAATTCATATGTCCATATACATAGATCTAGCTGTGGTATTAGTTGGAGGGATGGATGTAACAGATTGCCCCCCAAAATACAGTGACTTAAGGGGAAAAAGAAACAATTGGTTTGTTTTGTTATATTACAGAACTGGCAGAGTTCTATTCTACATGATCATTCAGCCCAATAGAGAGGGGAAGGAGAAGGCTTAGAGAAAGCATTCACTAACGTCTTAAATCTCAACTCAGAAATTGGTACATTTCATTCCCTCTAAGTGGGGACATGTATTGTTTACGCTTTCTAGGAATCTTGGGAAAAGAATCTGTTCTAAATTCATGACATCCAGACAGGTTTGTCTCTTTCTGCATGTAGCTTCACAGAAGAATGGAGATGGCTTACCCATTTTATGAAACACGCCTCCCAAAGGGATAGAGAGGAGAAACGTGGAGCCAAGTGCAGGAGGGGATAAGGATGGTGATCAGAAACAATTCCAGTGTTAAGGGGTCAACATATGGCAATTCAATTAAAAAAGATTTTTGAACAAGGTGTGAATTTGTATTTATTTGGCATTTGTAATAAGCATGGAAAAGAGGTAGGGGGGACAAGCAAACCATAAGAACTATAAGTTTCTTATGTCAAAGACACTGCTGGTGCTCTTCTTATTTCTTTGCTTGTATAAATAGAAGTCTAGCTCTGCCAGCAGGTAAGTAGGTGAGACCCACGTTATGCCATTTCTACCTACAGGAAACCAAACAGATACCTCATCCTCCAGATAACACAGAGATCCTAAAAACTTACCAGGGTCTCATTACTTGCTCTCCAGATTGAGGCATTCCCATTACCATCTTGATCCTAAGGCACCAATATAATCAGAAAATTAGTTTTTTTGATGTTTGTATGGTAGGTATTTCAGATATAGTAACTCGTTGAATCCCCCTACAAACTTTTCTGTGGGTGGCATTATCCAAGGTGACAGTGAGTCGGTGGTAGAGCCAGGATATACTTATGATTCTAAGATCCGATACTCTCTTCACCAGAAGGGCTTGCCTGGCAGTCTGACACGTTTCAAGTTAGCAGTAAAACCTAGCCCAGCAGTTTCTTAAAGCATAGTCCGCAGACCTATGCATCAGAATCACTGTTGGTCTTTTTTAAAATTCAGATTCCCTAGCCCTACCCAAGACCAAGACCCAAGGAATCAGCAAGCAGGTAGGGATCAGTGCTTGTTGAGGGCCACCTAGGTTCGCAGATGATTCATACGCACGAGGACCTCACGCATAAGCTCTGAGCATCATTGAAAGACAACTACATACCGCCCTAGCTGACTTCAGCCCTGCTCCGCAGGCGTTAACAAAACCTGCCCCCTAAGCCACCTCAGAACCTAACTGAGCACCGCCTCGCAAACGCTGGGCGGGGCTCCCTAAGAGCCCGCCCCCTCAAATCCGGCGCGAGCTGGAGGCGGGGCTCTCCCAGAGTAACTTAATTCCGGCTTCTCCAGGTCGCCACCATCCGGAGCCCCGCCCCTGGCCCTCGGGCCAATCAGGCAGCAGGTTGCTCAAGCTCTGGGCCAATGCGCAGGGCCGTCCTTATTTCCTCACTGCAGTTTGAAACTGTCAGGTTGCTGCTAAGGAAGCTGCTGAGTTAGCTGTTGTTTCAGCGGCTAACGCGGCGAGAGGACACTGAAGGAGAAGTTCAGGTTTGCGGAGAGCAGCGGCAGTGGGTAGCGGCGCCCCGGGCGGACCCCGCGCCCCTGGAGGAGGCCTCGGCCGAGGTTGCGGCTCCCGGGGATCGAACAGGACAGGGCTGGGGGCGTCTGCCCCAGCCGCAGGCCCTTCAGCTGTGATGCGGAGCGGCAAAGTCGAGATGTTTTTCCTTGCAAGGTGTTCAGGAAGAGAGATCCAAGAGTGAGGGTACCTGGAGTTTAACAGAGTAGTCAGTCATGTGTTCGGGCCATTTAAAATTGGGGGGGGGGGACGGGGGATAATTATGTCCAATGCTTTATTGCTTTTAGGTAGGAATTTGATTAACACGGGTTAGTAGCAATATGATTGAAGAGAACTTAGAACCCTTTGCTTGCTCGCAGCTGCTTCTCCCCTGTGCCTTTACTCTCCACTCCGACGTGGGGAAGGACCTTCGCACCCTCTCTGCCTGCCTCCAGTTAGGACTGGTCGAGGACTCAGGGACGTCACCCTGCTGCCAGCTCTCAAGTTAATTCACTGTTCCTCTGCCTCTTGGGAGTTAATTTGAATTCCCGGACCCCCGCCTCTCCCAGCTGCCAGGTAATTACCACGACGTAATTTGATTTTTCTGGCAATAGTGAAGCACTCAGAACTTTATATCTCGTGGTCTCTGATATTTCGGGTTGGAGAATACTGAACATTTAGTGATCAATCTCAGATACGTCGGCCACCGTTAAAACAAGCTTTTTTTTTTTTCCCCCCTCATTTCTGAAGTAGAAACGGTAAGAAAAGTGCTACTGTTGGTAGAGTTATAAACTGTCATACCTTGTTGGCATCAAAGCAGGGCAGGTGGAAGATACATAGCATATTTTCCAAAAATCAGTAATTGTTTTGTGTCTGCAGTATCTATATTCGGAAAGCCATTGAGGTCTCACATCCTTTTCAGCTCATTTGTTTTTTTTTTAATATTGAGCACCCCCAACTACCGTCCTTCTTACTCCCTACCCAGTCTACAAACACACCCTGAAGGAAGAAGGGATAGAAATAGAAAGGACAAAGTTACCGCAGTGGTGGATTTGCAGTCAGTGAAGCAGCCATTCCTTGCTGCAGATGTGTGTGCTTATTTTATCCTCGCTAATTGGCTTAACTAAAGTCAGTCAGGCTGAGATTGAGTTTACTTAATCATGTCTCTACACAGTCATGCTCATTGAACATAGTTGAAATTTCCTTTTCAGTCTCACCCCAACCTGTTTCCATTCTAATATTACACTTTTCACTGTCTGCCCTTTCTACTTTGGTGTCTTCTTCATCTCTTAATTTTCAGCCCACTGGGATTGAGAATCATTCCACTTTCCACTAAAATTGTTCAGGCAGGTGCCCCAGCAACTTCCTGATTGCCAAATTCAGGGACTCTGTCAGATTGTCATTTTCTTCCTCATCTCTGACCACTCCCTCCAGGAAGCTTTTGTGATGCTGTTCTTGATGTTCTACTGTTCTGACTTCTTTCCCAGTCTTTGCTGACTCTTCACTTTCCCTTTAAGTATCTAGAGGCTCTGATTTTAATCCTCTTCTTGCTGCAGTAGTGGTCCTCTACTAGGATTATAGTACCTTCTGGACACATGTTGGAAGCTGAGGATCCTTCTTCTTGAGAAATACACCTGTGCCCAAAGTGTTGCATACAGTTTGGGGGTAAGGATCTCAGAATAAGAACTCTTTCTTACACTCCTTTTCATAGGTGATCTTACCTTCTCTCTTTTTTTTCAGCTGTTCCCGTTACGCTGACAATGCCTTAAAATGAATTTCCAACCTATAACTCCAATGCAGGGCTCCCACCTTGTTTAATCCCTGGGAGCACCATTCATATTGAAGCCACTGTGAATGGCATCCCTTCGAGTTGTGCTTTGCATATAGTGTGGCCAGATACTGCACACGTATAGCCTCACTTCAGTGCCTCAGAGGCGCCTCACACTCAGCAAGTCTGATAGTGAGCCCATTACTCTTCCTCCCAGCCGCTTGTCTTCCTGTAGTCTTTTCCTTAGGGATTAGCGCTATCATCCATCTAGCTGCAAGCCAGCAGTCTGGAAGAGATCAGCAAGTCCTCCCTTTAACCCCTTAGCCAATTATTAATCATAATCTCGAATTTCTCCTGCCATAACTGTCTCACAGTCATACCTTCATCCACTTCCCATTGCTGCCTCCTAGATTTAGCTCCCCATTTATCACCTGAATTACTGCCGAAGGGAACATTTATCCCTTAGATGACTGCTACTGGCTCTCAGTTGCTCTCCTTTCTTCAGTATCCCACCTCTGAAAACCATCCTGAAACCTGCCAGAGTAATCTTTCTGAAAGACAAGCCTAATCATATTATGACTTGTTTAAGGCTTGAGTAACTTCTCTCAGAAGAAAGACAAACCTTTTAATGTGACACAATTGTGATTTCCCATGATCTGGCTGCTTGCTCCTTTCCCATTTTAGCCTTAGCTAAACCTTGCTTTGCACCCTTTGCTTCAGCCTCACAAAGTAGTTGCAGTTCCTGGCACATGTGTCCATGACTCTGTGCCTTTGCACATGCTGCTCTGCCGCCTTGCATATCCTTAAATCTTTTCTCTGTCTGTCAGGTCTCAACACTTGGGTCCTCTATTCCCACTTCCTCACACTCTCACCATTCCATCCCATGAAAAAGGCTACTCCAGTCTCCCTACTTTGTGTCTCTGTTGTTTTAGGATCTAACATCTTTTTTTTTCATCATTCAAATTATCTACATGTCTGGCCTTTGTGTAGACACTAAGGTTCTTGAGAGTAAAAACTTCTCTATCTTACCTTTCTCATCAGTGTCTTACATATAACTGGAGTTCAAACAGTTTGACTAGTACCATTTGTCTTTTAAAGAATTTTTGTACTTGTTACTTAAAGTACTTTCATTATTATTTACTTTGTTGGTTAAGACTCTAAACAATTCTTCTGTACATGGTATTAAAATCTATTGTTGTGTTTAGTCTTGCTTTTCTTAAGAGTCTCATGTTCTACTAACTGAGCTAGCCAGGCACTCGGGCTTGCCTTTCTCAAAATAATATCGCCAAAAGGTCAGTTCCCCACACAGAGAATTTGCACAAATTGTTCTTTCTCTCTTGGTTCCATATCTCAAAGAAAGGGCACAGTGCCCAGGTCAGCACACATTGTTGAGCAGTGATCACCCTCTCTTATTCTCAACAGCACTCACCATGGCTTTTTTCTGAGGAGCTTCTGATTTTAACCTTTCATTAATTTGTTTCATTTCCTTGACTGCATTATAAACTCACTAGTTAGGAATTGAGTCTTTATATTTTCTTGCCCAGTGATTTTTCTCTGTGACTATTCAATACATTGAATGGTTTTAGCATATTGAATGATTATTGTTTCCAGGGTAGCCATGTACATACACACATATATATATTTAGAAAACATTTTATTTTAGTTTTAAATATTGGAAAAAAAACAATCTAAACTTGTCTTCACTTGTTTTATAGTATTTGTACAGAATGTCATCTGATGAGGAAAGAGGCTCACCTCCGGTTTTACGTAATGACTCCGACCGAGGCAGTTCTGTCTCTTCAGATCTTCAGGTAGGAAGACATGTCTAAATTTGTCATGACTTATTTATTTCAACAAAATGATAATATGAGGTAAAACTCAGAATACATTTTTCATTCATTCACACCATTCACATTTATAATTATAATGTGTATATAATGTATATCAAATTATAATAATATCAAACTTTGGGAAATACCTTATACTGTTTTAATTACTCTTTAAGAAAATAATCATGAACTCTTCCAGGGTTCTTTGTGCAAAGGCTTCACACAACACAAAGAGAGGAGAAGCTGAAAATCTCAAGAAACATTTTTTCTTGAAATTTTCTCATGGTGGTTTTCTTTCATGAATGCTGCTTTCACTTTAATGCAAATTAACACAACATCAAGCCAATCCAGAGTTCTGGGGCCCCAGATTCCCCCAGTGTTCCACTCTTGGTTCTGGTCCCTGTTACCACAACATTCAGCACCTGTTGCTGCCTGGAACCTGGACAGTGACAGGTACATGGACCACAGAAGGTGTGGCTTTTATACGAAGTGTTTTAAATTTAATCCTAAATGTTTTATCAAAAAATATGGATTCAGATTTCTATAGTAGATTTCCATGAGAGAATACTGACACAGTATATCTTGGATTTTATAGTTATATCACCTAAGAGGGGAAAAGCTGGATGATACATTGACACCTCATTAGAGTCACTTGTTATTGGCCCTGTATATACGACAGAGGCTTTAGGGAAATGTTTTATGAAAGAAATGTGTTCCTTTAATTGAAATTACAGGTATAGGAATTGGGAAACTATTAGAAAAGTATCTGTAAATATTTCTTAGAGTAAAAGTAGTCTGGGATTGCGACGTAGATACTTCATCTTTGTCTTCCTTTTGGATGGTACCTCTCCCATTTAGTGCTTTCTTTTTAGGAGACCATGCTTTCCTGCACCCTTCATCTTTGCTATAGCCAAAATTCCTTCAAGAGAGAACTGATGGACACATTTATGCCTGTGCTGTTGTGATTTGTAATAAATATATATTAGGTTTTTGTCCTGTATCTAGCCCAGAGCTCCTGAAACTATTGCAATTTCCTAACTAGTGAGAATGCAGGTGTCTTTCGTTATGTTGATAAGTGATGTTTGAACCCCACCTAAGGATGGGGACTGGTTGCTAGGAGAGCCAACCCTGTGATTAGACAGTTGGAACTTTCCACCACACCTCCCTGATCTCAGCGAAAAGGAGAAAGTCCAGAGATTGAATCAATTACCAGTGGCTATTGATTTAAACCATCCTGCTTATGTATTGAAGCCCCCATAAAAACCCAAAGGGAGAGGGTTCAAAGAGTTTCCGGGTTGGTGATCACATGGATGTGCTGGCTGACTGGCCTCCTGGGAAAGGCATGGAAGCCCTGTGCCACTTCCTCATACCTTACCTTATGTACCTCTTGCATCTGGCTGTCCCAGGATTATATCCCTTCATAATAAGCTAGCAATCCAGTGAATCATATGTTTTTCTGCAAACCCTCTAGCAAATTACTCAAGCCCAAGAAGGGGGTCTTTGGAACCTCCAGTCTGTAGCTGGCTGGTCAGAAGCAGAAGTAGCAACCTGGACTTGCAACTGGCATCTGAAGTCATGGGGTAGGGGAGGGCAATCTTGTGGGATTAATCCTTAACCCGTGGAATCTGGTGGATAGTATCACAATTGAGTTGGATTGTAGGGCCCCCAAATGGTGTCAGATTGCTTGTGGGCAGGGGACCCACACATTCTAATTGTTGGGTCGAGAAAACTTTAATACTAAAATGTTTACACCTTCTAAGATCTCAAGTTATCAATTTGTCAAAAAACAAAGTTTATACTGAAAGAAATCTCTGGAGTAGAATTTTAAGAAAAGGAGGGGCAAGAATATTTTAGACCTGCAAGAAATCATTTTGTGTTATTGGTCACCTGCTTAGAATATTGCCCCACCTGAGGTTCTGTTTTTAGTAACCCTCAACTTAAGACCCTACTGGTTCTTGATTACAGTTGAAAACCTGCCCATATTCCTTTACTGGAAACATTTCAAGATATAAATACCAAAAATGTTGTTGAAAATAAAATAAAATAAAATAATGATGTAATTTACGTATATAATAAATATGTAAAACCAAACACTTAATGCAAAAGCCCCTTGTAAATTGGTATTGCTCTTAAGGACATTTTTATTACTGTCTCAGTTATGTGAATGCTTCATAAAATTGTTTTTGTGTCTTTTTTTTAAATATATTTTTTATTGTTATTTCCCCCAACACTCTTTTTTTTTTCCCCACTATACAGCATGGGAACCCAGTTACACATACATATATACATAAATTTTTTCTCCCATTGTCATGCTGCATTGTAAGTATCTAGACATAGTTCTCAGTGCTACACAGCAGGATCTCATTGTTAATCCATTCCAAAGGCAATAGTTTGCATCTGTTAACCCCAAATCCGCAAGCCCTCCCCCCTGGGCAACCACAAGTCTATTCTCCAAGTCCATGATTTTCTTTTCTGTGGAAAGGTTCATTTGTGCTGTATACTAGATGCCAGATATGAGTGATATCATATGGTATTTGTCTTTCTCTTTCTGTCCTACTTCACTCAGTATGAGTCTCTAGTTCCATCCACAAAGTTGCTGCAAATGGCATTATTTCATTCTTTTATATGGCTGAGTAGTATTCCATTATGTATATAAACCACATCTTCCTAATCCAATCGTCTGTTAATGGACATTTGGGTTGTTTCCATGCCTTGGCTATTGTGACTAGAGCTGCAATGAACATGCGGGTGCATGTGTCTTTTTTAAGAAAAGTTTTGTCTGGGAGTTCCTGTTGTGGCACAGTAGTAAATGAATCCAACTAGGAACCATGAGGTTGCGGGTTCCATCCCTGGCCTTGCTCAGTGGGTTGATGATCCAGGGTTGCCGTAAGCTGTGGTGTAGGTTGCAGACGCGGCTCAGATCCCAAGTTGCTGTGGCTCTGGCATAGGCTGGCGGCTACAGCTCCAATTAGACCCCTAGCCTGGGAACCTCCATATGCCACAGGAGTGGCCCTAGAAAAAGGCGAAAAGACAAAAAAAAAAAAAAAAGTAAAGTTTTGTCTGTATATATACCCAAGAGTGGGATTGCTGGATCATATGGTAGTTCTATGTATAGATTTTGAAGGTATCTCCATAGTGGTTGTACCAGCTTACATTCCAACCAACAGTGCAGGAGGGTTCCCTTTCCCTTTTCTCCACACCCCCTCCAGCACTTGTTATTTGTGGACTTATTAATGAAGGCCATTCTGACTGGTGTGAGGTGGTGTCTCAGGGTAGATGATAAATGCCAAAGGATGGGCAGCATCCATAGTGCTTATAATACACTGATAACTTCCTTTAAGCACAACCCCAAAATATCGGCCACTTGCCCTGACTGCCCTGGTATGCATGGGTTCAGCTATATTTTAGGGTCACATCAGTCCAGCTATTGGCAGGGGCCAGGGTTGTGGGGGGCAAAATTACAAGCTTTGGTTGTTACTTGAGGATTCTTCTTGACCTTAAGACAAGTTATCTTTGACAGTTAAGAAAGACAATATTATTCATTTCGATCCTTAAAAAATAACCCATTTGTCCTGTATCTACATATATGAAGCTAAAATAGTTGCTTAAATAACTTATTTTTGAATTTTTTCCTTAAAGTAAGTTAAAATATATATGTACATTGAACACTATTAATGTATACCTACTTACATCCCCTCTAACTCATACTGATTATTGTAGGAACTTGGAAATACATGTTTGGATCTTTCTCCCTTATCAGAGGTCAAACTAGGGAAGCCACAAGTCAAGTCTCTGACTTCTACTTCCCCTCCATTCCTAGAGGTACAGTTTATTCATATGATAATGAACTAACTGAGCAGAGCTGATTTGGCTACATCTAAGTTATAATTGCTTACAGAGGCATAAGATGCTAAGTTAATTGACATCAAAATAAAAATATGAGATAGCCACTGTATTAACCTTTTCCTGCCATCATAACAAAATACTGTAGACACTGTGGTTTAGACAAAAATTTATTTTCTCACAGTTCTGGATCCTAGGAGTACCAGATCAAGATCTGACAGGGTCAATTTCTGATGAGGGCTCTCTTCCTGGCTTGCAGACAGCCCCCTTCTTTTGGCCTTTCCTTGGTATATGTGTGCAGGGAGAGAGAGAGATCTCTTTGTTCCTTCAGATCAGTACCCCATCCTAATGACTTCATTTAACCTTAATTATGTAATTGCTTCCTTAAAGACCCCATCTTTGAATATAGTCACACTGGGGGCATTAGGGTTTCACCATGTGAATTTGGGGGAAACAAAAATTCAGTCCACAAGAGCCACACTTTTTTATGTTCCTTGTCAAGGTAAAAAGTTTGCATTTGCTGTTTGCAAATTATACTGGGATGTTGTTTTGGCTGCTTTAACAGGAACCAAGAATGATTTATGTGAGTGGCTTAAAGTTTGATTCTCTCTCATAAAAATCTGAGCTGATACCTAGCCTTGTGGTTATCTGAGAACCCTGTCTTTTCTCTCCTGTTGCTCTGCCCTCCCTGCCCTAGGAATTGACTGTGTTTGCATTGTCAGGTCCTGGCTCACTATAACCCCTCGCCCATTGGAAGAGATGAATAGGAAGCATAAGCTTCCTTTTTAAGGACTTGATCTGAAGTTGTACACATGATTTCCATTCAAATCCCATAGACCAGATCTTTTGGCCACACATACCTGCTTGCAAGGGAGACTGAGAAATGTCATTGGATGGCCATTTGCCTAGGTCAGTCCCCGTGGTTTATTAACTTAAAGGAATAAAGGGGAAATGGATGTTGCTGGACTGTTAGCCTCTCTACCGTAGGAAGTTACTGCACTTAAAATTTTATATATTTTGACAACTCATTAGGACTGATTCATACATTCAAGGTGAGAAGAACCAGTGAAATATCTTGTGTATGGCCTCAATTTATCAAACCATATGGGAATTTCCTTTTAGGCTAGTGACTAGAAAACTGATATGGTTCAGGAAGTGTAAGCTTCAGGCTATTTAAATCTATTTAAAGACTTACAGTTGTTTTTGTTAACATAAAAATTAAATATATCTCTGATGCTCTAAATGATTTTTTTTTTTTCCTAAGAAGAGCCTTCTACCTCAGTGATAACCATTATGTGAAGTACTGACTCTTTCTAGGAGGAAATGTCAGTTTAAAACTCAGGGATGTGTTTACTGTCAGGAAAGGGACATTACTGACAAAGGGGTTGACTCTAGCAATATGAAGATTCTGATGATTGAGTTTTCTAGCAGTGCTCTCCTTGCAGTATCTCTATTTCTCTCCTGTTGCTAACCTTAATATATGTAAAAATCAGTATTCGCTGTAATTAAAATTTACTGCATATAAGTAGTCTGTTAAATATGAAATCAAGGTTGAAACTGAAACCAAGTCACTCCTTTACATTTAATTACCCTAAAGACTAGCAGTCTTCAGTCACCTACCAGCATACACCCTTTTTTCAAACAGTTTTACTTCAAATTTCAATATAAAAAATTAAAGCAGAACTACAGTTGTATAGTTTGATTTCATAAATTCAAGTTTATGACATTTACTTCTCATAAAAGCAGTTAGCAAAAACAAAGAAACTGCCTTGATAAATGTACATTTGAAATCAAGGGATATTAGAAGGCTGGTACAGTTTTACAGGCCTAAGTATCCAATTTAATTCTATATTTTGTTTGGGTTACATAGTATCAAGAAAGTTCTGATTCTAAATATAAGTAGTTGAAACAGTGGCTTTTTTTTTTTTCCCCCTTGGCCACACTCAAGGCATGTGGAAGTTCCCAGACCAGGGATCAAACCCGTGTCAGAGCAGCGACTCGAGCCACAGCATGACAGCACGAGGTCCTTAAACAGCTGTGCCACAGAGGAACTCTTAGGAATGGTAGCTCTTTAATAGCAATCTCATATTCAACTAAACTGATTTGAGGAGTTCCCATTGTAGCTCAGTGGTTTAAGAACCTGACATAGTGTCCGTGAGGCTGCAGGTTTGATCCCTGCCCTCGCTCAGTGGGTTAAGGACCTGGCATTGTGGCAAGCTGTCACTTAGGTCACAGATGCAGCTCAGATCCATGGTTGCTGTAGCTGTGGCATAGGACGGCAGCTGAAGCTCTGATTTGACCCCTTGCCTAGGAACTTCCATATGCTATAGGTGCGGCTATAAAAAGAAAAGGAAAAAAAAAAAAAAGATCCAAAACATAAAACATAATGGATAGGAAATATTTGCCTCAAACTTAAAGTGCCAGTGATGTGTTATGAAGTCATTTGCTACTGCACAGCTCATTATTCTGTGTCAAAGGAGAGCCTGACCCCATGAGATGTGCTTGAATTTGAGTGATTGGTGATGGACGTAGCCCACACGTGTCATAATTGTGTACTCATGCAATTTACTGCAGCAAGTATGAAGTTACAAAATAAACTTGTGCCAAACTACAGCCTTTCCAATCTATGACACATTTACAAGAATTTGACATCACTGACAGAAGCAGCTTTATTCCAGCCAACAAACAAATTTAAGAATTTATGTTTTCTGGCCTATTAAAATTTAGTGTATAATGTACTTGTGATAGTGCATGCTCCTTTTATTGTTTTTTTTAAAAAGAGTTAAATCACTTTAAAATGAAATTCGAATTGAACATTGTGGATTCTCTGAAATACCTTCTTGGAAACTATTGTGAAATACATTGATATTTACTTAGACTTATAGACTGCTTACACAGTCTACAAGGCAGTTCTGACTTTAGAACTTTGTACTTAAAACATCTGTTCTGTTGGGAAATATCAAGAGACTTATTTCAGCTAACTATGATATAGTCATGGCTGGAAAGTTGAGTGTGTTTAGATGATTAAATATTCTTACTCATAGAAGACCATAGGGAAAAAGGGTTGTTAATTTTCAAATACCTATACCTTATCATCATGGTCTTATTGAAAGTAGGGTTATTCCTTTGACTTAGAATGAATCTCTATAAATTCATTTCAGCACATATTTACTATGATACTTCAAGGAGATAGTTTTGAGCATCAGTTATCTTCATCTTGAAAGTAAATCAAATAATAAGACAGGACTAATGAAGTGATAATGGAATTTTCTATATCTGACCTAAACTTTTTATGGAGAAAAATGAAGAGTAAATAATTCTTTAGAACAATGGCATTTCATGTTTTTGAAAACCTTCCCACAATTTTTAATGCAAAAACATTTTCTGGGTCCATGCTAGGAGACTCGAAGAAATTACTCCTCCTTAATAGGAGTATCTGTCGCATCAGTGACCAACCCCTTTTGAACAGAGACTAAATTCCAGAATATTTTTCACTTCACTTTCAGAATTTTTTGATTTTTCTACACAAATATCTAAGTATCTATATTAGGGAATTCCAGTTTTTTGTTTTTTGTTTTTGTTTTTTTGTCTTTTTAGGGCCGCTCCCATGGCATATGGAGGTTCCCAGGCTAGGGGTCTAATCAGAGACCCCTATTGCTGCTGGCCTACACCACAGCCACAGCAACACCAGATCCTTAACCCACTGAGTGAGGCCAGGGATTGAACCTGCATCCTCATGGATGCTAGTCAGGTTCCTGCTGAGCCACGATGGGAACACTCCCCTATTTTTTTTTTTTTTTCAAACTTGAGGAATATTCCTATAAGATCTGTGCTTTGTGACCTGCGTTTTTTTATCTTCCTTTCTTATGTGCCATGCTGTGAGCAGCAGGTAGAATCAAACAGGTTGACATTCATGTTCTCTTTTTTTATCTTCAGTATTCTTTCTCTTCCAATATTCCGTTATGCTTTTTCCATGCGTATATATGAAAAGAGACTCAGTCATTGTAGAACTGGATGAGGCAGGGGCTGACCAGAGCCAAAATTACTTTTCATCCCTAGACCTTCTTGTTGTGAAGCCTTTGGGAGCAACTTAGAATTAAATTTCCAAAAAGCGGAGGAATGGCTTTGTCTTTTCCCACCTGTAAGCCGCTGCCCGTTGAGAGAGGGCTCTTGTGTGTTATAAATGTTGACTGGCTTCAGGGAACTGCTCTAGATAATCTTTGTGCCAGTTTTAAATTAACATGCTGAAGGTGTTATCATTGGAAGAAATTTGGGTAGGTATGTTTTTTAGATTGCTTACTTGTTTGATTTTCTTTTAATTTTACTTACTACAATAGAGTAATAAGTGATGATAAATGAAAAACATAGATCAAAAGTACACACTCCTTACTATTACTTGGGAATACTATTTGGGAACTAAAGCAGAGAACATTTTTGTGCCTTTACCTTTCTTTTGCCTGAGTGTCCATTGTGACAAAGATATAATACATTATTTATTGTTGGCTTCTCATAGGAAGAGTATGAAGAACTGCTTCGTTATGCTGTAGTGACTCCAACTATTGAATCAAGTGCTTTACAGCCCTCTCATTCTAAGGGAGAAGTGGTGCCAGATACTAGAATTCCTACTGTAATTGATGATATTCTTCAAAATCAAGGTTATGTATATTTTTAAAGATGTCTCTTAATTTGTTATTGAGCTTATTAATGCTATTGACTTATAACTGTGAGAATACCTCTTCAGCGATTCTTCTCATCAGTGTTATGTAACACTGTCATCTGAGGGGAATTTTACATTTTAATGTTTTTCTTATATAACAGTTGGATTTTTATTTGAACCTCAAATGACTGTTTTATGAAAAGCAATAAAATTAAGGGTGGCAGAGACCGGTAATTGCGTAAAACTTAAACCTTTATTACCAGAGGTTCAATTCCTCTCCCTCATAGCGTGTTCATAGTTAATATCCTAAGTCTTGTTGTCCCAATCCTATTAGCCGTAGCATTCCTTACCCTAGTAGAACGAAAAGTATTAGGCTACATACAACTACGAAAAGGACCCAACGAAAGCAACACTGTCTCTTAGTGTAGGATGTTGCATCTCTGCACTTGTTATAGTGATTTTATGGCAGGAGACATTGATTGGAAACTAAATGCCCAAACCTCAAATTGAAGATGGTCCATAGATGGCCCTCAGAAGCCCTTAAAGTCATGAACCTTGTGCTAGGACTTGGTCAGCAGTATTTATATGAGCCTAGAGGACTCTTTGGCTTGTCACCACAAAGGTGAACCCATCTTTGAACTGTATCACTGACAGAATTGAGAACTAATGCAAACCAGGATGTGTGTTGATAGATAAATGAGTGAAAGATGAAAGTCAGATAAATAAAGCTCCTTTTACCTGTCCCTTATTCAGTCAACTATAAGATCCTAGACAGCTCACTCAAAATCAGTATTTTTTTCAAGGGGCACCGTCATCCTCAAGCAGCCCTGATGATGGACAGTGATCAACAATAGGCATAACTCCAAGGCTCCCTCCTAGAAGCACATGGCACAGCCTACTCAGAGGTCACAGCCTTAACGTCTGTTGTTCTTCTCCCACCGTCTGTAGACTTGGAGTTTTTATTGCTCCTCAGCTTACTGCACTGGATCAACAGACAGAACCTCACAACATGTATATTCTAACACTGAAACATACTAACACTGAACATTTTCTGCCTAAATTTTGTTGATCTTCAAGAGATAGGCCCTTGAATGTAGTCATTCTACATCAGTGATCTTGACCATGTTTTGATTCCAGCATGCAGTTCTACTGAGCAAACCCAAAGTGCTGAATACTCTCTCATAGCAGTCACTTGGGATCTAAAACCCTGGTCTTTTCTGGCATTTAAGTTAGTAATTTGCTAATGAATGCCCTGCCCCTTCCAAAAAGGGTATGACATCTAAGCATACAGCATGCAGTGAATTTAGATATCCCAGTCCACACACAGACTTGGTTAGGTAGGTCTATAAATTTATCATCCCATCCTCTCTACTCCTGGCATATCCCTAGCTTGGTATAAATGGGGTGTATTGAAGTTAACAGAGTATCTATAAGCCTCTCTCAGTAGCCATCCTTGTGAGGTTTTTCCTAGTTTCCTTTTCCATGTATTTGACTAAAGGAGGTAGAAATAAGGAAGTCCCAATTTAGGAAAACTACTGTCACTTTAGTTTGATTGCAGCTAGTAAAAAGCAGCAGGTCCCAGAAATTTCCAGTGTTGTAGGATAGGACAGTTTTTCTAAGGTCTAAAATCTCTCTTGGTGTCAACTGAATGCCACTAGTAGACAGAAATCTCTTTTATCATATTTGTTGGGTGAATTGAGCCTATTAATGGTGCAATAAGACTTTTTTCTTTTTTGGATCTCAGGTTTTTTCTTTTTTTTTTTGCTATTTAGGGCTACACCTGTGGCATGGCATGTAGATGTTCCCAGCATAGGGATTGAATTGCAGCTGCAGCTGACAGCCTGTACCACAGCCATGGCAATGTGGGATCCAAGCCGATTCTGTGACCTACGCCACAGCTCATAGCAACGCTGAATACCTAACCCACTGAGTGAGGCCAGGGATCAAACCCTCATCCTCATGAATACTAGTCGGATTCGTTTCTGCTGCACCACAATGGGAACTCACTTATTCTTTGTCTTAATGTTCCTATATCCCTAGCATATTGTATTTTCCTTGTTCTAAAATCATTCTTATGTACAGCTACCTTCCTAAATTAGGTATGTGTGATTAGGCATTTTATGTAAGACTGATTAGGTTTAATTAAAAGAAAAACCTTTCTTTTCAGCAGAAAATAGTCCTGCAGTAAGAGAAACAAGGATGGAAGTTGGAAAAGGATGTGATTTAAATATTTCAGGTCATTCAAAGACTGATGGTATGATGTTTCCTTAGCTTGTTTTTATTAATATATAATATTTTGTTCTCTGGTAAATATTATACATGTAGTAAGGGGAAATAATTTCATCATATTGGCAGGATTTTTAAATGCTATTATTGCTAATTTATTAAGTAATGCTATTTAAAATAATTTTGTAAGATGCCAAAATAGTACAATTAAGACAGGTTAAGTCAGTATAATGTGTGGCATTTTTTAATGGCTAGGTTAGAGGACATATATTTTAAAAGATTTAATGGAATATCAGATAGTTTGTTCAATTTAAATTTTTTCATAAATCAGTGCATTTTTTTTCCAACTTTTAGGCATTCATGTAACAACTTAACAATTGTTGCCGTATCTTTATGCCATCTTTCCTATCATCTGGTGTTTTTCTTTAGATATATTCATTTTTAGCTTAAATTTATTTTAAAAGGAAAATTTATGTCATTATTGATTATAGTGTAAAACTAATATAGACTTGTTACAGCAGAAAGTAATGGTAAAAATAAATGAAAATAAAACAAAGTTGTTAAATTTTAATTGAATAGTACTAGTGATGTGTTCACCCTGAAGTCTGCTTATTCTTTGTTGAAGGGCAAGACTAGCAAGTGTGAAAATGGTTTTAAAAGCATACTAACATCAGACTGAACTTTTTCTTTCTTTAATTATTCTTAGAATAATTAAAATAATAAAATTAGACTTTTCTTACTCTGTGATTCAATGTTATTTAATGTTGGGGCCATTTAAGCACCATGTAAGAAATGCCTCTATACTTAAGTTTTCTCATTTATAAATAAAAGACTTGGGACCTCCCAAGTTCTTAAGTTCATTCTATTTTTGTTTGTTTGTTTTTTTAAAATTGAAGTATTGTTGATTTACAATTTGCGTTAATTTCTGCTGCACAGCAAAATGATTGTTTTGCATATATTTGTGTGTATGTATATGTGTATATATGTGTGTGTGTGTACATATATATATATATATATGTGTGTACACACATCCTTTTTTTTTTAATATTCTTTTCCATGATGGCTTATCATAGGATATTGACTAGGTTCCCTGTGCAGTTTAGTAGGAGTTTGTTATTTTTTAAAATATGAATATATATTTAAATTAAAGAGCTATGTTTTTCCCATGAGTGCAGATCAAGTTGTGGTAAAAGAGAATATTTATGTACTTCATCATTCTGCATTTGTCTTTGGGTTCCTTGACCATCTTCAGAACATGTTTTTTATCTAAGTATAAGTAGCCCAAACCATTTGTTGATACATTTTTATGCAAAACATGTATTAAGGAATGGTTTTCCCTTTACAAAGTGTTCTTGAAAGATTTACCTTTAAATAGTAAATTCTACAGTAGATTTATCTTTGACTCATTCAGTAAGGAAAAGAGGAAAGCCCTTCAGTCTTGGTTATTAGAGCCCTTATAACAAAAGTGAGATACATGAGAAATTATGATGAATAGTCTCTAATTCCAGTGTACATGTGTGATAAAATAGCAACTTTTCTATTTTTGTGTTTTTAAAGATAGATGCCAGTTCTCTTTCTGGCTCTGGCTCTCATTCCTACCTCCCATGTTCATGGGCAGAGGGTGGAAGTGCATCTATTTCTCATCTATGTTGAAGGCTAACAGAGTGCCTTACAACTGTCTAATGAACTAAATTTTTAGTCTCTTATAGTGTTGAATGTTAGTAGTGTTAAAACCCACCCCATTGTTTTGCATAAAGTAATGACCTATGTACAGTCAGTCTGACCTTGGTCCATTACTTAACCCTTTCTAAGCCTCAGTTTCCTCATCAGTGAAATGGAGGTAGTAATACCTTTTTCTTAGAGTAGTGTGTGTTATGAGAGCTAATCTTATAGTGTTTTTACTACAGGAACATAGAAATCACTTAGTAACTGTTGATATGATGATGTGGATGGTAACACTTTGAGCTCAGGCTACACCTAGATATACAAAACATCTTTATTTGGAGACAGGTCATTTGTGGATGGGGGAGGGAGGTGAGTCTTAAATCTGTGACAACACTAAAGTTTAAAATAACCAGATTAAGTACACTGAAAGGCCATTTCTCCATGTTTTCCTCAGCCTCCATAGATAACTGACATCTTCTAGCCTTCCAATATAACTTCTTACCAATTTGGGTTATTTTCATTTTAGCTGACCGTTCCAACTTTTGTTTTATTCTAGGCTCATCACCAGTGTCATCTCCCAGGAAGCCACCTCACCCAGTCATGGATTTTTTCAGTACAAATCTTTTAGTTGACTCTTCCTCACCAGGGTCTCATTCTAGTCCTATAGATGCCCATGAAATTGTTGTGAGCGATTTTCTTATTTCTGATGAAAACCTTCAAAAGATGGAAAACGTGCTTGATCTTTGGAGTTCAGGGCTTAAGGTATTACACTTGTTCAATTGTAATCATTTAATATGTAGTGTAGCAGTTTTGCTCTTGATTCCACTATTTAGTCTGTTTTTCTTTGAATTAAAAAGCTTTTAAAAAAACAAAAAATTTAAATTGCCCAAATTCAGTCCACTGTCTTAAATCTGTGCTTCTCAGTTGTCACTGTCCAAGTGAATCACCTGGTGATTCTGTTAAACTGCAGCTTCTTATTCAGCTGGCCTTCGCCATGGCCCAAGATGATGCATTTTTAACAAGCCCCCAGGTGATGGTTCAGAAACCATACTTTAAAGAGCAGGGTTTTAAATAGTTGCTGGAACAGGTCTGCATGTTCCACTGACCTTCTCAGATGTTCCCAAAGGCTTGGCCTATGTGTGACTGAGAGAGGCACCTGTGAACCTCTCCCACATCGCAGCTCTGACTAAGGGGAAGTGCAGACCCAATTATAGCAACATATATTCTCTTTATAGCCACTCTTCCAGCAACCACAGTATATAACCAATAAATCAATAAAAACTGATTTTTATTTTGGCGATTTTAGTAGCCTCTAAATAAAACAAAGTATTACAGAAATGGCAGATTTTTTGCTATTTAAAAAATGTTAGAGAAAACAACAGTTTTTCTGAAACATAGTTTGAGAAAACTGAGTATTCGCACACAGGGAGAAATTATGGTCAAAAGAGTTTTGTGGTATTTACATATATTTCTCCATTATATGGAAGCTTAAATTCTAGAAGTACTTTTTTTAGTATAATTTCTTTTTTTTTCTTTCTTTCTTTTTTTGCTTTTTAGGGCCTTCCCCGCAGCACATGGAGGTTCCCAGGCTGGGGTTGAATCGGAGCTACAGAGGCCAGCCTACACCACAGCCACAGCAACACAGGATCCGAGCTGCATCTGCGACCTACACCGTAGCTCACGGCAACACCAGATCCTTATCCCACTGAGTGAGGCCAGGGATCAAACCCGCAATCTCATGGTTCCTAGTCGGATTTGTTTCTGCTGCACCACAACAGGAATTCCCAATCTTTTAGTACAATTTCTATTTGTTTTCCCCCGTGGAACAGGTTTCATATTTCAAGTCCTGGTGTAAGTTATTGGAATTGTGTACCACCAACCATTTAAAAATTATCCTGTGTTCAGGTTAACCATATACTGTTACCTAGTTTTTTGATAGCACAGTTATTTGGCCCTTTTACTTAGGCCAGTCAGGGTGAAAAGGGATCAGACTTAGCAACTTGTAAGATGGCCATTGTGATAAATGATTTGGAGGAAGAAAGTATCAACTCCAATGGTTTCTGCTCTTCTCCATCTAGATGACGCCCTAGTCCTGCATTTCTTTGTTTTCTGATCCACCTTAAGATGGGCATTTAAGTCTTTGAATAAACGAAGGACATGTGTATTAATGAATGAGACCTAAATTTTTTAAATGACACTGTGATTTTAGGACTGTTTTTACAAAGTAACTTAAAATAGGCAAAAAATCATGTCCTTAGTATGGTGCATGAACTAAGAAGAGCTGCGACTATGGAATTTGTAGATGTTTTCATTATTGGATTTTTAAAATAGCTCTGATGTTGAGTGCATGTTTTGATTTTTAAAAAATATTTCTTCAGTGTCATTTAAAGAAGCAGTATTATGGAACAAGCAACTTAATTGTTGATACATTTATTTTTCAGACAAACATCATATCTGAACTAAGTAAATGGAGACTTAATTTTATTGACTGGCACCGAATGGAAATGAAAAAAGAGAAAGAAAAACATGCAGCAGAGGTGAAACAACTGAGCAACCAGATCAACAGCTTGAAGGAGCTGCAGAAAGCCTATGAAGTTTCCATTGGGAGAAAAGATGAGGTCTTCTTTTTCATAACTGCTTTTTCACTGATTCAGTAAATGTCTTGCTAGGTAGTAAACACCAGGAACTGATTGTTTAGATCATACATGATACAAAGAGTAGATCATTTTAGAAACTGGTGGACCAATAGATATATAGAAATAAGATTTATTCTTTACATTAAATATGCCAGGTTCATGTCACTTTATTGAGTGCATGCTCGATGTGGGAACACTAGTTTTTTCTTTTCAATCTTCCTTCCTTCCTTTTCTTCCAACAGTACCCACATTTTTCTTTTCTTTTGTCTTTTTTGAGCTGCACCCGAGGCACATGGAGGTTCCCAGGCTAGGGGTCGAATTGGAGGTGTAGCTGCTGGCCTACACCGCAGCCACAGCAATGCCAGATCCAAGCCGCATCTGTGACCTACACCACAGCTCATGGCAATGTCAGATCCTTAACCCACTGAACGAGGCCAGGGATCAAACCCACATCCTCATGGATACTAGTTAGGTTTGTTAACCACTGAGCCATGATGGGAACTCCAGCATTACCCACATTTTAAACCATCCTTTTAGAGGGGCATAAATATCCCACATTCTATCTATACTAAGTCTTTATTCATTGATGATGTCCTTTATTTCAGCATTTATTTCATTTTCTGTTAGCCTCTTAAGAATTTGAGAGTAGTTTCAAGTCTGTGCTATTTTTGTGCCCCCGGAGAGCATCTTGAAGAAAGCAGATGGGCAGCAAATCTGTAGCTTCCCCAGGAGTATGATAGCTTTCAGAAAAGAGGGACCCACAGCAGACACCTCAGCTCCTTGTCTGCAGTTGTAGCCCTCATTGTGTTAATGAACTAGATAAGATTATGGAGTTTTTAATATCCTTTGTGGGGGGGGGTGTAGGGGGCAATGTAAAATTGAATATTTTACACAGTTTGCCTTTGTGAAACAATAGAAACTAATGTCATTCATTTTCTCTATTGCTTTCAAAACCCTGACCTAAGGTTTTTAAATATTTTAAATTTAATGTTTTTATTTCAAAATATCCCACAAAAAAAAAGTGTACATACAAGTTCAATTTTTGAAAACAAAGTGAACCAGCCATGTGCTACCACACAGCTTAAGAAATAGAATATTACTGGTGTTTTAGAATTTTTGCCCTTTTCCACTTTTGAAAATTATTTAAAGAACTAGAATAAATGTCTCTCAATAAATATGCCTAATTTACTAAATCTCTTTTTAATATGACCATTTTTAGATATATATTTTAGTTACTCAGTTCTTTATAAAAAAGAATATTATCTTAGGATTTAAAAGTCTTGGAGTTCCCGTCGTGGTGCAGTGGTTAACGAATCCGACTAGGAACCATGAGGTTGCGGGTTCGGTCCCTGCCCTTGCTCAGTGGGTTAACGATCCGGCGTTGCCGTGAGCTGTGGTGTAGGTTGCAGACGCGGCTCAGATCCCGCGTTGCTGTGGCTCTGGCGTAGGCCAGTGTCTACAGCTCCAATTAGACCCCTAGCCTGGGAATCTCCATATGCCGCGGAAGCGGCCCAAAGAAATAGCAAAAAGACAAAATAAATAAATATCCTGTGAACAGTAAAGCGGCCCAAAGAAATAGCAAAAAAAAAAAAAAAAAGTCTTCATAGATTTTTTTTTAAAAGAACAGAATATAACTGAAAAAGTACAGCAAAGTGTAACTATTAACTATTTGCTTTTTTGAGTTTCTTGAATCTAGAAAATCATTAAACAGTTATTGAGAAATTTCCATTCTAAGATACTAAAGGCATTTAGGGACTAAAAAGATATTTGAAAACTGGTCTCTGCCCTTGAGTTTAGTGAATAAGAACATTGTGTATATGTACAAAACTAGAATGTATGGTTGTTTTTCTTAAATGCCGATGATTATATTTTCATATACGTAAACTTTTTTTCTTTTTTCTTTTTTTTTTTTTTGTCTTTTCAGGGCCGCGCCCACAGCATATGGAGGTTCCCAGGCTAGGGCTCTAATCAGAGCTGTAGCCGCTGGCCTACACCACAGCCACAGCAATGCGGGATCCAAGCCACGTCTGTGACCTATACCACAGCTCATGGCAATGCCAGATCCTTAACCCACTGAGCAAAGCCAGGGATCAAACCCAAAATCTCATGGTTCCTAGTTGAATTCGTTTCCGCTGCACCACGATGGGAACTCCCTTTTCTCTTTTTTTAATTTAAATATTTTATTATTGTATAGTTGATTTACAGTATTGTGCCAATTTCTGCTGTATAGCCAAGTGACTAGTCATACATATATATACACAATCCCTTTCTTATACTCCATCATGATCTGTCCCAAGAGATTGGATGTAGTTCCCTGTGCTATACAGCAGAATCTCATTGCTTATCCCTTCTAAATGTAGTAGTTTGTATCTACGAACACCAAACTCCCCATCCATCCCACTTCTTCCCCTCTCCCCCTTGGCAACCACAAGTCTGTTCTCTATATGAGTCTGTTTTGTAGATAGGTTCATTTGTACCATATTTTAGATTCCACATAAAAGTGATATCATACACAAACTTTTTAATGATTACAAGGATACACATAATGAAGATTTCTTTCCTCTTTTGTTCCCCTTCATTCATTGATAAGAACTGTATTCATGTGGGGAAGTTTTTTGGTCTTTTTAAAGACAATAGTGAGATTAATTGGATAAATATAGTATTTGTGACTCATAGGTATTCTTTCTAGCATTTTTTTATATTTGAAAAAAACACTGTACTAATTACTGTTTACAGGTGATTTCTAGCTTGTCTCATGCCATAGGCAAGCAAAAGGAACGGATAGAGTTGATGAGAACATTCTTTCACTGGCGAATCGGCCACGTCAAATCCAGACAAGATGTAAGTGTGAAAAAAAGAAAAGATCGTTGACATTTCTAGACTTCTGAACTCAAAAACACTTGGAAATTATTAGAACTCTTGTTCAAGTCAATGAAAGATTTGTTTTCTATTAAGTCAAAATGAATTAACAATTTAATGTTACTCTTATTTCGAAAGAACTTGATTTGGGTATAGTTTGGGAAAAATACTTACGTTTTATACATTTACCGATATATCATCTCCTACTTCAGAGTATATTAATTAGGATTGTAACTAAATTACAGATATCCTGGTGATGGAATCCCTTTAACAAATTTGACCTCAGATGTGATTACATCTTTAGCATTTTACAAGCTTCCTATATTTTTTCTTCTTCTAAAATGCCTGAACACATCATCTTCATAAAGAGGCAGTATTGTATTTTTATATTATAAAATTGTGTTAATGTTTATTGTGTAAACTTGCCTTAGTAAGAATAAAAGAAATCCATATCTGTAAAGCTTTATTTTTTTTTCCCAAGGGCCACACTCGCAGCATATGGAAGTTCCCAGGCTAGGGTCCAATCAGAGCTGTAGCCGCCAGCCTACACCACAGCCACAGCAACACAGGATCCGAGCCACGTCTGCGACCTAACCACAGCTAACGGCAACACAAGATCCTCAACCCACTGAACAAGGCCAGGGATCGAACCCACAACCTCATGGTTCCTAGTTGGATTCATTTATGCAGCACCACAAAGGGAATTCCTGTAAAGCTTTTTAAAAATTATCCTTAATTTATATATAACTTAAGCTTGAATATCTTTTATTTTAGTTAAATAAGAGCTGAATTAGTGTATCAGGTAAATATAAACTGAAAATAATAAATTATTGTATTAGAAGTAGAAAATTATATATGTATCCCATTAGGAGTAGAAAGTATATATGTATCCCATTAGAAAATAGTACAGAGACTCAAGAGTGTAGGGGATGATATATATAGATACATAGATATATAGGGTTTTTTTTTTTTTTTTTCATCGTGCTCATGTGAATCATAGAGTAATCTCTGTGCATTTAGTTCCAAGAGATTAAAATTTAGGGATAAGTCTATTTCTATAATGAAACAGGATTTCTCCTTTAGGAATTCTTCCTTGTAGGAGTTCCCATCATGGCGCAGCAGAAATGAATCTGACTAGGAACCATGGGGTTGTGGGTTTGATCCCTGTCCTTGCTCAGTGGGTTAAGGATCCGGCGTTGCTGCGAGCTGTGGTATAGTTTGCAGACGCAGCTCGGATCCTGCATTGCTGTGGCTGTGGTATAGGCTGGCAGCTGTAACTCCGATTCGACCCCTAGCCTGGGAACCTCCATATGTTGTGGGTACGGCCCTAAAAAGCAAAAAATAAACAAACAAAAACTTGTTTGTACTTTGTTAAAAAATTAATCCCAATAGATTAAATCTACATTAATCATTTTGAAAAGAGCTATTTAAAATGAGCCATATTTTGACAGTTATTTATCAAGTGACATAATGAAAATATATTACATTCCAAGGTTAGTTGAAATTGTTGAAGTTACCATCACTTTTTTTTTTCTTTTCCAACAACTCCTGAGATTTACGGAAGTTCCCAGGCCAGGGATCAAATCTGAGCCTGAGCTGCAGCTTACACCACAGCTCTGGCAACACTAGATCCTTAACCCACTGTGCTTGGCTGGGGATCAAACCTGCACCGACACAGAGACAAACTGGATCATTAAACCACTGTGCCAGAGCAGAAACTCACCATCACTTTTTGAATAAAGAAAATTTTTGAGAAAATCGGAACTGCTTCTTCAAAACAGTTTAAATTCATTGATTTAAAAAAAAGAGCAGGAGTTCCCATTGTGGCACAGCAGAAACCAATCCAACTAGTAACCATGAGATTGGGGGTTCAATCCCTGGCCTCGCTCAGTGGGTTAAGGATCCAGCGTTGCTGTGAGCTGTGATGTAAGTCACAGACGTGGCTCGGATCTGGTGCTGCTGTGGCTGTGGAACCCTAGCCTGGGAACTTCCATATGTTGTGGGTGCGGCCCTAAAAAGCAAAAAAAAAAAAAAAAAAAGGATATGTTTCTATTAAAATCAATTTGGTACTGTCTGTGGTGACAAGATATATAAATTAAGTTAATCTGCTTATAGTGTTGGCCACCAGGCTGCAGAGAAAGCAGTGCCATCTGGAGCCACAGCCACCACCCTTTCTGCCTTCCAGCTCCTAATCCTATTTTTAGTTTAAAGGTCATGCAGATTCATAACCAAGATGGCAGGTAGCAAGTTGCTCATTTTCTTTCATTTGTATTTTTGTTTTTCCCCTACCTTGATTCATTGCATAAAGCAGTGTAATGGGTAAGAGCTTAGGCTCTGGAATGAGACAAGGCTGGCTTTTCTCTTTCTGCCTGTGTGACCTGGGCACGTTGCTTAACCTCTCTGAGCCTGGTCTCCCAACTGCAAATGAGAATAACATGATTACACAGGATTTAATGACATGAATGTACATAGCTTTACCACAGTGTTATGTTTCATTATTATTATTATTGCCAATGTATTTACTAGTCCAGTGTGTTTTTGAGGTTGTGTGTTACTTTCATTTAGGTTTATGAAAGTAAACTAGCCGACCAGTACTTCCAGAGGACTTTACTGAAGAAAGTCTGGAGAGGCTGGCGGTCCCTAGTGCAAAAGCAGTGGAAAGAAGTGGTGGAACGAGCTTGTCAAGCAAGAGCTGAGGAAATTTGTCTCCAGATTTCCAATGATTATGAAGCCAAAATTGCTGTGGTAAACGTTTTAAATTTAATTTTCACTTTTTTTTTTAAATAAAAAAGGTAGCATCGCGTTAGTTCATAGTTAGGCAGAGTAACCCATTTCTCCAGTTTCATTCAATGCAGTATGAGTTCTAATGAGACTCTTGGGAGAGAACTAGTACTTTCGTATTAGTGCTGCTTTTCCCTTTCTGCCTGTGTAACCTGGGCACGTTGCTTAATCGCTCTAATAAGTCAGAATTACAGACTCATTTATTCTTTAAAATAGTTATAACTTTGACCCCAAACCTGTGTTAATATCTTGTATGTATATTTCTCTTGGAAAAGACCCACAGCTCCTTATATCTCTAAGAAAGCGTTCTTTCTTAGGCTTCTTTAGGCCTAGATTTAGCCAGAAATAAAGACCAAAAACAAAAATATTTATCCTTATGTTAATTTAAACAAACTGTTTTTAGAAAGTTGATATAAAGCAGTTATACATAAATTGAAGTGCATTTATCTTTCCAAAAACATCTGAGACCCAAAATGAAAATAAAAACCGTCCTGAAAAATGCAGTAGGCCTCTTGAAATCAAATATTAGAAAATATTTTTCATCATTATAACACCAGATCCTTAATGATAAAGGTAAGTTTTACTATGCAAATAATATTCTGCAATTGAAAATAACATGCAAAAAAATGCAGTCCCTTTAGATTTGGTTCATGGGAAAGTGTCATACCTAATGTCACTTTGCAATTTAAATTCTATAGATAACATTTAGTTTTAAAAAAAATCTGTAAATATAGCAGGCATTTAGTTTTTTTTTTTTTTTTCTGAAGGGGTAAGGGCAGTTTGGGGCTCTTAATATATTTTGTTTTACATCTTACATAAAAGTTTTATGGTAAGAAATAACATCTTTTTATGTAATTAAAACACAACATTCTTGGGTGGGACTGGTATAAAACTACCCTTGTTTAAACCTTGACTTTATGGTTAGGCATCAAAATGATTTGTTGATGGAGACAATAGTAGAGATTAGATGCAACTTTTGAAAACTGAGACACAGCAGAAGAGGTATGTGGAAAAGTAATTTTAGTATTTCACACAAAAATAATTCCACAGTATGTCTCTTTTTTTAAACCATAAATGATATTCTTATTTTTGTCTCAATTATTTTTTATTTTATTTTTTGTCTTTTTAGGGCTGCACCCTTGGCATATGGAGGTTCCAGGCTAGGGGTCTAATCGGAGCTGTAGCTGCCCGCCTACATCACAGCCACAGCAACACCAGATCCAAGCTGTGTCTGTGACCTACACCACAGCTCACAGCAATGCTGGATCCTTAACCCACTGAGCGAGGCCAGCGATCGAACCTGCAACCTCACAGTTCCTAGTCGGATTTGTTTCCACTGCACCACGACGGGAACTCCTCGTGGAGTTTTTCTTGTTTTTAAAGATTCTTCTGATTTTAGTTAACTGGAACTTTGGAAAATGCAAAAGCTGAGATCCAAAGGATGCAGCATGAAAAGGAGCACTTTGAAGATTCCATGAAGAAAGCTTTCATGAGGGGTGTATGTGCGTTAAATCTAGAAGCCATGACTATATTTCAAAACAGAGGTGAGACAGGTTAGTATTTTATTTAAGATTCTCTGCCTACTTTCACAAAGGATTTGAAGAGATTTCAATGATTGGTAGGGTCTACAGTACTAATTTTCTGCAGAACCTATGTCTTATTTAGGCACTGGTATTTTTAATTTTATGGTATCACATCCAATTTTAAATCTGCCATGAAAATTCAGTCGGGGTTACTTAGTATTTTGGATCTGATAAAGTCAACTCTTAAGTATTTCAGTTCAATGTTATAACCTTTAAATGTCTAACATTATTTTAAGGCCATTTTAACTACAATGGTAATGCTTTTAAGTATAACATCTCATTTCCGTTTTTTTCTAAGTAGCCAAATCCCTTGTTTTATGGATTAAACATTTCTTGTCTAGTCATGGTTTCCTATTTTTAAACATCACTTGTCTTCCAATGTAAGAGAGGCCTCAACGAAAACTCATTTTTCAGCAGGTATAAATATAGGCCTATCTATGGGAGTCAAGTAAAATAACATTATGTCAAGAAAAGTCCATGTATTGGCTGGGGTCTGGGTTGTTTTTGTCATCAGAAACTGAGCTGAGAATAGCTCTGCCACCAATTTACAGTAAGGACTATTTTCCTCACTGGGTTGTAGTTTTCTTCTCTGAACAATATTATAACATCTGAACAAGAAGATAATATAAATCTTCCTTACCTGCTCCATAGAGGGTTCTTATGGGAATGCAGTAAAATATAATTGAAACCACTTTAAAAGACAGAAAGGGGAGTTCCTGTCGTGGCGCAGTGGTTAACGAATCCGACTAGGAACCATGAGGTTGTGGGTTCAGTCCCTGGCCTTGCTCAGTGGGTTAGGGATCAGGCATTGCCATGAGCTGTGGTGTAGGTCACAGACGAGGCTCGGATCCCGAGTTGCTGTGGCTCTGGCGTAGGCCGGTGGCTACAGCTCCGATTCAACGCCTAGCCTGGGAACCTCCATATGCCTCGGGAGCGGCCCTAGAAAAAGGTAAAAAGACAAAAAAAAAAAAAAAGACAGAAAGGGAGTTCTTGTTGTGGTTCAGCAGGTTAAGAACCCAGTGCTGTCTCTGTGAGGATGTGGGTTCAAATCCTGGCCTTGCTCAGTGGGTTAAGGATCCCGTGTTGCCACAAGCTGTATAGATCGTAGATGAGGCTTGGATCTGGTGTTGCTGTGCCTGTGGTGGAGGCCTTAGCTGTAGCTCCAGTTCAACCCATGGCCCAGAAACTTCCATATGCTGCAGGAGTAGCCATAAAAACAAAAAAGAAAAAAAAGACAAAAAGTACTTTAACATGTAAGATGATAGTCATAATTATTTCAGTCTTAAGTCAGCCTTCTGGGTTTTATGTAAATATGTAAACATTTTCACAGTGTTAGTTTATCAGTGAGACAACTTCACTTTGTAACATCATTAATACGATCTCGGTCTAGCTTGTCTATGCTTGTTAGGCCGTCATTTTAAAGCACTGACAAGCACTTATTTAAATTCTGCATGTTGTGGATGGTAGTGAGTTAAAGCAAATTGTTTTCTCCTTACAGCAGTCATGGTGTGTGGCCCACATACAAGTTAGAATCTTAGAATCATAGAAATGTCGAGACTGAATGGCTTATCTCACTAATATCCAAATGAGTACTTGATTTCTCCAGTAAATGGTCTTTTAATTGAGTATTAATGCTGAAAACAAACTCACCATCTCCAGTAGTTGAATAATCTGCTTTCAATTGTAATTATTAGCAAGTCAAATATATTAAATTGAAGCATTTAATTATCTATTTGTAGTAGATACTAGGTTTTACAAGTAAAGTGAGAAATTATAATCATTAGAACTTATACATTCAGTTGCAAAATATCTCTTTCTCATAACCTGCTTAAGAAGGTTATGAATTGACCTAAGACAGTGTTTTACCACCTTAATAAATTTACCATCTTAAACTTTAAATTTGCACACAGTTATGTCTCCTACAGGCAAACATCCATAATAGGATTTGGAGAAAATGTATTTTGATAAGTATACAACATGATTTGTTTTGCTCCTGTTGCTTTTAAGTCTACTTTCATCTGCAGCTAATGCCAGATTCTAGGATCCCAACTGTTTCCAGTGGCCTTTTGCTTTGTTTATCTTAACAATGGGGAATAAAGATGACAGGACCATGACACACGTAAGCCGTATACACTAGTGTTGGTGAAGCTACCAAAGGCAAACTTCATTATAATCTAGTGCTGGATTTGCTCCATGATATTTAGGTTTTGTGACATTTTAAAAATGGCTATTAAAATAAATTTTTAAAAATTTTCACAAGAAAAAACAATTACCTCTGTCCCTCTTAAGACAGTTGTTTTTTCTTTATTATTATTTTTTTTTTTCAGGGCCACGCCTGCACCATATGGAGGTTCCTAGGCTAGGGGTTGAATCAGAGCTACAGCTGCTGGTCTACGCCATAGCCACAGCAACGCCAGATCCAAGCCACATCTGCAGCCTATACCATAGCTCATGGCAAAGTCTGATTTGTTTCTGCTGCGCCACAAGGGAAACTCCCGGACAATTGTTTTTTATAATGCAGTTTTTAATAATGCAGTGTTGCTAATGTACCATCTGTCTCGTTAAAGCAAAATAAGTATTTGACTTTTTTAAATCTCTCCTGATTCTCCACTAGCCATAATCTGTACTCCATCTCATGTACAGTATCCTAGTAAATATTATAGTTTGAATAGAAGTTTCTATGAAGACAAAATGTAACATACAAATGTCCTTTAAAAGGATACCTGGGGGAGTTCCCATTGTGGCTCAGCAGTTAATGAATCTGACTAGGATCCCTGAGGATGTGGATTTGATCCCTGACCTAGCTCAGTGGGTTAAGGATCTGGTGTTGCTGTGAGCTGTGGTGTAGGTCGCAGACATGGCTTGGATCCTGCACGACTGTGGCTGTGGCTGGCAGCCATAGCTCCAATTCGACCCCTAGCCTGGGAACTTCCATATGCTGCACCTTCAGCCCTAAAAAGCAAAAAAAAAAAAAAAAAAAAAAAGGATACCTGGAAGTTCCCATGTGGTTCGGTGAGGTAAGCATCCATGCTGTCACTGAAGTTGCTCAGGTCACTGCCAATTTCTAATGTTTTAGGAACAGTAGGAAAATGTATCCAGGTAAAGCAAAAATGATAACTAAGCTTACAGTTAATCTGATACACAGGAACTGTGTAAATTAGTCCACATTAGCAAGAGTTGGTCACCTGCCTCTCCTTTTTTATTTTTTAATTGAATTAAAGTTCATTTGCAATGTTGTGTTAGTTTCAGGTGTACGCCAATGTGATTCACTTACACATACATATATATGGGCTTTTTTTCAGATTCTTGTCCCTTATAGGCTATTGCAAAATATTGGCTAAAGTTCCCTGTGCTATACAATAGGTCCTTGTTGGTTATGTATTTTATATATAGTAGTGTGTATGTGTTAATCCAAATCTACTAATTTATCCCTCCCCACCTTTCCCCTTCGGTAACCCTAAGTTTGTTTTTTGTCTGTGGGTCCATTTGTTTTGTATATATGTTCATTCATACCATTTTTTATATCACTCATATAAGTGATATCATATGATATTTGTGTGTCTGACTTAGTATGTTTTTTTGTGTGTTTTTTTTTCTTTTTTTCTTTTTTTGCCTTTTAGGGCCATACCCACAGCATATAGAGATTCCTAGGATAAGAGTTGAATCAGAGCTACAGCTGCTGGCCTACACCACAGCCACAGCAACAGCAACAGCAACACGGGATCCGAGCCTCACGTCTTCAACCTATACCACTGCTCATAGTAATGCTGGATCCTTAACCCGCTGAGCGAGGCCAGGAATCGAACCTGCAACCTCATGGTTACTAATTGGATTTGTTTCTGCCACACCACAGCAGCTATTCCCACTTAGTATGCTAATCTCTGGGTACATCCATGTTGCTGCATAGAGAATTATTTCATTCTTTTTTATGCCCCAGTAATACATTATATAAGCATACATAACCATCAAGGACCTATTCCATTAATCTGTCAGTGGACATTTAGGTTGCTTTCATGTCTTGGCTACTGTAAATAGTGCTACAGTGAACATTGGAGTACATGTATCTTTCTGAATTATAGTTTTGTCTGGAAGTATAACCAGGGGTGGGATTTCTAGATCATATGGTAACTCTATTTTTAGTTTTTAAAGGAAACTCCATGCTGCTGTGCATAGTGGTTGCATCAGTTTAGATTCCTACCTACAGTGAAGGAAAGTTCCCCTTTTTCCACACCCTCTCCAGCATTTGTTAATTATACACTTAATAATGATGGTCTTTCTGACCATTGTGAGGTGGTAACTCATTGCAGTTTTGATTTGCATTTACCTAATAATTAGTGATGTTGAGCATCTTTTCATGTGCCTATTGGTCATTTGTATGTCTTCTTTGGAAAAATATCTTTTTAGATCTTCTAACCATTTTTTTTATTGGGTTTTAATATTGAGCTGTATGAACTATTTGTATATTTTGGAAGTTAAGCCCTTGACAGTCACAGTTTGCAAATATTTTCTCCCATATTGTGGGTTATCTTTTCATTTTGTTTATGTGTTCTTTTGCTGTGCAAAAGCTTTTAAATTTAATTAGGTTCCATTTATTTGTTTTTGTTTTTATTTTCACTACTCTAAGAAAAAGATCCAAAAAGATATTGCTGTGATTTATATCAAAGAGCATTCTGCCTATGTTTTCCTCTAGGAGTTTTATAGTATCCAGGTCTTACATTTAGGTCTTTAACCCATTTTATTTTCGTGGTGTTAGAGAGTGTTCTAATTTCATTCTTTTACATATAGCTGTCCAGTTTTCCCAGCACCATTTATTGAAGAGACTGTCCATTGTATATTCTTGCCTCCTTTGTCATAGATTAATTGACCATAAGTGCATGGGTTTATTTCTAGGCTTTCCATTCTGTTCCATTGATCTGTATGTCTGTTTTGCATCGGTACCATACTGTTTTGATGACTGTAGCTTTATAGTATAGTCTGAAGTCAGGGAGCCTGATTCTTGAGAAAGCTTTTCTTTCTCAAGATTTCTTTGGCTATTCAAGGTCTTTTGTGTTTCCATACAAATTTAAAATTTTTTTGTTGTAGTTCTGGGTCACCTGCTTTTCTTCCAGGAAATCCTGGCCAGATATGACCTTTTTGCTGGTTCTATATCTAATAAGACTGCAACCCACCTAAAAAGAGACAATCAAAACCTCTATGAAAAACATGTTAAAACTCAGTGTGTATGTGTGTTTTGTTTTCAAAGCAAAAGCAGTATTTTATATTGAATTTGTTCCTTTCATCAAATTATTTCAAAGGACCTGTGCATTATAGTGGTCATTAAACTTTGTTAACAAAGGAGTTCCCATTGTGGCTCAGCAGGTTACAAACCCAACTAGTATCCATGAGGATTCGGGTTCAGTCCCTGGCTTCACTCAGTGGGTTAAGGTTCTGGCATTGCTGTGAGCTGTGGTGTAGGTCACAGACATGGCTCGGATCTGGTGTTGCTGTGGCAAAGGCCAGCAGCTGCAGCTCTGATTCGATCCATAGCCTGGGAACTTCTGTATGCCTCAGGCATGGCCCTAAAAAGAAAAAAAAAAAAGAAAAGCTTTATTAATGAAGTAACTATTACTTTATTTTATATAAAGATAGCCTAGGAAAAGGATTTGAACAAAGCCCAAATTTCTGGATGGAAAGAAGACAATAAAGAAAACCATTTAAACACAGGGCTACATAATGCCCTCTGTTAGATATTACGAAACATCTCAGTGACTGCATTTTGAAACCCTTATCCTGATGTTTGGTACCACAAGGATGTAGTCATAAGTGGGGAGGGGAAAATCTAGACTAGGACCTGTCATCCTAGCTGCTGGAAGTTGATGTTATTTATTCCTTTGATCTAAGGTTAAGGTTCAGTTTTGAGAGAAGGTAACTACCTATGTGTCCCTCAAATCAGTTAAGTGTGCAAAAATGCTCTTAATTCATGACATGTAATCTACCAGCAAGAACGCATTTATTTTACAATGTGAAAAGTAAGGATTTTAGTGTTACTTATTGATTTATTATCGTTTGCTGGAAAAAATCAAGAATTAAAAATTCATTGGTTTTCTTAGGGATAGGAGCAAGAGATGATAGATCAAGAGAGAGTATGGTGAGATCAGAAAATAAAGATCTAAATATCAGGCCATTTATCAGGATAGTTGTATGAAATAATGCAAAAGAACATAAATCCTTAGGCTCAGTTTGACCATATTATTGTAATGGTTGTAAAGTTCCAGCTGAGTACATAATTTAACCTTTTTTTTAGGGCCACACCTGTGGTATACAGAAGTTCCCAGTCTAGGAGTCGAATTGGAGCTGCAGCTGCCGGCTACGCCACAGCCACAGCAATGGGGGATCTGAGCCATATCTGTGACCTGCGCCACAGCTCACAGCAATGCTAGATCCCTAATCCACGGAGCGAGGCCAGGGATCGAACCCCCATCCTCAGGAATACTAGTCCAGTTTGTTACTCGCTGAATCACAATGGGAACTCCTAATTTTATCTTTTTATTTTTTACCTAAGAGCCATCATTCCTTAGCTTTCACTTGTTGAAGAAAATAGTCTTGTCTTCAGTGGTTGATGCCGACATTAACCAGTTAACACTGACAAACTGTATTAACTGAACATTGTTTCCAGTATATGACACACTTCTACACTTCTTTCAGACCAGATTTTAGCTATCATGTCTTTTTATTTTGGGGGACATAAAAGTCATCTTAATTTACAAGAGTTATAAGGGAATTATCTTGTGGTTTATAGGAACAGACTTCACAAATAATAAAAGGGAAGAATACGGTCCTGGTGTTCAAGGAAAAGAACATTCTGCTCATCTGGATGCTTCGGGTCCTCCAGTGCCCTCAGTGGTGCCGCCATCCCCACCCACAGTGGCCATGGGAGTGCCCAGCGCTGCTGCCTTTCCCTCTGCTGCTTCCATCACTTCCACTGGGGCCGCTTCTGCTTCTTCTGTCCATCTTCCTGTTTCCGCTGCTCATGGCGCTGGATCGACAGCCACGGCTGCTGCTGCACCAGAAGAAATGGTCAGTACAGTAATGCAGGTGCCCCCCTTGGGTAAAGGGTTGCAAACTTGTTTGTATATTGGAATTTTGAACTCTGAACATATTTATCAATGGAGAAAAAAGTCTATATGCTATTTAGGCCAAGCCACAGAAATATTTAATTCTCAAAGTAGCTAAAACATTAATTTGTAGTGAAAAGAACACCTGAAAGTTCTATTACAGTAGTGATAATTAAACAAAAATAAAGACCTTTCTCATTTTACATTTCTCAGAAACTAGTCAGGAAAATAGATTTAGAGTTTGTTTTGTATTTTTAAAGGTAATTATTGGGTTCTAGTCAAAGGCCTAGCAGATTAATAGCCCTTTTGTATAATGGCTACAGCTTCCCTTTTCTTGGATGCAGATGTAGCATCATTGCTACTCTGCAGTGACTCCATCTTGATTTTTTAGGTTTTAAATTTTCATAATCAGAACTGTTTTTCCTAGACTCACTAGCTGCTTTTAGAGGAGTACATAGAGGAGGACAGTACTGAATGAGGGTGGAGTATTTGAGGGAGGATTTACCTGAAATGGAACTCATCAAGCTATTCATATGCAGAGAGTTATGGACAAAGCATACCTGCTTCTGACTTCTGGGCTCCTGTTGTTAACCCTGTATTCTTCAGTGTCTCTCAACTGAAGGCCATAGGGATCCAAGCCCAGCTGAGCCAGCTCACCTCTGCAGGGCTCTTCTTTTCAGCTCCATTCTTTTCCCTACTCTAGCTATACTCTGGCACAGAAGCATGTATCATAAAGATGCTAGGGTGACTCTCATTTGTTCGTCTCCCTCTTCTCCCCAGCCCTAACCACTCACAGGAGAGGAAAGAAGATGGCAGAGCAGATGTTAGGTCTTAGAGTTACCTGGCAGGCCATTAGAGGGTGCCATAGCGCCAGGTAGCTCTCTGTAGCTGAGGGAGGCGTTGAGTCAGTCAGACAATTAGTCATCTGTAGTGTTCAGGCTGACTTGAATTTCTGCCTTTTGGAAACTACTAACTTTGGGGGGAAATATGTTGAGTTCTGCTATTTTTGCAGATCTCAACGTATTTTTGTTCTTAATTCAAAGAGGTAAAAAAAAACCAGGACTTAAGAGAAATTTAGATTATGTGGAGGAGTTTTGATTTAGAAATAAGACACGGAAATTCAACCCTGACATATGTTCAGCTGTGTTTTATTTTTCATGATTACACATTTTGAAGTGTGATTCTATACTGATGATCTCATTTAAATAAACACTGCGTGTTATTTAAATTTCTGGTTTGCCATTCATCTTGCATATCCAGATAACATGCAGAGCTAGATTTTTCAAAATTTCCTTCTTGAAGTATGACTATACTATTTGTACATGGGTGTGGAGAAATGAATCTGAACATGCACAGGGAGGACCAAATGAATGAGGGTGCTCACCACCCTTTTTGCTATTTTTTGAAACAATTTGGTCACCTGAGATAATTCTGAAGTCTTTGAAACCGGAAAAAGCCCAATATTGTGTAGATGGCCCTTCTTCCTCCCCAGCCCCTCCAACTACATCCTGCTGCTTCAGCAACAGACGCATTACTCAGTTGCATTCACGTAGTACAGGTTTCAGGATTAAGAAGGAAGGAGAATCATAAGTCAGTCACCTCTAAGTGTTTTGCTAGTTTTCTTCCTTCCTTATTTAAAGAAACTACTCAGATTATTCACCTCACATATGTCCTCCTGTTTTTAAAAAGATCTATAATGACAAAAGCAGGAACAAGTAGATTAGTTGGATAACTTACCTTATGTGAAACCGTCACTGCTGGGAACAGGAAGGAAGAGAGATTTGACCCAGGCCTGGCTATCTTTCTCATCATTTGAATCACAGAGGCTGCCTGTGAACAGTCAAAACTTTCCTGTCTTCCTCGGTATTTCTAGTAACTACAAGGAGATGTGTGTAGAAAGCAAACTGCAGAGCAGCACAAATAACTAGAGAAGGGACCATTACCTCCTGTTGGTAGATCAGAAAATGTCTTCATCTGTAAAATTCCTTCCTTTCTGCAGGCAGACCTCCTCAGCATGTTAAAGAGCAGAATTCCATGGTGGAAAACACTCTTCAAAAATATATTAGGCGGTCATGTAAACAAATGCACTGTTGAAGTTCACAGTGTTCAACAACAGATGACACTTGCCTGTTTCTAACTCCAGCTGAAACAACTGAGGGACTTGAATTGGATTTTAAGCTGTTTAGTAGTTTCTAACTTTCCTCTTTATCTGAGTGCAAAGGGAAAGTTTACCATTAGTCAGTTGGTGCCCCTCTCCCTGTTCTAGAAATGAGAAAACTGAGGCTTAGAGACAGTAACTAGTCAGGGAACAGAACTGCTAACACAGCTGGAATTCAGACTTGGACAGTTCAGAGCCCTGTACTCTCAACCAATGATGTGTGTTGTTTCTCTGTGAAATATTGATATAAATATTGGGAGGTTTATGTCATTTCCCATTTTTTTCTGACTCCTTTTCATCTTTGCCCAGCTACTGTAATTAGTTGATAGTGGCGGGGTGGGGGGGATGAGTTACATGTGTGTGTTACTGTTTATGTAGTGTAACCTTTCTGGAGTATTATCCAGTAGTAGGCAACAAAAGCTGTAAAACCCAGCATTACCTCTGGAGATGGTCATCTGTGTCTTGCAATATCTTCTTCAAATAACTCTCAAAAGGGGAGGGGTTCTTGCTGTGGCACAGTGGGTTAAGAATCCAACTGCAGGAGCTCAGGTCACTGCAGAGGTGCAGGTTTGATCCCTGGCTCAGTGCAGTGGGTTAAAGGATCTGGCATTGCTGCAGCTACAGCTCAGCTTCAGTCCCTGGCCCAGGAACTTCCATTTCCTTCAAGTGCAGCCATAAAATTTTTAAGAAGAAAAGGGAAATCCTGTTTTCCAAAAATTTACTATATTTAATATGAAAATAACTGGTACAGTTAAACTGCAGTTTGTTGGTATAAAAACCTCTCCTTAAGAATTATAACTGGTCTCTATGAAAAAACGTATATTAATGTCCTAAGAAAAAAAGGACACAAAAAGCATATGCCTAATGATGATTTATGCATAAGGGTCCAAAGAGTTCATAAAACAGATTAATTGTTGCTAAGAATTAGGGATGCTGGGGAGGGAAGACGGTAAGCCTCTAAAGGATGGCACAAGGCCAGTCTTTGTAGTGACGGACTAGTTCTGCATCTGGACTGTCCTAACAGCTACAGGAATCAAAGCACATGATAAAGTGACAGATCTATACCCAGGCATCATTCCATTGTTCGCTTCCTGGTTTCGATACTGTAATTATGTCAGACATAATCATTGCAGGAAACCAGGGGAAGAATACCCAGGACCTCTCTATGCTGTCTTCGCAATCCTCTATGAACCTAAATTATTTCAGAGTAAAAAGTTTTTCCCAAGTTCTTAAAGTTCTATAAAATAGTTTGGTACACCAAGGTTAAAGGGGTGTTTGAAGATGCTTGATTTTAGTCTTATGAAATTTTTCTTTGTTAAAGTTATTGGAGTTCTGACTGAGCAGGTTAATAAGAACTCGACATAGTCTCCTTGAGGATGCAAGTTCAATCCCTGGCCTTGCTCAGTGGGCTAAGGATCCAGCCTTGCCGCAGGCTGCAGTATAGGTCCTGGATGCAGCTTGGATTCAGCATTGCCATGGCTGTGGCGTAGGGTGGCAGCTGCAGCTCCAAGTCACCCCTTAGCCCAGGAACTTCCATAAGATGTACAATTATTTTAAGTGCCGAATATTTTGAGTTCTAGCACCAACAATACCAAAAATTTTGCCGTGGATTTTTCTACCAACTGGATCTCTCTGTTTTTTTAGTTTGTGCCCAGGGTTGTGACGTCTGCACAACAGAAAGCTGGGAGAACAATCACAGCCCGGATCACAGGGAGATGTGATTTTGCTTCAAAAAACAGAATCAGTAGCAGTTTAGCTATAATGGGCGTTTCTCCTCCCATGAGCTCCGTTGTTGTGGAAAAACATCATCCGGTCACAGTGGTGAGTCTGCATTGGATGACCTTTTGTCAAAGCATCTTTTTCCTGAGAGTTGATGGACAAATTATCGCTTAATGAAATGCTGGGGAGAAAATCAAAACCCATGATATCTGGTATTTTTGCTGCCTTTATATACTTATAATTGTCACACCTGCTCAAAATCTACCTTTTCCTCTTTTAGGAAATTAATTTCAGAAACATTGTTTTGTCTCAACAGTATAAAAATTATCAAAAAAAGTAATTCAGTGTGTTCATGTCCAAAAGGGTAAAATAAATGATTTCTCATTAATTTAAAAAAGAGACACATTATTTACACCTCAACTGCTCTTCATGTAACAAATTTAAGAAATGCTTTTATAGGTTTTAATTTTTGATTTTTTTTGATATCTTCTTCCTGCCTTTTCAATACAATTGTCAGCATATTTTGAATTTTGCAAAAAAAAATTCAGGTTGTAATAAATTCATGTACCGTAAAGGAAAGTACATGGAATTGAAACAAAAATGAACTCAGACATTGAGTTAGTGCGTCAATTTTGTTTCTTACTGCCTTTGAGATCGTATAAAGTAAAATGAGCCTTTATTTTTTTCTTGTGTAAAATGGGAGCCATAAGAGGACTTAACTCCTGGAGTTTTTGCCAGGATTCAGGATTAAATGAGAGAACGTGAAAATTAAATGGGATGTTAAAGACATTTTGTAAACTGTAAAGCTATAAGCAAATTTAACAAAAATTACAAGAGAAGGGTACATGGGATATATCTATTTCTTAAAACTGAATGTGAATCAGCAATTATCTCCAAAAGTTTAATTCCTAAAAGTTACAAGAACACATTCCTCCAGAGAAACAAGGATTGACTTTAAAAGAGAATGGCCTCTGTATAAATTCTCAAGTTAAATTAATATTCCTGTCTACTTAATATGTCAAAAAGATAAAAGGAATGATTTTAAACCCTTTTCTCAATACTACATTGCTGCTAGATAATTAAGTCCCAAGAGGCTGGATTGATTGTTTCAATTTAGGTCCAGGGTGAGTACAGGGCAGTGGCAGGCTGCGCTGGAGGAGTACCACACTGAAGACAGGGAGGGTGGAGGATTATCTTTGCCTTCATAGGTTGGACTGACTCTGAAAGTCCTTAGATGACTTCGCCACATCTTTCTGAAAAATGTGAGATTCGTTATCAAAAAATCTATTTTTATCAGCACATACGATGTTCGTGAAGAAATGGGGCATGGGGGGAGAAAGACTGTCCTTCAGCAAGATCAAGAATATATAAAGAGAAATGTGTTTAATTCAGACAACCTGTTGTTTTGTACTGACAGGAATACTTTTTTCCACGGAGTTTCCGTCGTGGCTCAGTGGTTAGGAACCATGAGGTGGCGGGTTTGATCCCTGGCCTCACTCAGTGGGTTAAGGATCCGGCGTTGCCGTGACCTGTGGTGTAGGTCGCAGACGCAGCTCAGATCCCTCGTTGCTGTGGCTCTGGCGTAGGCCGGCGGCTACAGCTCCAATTCGACCCCTAGCCTGGGAATCTCCACATGCCACAGGAGCGGCCCCAGAAAAGGCAAAAAGACAAAAAAAAAAAGCAAAAAGGAATAATTTTTTCCAGAAGAAAAATTTCTGAACTAAAGTATCAGAAATGTGGGTTACGAGTCTTACCTCCCAAACTGCCCTTTGCTTATTTAGCATGTCCAGTGACTCTCCAGTAATTGGCCACAAAGTAAACAGCCAAAAATGGCTTCCATTATTATTTCCTTTGGATTGTGTAACAGACACAATGGCAGTCCCCTGTACTATTTCATTTTTTTCCCAGCAACCTATGATCTAACCTAATGATCAGAAACCCTGTCACTAGCCAACCAGTAATCAGATTTCTGACCCTTGAGCTCCATCTGCTGGCTAATTGCCCGCTCCTAGAGCTACTTATCCTGTGCTGTATTTTGTAGCTCACGCTGCCCCTGGAACCATGCATCTGCTTCTGCAGTTCTCTTGCCCACCATCCCTAGGGACAAACAGCTCTCTTGACAGGGTCAGAATGGGTGGCTATCAACTAAAATTTCATACCAGTTGCAAGAATTTCTCCCACTTGTAATGGTTATCCAGTTATTTATGTACAAAGAAACAATTACATAGTACTTTCAAGAAAGGACATTTTTCCATTTCTTTAAAGAGGAACACTTAAAGCGAATCTGACATGAGGGTCTTTGTTTCAAGAGGTTTCATTTTTTTTTTTTTTTGAAAGAAAGCCTTCTGAAATATAAATGTTCTGACGTAATATATATAATTTTACTTCAAGTATTTTAAAGATGACTTTTCTAAGTGGAGACCTTAATAGGACTCTACATGTACTCATGTTTATGGGGTTAAATTATAGATAATGAAATATTTAATATGGGGTTAAATTACAGATAATGAAATATTTAATGTATAATTCTGTGGGGTTATTAAAGCATATTTTTGCCTTTTCAGCAAACCATTCCTCAAGCTACTGCAGCAAAATATCCCCGGACCATCCACCCTGAAAGTAGTACCTCGGTTTCCAGGTCTCTAGGAACCAGATCAACTCACACGCCATCTCTCACAAGCATTCATTCCATAAAAGTGGTTGACTAAAAAGAATGTTCATACTGAGGTCTTTTAATTCTTCTGGTTTTAACCAAGAATTACAAGTCTTTAGTTTTTAAAATTTCATATTCTTAGAACACCATGGATGCGTCATGTTCATTTTTTCAAAATGACAAGAGACTTTTTCAAGCTGTACTATCCTTTGTAACTGTATGTAGGGTTATTTTAATTTTATTTTTTATTTAAGCAACTAAGTAAAACTTTCTTAAATTAAAAAAGAAACTGGATTTTTTTTTAATAGGCTCAGCCTGTCACTGATTACATCACAGTATATAAATCCTGTTTTTGCAGTATTACTGCCGAAAGGCTAAATCAGTTAACTTTGAGAACTTTACTAAAAAAAAATTATTAAAACTAACGCAGGAGAGTTCCCATGTGGTGCAGTGGTTCCAACTAGGAACCATGAGGTTGCGGGTTCGGTCCCTGGCCTTGCTCAGTGGGTTAAGGATCCTGCGTTGCTGTGGCTGTGGTGTAGGCCGGTGGCTACAGCTCCGATTAGACCCCTAGCCTGGGAACCTCCATATGCCTCGGGAGCAGCCCTAGAAAAGGCAAAAAGAAAAAAAAAAAAACAACTAATGCAAACTAAATTTTTTATATGACAGTTTAAAAGGTAAGGCCCAGAGTAATAATGTTTTATCACAAAGTTTTTCATGACTTTAGTACATTAGTACCATTTTTCTAGGACTATAACAAAAATAGGGGGAAATGGCAATACTTATGAATCATTTTTAATGTTGAAGGGAAAAAAATTTTTACTAGCACAAAAACAGTGACAGAAACATCAAAAAGAAATTTCCTATTCAAATGATCCTGTTTCTTACCTTTTTGAAACTCTACGGCATTGAACCCTTTTTCCCTCTGAACATCCATTTGTCCTGTGGTGGTCCAGCCCTAGGCAGAGACTTCACTCGCTGGTCAACAGGAAGAAATCATCTGGGCAAAACAGATTGTGGAGAAAAAGACCAGGCTTCTAATGGTTTTATTGCTGGCTAACTGGGTTATCTTGAGCCAGACACTTAGTTTACATTAATGTCAGGATCCTCATCTGTGAAATAATGCGATCTACCTACCCTACCTGCTTCCCAAAGTATTAATGGCTTACATGAAAATGAATGGATTCTGAAGAACTTGTGTAGAGCTTGTTTCCATATCTTTAACAGAAGCAGATGGACTTAATAATCTGAAGCCTCTTTCTATCTGAACATAAGCTAGCTCTATGTTCTAACTTTACTCTTGGAAATCGTTTTTCTTATTGCCTCATGTTATAACAAGACATGAAAGAATAAATGTGAGCTATGCAAATAGCCCATTTTCTAAAGGGCACACCGAGGCTTTTTTGAACTATTGACGTGTCTGGCTGTGTTTTCCAGAGTGTTAGATCCTTCTCATACAACACTTGTTTTGGATTCCGGCCAGTTACCGCTGTGGCAAACAGCTCCTCTTGGGTCAATAAACACAAGTCAGCAACACCACCTCTCCTGCTGCCCATTTCTGGGACAGGCTCCTCCCCACGGCTTTCCTATCTGCTCAGAGCCACCTACTCCTGTGCAGGCCTGAATGAACACCCATGGCGTAAACAGATTAGCTCTTCCTTTCTCTGTATGAACTATCCTGAGATGCACTCACTAGTTGATCCTCGAGGTCAGATCACCAACTCCGTTTGATGCCACGTGTTGGCCAGTTTGGTCAATCACCCTGGTCTTGGCTCTCCCACCTTCCCCTTTCACTTCCTTTTTCCTTCATTCCTTCATCCTTTGCTCATCAGCTTTGGTCTTGGGCTGTGCTTTTTGAGGTACCTGCATGACAACTAAGAATGGTTTTCAGTATCAGAGCCATAACCACATGGACAAACGAAAGTGGCTATTATGAATATTGTCATTAAGAATAAGGAGTTCCCATCGTGGCGCAGTGGTTAACGAATCCGACTGAGAACCATGAGGTTGCGGGTTCGGTCCCTGCCCTTGCTCAGTGGGTTAAGGATCCGGCGTTGCTGTGAGCTGTGGTGTAGGTTGCAGACGTGGCTCGGATCCCGCGTTGCTGTGGCTGTGATGTAGGCCGGTGGCTACAGCTCCGATTCAACCCCTAGCCTGGGAACCTCCATATGCCGTGGGAGCGGCCCTAGAAATAGCAAAAAAAGACAAAAAAATAAATAAATAAAAGAATATTGTAAGCATCTTTTAAAGCTTTATCTAAACTCTAGAAATTGTACACTGCCTCAAGTAATCAGTGTTAGCCTAATTCAACTCAAATTCAACAATTAAAACACTTGAACAGTAAGAGTATGTATTCACATTTATTTTTGCATAAAGAAGTTACCCAGATTTTAAAGTAAGGTCAGTAGAAACTGGCCATATTGGAGAATAGGTGGGGACAATGCTTTTCACTAAAAACCTTTCTAAAACCTTTTTGGAACTGTGAACATAGTACCATTTTAAACATTCATAGCATGAAGTATACCATTTACAATCAGCATGAGGTGAAGATGTAGATCTGTAAATTCATGATTATCTATAAATCCATGATATAATAACTGGACTGAAACGGCTCCCAATTTTATTTCTTGCCTTATAGACTTTGGCCTATAGAGTCAGAATTTGAAAATGGAGAGCCTTAAATCATAACGAACAGCTACACATAAACTGATATAAATTGATATCTGATTTCATATTTCAGAAGCTTTTCAGATTACAAAAAATGATGCGTGTTCAGTATGTACCAAAAGTACAAAGAAAAATTACAGTCACTTGTACTTACATCACCAAGAGATTAAAAAACACTGGTGCATACACCTCTGCTCTCTTCTAATGTCTTACCCATAGGTGTTACTTAAAGGCAACAGTGACTACATTTCCAAAGCAAGTTTCTCTTATGAAATCATCAGTAACAGTTAATATTTCAATACTATGGCTATGGGGTTAGGCACTTGACAGGCATTCTCTCTTCATCATCACCTCAACATTATGGAGCAAACAGACCTTTCCCTCATCCTTTCCACATAGAGAAGGAAACTAAAGACAGGAGAACTTGAATGTCAGCAATGCTCTAAGGCTCACAGTTAATAAATGGCAAAACCATGTCTGCCTATGCTAAAACCCTTGCTTTTTCATACACCATGATGGTCCCACCATCATGTATTTTTAAAACATGATCCACAAAATCCTAGATTATGCTCTCACTAGACATGCTATCATCTATTGCATCAAATGGCAGAAATGGGAAAATCATATACAACTTGCCTTAAGCAAAACCAAAAAAAAGGTTCAGTTCAGCGGTTAGAAAGTGTAATTCCATTTTTTTCATCTTAGAGAAATCCTATTACTGCCATCTTCATAGCTGCGAGGGACATAAATCCTACTGGAAGAACTTCATGACATTTACAGAACTGAAATTTAAAAGGACTGAATCCGGAGTGGAAAATCATTTAAATACAACTTCTTTAGGCATTTATGAAACAGCACATTTCTTGTGCCTTGAGTCAGTTTCACTTTTAAATTGACGAATCTTTTCTGAAAAAAAATAAGATAACATTAGTAAGAGCTAACATTTATTAAGCATTTGCTACACGTCAGGCACTATTCATCCCACACCAGCCCTTTGACACAGGCATTTTTCTAGTTAATAACTGAGGACACTGGCAGAGTGAGTTCTCTATAGAACTTGCTCAAAATCACACAGCCCATTAGGGTTGCAATTCAGCTATATGTCCACACAGTCTCAGGGCAAAGCACAAGCCCTTCCCCACTGCAGTAGGCTGCCTCTTAGTCTTCCCCAAGAATTCGTGTGGACACTTTCATAGAAATGAGTAGGTTCAAAGTTGAGGGGAAACCCCCCAGTGCTGAGAGGATGATGTCACGGAAGGCAGGCATCATCCATGCACTATACCTCGTACCTGTCACTGTTGAAACTGAATATTGGATCCATGAGCTGATGTGATTTATGGTTTCAGTTTCGGGTAAAACCCCATCAGTGAAAATAATGGCAAGTGTCCCTATATTTTGGTTTGCTACATAAAAGTTCTAACACCACCTAATTTAATCAGTATGTTTTCAAAGCATCTTCTTTGACAATGTGGCCTTTGGCAGAGTGATTTTTAGCAATGATCCCAGAGGGCAAAATAATTGCCTGTCTGCTCTTTTCTCTCAACCTAGAGATAACTTTTTCAAATATACTAACTTGCAGAGTTTCCAAGAGGAACAGGCATTGTGAGCAAGACAATTCTTAGTATAGAGCACTGTTGTAAAACCTTAGTAGATGGTTTGACACTCCTGCTCCCCGCCTCCTCCCCCAACACATGCACTTTTCAAATGCCCGGCAGGGAAGTGACACTGAGAACCACCAGGCTAAATATGGGACTAGTACTGACTAAGTCACCAAAGGAGAAGCTGTGTGTTCTGACACCTCACTAGGACTGTGGTCCAGGGGAGGACTTCTGCTGACGGACAGCTACCATTTGAAGGCAGCAGGAATTCCGATCTGTCATTGAAAACTGTAACTCACCAGCCAGTTCCGGGAAGCCCGCGCGCACAAGCTCTTCATAAAGGTGCTTGGCCGGCATGGCCTGCGTCACCAGGGCCCCGTGCAGCCAGATGAGCAGAGCTCTGTGGCCATGTTCACGGAAGCTCTCCTCACCTGTGCCAAGCACAAAGGGGCAGCTGCTGACATCTCCTTGCTGTGAACTCATCCTAGCTAAATGCCCGCAAGACTGGGGTTGCAGGTTCACTCCTCTGGCAGCTGTAAGATGAGAAGCCTAGTGGATGAAAGCCCTCCCAGTCCCCTCACAGGTATTTCCAGGGGGACCAGCGTGTGCTATCACTGGCACACACACCTGCTGTGCTCGACGCAGACCCAAGCAGCAGATGAGAGATTTAATAGCTGCGTAGCTAGCAGGGAGGGACCATCTTAAAGAGATGTTGAGCATGGATGGACCTAGAAACTATCATGCTAAGTGAAGTCAGCTGTACAATGAGACACCAATATCCAATGCTTTCACTGACATGTGGAATCTGAAAAAAGGACAGACTGAACTTCTTTGCAGAACAGATGCTGACTCACAGACAGTGAAAAACTTATGGTCTCCGGAGGAGACAGTTGGGGGGTAGGGGGATGTGCCTGGGCTGTGGGATGGAAATCCTGTGAAATCAGATTGTTATGATCATTATACAACTACAGATGTGATAAATTCATTTGAGTAATAAAAAAATTTTTTTAAAAATCACACAAAAAATAAATAAAAAATAAAAAGATGTTGAGGAGTTCCCATTGTGGCACAGCAGAAGCAAATCCAACTAGTATCCATGAGGATGCAGGTTCAATCCCTGGCCTCGCTCTGTGGGTTAAGGATCCAGCATTGCCATGAGCTGTGGTGCAGGCTGGAAGCTATAGCTCCTATTCAACACCTAACCTGGGAACTTCCACATGCCCCACCTGCAGCCCTAAAAATAAGTAAGTAAATAAATAAATGTAGAGATATTGAAATCTTCATCATTCAGGGGGCACTGCTAGGCCGTCAGCCAGCATTTCTCAAACTTAAGGTGCACGTTTCACCTGTGGGTTGGATGGGGATCCTGGCTGCCTGAATCTAGGGTGAGGATCTGCAGGTCTTTAAGCTCCTGGGTCCTGCTGCTACCATGGCCAGTTAACCACACACTGAGAAGCCAGCATGCACCCCCTCATTTTCAGGAAAATCTTCGGGGAGGGGAGGAGGAACATCTGCACCACACCCTACAACCACCTGTCCCCCAGCCAGACCCAGACCCTTCACTGGGGAAATCTCGCTAGGTGCCTAACCTCTTCTGACCCCCGAGAGGTGTGAGGGGGTTGCTGGGACACCAGGACAGGAAGCCATTGCCACTCCCAGCTGGCAGTCACAGTGACAAAGCCATGCCAGGCCCCTAGCTTTCCCAGACGCTGAGATAAAGAGGGCCTGAGCTCTGCAGTGGAAGTTTGCTGCACAGACTGCTGGAGGAGCAGGGATTTCAAGGAGAGCAAACTGCACCCATCAAGAATGCGCTTCTAGGTGAATTCAGTTCCTTCCCTAATCTGGGCTCTGCCAGACTAGTTTTTCTTAAAGACCATCAACATGTCCCACCTTTGCTCAGAAGCTCACCAACTCCTTCACGCCGGTAGGTAGCATCACCCCAGGTTACCATGGCACTGGACTGTGAATGGTACTGTTACCACGCCAACTGGAGTAGCAACTCCTTCAAACATGCACCATGGCTTACAGAGCTGCTGTATCGCTCACCTGGCACAGCTAAACACACTCTGGGCACTCCCAACATGTGAAGCAAACACCTCAAAACTTTCCTTATCCTGATGGCAAGTAATCTGAACACATACTCTATTTCCAAATTAAATTTTTAGGTCAAGAGAGATTTCCAGAAGGCAACTCCATTTTCCTAAAGACTTCGCAGACCTAATTAACAACAAGGAGAAATGCTAACAGTATAAAAGAAATTGTGTTAGAAACTATAGTCGATTTTCAATGCATTATCTTCTTTTTTCCCTGCTTTTTTGTTTTTGGCCTCCCCACAGCATGTGGCATTCCCGGGCCAGGGATCAGATCTGAGCCACAACTGTGACCCATGCTATAGCTGCAGCAACACCAGATCCTTTAACCCACTGTGCCGGGTCAGGGACTAAACATGCATCCTCGTGCTGCAGAGATACTGCCAATACCATTGTGCCACAGTGGGAACTCCATCTCCATTTCTTCACATGAAAATGTACTCCTTTTGTTGGAATTCGCCAACAAAACCTGCCATAACATACTTTTGTGTGGTCTAAGTAGCACGCGCCCTTGGGCTGAGGCTCTGCTATCTCCAAGCCCCAGCCATCAAGAATGGGAACCACCCCTGAGTGTGGGACTCACTCACATCTCATGATAACCATGTAAGGACAGTGCTCTGAATAGAAAATTTTACCAAGAAAAGCATTTGCTTCTTTGTTTTTAAAGCTAATTCACTGGTAATGCAAACATTCTATATTCCTAGGTTTGGGTCAGTTATTAAAGAGCAAAGCTGAGGACTCCAGCTGACCTGACCTCACTAATTCCTACAGCTGGAGTCTGGCTGAAATGATGCCCTGGTTTGGAAGCCTCTAACCATGAGAGCCCTGAGTCTGTCTCCCACGTGTCTCTCATGGGAGAGCTGGTCGCGCCAAGGCCATGACCTACAAGAACCCCATTCACCAGGCCTGCTTTAAGGGATTCCTTCCTGGAGTGGAAGCTCTCAACAGTGAGGTTTTTTTGTTTGTTTGTTTTGTTTTTTTGGTACATGGAAGTTCCCAGGCTAGGGGTCAAATTGGGGCTGGAGCTGCCAGCCTACAGCACGGCTACAGCAACATAGGATCCAAGCTGCATCTGTGACCTACACCATAGCTCATGGCAATGCCGGATCCTTAACCCACTGAGCGAGGCCAGGGATGGAACCCTCGACCTCATGGTTCCTAGTCAGATTCGTTTCCCCTGCACCACTATGGGAATTCCAACAGTGAGCCTTTTATTAGGGCATAAACTGGTTCACCTCAGGCCAGTCTCAAGGAGCTTTAGACATTAGGGGGCTTTCTAGTGACAAGCCAACTTGCTTTCTCGGTGCCCAGTTCAGTTGGCAAACTTAAGCTTCTTCCAGGCTCAAGAAATGTTTCAATATGGCTCAAGAAAAGTCATCCTCCTTTGCGAACTTCATACTGCAGATTCCCATGAGTATTGGCAGCTTGCAAGGTGCCCAGTCACCTGTGTCCTAAGCTAAGTGGCCCTGCTCCTGGGCCCCTGCAGCCTGTGGCTTCTCGTGAGCACTGGACACCCAGTTGGAAGATGGGCACCGGGAAGGACAGCTCTTCTAACACCCATGCCTCCTGCACACAGGGCCTGGGCCATGCTCACCTGACCACTGCTCCTCAATGGCTCTGATCTGGGTGTCTGTAAAGTTCCATGAACGGGCCAGCCTCTGCCACTCGTTGGCTTTCAAGTGACGGTAAGCCAGGTCCCAGAGGACACTGCGAATGTGCCTGGTCTCCTGACTGTGATCTTGCTTGAACGTCACCATGAGGCTGGTTGATTGGTCCCCGAGGTTCTCACCATGCTCCTAGATCAAAGGTAAATGTATCAGATGATTTCAGACATTTTCTGCCTGTTGCTTTATATCAGAGTGTGGTGGCTGAGACTATGTTTTCAATATTACCTGTAACTGTATTATTTTTCTGGCATCTGAGATGGAGATAAATGTCTGAAATAAAAGGCTGGAGTACTGTCTAACCCAGGGAACGTGAGAGATTTTGCTGTGCTATGTCCCATGCCTTTTTCCAGTCTGCTGACCACCTCAAAACCAAGCAGAGGGGATGCCATAGCTAAAGCAATGTCCCAACAACAAATGTGTCTTTGAAGACTTTTTTTTTTTTTTTTGTCTTTTTGCCATTTCTTTGGCTGCTCCTGTGAGATATGGAGGTTCCCAGGTTAGGGGTCGAATCAGAGCTGTAGTCACCAGCCTACACCAAAGCCACAGCAACTGGGGATCCGAACTGAGTCTGCAACCTACACCACAGCTCACGGCAACGCCAGATCCTTAACCCACTGAGCAAGGCCAGGGATTGAACCCGAAACCTCATGGTTCCTAGTTGGATTCATTAACCACTGAGCCATGACGGGAACTCCCGACGGCCTTACTTTCAATCACTATCCGTTTTCCTCCTTTGGGGTGTTTGGTTTTTTCATACCAAGGTTTCAGTGGGGCCCAGGTTGGATATACACTTGATGAGACCCCATAGCTATACCCCAAACAGCCTGTGCTCATAGATGTGAGGAGAGCAAATGAGGAGCCTGACTCTGGGGGCCAAGGAGGGGAGAGCACAGGGCTTCGTCTCATTCTGTGTCACGGCCAGGCTCAGTCCACTAGCACCGTGCCTGGATTATTCTTGTTTTCTGGTTTGTCAAAGGTTCCTTTGGTCCCTTTTTAAGAATTCAAGGCCAGAGGAATTCCTGTCATGGCACAGTGGAAACGAATCTGACTGAAATCCATGAGAACACAGGTTCGATCCCTGGCCTCGCTCAGTGGGTTGAGGATCCGGAGTTGCCATGAGCTGTGGTGTAGGTTGCAGACACGGCTCGGATCCTGCGTTGCTGTGGCTCTGGCGTAGGCCGGTGGCTACAGCTTTCATTCGACCCCTTGCCTGGGAACCTCCATATGCCATAGGTGAGGTCCTACAAAGATTTCAAAACAAAAATGAAAACAAAAACAAAAAAACTGGAGAAAATCTCAAAGTGAAAACAGATGTCATTGTTTCCTAGAGCCACACCTACCATGCCCAGGCCATCAGGGCTCCAGACAATCTCTTCCCCAGAGGGTAAGAATCAGGGATGCAAAAGTCACATCCACCAAGAGGTTTGGCACCTCCCATCCATTTTCCTTCCCTGTTTTACATATGTGACTTCTATCTTTGTCTTTCATTTACATAAAAATGAATCTTAATGAAAGATATGCTGAACAGCAATACAGGAGTCAATGCTGGGGCAAGAAGTGGACGAAAGGCAGATCTGGTTTTTAGAACCTGAAAACATGGTGGGGCCTGGGCCTCAGCAACCATCATGGATCAGCCTGCACCTTCACCGCATCAGCAATCTCATCTGGAAAGTCTACAAACTCCTGGTAAATTGGCCAAGGACAAGGGCAAGATCTTGCTTCAGTATCTGGACTTTGTGAACACAAGTTGGGAGAGGACGGGTGGGGTGACTTTCCCATAATGGTTTCAGGGCCACACCATGCAGGGTCCCGTCCACCTCAGCCTTGATCTACTGCCACCGTGGAGAGTGGGAAGCCCTCGAGGAGTTATGTAAGTAAGGCTGGGGTGGGGGTGCGGGGATCCAAAATACTCGGGAGCTGTGGGCACTGCACTTTTTCCTTTTTCTCCTCACTCCATCTCCTGAAAATCATAAATTCAAGATCAAAACCCCAAACTCCACCAAGCAAAATGCCTCTGCTTTCAACTTTGAATTATAGCATCTTTATTTCTTAGAGAAACACACATGCTGTGTGCATTCCAGGATTGGGCTGGGCGGCCCTTCAGGCTTCTGTAAGAAAGGGCCAGGGATCTGCAAAGCCCAGGTCTTTTTGAACAGTCAAGGGAAGCATTAGTAGCTTTTCCACAAAGTACTGAACTATTTTGCAGGAGTAACATAAGCCAGAACTGGTGGAAATTAAAATAGCATAAACCAGATTTTAGGAAGCTCCCACATGCTTGTGAACCACTGAATTTAAAGATGGATGATTGGGTGCTTAGGTTGATAAATAAATGGATGGAGGGAGGAAATTCCAATCATATCTTTAATCTTTTCACTAGGCATCTTTTTAATATTAGTCCACAATAAAAACTCAGTAACAACAAGAATTTTAAATAATAAATAACAATCAATTCACTTGGCTAAAAAAATATTTTAAGGCTACATATTAAAAACCAGGAGTTCCCTTCATGGATTAGCGGTTAACGAACCCAACTGGTATCAATCCCTGGCCTTGCTCAGTGGGTTAAGGATCCGGCGTTGCTGTGAGCTATGGTGTAGGTTGCAGATGTAGCTCCAATCCTGCATTTCTGTGGCTGTGGCAGGCCGGGAGCTGTAGCTCCAATTTGACCCCTAGCCTAGAAACCTTCATACGCCGTGGGTGTGGCCCTAAAAAACAAAACAAACAAAAACAAATCATCCTCCCACTCCAGACCTCAGGTTCCCAGTCATCACCAGGGTTAACAACTCCTAGCATTTCTGGGGGTATATTTCATCTATATTTATGCATTATTTATCATTTTCAAAGTTCATCTAAATCTCACACCTTAAAGCTTTGTTAGGAAAGAGGGTTTATTCATCCGGTGGAGAAAATCATTTATTCTCATCTAGGAAAAAGAATCTAAAAATGCTGACAAGCAATAAAAATAGAACCAATGAATATTCCTGTTTTTAAAGGCAATGTGAAAACAACCATTTCAGCAGCAAGAGAAAAGATGCCACTTGGGAAAGTCATTCTCAATAAACTACAGTGACAGCCTAAGACAATGAGAACGAGGCTAAGAGAAAGAGGAAAAATGAGAAGGAATAGAAATCAGAGGAGGAAGGACAGCGATTAAACAGAGTTCTGCTTGTCTAACATTGTTTTGTTTGGTTTGGTTTTATGGGCAAACAAGGAAAGGTTGTGGCGGATAATGTGGCCTTTGAACTGATCCCCAAATGCCAGGACTCTGGAGCCTGTTAAATAACACTGCAAGCAGGGAAGCATATCAGTGCACATTGGCTTAAGGATTTCAGGGACATTTATTTCTCAGAACTAGCAAATTCAACAGCAAGATGGGCTCGAGGCTCCTCCAGGGTCTAGGACCTCAATTCTGGCTCCAGCCACTGGACCCGGGTGGTCGAGGACACCCTAGCCTAGAACAGCAACACTTACTGGAAATGGAGGGTGATGTGTGGTCATGCAATTCCTGCCTGAGGGCACAGACCCACATCTTAGATAGAAGCGCATTCTATTGAGAAGCTGCATGAGTGGCAGGGATCAGACCATCCCAGGGAGTCTTAATCCAACAAGGCAGAGGGATGCGCTGGAGACAGCTTCTGTGTTGTCATGACAAACACGGCTCTCATGACCTCACAGAATACTTGAGCGCTCAAGGGCCGGCACAGCAGGACACTGAAGACTTCAAAACTCTCAATAGGAGTTTCCTTACCATGAATAGAATGGGGGCCTGGGAGCTTCAGAAGGGACTGTAGCCAAAGACTCTGTGACAGAGGACACAGCCAGGAGTCAAGCACCCGGGACCGCACGCTGGGCTCCCTAGCGCTGATGGGGACTGGCCTGCCTGGCCCAACTGAGCTCTGCCCATTTCAGTTCCAATCACTAGTGCTGACACAGCAAAGGGAGGAAGAGAGGTGCTCTTCACACCACGAGTGGGACAGCACAGGACAGAATGGACATTTTTAACTGCATTGACCGGTGCCCTGCCTGCTAGAACAGAAAAAAGAAGTCCATGGACCTCGCACTGCCCATAACATGAGGAGGTGGCAGAAGGGACCCTTGCTGAGCTGAATTCATCCGTCCTTACCTCTCTCCAGGCGTAGTACCTCTCCGCTTTAATGAGCATGTCCACAATGAGGCTGTGGTTGCTCCTGGCGGCCACGGCCAGGGCGGTCTTCCCTTGCTAAAAGTCAAAAATCAAAATATCAGGCAATGCAGCCTCCTGGGTAGGAGCTCTAGCTTTGCAACAAGGGGGCCTGGGTTCAAATCCTGACCCTACTGCTGCTTTGCAGGGTGAACTTGAAATCCTCATCTTCTCTAGGTCTCCATAACTGCCCCTCTGTGTAACGGTGAGGTGTAAGCCTGACATGCATATAGAGCCCTTAGGACTGTGTGTGGCTTGGTGTAATTATCTAAGCGATGCTAGATATTGATAGTGTCAGGTGCTGGGTCAATTGGGCAGGGGGAAGGATTTGGGCTTAGGGACCCACCAGTGACGCTTTACACATGCGCAGTCAATGGGAACTCAAGCATTTCTCTAAGACCATCACGGGGTCACCCTGGCTCACTGCACTGGGACAGCCTCAGCAAATAACATGAGCGTATACTTTTCTCCTCCAAAGGCTGGCTCCACCTGCAGCCAAAGGCTTTAAGTCAGAGTCCAATGACCCCACCCCCCACAAAACTGCCTGCTTTCCTTTCTTCTAAAAAGGACATCCTGAAATAAATAAATAAATAAATAAGACATCTTGATGGTCAAAGAACACATGAGAAGATACTCAGATCACTATTTGAGAAACACAAAATCAAAACTACAATGAGGTAGCACTTCACACCAGTCAGAATGGCCATCATCAAAAAATAAATGCTGGAAAGGGTGTGGAGAAAAGGGAACCCTCCTACACTGTTGGTGGGAATGTAAGCTGGTGCCAACCACTATGGAAAACAGTATAGAGGTTCCCCAAAAAACTAAAAATAGAATTTTATGATCCAGCAATCCCATTCCTGTGCACATATCTAGAGAAAATAATAAGTTGAAAAGAGACATACACCCCAATGTTCACTGAGGCACTATTTACAATAGCCAAGACATGGAAGCAATCTAAATGCCTATCAACACAAGAATGGATAAAGAAGATGTGGTACATATATACAATGGAATATTAGTCAGCCATTAAAAAAATAGGAGTTCCTGCTGTGGCTCAGCAGTTAACGAAACTGACTAGCATCCATGTGGACTTGGGCTCAATCCCTGGCATCCCTCAGTGGGTTAAGGATCTGGTGTTGCCGTAGGCTGTGATGTAGGTGGTAGACATGGCTCGGATCCCACATTGCTGTGGCTGTGGCATAGGCTGGTGGCTACAGCTCTGATTCAACCCCTAGCCTGTAAACCTCCATGTGTTGTGAGTGCAGCCCTAAAAAGACAAAAAGACCCTCCCCCCAAAAAGAAAGACTAAAATAATGCCCTTTGCAGCAACATGGATGAACCTAGAAATCATCATTCTAAGTGAGTTAAGTCAGACAGAGAAGGACAAATACCATATGATATCACTTATACATGGAATCTAATGAAAAACTGATAAAAAGAACTTACAAAACAGAAATAGACACAAAGATTTTGAAACCAAATTTATGATTGCCAAAGGGGAAATGTAGAGAGGTAGGGATAAATTAGGGGTTTGGGATTGACATACACACTACCGTATGTAACTAGATAGGTAACAAAGACCTACTGTATAGCATAAGATAATCTACTCAATACTGTACAATAACCTATATGGGAAAAGAATCTGCAAAGGAATGGATATATGCATATGCATAACTGATTTGCTTTGCTGTACACCTGACACTAACGCAACTTTCTAAGTCAACTCGACACTAAAATAAATTTTTTTAAAATGAGTTCTCATTGTGGCTCAGCAGGTTAAGAACCCAACATAGTGTCTGTGAGAATGCAGGTTTGATTCCTGGCCCCAGTGGGTTAAAGATCTGGTGTTGTCACAAGCTGTACTGTAGGTTGCAGGTGCGGCCATACAAAGAATATTAAAAATAATACTTAAAAAAATAAAAGAGACCTCCTAATTTTAGCTGGGTACTTGGCCGCCCTGAACACTTCCTGGCCTCCCTTACCTTGGCCATGTGAACTAACTTCTGGCCGAATGGTATATAGATGGAAGTAGCACATGTGACTTCCGGGAAGTATCTTTAAAGAGAGGCGGGAGGTCACGCACCTTCTTCCCTCCTCTTCCTTGAGTGGAATGCTGCCATGATGGCAGGAGCCTGAACAGCCACTTTAGACCAGGAGTTGAAAGCCCCAGGTGAGAAGGGCAGAGTAATAAAACAGAAAAGGGATAGGTCTGATTCCGAATGATATAAATAACAGTAGCACTACATAGTACAGAATTCAGGTCACTAGACTCCTATCTGGAATTTTGTCTAGGAGTTCCTGCTGTGGCTCAGTGGTTAACAAACCCTACTAGTATCCATGAGAACGCAGGTTTGATCCCTGGCCTTGCTCAGTGGATTAAGGATCCAGCATTGCTGTAAGCTGTGGTGTACGTTGCAGATGTGGCTCAGATTGCAAGTGGCTGTGGCTGTGGTATAGGCCAGCAGCTACAGCTCTGATTTGACCCCTATTTTGGGAACCTCCATATGCCATGGGTGCAGCCCTAAAAAGACAAAAAAAAAAAAAAGAATTTTGTCTATTATATCCTACCACCTACCACCTCTAACCAGAGATGAGGGGTTAGAATCTTAACCCAAGAGAATGAGCAAGAAGGCTATTCTGGAGACAATCTGAGATGTGAAATACCTGGAGCCCTTGTGGTACCTTATACAAATGAAAAAAGGCATGTGTTTGTCAAGATGGATATAGCTCCAAGCGACACCACACAGCTTTGCAAGCAGCGTGCTCTAGATTTTACACAGCGCATAAGCTGGACATCTAAACTTTTTTTTTCCCCTCAAGTCAAAGACAGTAGTTCTCATTTGTTAGGCAAATGATCTATGAAGAATCTGCTCATCAGGGATCCTGAAGAAAATTTAAACAAATGGTCATACATAACCCTAGAAGAAGCTCCAACCTCAGGAACCCTTGTTTCTATGCTTAGGGATCCAGCGATGTATCCTGATACTTCTCTCAAATGACAGAGTAAGAAGTTCAAGGCCCACCACCTTAAGTGGGTTTTTTTGTTAGTCCAGGCACTAAGACCCAGGTGATCCTGAAAATTAGAGCTGAAAGTAATCAGCTTCTAATCAAAAGAGACAGTAATGAAATTAGGAGGAACTGCATTTTGCAGGCATTTAGCAAGCTCTAATTGTATGCTATCTAAATTCTGGCTTGAAAAGCCAGTTGAATCACCATAATTAGCCTATTTTGGGAAGGCAGCATTCTGAGAGCCAGAGGTTTCAGGCTCACAGAAAAATCTTCCCAGGGGGTACAGCTGGTGTAGAAATCTAAATCCTTGGGTGCCATTGAAGGTGGGTGGCCCTCGGGGAGCTTGGGGACACCTCAAGGCGAGGGGACAGGAAAAGCCAACTTTGAACAAACCTTGGCTCCTTCTTCCCCATCCAGACCTTAGAAACTGTCACTTATCCTTGGTAAAAAATTGTGGGAATAGATAAGTAATTAATGAATAAAAATAACCTATGTCCTGGGTGCCAACTATGTGCCAGAGAGGCAAAGAAAGAGGGAGGGGGAGAAGGGAAATTTGGAAAAATCAAAAAGCCCAGAAAACTGTGGCTTTTGTTTGGAAAATAGAGTCAAGAGTCAACTGATGTGTTCACTGGGTTATATAGTCCACTCACACCAGGGGCCTAAGAGGACTTCCCTGCCCAATGCTATAGATTCTCCACTCACCAGAAGGACGTGGAGGTGCTAAATGTTAATGAAAAATAGAAGACAATACAAAAAGAAAGCATGGGAAACCACTAATGCTAAATGTTAATATAAAGCTAAATGCTAACAGAAGTTCATGAGCCAACACTGGCGCCACCTGAGTAATGGAAACTCCTTTATGCTTTTCTGTTTCCCAAAATATATTACTTAAATGATCAGGGGAAAAAAAAGAGTTAATTTTTTAAAACTGACATACAGAGACAAGTAAAATATCACTGCTTAAGATCCCAAACATATGCAATGTGCAGGTCTGAAATAGACGCAGGTTTGCACTCAGAATTAGAGATGTGCTGAGATGATAAATAGTGTGGGTGGAGACGAGGAAGGAAAAATGACAACATCTGCCAGTGCTGGACAGCCAAGCAGCCAGTAGCCTTGGCTTTGCAGCTCAACTCTGCCTCTTACAATGGCCCTAATACCATAGAAATCTCTCAAGTCTTCCCAAAAACTAGGATTACTTCCCTACCTCACAGAGGAGACATGAGGATTGAAGTAAGATGTGAAATGCGGCAAAGGGTTGCAGAAAAGGTCACCCTGCCACACTGTTGGTGGGAATGTAAATTGGTGCAGCCATGATGGAAAACAGTATGGAAGTTCTTCAAAAAACTAAAAATAGAGTTGCCATATAATCCTCCAATCTCACTCCTAGGCATATATCCAGAGAAAGCTCTAACTCAAAAAATACATGCACCCCATGTATTTACAAAAGCCAAGATATGGAAGCAATTTAAATGTCCACCAACAGACAAACGGATAAAGACAATGTGGTACACCTATACAATGGAATACTAATCAACCATGAAAAAGAATGAAACATCATCATTTGCAGCAATGTGGATGGACCCTAGACATTATTATACTAAGTGAAGTAAGTCAGACGGAGAGACATATATGATAACACTTATATGCGGAATCTAAAATATGACACAGATGAACTTAGCTATGAAACAAAAATGGACTCACAGACATAGAGAACAGACTTGTAGTTGCCAAGGGGGAAGAGGAGTAGGGGAGGGATGGACTTGGAGTTTTGAGATTAGCAGATGCAAATGTTTACATAAGTTGGATAAGCAACAAGATCTGATGGTATAGAAAAGGAAACTATATTCAATATCCTATAATAAACCATCACGGAAAATTGAAAGAATATGAAAAACAATATGTCTGTATATGTGTATATACACATACACACATATATATATCTGAATCACTTTGCTGTATAGCAGAAATACAATATTGTAAATCAACTAAAATAAATTTTTAAAGTAATTTTTTAAAAAAGAACAAAGATGTGAGTGTGAACACCTAGCAGGACCACCCCACAGTGGTCTTTTACACCACCCAGGAAAACTGGAACCTAACGAACAGACAACCCTCCCCTGGCTGAATATGCAGAACTATGTCACAAGAAAAAAAGCAAAGCTGTCTTTCTTTAAAAATGAATCTACCCTACGCCTAAGAATGCAAGCAACCCAAATATCCAACCATGGGTGGACAGAAACAAAACATGGCATATACATACTATGAAATATTACTCAGCCTTAAAAAAGAAAATCATGACACATATTTCAACTTGGTTCAACCTTGAAGACATTCTATAAAGGCAAACAGTCACAAAAGCGAAAAGACTATCATTCCACCTACATGAGGTAACTAGATTTTGGCTGTCACATGCATAAAGAAACTCTGGAAATAAAAGAATAAACATTTAACAAATGGGTAAGTATGTCAAGGAGAGTGTTAGGGCCAGACAAACAGGGACGGGGTGAATGGGAAATTTTTACTTTAAAACTTTTAATAATTGTTTAAATTTTTGGACCATGTGAATCTATCTTGTCAAAAAATTAATATATAACTTGAATTTTTAAAACACATTTTATTGTTCAGAGTAAAAATTACTACCTCAATCAAAATTGGGATGTTTTGGATTTCCTGCTGCAGTACAACAGGATCAGCAGTATTTCTGCAGCACCAGGACATAGGTTCAATCCCTGACCCAGCCCAGGGGGTTAAAGGATCTGGGGTTGCAGCAGCAGCTGCAGTATAGGTTGTAACTGCAGCTCGGATCTGATACAAGGAACTCCATATGCCACCGGGTGGCCAAAAATGAAAAAAATAAATAAATATTGGGTTGTTTTACTGACTATCAAGATACAAGGCTTCTCCAGTTTGCATCCATTTCACAAAGGATATGTTTGTGCTGCCTCTCAAGGCAAACAGCCAACAGGGAGGACCCAGCCATCGGTTCAGCTGAACAGAGTCAAGTCCCTGAACTCACCTTGTCAACAACCTTCAGGTCACAGCCCGCCTTCAGCAGGATTTCCACCAGTTCCACATTTCCACAATCAGCAGCTACATGCAAAGGAGTTTGCTGCCTCTGCCATGAGCAATTTCAGAAATACAATCCAAGCACGTTAAGGAGGGGGGAAAACGTGCACAGTGAAAGACAAGGGGCAAGCAGAGGTGTCCTACCTAGGAATAAAGGAGAACAGGTAAGTCATGCATTTTTTTAATAGGTACAGGGAACATTCACGGCAGTGTAATTTATAACAGGGAAAAATCAAAAGGAAGTTATATGTTTAATAAGAAGACTCATGAGATAAATTATGATGTGTCCACCTATTGGAATAATAGGCAACCATTACAAATGATTTTTTAAAATGACTTCAATTAGAGATACCTAGGATAGTCAAGTTCACAGATATGAGGTAAAATGTTGGCTTCCAGAGGGAAGGGGAGAAGGAAATAGGAGTTATTTATTTACTGAGTATGGAGTTTGAGTTAGGGAAAACAAAGTTTTGGAGATGGATGGTATGATAGTTATATACATTGTGAATGGACCTAATGCTACAGAACTGTACACTCAAAAATAGTTAAAATGGTAAATTATCACATGTATTTTACCACAATAAAAAATGATTTCAAATATTTTTTGAATGAGAAAAATGCTTGTAACATTAAAAACCTTACAACACAGCATTCTAGCTGAGCTCATTTATATACGAAAGTAGAGAGAAAGAAAAGGAAATGCATTCGTGATGTTAAGAATGGTTAATGTCCAGGGAGTTCCTGTTGGGGCACAGCAGAAACGAATCCGGCAAGTATCCATGAGGATGTGGGTTCCATCCCTGGCCTTGCTCAGTTAGTTAAGGATCCAGCATTGCTGTGAGCTGTGGTGTAGGTCACAGAGGTGGCTCAGATCCCATGTTGCTGTGGCTGTGGTGTAGGCTGGAAGCTACAGCTCCAATTTGAACCCTAGCCTGGAAAATTCCATATGCTGAAGGTGCAGCCCTAAAAAACAAAAACCAAAAAAAAAAAAGAGAGAGAGAGAGAGTGGGAGAATGGTGAACGTCTAGATGGAGGGATTAGAGGTTATTTTTATTTCCTTCTGGATGCTTTTCTCTACTTTATAAATTTTTCACATTATAATGTATAAAGGGATGCAAGACTTTTCATTTCTTTCTGGAATAATCATTTCCGTATCAAGAGGATAAGAGTGTTTCAGAGTGATATATAAAATCACAAGAAAATCATATCTTAACCTCCCAACAAGAAGAATACTGATGGGAAGACATTTCTAAATATTAGGACAGAAAGGAACATTGATGATGATCCAGCCCAACCACTAAACCAGAGAGAAGACCCAGGGTCACACAGCTGGGCACGGGCAACTCGCCCAGGACTCGTCCTACTACAGCACGGAACAAACCTGCTTGGGATGTTAACATAATTAATGTCAAAAAGTATTTACTCAAGACCCACTTTCAGGTGCAATGTACCCCCCTGGAGGGTTCATGATCCAAGATGTCCAAGTTACGCTGACAGACCCACCAAGTGTCTACACTAACAAGGAACAGAGATACAAGTGACACACATCAAAACCACAGTATCTCTCGCCTATTTTTTTTTTCTTCCCTCTTTTTAGGGCTGCACCTGTAGCATATTGAGGTTCCAAGGCTAGGGGTCAATTTGGAGCTGTAGCCACCAGCCTACACCAGAGCCACCGCCATGGGGGATCCGAGCCTCATCTGTGACCTACATCACAGCTCACAGCAACGCTGGATCCTTGACCCACTGAGCGAGTCCAGGGATCAAACCCTTGTCCTCATGGATGCTAGCTGGTTTTGCTAACCACTGAGCCACGATGGGAGCTCTAAAACCATAGCATCTCCCTGCAACTAAACTGCTAGAGGCCTAGAAGGCAGGAAATGTACCATAATGTTCTCTTTCCTTTTCTTACTTTTACATTGTGTGTATTCCTGGTCTAACCAAAAATCGTAAATGATAACATCTAGTTCTATAACTGAGGGGCAGCTTAGCTGCTCCTTCTCGGGAGTAGATCCAGCCAATTCTGATGAAACTGGAATCACACTTGAGCTCTGTCCACGTGTGGAACAAAGATGCTGCCCCTGAGCAAAGACCTGGGGCCTTAACGTAATTGAACACATGTTTAACAACAAGAGGGCTTTTCTTCCCCCAGACTTTTGTGACTGTCAAAGGCCAGGGAGGAAGATGGTCTCCAGGAAGGAAGGGATGGAAGGGGACTCAAGTCCCCATTTGGCTCAGGGCACCAGTGTGACCTCAGAGGCTGGAGCTGGAGCAGCCTGCAGAGATCTGAGTCAGTACCCTGGTTTCACAGAGGAGGAAACTGAGGGTTACCCGGTGGGTCAGGACAGGCATGCCCACTGTTCACGGCTGCTCCCTTACCTGGAAGGAGGCAGCCAAGAATCGGGGAGGAGTCCAGAGGAAGAGGACAGGCCATCCTAGAGCAAGCCCTGGTTCAGACAGCTCCCTCTCTGTCCTCTTGCTTCTTCCACCTCAGTATTTCCACTTCCAGCCAGTGATGGCTGCCTTTTATGGGGCCCTTGATTCAGCTCTAGAGGAGTGAATTCATGGTGCCTTTTTTTTTTTTTTTTTTTTAATTCCAAGAGGTCTCTTTTGCCTTTGGGCAAAAAGAAGATACATTTACCGTCTATAACACAGAAACAAAGCTTCCTTCTTGTGGAGAAGGGCTCCCCTCCAATGACAACATCTCACACTGGGGGAGTAGCTTTGCATTTAAAGAGCCTCTGGCAATTTACCCTCTGAGCTGCTGTTTTTCAGAAGTACTCGGCCTGTTAAATGTGAACAGTTTAAAAATGCACTGGCTGAATCCCAGTTTGTGTTTGAAAAAGACAAAATACGTGTGTGCAAGTGGGAGTTAGAGAAGAAAAAGGATTTAAAATAAAAATTAAAAAAAAAGTGCGTATTTCTCCCAGGAATCTTTAAAGCACCCTGAACTTAATCAAAACCACCGCTAAACACAGTGTTGAAACAAGACAGACTCTCCAGGTTCTGATGGGCCTGGCTTACCTGATTTAAGATGTCAACATCATGCTGGGCACCTAATAAGCTGTTTACCACTGTGATATGGTTGTTGCTAACAGCTAAATGAAGAGGAGACTCCTTAGGCTGCAGGGAAAAAAAAAAAGAAACGAAAATTTCACATTCAAAAGATCCTGGCTTTATCATTCAGATCAAAAGGCGACTCATTTTAGCAGACATTTCCTGACCACCTCCTGAACTGCCCAACATGGTGGCAGGCTCTTCGTAAGTCTTCAGCAGTCATTTCCAGGCCAGGCTGTACAACAAACCCATGCACCTGCAATCCACTTCCCCACTTCATGCATTTTAGAACTTGACCCTGAGCACCTACTATGGGCCAGGTTCTTTTCAGGATGTTAGGGATTTAGTGGTGAACACTGCCCATTCTCAGGAGTATTTCATATCATAGGGTAAGAAAATACTCCTATCTTTAAGTCACAGAATAAACACATAGCTACAAATTGTGATAAGCGATTTGGAGGAAAAGTGGAGAGTGGTTTAAGAGTATATATATACACACAGGGGTGGGCCTGGGGTCAACCCTTCTGGTGGTCAAATAAGGCTTTCCTCGAAATGCCATGCTCTTGGATTAGAAGAATTAATATTAATAAAATAGCTATGCTACTCAAAACAATCTACAGATTTCATGCAATCCCTATCAAGTTACCCATGTCATTTTTCACAGAATTAAAACAAACAATCCTAAAATTTATATGGAACCATAAAAGACCCAACATTGCCAAAGCAATCCTGAGGAAAAATAACAAAGGTAGAGGTACAGCCCTCCTAGACTTCAGACTATACTACAAAGCTATAGTAATTAGGAGTTCCCATCATGGCACAGCAGAACCAAATCCTACTAGGAACCATGAGGTTGTGGGTTCGATCCCTGGCCTCTCTCAGTGGGTTAAGGATCCGGCGTTGCCTGTGAGCTGTGAGTGTAGGTCGCAGACATGACTCAGATCCCACGTTGTTGTGGCTGTGGTGTAGGCCAGCAATGGTAGCTCTCATTGGACCCCTAGCCTGGGAACTTCCATATGCCGCAGGTGCAGCCCTAGAAAGCAAAAGCAAAAAAAAAAGAAAAGAAAAAGAAAGAAAGCTACAGTAATCAAAAAAGCATGATACTGGTACAAAAACAGATAAATGGATCACAGGAACAGAATAGAGAGCCCAGAAATAAGCCCATACACCTACAGTCAGTTAATCTTCAACAAAGGAGGTAAGAATATACCAAAGGAAAAAAGTCTCTTCAGCAAGTGGTATCAGTACAGACATGTGCAAATCAAAAGTTAGAACACACTCTCACATCATGCACAAAAATAAACTCTCACATCATGCACAAAAAATGACTTAAAGACTTAAATTTAAGACATAACATCATAAAACTCCTAGAAGACAACACAGACAAAACATCTCTGACAGTAAATCATACAAAAGTTTTTTAGGTCATTCTCCCAAGGCAATAGAAATAAAAAACAAAAATAAGTAAATGAAACCTTATCAAACTTATAAGCTTTTGCACAGCAAAGGAAATTATAAACAAAACAAAAAGACAACCTACAAAATGAGAGAAAATATTTGCAAATGATGCCTGATAAAGGCTGGATTTCCAAAATATACAAATAGCTCATACAACTCAGTAAAAACAACAAAAAACAAACCAATTGAAAAATGGGCAGAAAACCTAAAAAGACATTTCTCCAAAGATGACATCCAGATGGCCAATAGGCACATGAAAAGATGCTCGTTATTGTTAATTATTAGAGAAATGCAAATCAAAACTACAATGAGATACCACCTCACACCAGTCAGAACGGTCATCATCAAAAAGTTTAGAAATAGCAAATGCTGGAGGGGTATGGAGAAAAGGGAACCCTCCTACACTGTGGGTACACCAGTGTAATTTGGTGAGCTGCTATGGAAAATAGTATGGTGGTTTCTCAAAAAACTAAAAATAGACTTGCCATATAATCTTCCAATCCCACTCCTGGACATATACCCAGAAAATACAAAAACTATTTTGAAAAGATACATGCACCCCAATGTTCATAGTAGCACTATTTACAATTGCCAAGACATGAAAGCAACTTA